>NC_044044.1:36659612-37273845 GCF_901765095.1 Microcaecilia unicolor
GAAAAGCTCCACTCCATAGGTGTCAGAATGAGAGGGGTGGGAGCCACGGGTGCCATGGCCACCCCGAAAAATCTGGAGGGGCGTAGGAGGCGCACCAGGCTCTCCACACTCCATCCACCACCGTCACCGCTGTTTCAGAAGTGGCAGCAAAAACAAAGAAAAAGAGAACACGGGGTCGCATTTTTCATGCTCGCGGCTGCCGGTTGTGCCCCGGAAGTCAGAGAAGGGTGAGACTGGCAGCCGCCGGTATGAACAGAGAGGCCCCCACAATTGGTTCTAGGTACCCCTTTGATGCCGCCTTTCAAAGTTTCTTCCTTACAATCACTATGTTCCCACCCGTAACCTCCGCTCACAGGACAAATCCCTCCTCTCCGTACCCTTCTCCACCACTGCCAACTACAGGCTCCGCTCATTCTGCCTTGCCTCACCCTATGCCTGGAACAATCTTCCTCAACCCCTACGCCAAGCCCCCTCCCTACCCATCTTCAAAACTCTGCTCAAAACTCACCTCTTCAATGCTGCCTTCGGCACCTAACCTTTCGAGAAATATAGTAAGCCCTATCAGACGGACTCTACACTTGTCTTTAGATTGTTTAGATTGTCTTTAGATTGTACACTCCTTGAGCAGGGACTGTCCTTCCATGTTAAATTGTACAGCGCTGCGTAACCCTAGTAGCGCTTTAGAAATGTTAAGTAGTAGTAGTAGTAAATTAATGCGATCCTTAGATTGAGTCATCACAGAGATTCTTCCCAACCACAAGAAGTTATGTTGGAGTTGTTTTTCTGGTTTCTTTTTTTTTTTTTTGTATACTGCTTAGACCTTTATATGATAGGCAGTATATCAAGTTTAAACCAATTGTAAAAGCTCTGATTTATTACTTTATTCATTACAGTTAGCAGACGTTACTACAACACAGCTCATAATGACGTACAAAACTGCAACCGTAGAACAGTTACATTATTTACTTTGTAAAGTATGTTACACCCTCTTTCAATCCAAAGTATATCAAAGTGGTTTACACCAGAATATATTCATGGAAAAAAAACAAAACATCACAAAATAAAACAGAAAATGCAAAAAAACAAAAGAAACCAGGAGGAAGGGGAATATAAATTGCGCAACAATTAAAATTCGTCCAACACTTACGGAACTTTACCGTCCAGGACTGTCCAACAAAAATCATCATAAAATCAATTCAGAAAAAACATTCCATAGCTAAACAACCATGTTGTCACAGCCTTTTAAACCTAGAAGTTTCCATCCAGATGGAAGAGTATTCCAACTTCCACAAAGTTGGAGCTACTATACTGAAAGCAGTCATACTCGAGGACTATAACCAAGTCTCAAGCAAGATGGAAGAGTTAAATAGTTGAACCGTGAAGACTGAAGTTGCTGAACAGGTAGGTAAGGAACAAGTGTGGATACTGAGGGACTCCAGTATAATGTACCTGATGGGGCAAAACCAAAATACAGCAATCGGCTCAATATGATTCAGTTGGTACAACGGACATCCTATCGACAAAGAGTTACAATAATTGATCCGAATTTATAACTAATGAAGGGAGCAAAATATTCTTTGCGCTTTTGTTCAAAAAATATTTCATGGACCTAATTTTCCTAAAAAAAAAAAAACAAAACAAAGTTTTAATAATCTTTGAACTGTAACGAATACGGAATCCCAAATCACTCCTACCAAAGTAATAATCTCTTTAATCAAAATAAGATGATGTTGAATCCGTGGAACCAATGGCACTATTGTATTACTAGATATCCACATGGCTTCACACACTCTTTGTTTCCAGAACAATTGTGATCTGTAAAAGCTACTTATCTGTGAGGCCTAATTACTGCAAGTTCAACCTGAAATAAAGTATCTCATTACGGTGTGCAATTACAAGTTGAATGTCATCGTCATAGAGATGAACGCCAAGACCAAAAGGGACTAAGAAGACATAAAATTAAATAGGCACCTTGTGGCACACCAAATGACAAAGGAAAAGTCGTAGCGATTTCATCATCAACACCCTCTTTAAATGAACATTTCAAAAATATGAACAAAAACCAATTAAGTGCTACACCTGACAGTCCTGTATCCTTCTAGTCTACTAAGAAGCAGCGAATGATCTAGTACGTCAAATGCTGCTGATAGGTCAAAGCGAATTACCAGTACAGAACACGTAGACATACATGGTTTAATGGGACAGAGTCAGCATGGTTTCACCCAAGGGAGGTCTTGTCTCTCCAATTTGCTTAAATTCTTTGAAGGCGTGAATAAACATGTGGATAAAGATGAGCCGGTTGATGTAGTGTATCTAGATTTTCATAAAGCTGTTGATAAAAGTTCCTCATAAAATTAAAAAGAGTCATGGGATAGGAGGAAATGTTCTGGTGTGGATTAGGAATTGGTTACTGGACAGAAAACAAAGAGTGTAGGGTTACATGGTCATTTCTCTCAATGGAGGAGGGTGAACAG
Source organism: Microcaecilia unicolor (assembly GCF_901765095.1). Taxonomy (NCBI): domain Eukaryota; kingdom Metazoa; phylum Chordata; class Amphibia; order Gymnophiona; family Siphonopidae; genus Microcaecilia; species Microcaecilia unicolor. The sequence continues at coordinate 36,662,087 of NC_044044.1, forward strand.
TGGTGTGCCACAGGGATCTGTACAGGGACCAGTACTATTTAACATATTTATAAATGACACGGAATCGGAACGAGTGAGGCGATTAAATTTGCAGATGATAACAAAACCACTTTGACCATTTTCCGTAGATTTTAGTAATAAATATATTTAAAGAAAAAAATTATACATATCAGTTTAGTTCCTAATGACACTACCATTAATTTCCAGAACGAACTGTCACCCGTACTATTTCCAATTCCTTTAATCTCCACCTAAATGAGAGCACGGCCAGGCCAGGTTGTGCTTTTAACACCGATTTCCTGAATTATGCTTCATGCAGCATCAAGAGATCTACTTGAGAATACTATTATGTGCTTTGAATAACAAGTCAAAGTCTTTTGTTCAAGGCAACTTGTCTCCATGTATCAATGACCCCTAATCATTCATACAAAGCCGCAGCCTCTTTCCAGGAGACTCGCCTAGAGACTTTAAGAATTACTAGTGTTATGGACCATTTCCTCAAATAACTACTACTACTTGACATTTCTAAAGCGCTACTAGGGTTACAAGCTATGCTCGTAAATTCACAGCCTCCTGTTCAAAAGAATGGTTTTGGTGTATATACTATTTCCCAAGGTAATACTGAGTTATCCAAAACACCTTAACAAAAATACATCTATAGGCTTTGTGTTCGATCACTTCTAAAAAAAAAAAAAAAATCCCGACTTCCCTTTCTAGTCCCTCATGGCTAAGCGCTAAACAATATACTACTACTACTACTTAACATTTCTAGAGCGCTACTAGGGTTACGCAGCGCTGTACAATTTAACAAAGAGAGACAGTCCCTGCTCAAAGAGCTTACAATCTAATAGACAAGTGAACGGTCGGTCCGATAGGGGCAGTCAAATTGGGGCAGTCTGGATTCACTGAATGGTAAGGTTAGGTGCCGAACGCAGCATTGAAGAGGTGGGCTTTAAGCAAAGACTTGAAGACGGGCAGGGAGGGGGCTTGGCGTAAGGGCTCAGGAAGGTTGTTCCAAGCATAGGGTGAGGCGAGGCAGAATGAGCGGAGCCTGGAGTTGGCGGTGGTGGAGAAGGGTACCGAGAGGAGGGATTTATCCTGTGAACGGAGGTTACGGGCGGGAACGTAAGGGGAGATGAGGGTAGAGATAGTGAGGGCAGCAGACGTGCATTTGTAGGTAAGAAGGAGAAGCTTGAATTGAATGCGGTATCTGATTCGGAAGCCATGAAGTGACTGAGGAAGGGGTGATATGAGTATATCGGTTCTGGCGGAATATGAGACGTGCAGCGAGTTTCTGAACGACTGAAGGGGGGATAGATGGCTAAGTGGGAGGCCGGTGAGGGAGTAAGTTGCAGTAGTCCAGGCGAGAGGTAAATATCCAGGAAAATCCCTGTTTCATTTGCCGAAAGGTATTCTAATTAAACAGAGTTCCAGCGTAACACACGGCAAAGGACCCCCAAAACCCCTCCGGCACAGGGCAGGGGACCCCAAAACCCCTCCGGCACAGGGCAGGAGACCCCACAACCCCTCCAGTACAGGGCAGAGGACCCCACAACCCCTCTGTCATTTCATACTCTGTTATAATGGGATGAAGTACTGATAATATTTACTGTATGATATTTTCTTTTTGTCGTACCATAAAAAGTCCCTGTTCCACTCTCCATGACGAATGCTAGTACCATTACTTATGGAGCCTCCTTTCGCCACGTCTTGGTTCACTGCTTCAGCATATCCATGATCCCATCATAGAAGCAGCGGTAATGTAATTCATCTAAAAAATAAAAAGATACAAAAATCAGGCAGCTCCGTGTCTCTGATCTTTCATACTCAATAAATAACACCAGTCCTTGCTGAGACTGCTCCGACTCTCTCTCTCACACTATATATATATATAATACACAGACACCTTGCAGAACAGTTCCCAGAACAAGGGGTCACTTAAGGGATATTTATCATGTACTCAGGTTTTATAAAGATCCCAATGTGGCAACATTTCTCCAAATCAGGTTGCCTCAGGGGCGATACATAGGGGTGTGGGGGTGGGGTGTGGTACATTCGAGAAAAAAATGATGCTGTAATGATTGGCAGACTTACATCAGTGGGGGGAGTTGGTGTGGAAGAATAAAAGTGTCTGCCATTTTGAACACGGGGTCTTTGGTTGCCCAAACATTGACCTGTGAAGTAAGGGGGGTATCCTACCCAGCACAATACACAGGGGCTGTTGAGATAGCTGGGAAAAAGCTCCCTGGGACAAGCTGCAGCCCTTGATTGTCCTGCCAGGAGGAATGGGCTCCGAGGGTTGAGGACTGAAGTTGAGGGTTTACTGCCCTGGGATAATCCCCGAGGGAATAAAGAGTGGATGTTAAATTGACTCATTGCTGAGTTTTAAAAGCAACTTCTGGAGCCAGGGGGCATTTTTGTTTCCTGGGACTGTGTTAATAGTGATAAAGTGGTGGCTTGAAACCCCTGGCCTAACGGGATTTAACCCAACCCCAGCCTGCACTCAGCTCAAAGAGAGACTTTATTTTTTTGTATGCCCCGGTCCAGAAGAGCTTAGCCAGCAGCCAGGACTGTCTGGAGGGGACTAGGGTTACATTGCCTTGAGCTGGAGATTCAGGTTCCAATCCTATCACTTCCCTTCGCTGCTGCATTCTTTCCCCAGTCACATACCTTATTATGCTCATAAATCCCTCATCTCCACCTTGCTTACAGACAAGCATTATCTGTTTGCTCCAGGATGAAGGTTTTCTTTCTCTACATCCCCCACCCCCACAGAGTTCAAGTTTTACCCTTCCCCAGAGCAGTTTGGCAAAGCTTGACACTGACCCTTTCAGTGATGATTCAAGGGATATGCAGATGTGACATGGAACTGAAAAAGAAGGGCCTCAAGCTCCCAAAGAAAGCGAGACCAAAAGACGTGAAAGAAGGTTCAGGAAAAGAATAAATCTCTTCCCGTTCCTCCTTCACCTCCCTCTCTCTCAGAAGAGCCCTTCCACAAAGATTAATGGAGGTCCCCAACCTCTTGCTTTTCTTCTTCTGGAATCATAACCCTTCCAGCAGTATTCATTACAGTGTGTGGAAAATTAAGGTTTCCATGCCAACCCTGGTTCAGTAGGGGTGAAGTGGAGTGGGGTGAGATGCCCAAGTCTAGCTGTCTGTTACACCTCCTTCCTGGACTCTACTTTTCATTTCAGATCTCTTTGTGAGAACATAAGGAAGAGAGAGTTATAATTCTGCTTGGGTTACTCTAACAGACCAAAAGTCTTATACGTCTCAACTCAATAAACTGTAGATGACAAATAAGTTTCAAGTGTGTGTGTGTGGGGGGGGGGGGGGGGGTATTTTTTCTACTTATCTGGAATAATCAGTATTAAAAATCTCTGTCCTGGAATTTGTCTGTAGCATTTCTAGAACAAGGACATCAGGTTTCATCTTCTTTGAACTCGTGTGTCATTTTTCTACTCTTTTCTCTTCCCAAACGTGAAGAGTTTTATTCTTTAAGGAAATTAAGAGCCAGTGGAGGTGGTGGAGATAAGGACTATATCTGAATTCTAGAAAGCTCTGGCCAAGCACAGAGGATCTCTAAGGGAGAGTAAATAGGATGGAGGAGCAGAATGGATAGACCATATGGTCTTTATCGGCTCTCATTTTCTACGTTTCTGTGTCGTTAAGGTAGACTTGGAGGAAAGCCACTGGGGTTAAGCAGTATGGAATCTAGATATAGTTTGGGATTTTCACCCGAATTGGCCTCTATTGGAAACAGGATACAGAACTTGATGGATTTTTGCTCTGATCCAGTCTGGTAGTTGATATGTTCTCACGATCTAAGTTGTTTTAGAAAATGTGGGCCTCCTTTTGGTTTCCTTTCCACAGTAAAGACACTAGAGAAACCACATTCATTTTAACACAGCCCAGTTAGTTTTCAATACATGCTTCACCCCACTTAAAAAAAAAAAGAAAAAGGGACCACAACCTATTTTTACAAAACCGATCACAAATAATTCCATATAATAATTAACTGTGACCAAAAGCTACTTCAACATTAATGGCATCTACTGATCAGGGGTGGCGGGACAGAACAACACTAAGTCAAACTTTTGACAGCAAAACTGAAAGAGATATTTTTTACAAATAATCACAGTAGATCTTTCAGTTATTACCAGTACGTTGACAATATTTTTAAGACTAGACCGAGGGAGAAGAGATTCTCACCACTCTTTTTCAATGCATCCCAACCTTCAATCAGATCCCAAACAGGACTACTTCCTCGAAAGATTTAACTTTCTGAACAGCGCAGTTTTTACCAACAATGGCCATCTACAAACAAGAAAGAAGACGACAGATGCATTCATGTCCAATTTCCACCCTTCAAATATAAACAAAAAAAAAGTCCATTGTACACAGCCAAGCCACACAATACCATCTTACATGCTGATATTCAAAAGACTGGACAAACACCTACTACTAACTACTTATCGTTTCTATAGCGCTACTAGACGTTTGTAGAGCTGTACACTTGAACACCTCCAAATCATGATTGAATCCTCCAAACAGAAAGGCTACAACCCTACAGTCGTCTACAAGGTCACTCCCTCTTCGCTTCAAATACCAAGGCAAAACCTACTGCAGGTACAAAGAAAAGAAAATGACAAAGAGGGTCCTTGTAATGAAATACAATCCAGAGCTGGAAAAAGAAAACAAACAATAAATGATTTACAGCCACTACTCCCGGAGGATGAGTCAGTGAAACTGGCCTTCTGAAGTAAAATCTAGCAAAATACAAGCTTGTACCAGAAACTCAGAAAGATAATGGCACAAGCACCTATGATCTGTGCCAGCACATCTAGCAGGACAGGAGGAACATTCTGGGTTCTGCGCAGGAATAATGCCACTCAAATTACCAAGGGGTTGAGCTAGTCAGGGAAACTCCCCGGTGGCAGGTGTTATTTAGAAACTGGAAAAAGTATTGAAAAATGAGTGTATGGAGGTACCAGGAGCTTCCATCCCCAAAAGGGGGACCAGTCAAGATGTAAGAGATGAAGTGTGGTACGTTTCCCATTGGTCTTCTTCATCAGAGCATAGGAGCCAACTTTTCAAAATTATTGGGGGTGCTAAGCCCAATGGAAATGACCCTGGACACATACAAGGAATTTTCTCAATATTGGGGATGCTCAAGCACCCACAGTACCCACAGAGTCAGCTCCAATGCATCAGAGATCAAAAAGAAAGCATGGAAAAGGCCAGAAGTGAGGCCTGTTTCTCTTGGAAACAGAAGAAAAAGGGATTATAAATCTGAAGGAGCACAGCATGCTAGTTCCCAGTTTAAGAACTGGGAGGATCCCAAGAAGAGGAGAGTGACCTGTTGAGAGCTCCACATGCAAAAGGATGAAGAGTGGTGGAGCCAGGGTGTGACAGAGCCCATGTGATGACCTAGTATGACAGAATGTAGGCCTGAAGTCCTAGATGCATCCTGCTGGCCTTCGTCCAGAGGGGTTGTGAATTGGTCCCAGACATTGAGACGGGGGCTTGCCAGTATGTGGAGTGTCTACACAGAGTGGAGAGGAGTGGATGGAGTGACTGGGTTCTGCTGCAGACCCTTTTGCCTGAAAATTGCACATCAATATCAAGAAAGTGGGGGTCCTTATCAAATGAGAATGACAGAGGCTAGTGGTACCTTATAGACTAACCCATGGATTGAGACCTGAGCTTTTGAGGACCACTGTCAGGAGATGAGTAAATATACATGAAGATGTTTGGAGGGTTGGATAGAGAGTATAGAGAAAGTACAGAAAAGCACAGGGCAGGGTGTGGAAAGGCAATGATAACAGCAGCATAATTCCGTGAACTGGCTGAATAGTGAAAGACGATCACCTCAGAAGAGTTAAGTCTATTCGCACTTGCAGTGATCCTGAATCCACTGCCCCAGTTCAGGCCCAGGGTGATTGTGTATAGAAAATGCTCCCCCTACCAGCTCAGAAGCTTAGCTGAGATTGGGTGGGAAGAGACCGGTTGGAGCAGAAGCCTCATCTTCACACCACCTTTCTGGAAAGACTAGCTTGGACCCTGCTCATCAATCTGTCGTCTATGTTTTTTCCTGGTTAAATAGATTACCCTCAGGCTCTTCCTGGCATATCTAAAGAGCGACTGCCTGGATGTTGTGGACCAAGCTGTGCTCAAACAATCCCCCAATAACCCTGCCCGAACCTAGGTTTAACAGTGGTACTAGTTTCAGCCCATTATATCTATTCTCTCCTTTGGGATCATGGATATATTGGCTTCTCATATGGACAGTACCAACTTCCTCCTTCTTAGAAAACACTTTACAACTAGAGCCATCCAGTCTTGCTTTAGGCCTCTTATTCCCCAGAGTTAGCACCTCAAGACGTGCCCAGCACCAGCTCTGCCACTTTATAAAAGAATACCCAGGCTCCCCACCTGCAGCTATCTTCAGGGTCCTTACCAGGCCATTTTCTGAGGTGAAGTTAAAATGCTTTGCAGAATAATTCTTCAGATCACGAAGAAATTCGGCATATTCTGGGTTCTCTGGCTCCTTGTAGGTGATAATCATTACTGCCTGGAAGATAAGAAAACATCACGATTAAGAGAAATGTCCAAGGATACTAGTGCTTAAGGGTGAGGGATTAGGACTTGCAAGAGGGTTTTGTGCAGAGGTGTTTCTGTGTATGTTTGTTGCAGTATGCGCTCCACCTGGGTTTGAACGCCTGTCGTTGAGCAAGAGGGGCCCAAATCAGCAAGGAAAGGATGGCACGATGCACAGCTCTCTCATGGCACTTTCAGACCGTCTCATAAAGCAGCCTGTTCTGCCCCCATACTGCTGAAAACAAAGCTTTCCCACAGCAGGGTGTATTCAGAGGCTTTCAATTAGTAAATGCACAGTTATTAAATTAGTAATGGAACTTAATCAACATACATATTTTTTGCATATTGGACGGAGTCATGTCTAGCATAAAAGTCACAGAAGGTATGTTGGGGACTATTTAGTTTGGAGATAAGGAACCTGAAGTATGGGGGCCTGCAAGGGACAATATTATGCCTAAAGTTATTTCGTATTTATGTTCGATCACTGTGTGAAATATTTAAATGGTGAGATCTAAATATACTTTTGTTATGTCCTGTTAAGTAAGGATGGGGCTAGTGAATTGGACAAGCTGAATGCTTGCTTGGCTGATGCGATTAGATGGTTGAGGAGAAGAAATTCAAAATAATCTCTGAAGTGTGGGGCTTTGTGGGTTGGGAAGGCGGAGTTAACAGCTGGTGTAAGTGTTAAATTGGATAGTGCACCCCTTCCCTGGTTAGTGTACCTGGGTTTAAAAACTGTTTGGGCAAATTCCTGGAGGGAAAGTCCAGAGTCTGCTATTGAGATAGACATGAGAAGCAACTGCTTGCCTTGGGACTTGTAGAACGGAGTGTTGCCACAATTTGGGTTTCTGCCAGGTACTTGTGACCTGGCTTGACCACTGTTTAGAAAACAGGATACTGGGCTAGATGGACCATTGGTCTGACCCAGTATGGCTACTCTTATGTTCTTACGTTAAGGAATTGGGAATCTGGACACGTGCTGAGTTCATAATGGAGGTGAAGATGTTGACGTTAGTAAAACATTTGGGACCCTAAGATTAATTTGCCCACTGCATCCTTACTAATCTCAGCTGGATTTGTTTACAGCAGTGCAGGGCCTAATACGGAAGAGAGTACATAACCCACCAAAAACAGAGCTACAGTAATCAAAGAACTATGGTATAACCGTCTCATTGGTTCCCAGTACAGAGACATGTGCTGGTTAAAATAATTGTGTTTACTTATTGAATGATTTGGACAAATGTATCTTCTTGCCAAAATCGAACGATACTGTATGAATTGGGTGAATCGCTTCCGTCTGAGGCTAAGAGGTTGTTCATAGTTCCAGGAGGACCTGTGGGTCACCTTCAAAGAATATTTTATGTTGATTTATATACCGTATCTTATTGCAATTGCAAAACAGAACAGTTTACATATGTATAAAAGCAACTAATGTATACAAACAAACATAGGAACTCTATTCATGACAGGAAAGCACAACAAATCAGAATTAACTACATAATAAAACCAATTCAAATTAAAAATCTAATATACAGTTAAGCTACCCCTTTTTTCTTTTCTTTTTGACCTTATCTCATTATGCTAAGTTCTGTTCTACGTAGCTTATAAAGAAAAAGGTTTTCAAAAGTTTTCGGTAATGGAGATAAGATTTCTCTAATCTGATCTCCTTTGGGAGGCCATTCCAAAGGGAGGGAGACAAATAGAAAAAAGCCGATCTCCGTGTAGATTCCCATCTAGCCTTAGCAAGAGGGGGAATAACTAACCTGTTATCTGTTAGGGATCTAAGAGTTCGCATAGCGGTATAGGGAATTGTTAAATTCGACAAGTAGCTAGGATTTAATGTGTAAAAGGCTTTGTGGGTCAGAACAAGAGCCTTAAACTTTACTCTTGCTTCGACCGGGAGCCAATGCAGACAATGCAGTAAAGGTGTTACTCTGTCATCCCTCTGGGCCCTGCAGATCATACGTGCTGCTGTATTTTGAATTCTTTGTAATCGCTTTAAGTTTGCTTGAGTAATCCCAGCATATACAATGTTACAGTAGTCTAAACGTGAAGTAATATACGCAGATGTCAGTGTTTTGAGAGAGTCCTTACTTACTGAATTTCTAATTGACCGAAGCCGCCTCAGATGGAAGAAAGATTTTTTTCACTACATCGGATACTTATTCCTCAAAAGTCAATGCGGAATCAATAATGACCCCAAGATACCTAAAGGACTTAACTGTTGGGATATTCTGACCAAATAGCATAGGTACCACAGAAGGACATGTGCCTTGCCCTACTATCCAACATGTTATAGTCTTATCCGGGTTCAATACCAACTGATATGTTGTCAACCAGTCTGCCACTTTATCCAGACAGATTTGAATCGGTGTAAGATCTATGTTTGATGGTTTAACATAAGAAGAAAATCATCTGCATATGAGTAAAAGCTAATACCCATTGTTTGAATGAGGAGCGCCAGGGGACTAATATATAGGTTAAACAGTAGTGGAGATAAAACCGAGCCCTGAGGAACTCCACATGATAAGTTGTATGATGTAGAACAAGATTGCTTCTGAACTACTTTAAATGAACGATCCGTAAGAAAGGATATAAACCATTTCATAGTTGTCCCTGAGATACCAATCTCACTCAGTCTGTCAAGAAGTAGGTTATGATTAATTAAGTCAAAGGCCGCAGACAAATCTAATGAAACAACCAGGGCAATATAGCCAAGCTCTAATTTAGCGTGGATTTCACTTAACAGTGAAGTCAGAATAGTCTCTGTACTGTGACCCTTCCTAAAACCCGATTGTCTGGGATGTAACAAATTTTTACAGTCTACATAAGTTTGCAACTGTCTAAACACTATTGTCTCTATGACTTTGGATAGAAAAGGAAGATTAGAGACTGGTCTATAATTAGTGGGTAATAAGGGATCCAGTGAAGATTTCTTTAGACTAGGTTTTACTAGCGCTTCTTTCAAAATAGTAGGGACTATCCCATCAGAAAGACTCAACATGACAACTGAGTACATAAACTGTTGGATTTCTAGCATATGTAGGTAAAGGAATTCACTACCGTTAGACCGACTCTGTGGGACTCCTTGTTGAGTCTCTCTACTGTTAGTCTGTGGGACTCTGGACCGACTTCATCCTGTTTATATTTCTCTGAAGGTGCGAACAGTCTCCAGAATTGTTCAGAGTACGCCAAATGAAGTCTCACGAGAAACGTATACAAACTCACTATCACATCCTTTTTCCTGCTGGCCATTCCTCTCCCTATGTACCCAAACATTCTCCTTCCCCCTTCCCCCCTCCCCCCGTTTCCTTTTCTACCCATGTTCATTAAGGTCATTACATACAATCACCCACCCCTGGTGCTGCTAATCTTTCATGTTCTGCTCCCTCAGGTTTTTAGGGAATGACCCTGCATTAAATCTTAGCATCCACGTCCTCTCACTGTCATTATGTGGAGACTCACCCCAGGCTCTGGAGATGGTAAACATGACCCAATCTACGTTTCTTACCTTGAATGCTTCCTTGGCAATGGCGTCATCTGCATCATCCCTTTTCCAGGGTCTCTTTGGGTCCAAAAATTGAGACCCCTGCAGGCTGACACCAAAGATATCAATGAAAAAGAAGGCATAATCCCCTGAATTGAGACCCTTGTGCCAAGTATGGAGCATCAACTGTCGAAATTGATCCGGATAACAGCAGATGTACACAACTAGAAGACAAAGGAAAAATCAGTGACCGAGCAGGTCTCAACACAGTCACCGTCTAAAAAGGAAAATCCTAAGCTTGCACCTTTTCAAACACTGAGGACCAGCGAGTTGGCTTGATGTGTCTGGCATGGAGAATTAGCAAAGGGGACGTCTCTCACTGGATCAATCCACTCATCTCTCACAGTGGCCAATTCAAGTCAATAGCAAGTACCTGGTAGATACCAGTGAGGATGTTCATTCACGTCAAGGCCAGACCAACCATTAGGCAAAACTAGACAGTAACCTAGGGCACCAGCTTCTGGGGGGGCGTCAAGAAACTGCAGTCAAAACACAATAACACCCGTTTCTCACCCTCATCCCTACCTCTCCCTGTGAGACTGGAATACGTCTTATGTTTCACTTATATATTCTAGTATTTGTCATCATTTGCTCATTTCTGATCCAGAGAAGAAGGTATTGACTTCAAAATCTAATTTTATTTTCTATTTATTACCTTACATTTGTTTGGAAACTGTGTCCAGTTCATGTCATGCATCTCCCCCAGTCCTAGAAAGGATTTAAAAAAACCTTCTCTCCATTTACCTGTTCCTCACTACTCTGTGTCAACGCATCCTTAAATCCTGGAGAGTTGTCAAGGGATAGTTACTCTATGGGCCTCGGTAAAGTAGACGTGTCTACCGAACTTCCCACTGGACCAGTAATGGGTGTGTCCCTAACTGGGACTGAATATTAGGGAAATCAGGAGGACACACCCTTGCTGACCCAGCACCTCAAGTGGGGTTTGTATTGTGGACTCACTGGTCTAGCCCCTGCATCGTGTCTGGTTTATCCTGCCAATTCCTGCTTCTGCCTCCAGTTACTCTTACTGCAGCCTGGGATGAGCCGATCCAGGAGCTCAGTGCCTAGAGTTACTCTTACTGCAGCCTGGGATGAACCGATCCAGGAGCTCAGTGCCTAAAGTTACTCTTACTGCAGCCTGGGATGAACCAATCCAGGAGCTCAGTGCCTAGAGTTACTCTTACTGCAGCCTGGGATGAACTGACGTTGGAGTTTGTAATGGGATCATTGGCCTCCTATGGGAAAGGAGAGCAGTCTCTTTTGGGCTCTTTGTTCAACTTGTGCCACCAGGAAAATGGGACAATTAGAGATAGAGAGAGAGAAAGAAACCCCAAGAAGTAAGACAAACGAAGTGCCCTGTAGACATGGGCATTCCTCTTTCATCACTCTTACCTTTGGTTTTCCTCATTTTTTTGTTACGCAGTAGCTTTGCAGCTATATGTTTCTCCCTTATAAAACCCCACCCCAGCATTAAAAAAAAAACAAAAAACTTGTGAGTCAAGGCATGACGGCAAAGGTCATGTGAAGGCCACTAGACAGCATGCCTGGTTTATCCTTTAAAGGATTTCAAAACCTGGGGCTAATTCATCCATAATTATTATTACTACAGTTACTTGCAAAACATTGTGCACATGCCAGAATATTATTTTTAAGTAAACAAAAAAAATAACCACTTTCACCACACACTACTACTACTACTATTTAGCATTTCTATAGCGCTACAAGGCGTACGCAGCGCTGCACAAACATAGAAGAAAGACAGTCCCTGCTCAAAGAGCTTACAATCTAATAGACAACAAAGTAATCAAATCAATTAATGTGTACAGGAAGGAAGAGAGGAGGGTAGGTGGAGGCGAGTGGTTACAAGTGGTTACGAGTCAAAAGCAATGTTAAAGAGGTGGGCTTTCAGTCTAGATTTAAAGGTGGCCAAGGATGGGGCAAGACGTAGGGGCTCAGGAAGTCTATTCCAGGCATAGGGCGCAGCAAGACAGAAGGAGCGAAGTCTGGAGTTGGCAGTAGCGGAGAAGGGAACAGATAAGGATTTATCCATGGAGCGGAGTGCACGGGAAGGGGTGTAGGGAAGGACGAGTGTGGAGAGATACTGGGGAGCAGCAGAGTGAATACAGTTATAGGTTAGTAGAAGAAGTTTGAACAGGATACAAAAACGGATAGGGAGCCAGTGAAGTGACTTGAGGAGAAGGCTATAACCTTCTCGTACAACTGAACTGTAGTGCTGAGAACACAGAGGAAGGGGACAAGAGAAGTCCCCAACCCAAGTCAATTCTCAAAATGTACTGTCCAAAAGCATTACACACAGTGCCACTGCCAGCCCTTTTCGATCATTGATCTAGAAGCAAAGTTCCACTAACCTCACATACATGCTAGAATCTGAATGAACCACATCGCTAAAGTTTCCTCTACATACAGTACAGAACAGTGTGGACCATTTGCCTCTGAACTGCATATAATGCTCCTACTTCACCCCTTTCTTTCAGAAAAATGGAGTACTGTAGGGCATTAATCTCTCACACATTAAGAACTGCAATTTAGGATGTGTCCATCCAGCCCAGTATCCTGCTTCCAACAGTGGCCAATTCAGGTCAGAAGTACTTGGCAGAAACCCAAATAGTAGCAACACTCCATGGTACCAACCCCAATAGCAGACTATGGACTTTTCCTCCAGGAAAACCTTTTAAGAACCCAGATACGCTAACCGCAGTTACCACATTCTCTGGCAAAGAGTTCCAGAGCTTAACTATTCGTTGAGTGAAAAAATATTTTCCCCTATTTGTTTTAAAAGTATTTCCATGTAACTTCCTTGAGTGCCCCCTGGTCTTTGTACTTTTTGAAAGAGTAAAAAATCTATTCATTTCTACTCTTTCTACACCACTCAGGAATTTGTAGACCTCAAATCATATTTCCCCTCAGCTGTCTCTTTTCCAAGCTAAAGAGTCCTAACCTCCTTAGCCTTTCCTCATACGTACACCACGTTACATTTATCCACATTTGCATGCCCAGTCTTCCAGTTTCCTAAGACCTTCCTGCAATACTTCACAGTCTGCACGTGTTTCAACAGCCTTGAATAGTCTTGTATCATCTGCAAGTTTAATCACCTCTCTCGTCATTTCGATTTCCGTATCATTTATAAATATGTTAAATAGCACCAGTCCCAGGACTGATTCCTGCGACACTCCGCTGTTCACCCTCCTCTATTCAGAAAAATGACTTTTTAACCCTACCCTCTTCTGTTTGTTGTCCAGTAACTAATTTCTAATCCACACCAGAACCTTTCCTCCTATCCCATGACTTTTAAATTTTCTCAAGGAGTCTCTCATGAGGAACTTTATAAAAAACTTTCTGAAAATCTTTTACTGGTTCCCATTTTCTTGCTGTTGAGGCTGAGGTGTTCAGTGCTTGGATTTCTTCCTTCTGCCATTAGTCCAGGCCTTTTTAAACCACTTTCTCTGGGAGGACATTTCAGGCAGCCACCACCCTGTCGGTGAAAAAGTATTTCCTGAAATTGCTCCTCATACTACGTCTCCCAGCTTCTTTTCCTTTTAATATTTAAATATCTGTATTATCTGCCTCTTCTCCTCTAGATTATACATATTTACATCCTCAAGTCTCATCTCACGTGATTTGGTTCAGATCATACACCATCTTGATTGCTTTTCTTTGGCATTAATCGCCTCTTTCTATGCAACGCAGCATCCTTCTGGCGTTGGTGACCATCATATTGCACCGAGATCCCCAGACACTATCACACTCGGGTTTCTCTCTGGCACATCAGCGCCGTCCTTCTCCTCCATCCCAAACACAGCTCTCTGGTCTACGTTGCATTAATGCTGAAGTGCAATCAATCATTGAGCCAGTCTTCCCATTTTCTAGACCACTTCATTTTGTAGAAAAGGTACAGAGAAGGGCGACAAAAATGATAAAGGGAATGGGACAACTTCCCTATGAGGAAAGGCTGAAGCGTCTAGGGCTCTTCAGCTTGGAGAAGAGACGACTGAGGGGAGATATGATAGAGGTCTATAAAATAATGAGTGGAGTGGAACAGGTAGACGTGAACCGTTTGTTTACTCTTTCCAAAAATACTAGGACTAGGGGGAATGCAATGAAGCTACAAAGTAGTAAATTTAAAATGAATTGGAGAAAATTTTTCTTCACTCAACGTGGAATTAAACTCTGGAATTCATTGCCAGAGAATGTTGTAAAGGCGGTTAGCTTAGCAGGGTTTAAATAAGGTCTGGACAGGTTCCTAAAGGAAAAATTCATAGATCATTATTAAATTGACTTGGGAAAAATCCACTGTTTATTTCTAGGATAAGCAGCATAAAATGTTTTGTACTGGTTTGGGATCTTGCCAGTTACTTGTGACCTGGATTGGCTACTGTTGGAAACAAGATGCTGGACTTGATGGACCTTCAGTCTGTCCCAGTATGGTAATTACTTATGTTCAGGGCTGCCGAGAGACTAGGCTGGGCCCGGGGCAAGGCCGCCCCGCCTCCGCCCCTCCCCCCCCCCCCCCCCGCTGCTCCCCCTGCCGCGGCTGCCCCCTGTCGCACCCCTGCCGCTGCAGTCCCTGGTCTCACCTGCCTGCCTCCACGGCTCCGGGCCCCCTGCATTTAAAGAGTCAGTCGCAGATTGCCTCTCTTGAGTTGCAGATCACCTCTCTTCTGGCCTTCCCTCCCTGTGTCCTGCCCTCGTCTGATGTAACTTCCGGTTTCCGCGAGGGCGGGTCACAGGGAGGGAAGGCCAGAAGAGAGGTGATCTGCAACTCAAGAGAGGCAATCTGTGACTGCTGCTTTGAATGCAGGGGGCCCGGAGCCAAGGAGGCAGGCAGGTGAGACCGGGGACTGCAGCCCCTGCCCCCCCTCTCGGCGGCCCTGCTTATGTTCTCTGCCTCTTTGTAGCCTCCACAAAAAGGCAAATGTCTAACCCTTGTGCGGTATTGCTTACCTTAATGCTAACAGGACCAATTCCTCAAGCGCTTCCGTTACTTACCTTTCTCTTCTCCAAGGGACCTCCCTCCACCACTCCCCTGTGTCTGTCAGTCTGAGTTTCTAATATAGTCCAACACTGTGGGCCTGAAAACCAGGCTGCTCATGTCATTCATGAGTTTTCCATGCAGGACAGTATTTATTTAATATTTATTCATTTGTGACATTTATATTTCACATTTTCCAGCATAATTTCGAGTTCAATGTGGCTAACAAGCTCAAAAGACGGCATTACAAAATATGAAACAAAACACATAAACCCACACATATCAATAAAGAAAGAATCGTAAATCTAGAAAGAATTTAGGCTTTGCTGAAATCCATGTAAGGCCCTCAATCTAATTGTCCAGATACTCAATCAAAACAAAAGTCAGTCGGATTTATTTGACATGATGTGCCTCTGGTCCGAGCCTGTCACTTTGTAACCTTCGTTTCCCACCTCCTCTCTGGTACCAGTTCATGAAGAGAAATCCCAGCCACCGTTCTGCACTTCCCTGGAATCTCTCCCATCTCCAGTGTCTCTTTCAACTCATCCTCCAGTGGATGCACCTGAATCGTTCACTCAATCACTCTAACCTCATTGTCAAGAGCTGGATGGAGAAAAAAGGGTTTTCATATCATTGGCCCAGAAGAATGGAAGAAATTGCCAGGAAATTTGCAGGACCTGGGTTCCCTTTTGTCTGTGAGGAAAGGTTTGAAGAAGGTTTTCTTTCCCCAGTATTGAATGTTACAATTCAGGGTTTTAAGCTTCTGCTTTTAGTCTGACTTTTTCTCATATTTATATAGACACAGATGTAAGAAAAAATATATATATATTTGGAGGCACCCTGACATAATAGCCCTGACAAAAGAGACCCGACAAAAAAGCCCAACCAAAACAGCCTAATAACAAAACAGACCTTGACAAAACAACCCTTGACAAAATAGCTCACTACATCAAAACACCACATCACAAAAAAAATGACAACATGCATTCTTTATTAAACCCATGAAAAATAATATTTCCAAAACAAAATAATTACATTAAAATATCCAAAGGATATTTCATACAGTACATACCAATTAATTCTAGCAAAACTTAGCTGAAATTGGGTGGCGGGGGAAGAGGGGTTGGTGGTTGAGAGGCTAGGATAGGGGAGGGCAGACTTATACGGGGTCTGTGCCGGAGCCGGTGATGGGAGGCGGGACTGGGGGTTGGGAGGCGGGAAATACTGCTGGACAGACTTATACGGTCTGTGCCCTGAAAAAGACAGGTACAAATCAAGGTAAGGTATACACATATGAGTTTATCGTGGGCAGACTAGATGGACCATGCAGGTCTTTTTCTGCCATCATCTACTATGTTACTATGTAACACACGATAAGCCAAAATAAGTCACCATACTAAAATGCAATGCTGCCTCATTATTCTCCAGTAACAAGTCACTTTTCCTTTGCAGCTGTTTTCATGATTTAGAGTGTTGTACAGTGGTGTGGTAGCCATGTTAGTCCACTCTTAAGGTTATCAATAGAAATCAAACAAAATAAAACATGGAAAAGAAAAGAAGATGATAGCTTTTTTATTGGACATAACTTAATACATTTCTTGATTAGCTTTCGAAGGTCTCCCTTCTTCCTCAGATCGGAAATAAGCAAATGTAAATTCCAAAAGCAAAAACATAAAGATAACCATACTGGGTCAGAGTTGCCATCCTGGATACAGAAAGTATAAAACAAATAAAAAACACAACCCCCCCCCCCCCCCCCCCCCACCAGCAAAACTAAAACAAACCAACTTTTACTTGTAGAAAGGTTTGCTGCTTTCGTTCCTCAGCAGAGCTGCGATTCACACAGGCACTCCGCTGCCCTTTGCCGCATCTATCTCTGATGCACTTCCTGTTTACGTAGGGCCAGATGGACGCGGCGGGGGGAGCGGAGCTGCCTGTGTGAATGGCAGCAGTCAGAGCGCTGCCGGCGACAGGCGAAAAGAAGAAATCTGCAGCAGTGGCGTACCTAGTGTATTTGACACCTGGGGCCGCTCATTTTTTTAACACCCTCCTCTATATGAAAAAAATATTTTTAATAATAATCCATGACTCACACAACAAGGATGTACCTAGGAAAACAACCAAAATACAGAAGAACACCTAGGAAAAGGCAGCATCTTAAACACTGCAGTGAGCACTAGATCATCAATACACCAATCGTAAAACTACACAAGACATTAGTAAAAATGATCCTGCCAACACAAAACCATGTCTTTTTCACAAAGAACACAGATACATCCTCATAAAATATGTATTTAAAAATATAAATACATAAAGATTAAAAATTACATTAAAAAAAAGACGACACTTTGGATGTAAAAATTAAGAAGTCAACTTTATTAGCCAAACGATAGCAGGGAGAAAGGGACTCGACACAGCTGTGTTTCGGCCGTACTGGCCTGCGTCAGGAGTCTTCTCACTGTATGTTGATTATTAATTCTATCCAATTATGAAAGCAATATATGTGTCTATTTATTGATGCTGTAGCGTTAAGTATACTCGAAACAAAGTTGAGCGGAGAAAATAAAGTTGACTTCTTAATTTTTACATCCAAAGTATTGTCTTTTTTATGTAATTTTTAATCTTTATGTATTTATATTTTTAAATACATATTTTATGATTATTTTCAAATTTTGATGCTTTTTATATAATTTTTTTTAGTTTTTTTGTTCCTGTTGATTTTCTGGCGAAGACTGGTTTCTCCTGTTTTTTGTACTACGTTAATGTTTAAACCCACTGACCCTCTTGGATACACTGCAGTCGGAGAACGTATTTCTTCTCCAGACCCGAAACAAATTGTACTCTAAGTACCCCAAGTTCAAAGCCTCAGGAATAGCAGACAAAAGGGCAAAGGTTCTGAATCAGCCCTATAATAAAGGAGAAGCCCCAATTCTCTATTTTGTCCCGTGTCTTGAATAGACTTTAAGCTCAATGGAGCAGGAACTTTCTCTAGTGTGTCCAGCACTATTGGAATATTATCAGCAACGCAAATCTTTCATAAACTCACCAAACATCTCTTGCTAGGACTATTTTAATCCAGTGACTATTCTGTCAGAACCAGCTAAAAAGAACTGTTTTTCACAGCTGTCCAGAGGAAGGGTTTCTTCACTTTACCCCCTTCCCATTCAGGTCAGCTTTGAATGTTCCGATTCAGCCTTTGGCGTTGCTGTTACGTGATGCTCGTTGAGAACCCTTTTCCCCATTGCCTCTGACTGCTGGTGGATCTCTCTCCCAGCTCACTGCAACTTTCAGACTGTTGTCACACCAGTTCACCAATACCAGATTTCACAGCACCCTCCTCCCACCGACTGGGTTACAACCGCCTCTGGGCGAGTCTCCTGCTCTCCAATTATCCCCAGTGATTTCTAAATTACTGGGGCCACACTCCCAGTGGTCCCACAGTTCCCAGAAAGCACTCATAGACCCAGCATACAAACCACCAGGCTTCTTTATTGTTTGTTGTCGTAAAATTGAACAATGAACAAAAAAAGATGTGCAGTCAGCAAACAATAACAGGTAACTGAAATATGGATCAATTATAACACTAAACATTTGTTTACTTCCTAGAAAGTATCTGGGGAGATCAGGTATATAGCTGTTCACAGAGCTTCAGCAAAGAGATCTCACTCTCTCTCCCCACCTGGGCTGAAACTGAACTCAAAACCAGTAAAGTCCAAATGAGATGATCTCCTGGGCTAATCAGAGCCCAGTCAACAAGATTTCAAATATATACTGCTTCTTGCTTCCTGTTTGTATCAAACTAAAGAAAAGAACATACTGTTCTCCATAACAGCTTTATAGCAAAGAAACACCACCTGGTGGCCAAATAGGAGAAATACACTTCAGAACATAATTAAGGCAGGAAAATATCCAATACATTTTAGAGGCTTAAAATACACTGTTTCGTCACAAGGGTGTTGCAAATTATGCCTGGGACCTTGTACTGAAATGTGAATTTATTATGGTAACATCCAAAGCACTTAGGAAATTGGAAGACTGGGCATCCAAATGGCAGATGAAATTTAATGTGGACAAATGCAAGGTGATGCACATTGGGAAGAATAATCCGAATCATTGTTACCTGATGCTAAGGCCCACCTTGGGGGTCAGTGCTCAAGAAAAAGATCTAGGTGTCATTGTAGTTAATATGCTTAAATCTTCTGCTCAGTGTGCAGTGGCGGCCAAAAAAGCAAACAGAATGCTAGGAATTATTAGGAAAGGGATGGTGAATAAGACCGAAAAAACTATAATGCCTCTGTATCGCTCCATGGTGCGACTACACCTTGAGTATTGAGTTCAGTTCTGGTCACCGTATCTCAAAAAAGATATAGCGGAATTAGAAATAGCTCACAGAAGAGCAACCAAAATGATAAAGGGGATGAAACTCCTCTCGTATGAGGAAAGGCTAAAGAGGTTAGGGCTCTTCAACTTGGAAAAGAGACGGATGAAGGGAGAATATGATTGAGGACTACAAAATCCTGAGTGGTGTAGAACGAGTAGAAGTAAATCAATTTTTTACTTGTTCCAAAAGTACAAAGAATAGGGGATACTCGAGGAAGTTATATAGAAATACTTTTTAGAACAAATAAGAGTAAATATTTTTTCACTCAAAGAATAATTCAGCTCTGGAACTCTTTGCCGGAGGATGTGGTAACAGGGTTAGCAGATCTAGGTTTAAAAAAAGGCTTGGACAAGTTCCTGGAGAAAAAGTCCATAGTCTATTATTGAGATGGTCATGGAGGAAGTCACTGCTTGCCCTTGGATTGGTATAATGGAATGTTGTTACTATTTGGGTTTCTGTCAGGTACTTGCAACCTGGATTGGCCACTGTTGGAAGCAGGATAGTGGGCTAGATGGACCATTGGTTTATCCCAGTATGGCTATTCTTAGGTTCTTATTGGTCTTATAAAGCTACTAGTAAAAAAAGCCCGTTTCAGTGAGAGATGAAACGGGCCCTAGCAAGGCTTTGTTGTCCTGCGAGCCTCCTGTTCCCCGGGCCCCCCTGCAGCCACCCATGGCCACCGACTCAGCTGTCCCTCAGCCCCACTTCCAGGCACCTGTCCGCTGCTGGCGCTCCATGATGCGGGTTCCGTCGGAAAAATGGCCACCGAGGGGCAGGGGGGAGATGGCGTTTCGTCGAGTGTAAGTGCTCCGCCCTCGTCGTCATCACATAGTGACACGAGGGTGGGACACACACTCATGGGGAAAGCGGATATCTCGACGCCTGAACTTCCGGTGGTGGCTTCATTTAGAACGTTGGGGTTGTGAATTATGTGCGGATGGGGCGTGGCTGAGGGCGGGTCTATGAGTGACAGTGAGTGGTGCATGAGTGAGAGTGAGTGTTGCTGACAGCCTAGCCTACCAACACTGCAGGGCTTCAATGTTTCCCTCCCACAGAGTGAGCTTCAGAATGTTGCAGGTGAGAATTATTTATATAGATGTGGAAGCCTGAGTATCCAAAGTCAGATCTACTGCAAGACTGACTCACTAGTACCTCCTGCTGGAAGCTCACACCTCTTCTGCCTCATTCATAGTTTGGAGCAGGAGACCCAGCCCGGCTTAGAAGCACAATAAAAATCTTTCGTATATTCATTGAACTTTTAGAATTGCAAATCAGCCACAGGTGCAAAAATCCAATATCAAGTACACTCCTTTCCTGTGTGCAAGGAGGGTTCATTTGTACATGTGTAACACCCCCAATCATTTTGATACTGCATGGAAAGAATACAAATTTCTGCCAACTGAATCCCACACCTCTGCCTGCAGCTGAAAGCTCTCTGCCTGGTCTGGTAACCCTTTGCTGGTCACTGGATGTCTGAAATAGGAAAGCTGAGCTTCATGAGAGGCAACGCAGTCCAACTGCCTCAGGAAAGCAAACTTTTTGCACAGAGTTGCTCAGCTAATCAGAAAGTTCTGGGGGTAGATCTCATTTTCTCTGCCTCCCTCAGTCCTGCCTGCCCTCTGCCCTCATTACTGGAAATATTTCACTGGGACTCCAGCACTGCCAGGGCCCAGCGGAAGGCAGGGAGAGAAAGCAGCAAGCGAGACACAGAGGCAGACAGGAAAGGCGACCTCGGGGTTTTATTCTCTCACAGATCTACATTTTTTTGTTTCGCATATTTTTAAGCACATTGGGTGTCCACTTTATAAAGGTGTTTGGTCTAGCAAGGGTAGACTAGCTGGTTTCTTTCTTTCTCCATTATAGCTTGGGATGTATACGAAATCCTTTATACTATGCTACTCTCTTCTGTATACTTTATGGAGTGTAATAAAGCATATTACCTAATATACGAGTATGTGGGCAGAGATAAATCATATTAGTAGCCATTCTTGGGGATGGAGATTAGGGGCACCTGTGTAAGTATTTTATGAGACACAGCTGATTCTTACTACCTTGGAGATGGTGTCAATAGGTACCTTCTTTTCCATGGGTAGTTTTACAAAGGTGAAAAGGCACCTCTGTGTGCTCTGATTGTGTATAAAATCTCCCTCACTATGCAGCACCCTACAAGGTGCGTACAAATGGTGTGAAAAGAAAGTTCCCAACTCAGAGGCAGAGACAGAGCGTGGAGAAGCTGGACGGCTACATTTAAGATTTTAGCAACCACAGGCACTAAACTAGAAGACACAGGGATGTCACAGGCTGGGGAGCAGTGGGGCTCAGGAAGAGACAAAGGGGCGTCACAGGCTAGGACTCAGGGATAAAGGGGCGTCACAGGTGGGGCTCAGGAAGAGACAGGGAGCACCACAGGTGGGGCTCAGGAAGAGACAGGGGCATCACCGGCTGGGACTCAGGGATAAAGGGGCATCACAGGTGGGGCTCAGGAAGAAACAGGGAGCATCACAGATGGGGCTCAAGAAGAGACACAGGGGCGTCACAGGCGGGGCTCAGGAAGAGACACAGGGGCATCACAGGCTGGGGAGTAGCAGGCCATGGTGCCCCTGGGCTGGGCAAGTGCCTCATTCATGCCATAGTTTGTTCATTTGCTTCCGGTACATGGAAAGTGCAACTTATGTGCTGTTGCCTATATCATAACCCAGGCAGGGGTGGGGGAAGGGCACAGTGAGTGGAGTTGAACGGGATGCGTCTGTATATGCTTTGCAAAAATACTAGGACTAGGGGTTATGCGATGAAGCTACAAAGCAGTAAATTTAAAACGAATCGTAGAAAATATTTCTTCACTCAATGTGTAATTAAAGTCTGGAATTCATTGCCGGAGAATATGGTAAAGGCAGTTAGCTTAGCGGAGTTTAAAAAAGGTTTGGACGGCTTCCTAAAGGAAATGTCCATAGACCGTTATTGAATGGGGGAAAATCCACTATTTCTGGGATAAGCAGTATAGAATGTTTTGTACATTTTTCGGATCTTGGGAGGTATTTGTGACCTGAATTGGCCACTGTTGGAAACAGGATGCTGGGCTTGATGGACCTTTGGTCTTTCCCAGTATGGCAACACTTATATACTTATTTGCTATACAGCCTGTCTAAAGATATATCTGAGCAATTCATAAGTAAAAATATTTTAAAAAGCTACATATATGAGAAAAGGATGAAAAGTGGAAGAACACAGTAGCAGGGCCTGGGTTACAATTAATATGAAACTTACAGAAAGAGGGGGGAAGGCAAAGACCTCATTAAGATTTAACAGCAGGTTTCAGCACAAAGAGTCCCGGCATATATCACTTCAATTGTACGGTTTATGGACGTCATTCATTTAAACCTGCTTTCTATTTTTTATTTCAGACCACTTCCTTTTCTCAAAGGTATCATCTTATTTTCTTTTCCATGTTTTATTTTGTTTGATTTCTATTGATTTTCTCAATTCAAAATCGTTTTGTGGCTCATCAGATACAGCAAAGAGAAGTACAACCGCTTTTTCCCCGCTTCCAATCCTCGCCGTTCTCCCTTATAAAATTGCAGTCTTATAAATCATTAAATCTCTCGACATGCATAATTGTTTATTTATTAATCTTACTTAACTTAACGCCCTGGACTCACAGCCTTTGAAATAGATGGAGCAGTTCTCATTTCTACCATGACACACTCCTCTTTCCAAGTCACATTTCCATGTGACCCCGTCATGCCCCTTAAACCAGCAATGCATTGGTGAAACACCCGACCCCTTTACCCCCCTGTATAGCAGCGTTTGGTTTCCTGCACCTCCCAGCATAACCGAGACCCTTTCCTTTCCTACTGGACCTCCAAGTTCTTCTGTTTTTCAGTTTTATATAAGGAAAGGGGAAAGGATTTGATATACCATTTTTCTGTGATTACAATCAAAGCATTTTATAGATTAAATACAGGTATTTATTGGGTACCAGGGGCATTGGAGGGTTAAGCGACTTAAGAACATAAGTGTTGCCACACTGGGACAGAGGGAAGGTCCATCAAGCCCAGCATCCTGTTTCCAACAGTGACCAATCCAGGTTACAAGTACCTGGCAAGATCCCAAAACAGTACAATACATTTTATGCTGCTTATCCTAGAAATAAGCAGTGGATTTTCCCCGTCCATTTTAATAATGGCTTATGGACTTTTCTTTTAGGAAACGATCCAAACCTTTTTTTAAACCCTGCTAAGCTAACTGCTTTTACCACATTCTGTAGCAATTAATTCCAGAGTTTAATTACACACTGAGTGAAGAAATATTTTCTGCAGTTTGTTTTAAATTTACTAAGTAGTAGCTTCACTGTGTGCCCCCTTTTAGAAAAAGTAAACAAGAAATTCATGTCTAGCTGTTCCACTCCACTTGCCTTGTATTCAAATATGAACAACAGAAACAGGAAATGCATCTGTCTAAGGCCAGACACTTCAAAATTCAATAAGATCTTATTTTCATATCAAACCTATTATACAAGTTGTCAAAAGAAAAACAAATCCAAAAGAAAGGCATGATGACAATCCTACGAAGTTAATTAAAAAACAGACAATAAGCCTGGAGAACTGCGTGTAATGCAGATGCTCTCCGCACCAGGATACTGTCTTGAGCTGAGGAAGGAGGGGTTTGCTCAGAAAGCCAGTGCAGAAATGTATTCGGTTAGCCAAATAAAAACTGGTTAAAAGATAGAAAACAGAGAGTAGGGTTAAATGGTCAGTATTCTCAATGGAGAAGGGTAGTTAGTGGGGTTCCCCAGGGGTCTGTGCGGGGACCGCTGCTTTTTAACATATTTATATATGATCTAGAGATGGGAGTAACTAGTGAGGTAATTAAATTTGCTGATGACACAAAGTTATTCAAAGTCGTTAAATCGCGGGAGGATTGTGAAAAATTACAAGCGGAACTTACGAGACTGGGAGACTGGGCGTCTAAATGGCAGATGACGTTTAATGTGAGCAAGTGCGAGTGATGCATGTGGGAAAGAGGAACTCGAATTATGGCTACGTCATGCAAGGTTCCACGTTAGGAGTCAAGGACCAAGAAAGGGATCTAGGTGTCGTCATTGACACCTTCTGCTCCGTGTACCGCTGCGGCTAAGAAAGCAAATAGAATGTTAGGTATTATTAGGAAAGGAATGGAAAACAAAAATGAGGATGTTATGATGCCTTTGTATTGCTCCATGGTGTGACTGCACCTCGAATATTGTGTTCAATTCTGGTCGCCGCATCTCAAAAAAGATATAGTGGAATTAGAAAAGGTGCAGAAAAGGGCGATGAAAATGATAAAGGGGATGGGACGACTTCCCTATGAGGAAAGGCTAAAGCAGCTAGGGCTCTTCAGCTTGGAGAAAAGGCGGCTGAGGGGAGATATGATAGAGGTCTATAAAATAATGAGTGGAGTTGAACGGGAAGACATGAAGCGTCTGTTTACGCTTTCCAAAAATACTAGGACTAGGGGGCATGCGATGACGCTACAATGTAGTAAATTTAAAACAAATCAGAGAAAATGTTTCTTCACTCAATGTGTAATTAAACTCTAGAATTCATTGCCAGAGAATGTGGTAAAGGCGGTTAGCTTAGAAGTGTTTTAAAAAAAGTTTGGACAGCTTCCTAAAGGAAAAGTCCATAGACCGTTATTAAATGGACTTGGGGAAAATCCACTATTTCTGGAATAAGCAGTATAAAATGTTTTGTACATTTTCGGGATCTTGCCGGGTATTTGTGACCTGGATTGGCCACTGTTGGAAACAGGATGCTGGGCTTGATGGACCTTTGGACTTTCCCAGTATGGCAATACTTATGTACATATCAGCTTATTTTTGTTTTTATTTATTACAGAGGAAGTGTCCGAGTCTCTGTCTTACACAGCAGCAACAACAGAAGGTTACATCAGCCAGGGCAGGATCAAGGCATAGGCAAACTCGTCACATGCCTAGAGCCCAAATATTCAACAGCCTCCAAGGAACCTTTCTGCCCTGCTAAGTCAGCTGATGGAAAGGAAAGATGCATCTGTTCTGCTCACCCTTCAGCGATCAGCACCTCTCACTTCCTCTTCTGCAGTCAGAACCCTGCCAGGCCCTGTTTGTGACAGTAGCGTAGCCACAGGTGGGCCTGGGTGGGCCAGGGCCCACCCACTAAGGGCTCAGGCCCATCCAACAGTAGCACGTGGTAATGAAAATGCTGCTCTCCACAATACTGGCACCTTCGCATGCTCAGTTTTCAGCACATGCCTGCTGCAGACTACCAAGGTGGAGACTGGAGAGAAGCATTTTCCCACCAGCTGAGATATTTTTTTGGGGTGGGGGTGGGGGAGAGAACATTTGGTGCCCACCCACTTCTTGCCTAGGCCCACCCAAAATCTGGTGTCTGGCTACGCCCCTGGTTTTTGTGAGCTTTTAAAAACTGATATTTACACTACAGTGAGGGACCCAACAGACCTTTGCCTAGAACCCACCGAAGGGTTAATCCTGCCGGACATAAATAAATCTGAATCAAAAGGTTTTTACAAACCAACACATCCCAGGAAAACCCTTCCACTGTAAATTAGAAAAATGTCTTCCTTAGGAAACATGGCAAGGTTTATAAAGAAAAAAGCATCTGTCCTGCTCTTTCGAAAAAGGGTCCAAGGACAAGGTCTCTATCCATCCATAAGACAAAGTGACAGTTCCAGGAGGTTTAGACTAGGTAGACAAGGAACTCAGCAGCCTTATGAACGCTGGACTCTGCTTGTTAAATTTATTTATATAATAGGTGGAAGAGAATTCCTAAGACTTCACTTAGATACTACCAAAAAAAAAAAGGTGTCAAAATTCCCAGCTCATTGTATAGCTTTACTCTTGTTTATTTTTGGTCGGTTTTAATATGGATCTATTTTTGTTGTTGTTGTTTTTTTCCACAGTCCAAAAACAGTTGAAGAGAACAACATGTAACAAAGGACTAAAGCAGGAAAAATACGTCCTCTCTGGTGCAGATAACTTTCGAAACAGTGCAGTGTTGGACAGACTCCAGACAATAATACTGCGAGCTGAACACATTATAATTGATTGCTATAATTATAATATTAAATGTAACAGATGGAAAAACAGAGAACGTGAATAGCTGAAGCAATAACTTGCTACATATTTAAAACAGACCAAATATAAACAAAACTTAAGGGTAGGTGATTTCAGTCCAACAATCACAAGAATATATTAATATTTTTAAGGGCTCGATCCGAGAGTAGAAAAACATTTTGTTGCTCAACTGTTAGGGTGGCAGAGAAAGAGCAGAATTTAGGAACGTTTCCCCCCATTCTTATACCTTATTTTTAAAATTTCCACATTCTGCCAGAGAAGGTTGTTTCTACTAAACATGATAAGGGACTGAAGCCCAGAATAGCCTTCATCTCTTCTGTTCTTCCGCTTGCTACCCAGTCTGCGAATGCTAAATTTCATCCTCCAAAGCCTTACGCCTCTTCACCAGCAAGTCCCCTAAAATTAGGTTATGGCCGACCATAATCTTTGCACAGCTACTTCTCTCAGGGGACGTCACCCCCTTTCCCATTCTCACACAAGAACAATTATCACTGCTCTGCCTTCACTGCAAGTAGTAAACAGCCTCCAAAAATCGAGGTTCAAGGTTAGTTTTATTTGATTCATCGCCAAGGGCAATGCCATCAAGGCGATTTACACATAACAAGATCACAGATATGAAAAAAAGATACAACTCAAATTGAAAAGCATGGACATAGCCCTGGACTGTAGGGTTGAAGCATCCTAGCAGATTAGAAGAAATACATCAGCCGCTAAAAACTGACTGAAACAGATGTTTTTTTTAATAACACCTTGAACGAAGGAAGAGGAGAAGGTTCGGTACGCAAGATCCACAGAGTAGGTCCCACCACATTTAACATCTTCCAAAATGTCTGGGATGGTATTACATAAGAACATAAGAGTAGCCATAGTAGGTAAGACCAATGGTCCATCTAGCCCAGTATCCTGTTTAGTAAACAGTGGCCAATCCAGGTCACAAGTACCTGGCAGAAACCCAAATCGTGGCAACACTCCATACTACAAATTCTATGGCAAGCAGTGGCTTCCCATGTCTGTCTCAATAGCAGACTATAGACTTTTCCTCCAGGAACGTCTCCATAAGAACATAAGAGTAGCCGTTCTGGGTCAGACCAATGGTCCATCTAGCCCAGTATCCCGTTTCCGACAGTGGCCAATCCAGGTCACAAGTACCTGGCAGAAACCCAAATCGTGGCAACACTCCATACTACAAATTCTATGGCAAGCAGAGGCTTCCCATGTCTGTCTCAATAGCAGACTATAGACTTTTCCTCCAGGAACATCTCCATAAGAACATAAGAGTAGCCATTCTGGGTCAGACCAATGGTCCATCTAGCCCAGTATCCCGTTTCCGACAGTGGCCAATCCAGGTCACAAGTACCTGGCAGAAACCCAAATCGTGGCAACACTCCATACTACAAATTCTATGGCAAGCAGTGGCTTCCCATGTCTGTCTCAATAGCAGACTATGCACTTTTCCTCCAGGAACTCATTCAAACTTTCTTTAAACCCAGATAAGCTAACCTCTGTTGCCACGTCCCCTGACAGCGAATTCCAGACCTTAACAATTCTTAACATAAGAGTAGCCATACTGGGTGAGACCAATGGTCCATCTAGCCCAGTATCCTGTTTTCCAACAGTGGCCAAGCCAGGTCACAAGTACCTGGCAGAAACCCAAATAGAACCAATATTCCATGCTACCAATCCCAGGGCAAGCAGTGGCTTCCCCCATGTCTAGCTCAATAGCCGATTATGGACTTTTCCTCCAGGAACTCATTCAAACCTTCTTTAAACCCAGGTATGCTAACCGCTGTAACAACATCCTGCAGTTCCAGAGCAAAGGATCAGTCTGTTGACTGGAGCACAAAGCTTGCCCAGGAATATAGGGATACCAATGAGCTACTAAAGAAACGGGGGGGATCCTGTACGAAAAAGCCTTAAACATCAACAGTAGCAATTTGTATGTTATACGTTGTTCTATTGTGTTTAACTTTTAACAATAGTCACATGATCGTATTTCATGGCATGAAAAGGTAATTTCACTGCTACGTTCTGTATCATTTGATCTCTCTCCGACAGATGCCTTGGAAAAGAACATTACAATAATCTATGCGTTGAATAACAAAAGCATGAATTACAATGCATAGTTCTTTCTTATCAAGTGCTGGACTGAGCGTTATCTGCCAGAACCAAAAAAAAAAACAAAGCAGGCTTTGAGGATAGATGAAATATGGTCCCTAAAGGAGAGGGTGCAATCCAGCAGCACACCTAGAACCCCAATGGTATCACTGGGCTGTAAAGATACCTTGTCAAAATTTAGAATAGGTGGAGTGCAGGTGTAGCCTAGTAGGGGTTAATACAGTGGACTCTGATCCTGGGGAACTGGGTTCAATTCCCACTGCAGCTCTTTGTGACTCTGGGCAATTCACTTAACCCTCCATTGCCCCAGGTACAAATAAGGACCTGTATATATAACTAGTAAAAAAGCCCCGTTTCTGATGCAAATGAAACGGGGGCTAGCAAGGTTTTCTTCAGAGTGTGCATGTGGGAGTGTCCCTGCCCTCTGCCCTCTCTCCCTCCCCCTCCCCCCTCCGAGTCCAGTCCTTCAGTGTTAAGTTTCCTGCTGTGCTGTGTTTGTGTTACAGAGAGAGTGAGGGCATCTCTCTTCTCCCCCCTCTGAGTCCTTCACTGTTACAGAGAGAGGGATTTCAGTGCTGTGCTGTTTTCCTTCACTCATGGGGAAACGGATATCTCTGACGCTTCACACTTCCGGCTGGAGGCTTCATAGAACGTTGGGGTTGCCTTTTATATATATAGACATGTAAACCACTTTGAATGTAGTTGCAAAAACCTCAGAATGGCGGTATATCAAGTTCCATTTCCCTCTTTCCCTTATGACATCACAATATCAGAAGTGAGCCAAATATCGGGCAATCAAGCCATTGTGACATCACTGATGAGGTTGCTCTTATTGGTGGAATGAGTGGAGGAGTAGCCTAGTTCTTAGTGCAGTGGACTTTGATCCTGGGGAACTGAGTTCCATTCCCACTGCAGCTCCTTGTGACTCTGGGCAAGTCACTTAACCCTCCATTGCCCCTGGTACAAAATAAGTACCTGAATATATCTAAACCGCTTTGAATGTACTTGCAAAAACCTCAGAAAGGCGGCATGTCAAGTCCCAGTTCCTTTTCCCTTATGACATCACAATATCAGAAGTGAGCCAAGCCATTGTGACATCACTGATGAGGTTGGTTCTTATTGGTGGAATGAGTGGAGGAGAAGCCTATTGGTTAGTGCAGTGGACTTTGATCCTGGGGAACTGTATCGGGCAATCAAGCCATTGTGACATCACTGATGAGGTTGGTTCTTATTGGTGGAATGAGTGGAGGAGAAGCCTATTGGTTAGTGCAGTGGACTTTGATCCTGGGGAACTGTATCGGGCAATCAAGCCATTGTGACATCACTGAT
Source organism: Microcaecilia unicolor (assembly GCF_901765095.1). Taxonomy (NCBI): domain Eukaryota; kingdom Metazoa; phylum Chordata; class Amphibia; order Gymnophiona; family Siphonopidae; genus Microcaecilia; species Microcaecilia unicolor. Next base: position 36,692,157 of record NC_044044.1, read on the forward strand.
GAGGTTGGCTCTTATTGGTGGAATGAGTGGAGGAGTAGCCTATTGGTTAGTGCAGTGGACTTTGATCCTGGGGAACTGTATCGGGCAATCAAGCCATTGTGACATCACTGATGAGGTTGGCTCTTATTGGTGGAATGAGTGGAGGAGTAGCCTATTGGTTAGTGCAGTGGACTTTGATCCTGGGGAACTGTATCGGGCAATCAAGCCATTGTGACATCACTGATGAGGTTGGCTCTTATTGGTGGAATGAGTGGAGGAGTAGCCTAGTGGTTAGTGCAGCGGACTTTGATCCTGGGGAACTGGGTTCAATTCCCACCGCAGCTCCTTGTGACTCTGGGCAAGTCACTTAACCCTCCATTGCCCCAGGTACAAATAAGGACCTGTATATATAATATGTAAACCACTTTGAATGTAACCATCGAGTCCCATTTCCTTGCAGAGATAATAACAATTTTCGAAGCATGTTTTCTGTACATTAAGGACTAATTTATTCTTTTTGAACCACGATCATCTGGTGGAGCTTGTCCTCAACCTCTGCCAGGAAGGAACTGTTCAGCATTGTCTAAAGGAAAGAGGATTTGTATATCAGTATACAGGTATGGTATAAAACCCAATGTCTGTAACACGATGGCTTTCCCTGGGTCCATGGGGTCCCCTGTGGCAGGGCACAGCTGTTACATTCAGATCCATCAATCTCCCTCCCTCTCCCACCTACAGTCAAGGCAAATGTCAAATCCAGGGCTGGTGCTTCTTCCACATTCCAAATGCATCCATCGTTGTGTTCCTTGGAGTTTCTCTACTGGAAGCGCCTCTGGTTGTCAGTGAAGGAGAAATATCTTCCTTTGCTGCTGGAAGGTTTCCCTGCCTCCTGCTGAGACACCAACTCCTAATACTGAAAATAATCCAGAGGAGAAAAAAAATGGATTCTACCATTTAACACAGACAAAACACTCAACTACTTAAGAAAGGACCACCAACTGCCTACCAGTGTCAATCGGCACAAGGATGGTCAAATGAAGACCTTCCAGCAGTATTGCAAAAGGATTGCTTAACATCCATTTGGGGTGGGGGCCACAGGCTTATGAACCTCAACACGTGAAGGGAAGAAGGAGAGAGGACACATGATACAGACATTTAAAAATCTCAAGGGCATTAATGTACAGGAAGGGAGTCTTTTTCAAATGAAGGAAAGCTCTGGAACATGGGGGTATATGACAAAGTTAAGAGGGAATAGGCTTAGGAGTAATCTAAGGAAGTATTATTTCACAGAAAGGATGGTGGAAGCATGGAATGGTCTCCCGGTGGAGGTGGTGGAGTCGAGGACTATGTCAGAATTTAAAAAGGCATGGGATAAGCATGTGGGATTGCTTAGGAACAGGAAGAATTAGGGGTTACAGAGGATGGGCAGACTGGATGGGTCATTTGGCCTTTATCTGCCGTCTATGTTTAATAAAAGTTCAGCACACACACATCAATCTACCGCTTGAAACAATGTCCAAATGGAATCAATATAGTGTCATAATCGTAACACCAAGAATTAGAATTGTGTCCAATAAAAAACACACGTCTCTTGCACAAAAGCAATCAGTAAATGTGAAAATGCTAACATTTCTCTCGTTTGTCGCTGATCATCTCATAGCAAGCTCCAGTGCGAATCACGACAGTGGGAGAACATCGAATTCCAGTTTAGATGCTGTAGCCCAGCTTGAAGCGCGGATGGTGGCCATACGCAGGACAAAAGCGTCCACTGGGCCAGGCTGGGAAGCGAAGGCCACAGGGAAAGCTCATGTGCTCTTTCATTTCCCCATTCAATTTAGGAAAACAGAGAAGAGCCAGCTGTAAGCCCGAGGCACATGCGCAGCACGGACACCATCTTGGATTCCCAAACCTACAGATGGGAGAAGGAAGTTTCCATATACGCCTGCCACGTCAACACCTGCTCAGCAATCTCCCCCAGGGCTTGTGTCCTTTTATTACAAAGAAGTTTATTGCTTAAGTTAAAACAGACAAAAAATAATGAAAGGCCTGACAGGAAGCAAAGAGAGGGGTTTCAGGCAGGCTTTTGCACAAGGATTACCAGGAAGCTTCATTTGCTGCTACCTAATAAGCAGAATGTGTGACGGGTGGATAGAGAAAGGGGGCAGAATTATCACTTATTTCTCTCTGTGACAAGCCCATTCCCATATTTCTTCAGTGATCGCTGCTTCCAGACAGTAGCCACCTGCAGACCCAGGGTCTTCGCTTATATTTCAACCTGATGCACACATCACACATGGAAAGAAGCCCCTGACCCTGCATGATGTGCAGATACACCATCCAGACCTGACCAGCCCCTTCCTAGCCAGAAATTCTGTGCCTCAGCTCATTTCACATGAACAAATTCCATCAATGTTATCAACAGCAATAGTGTGGCACGTCTGAATCTTGGCACGCCGATATTAAAACAAAAACAGAGAGGGAGATTTCTCACGGCCACTCTCCGCAATACTCTCTGGAGGGGGGGTGCTTATTGCCAGACACAGACAGTTTTCCCAAGGGTGACTCTCTCCGTAAGGTACCCCAAATGGGAGTGGCATGTCACAGCAGCTCGTCCAGCTGAACAGGTACATCTATCAGGCAAAAGAAGCAGCTAGCATCTCTCCTGGCACACAAAGGACCCTTTCATCTGGGCCTCAGATTAAGGCCTGGGCATAATCCCTGCAAAAACTTTTAATCCTGAGCAAATGTGGGGGTGTAAAACTTAACCACACGATCCCTGAGCTCTGCAGCATGAGAAGGCCGCTGGACGAGGCACAGTGAGCCAGAAAAACTCAAAAAGATGGGGGCAGACAATTAACAGTCAATCAACACCCCGAGTTGGAAGGGTCTTCCCCCCTCTTTTTGTTTTCTCCTGGCTCTGGTTGATTGGGGGACACTGAGGGCCATCAGCCAGCACATTTCAAAGTCTCTGAATCTCCTTTCCTCTGCTCAGTTTTCCATCTCTTTGTCCAGTGTAGTAAATTTAAAACAAATATCGGAGAAAATTTTTCGTCACCCAACGCATAATTAAACTCTGGAATTCGTTGCCGGAGAACGTGGTGAAGGCGGTTAGCTTAGCAGAGTTTAAAAAGGGGTTGGACGGTTTCCTAAAGGACAAGTCCATAAACCGCTACTAAATGGACTTGGGAAAAATCCACAATTCCAGGAATAACATGTATAGAATGTTTGTACGTTTGGGAAGCTTGCCAGGTGCCCTTGGCCTGGATTGGCCGCTGTCGTGGACAGGATGCTGGGCTCGATGGACCCTTGGTCTTTTCCCAGTGTGGCATTACTTATGTACTTATCCAACGGGACCTGAGAGCCGCAGAGCCACTTGCCCTAGGGACAAGTCATAACATTAGATTTCGTTTCAGATTTTTTTTTGAATGGCTGCAGCCAGAAGCAAGGTCCAAATGTTTTTCTGGAATTTCATCCCCATCTCTGGCCCCAGCCCTCCACCGCCAGGTCTGGAAAAAGGAGGTGACCTAAGTAATTAAGGATCATTAGTGCTCTGCAGCTCCTTCCTCCTTGATCTTGATACCACTTGCTTCAGACTTGGAGATGCCAACAAAGAGGAAGGGGAGGGAGCTCAGGGCAGCTTTGCCTAATTGCAGGGCTATTTAATTCAAGCAAACCAGAGCTAATTATATCATCTTTCCGCTTTCCAACAAGGCTTTGCACCAAAGGAAAGATTTTAATCTCCTGAAGTAACATTCTCCTCAGTAGCTTCCGACACCCACAATAAATCATCCAGACCAGGGGGCGTTAGTTTCCCATGAGCCTTGGGTGGACCCCCCCCCTTTGGCATTTCCCACTCCTCCCTTCTCCAGGGGCCACATTCTGCTAGTGCAACTTGTTAGAAAGGCGTCACTCGGACAAAACAAGTTCAGATAGCGCATTCCAGGGCAAAGTTAGGTCAAGACATGGTCTGAAGCAGCACTTAGAAGCAAAATGGATGCTGTGTGGTAGGAAGAGGCATTTTCCACAGTGTGCGCCATGGACATCTTTGGCCCCTTAGGATCTCCAGGGAACATGAGTCAACATTCAAGACCTTTTACCTGCATTGATTGGCCGTTTGCCTATTGCCGTTCCTCGGTGGAGCTAACAGTTCACATGTGCTTTCAGCCACATTGAGAGGGGATCCTTGGGTATGAGCCTTTACAAGCCTTCATTAGGGTTTTTCCAGTCAGTATCTACTTTATGGAAAAGCAAACAAGTTACCATGCATACCGTACATACAAGACACAGAATTACCTACAAAACTCCAGGGATATACGTATACAAATCTCAAAACACTTAAGAACAGCCATAGTGGATCAAACCAATGGTCCATCTAGCCCTGTATCCTGTTTACCAAATAGTGGCCAATCCAGGTCACAAGTACCTGGCAGAAACCCAAATCGTGGCAACACTCCATACTACAAACACACTATGGACTTTTCCTCCAGGAATTTGCCCAAACTTTTTAAAAACCCAGATACACAAACCACTGTTGCCATCATAGGAGCCAACTTTTCAAAATTATTGGAGGTGCTACACCCAATGGAAATAACCCCTCCCTGGACACATACAAGGAATTTTCTGAATATTGGGGGTGCGCAAGCACCCACAGAGCTGGCTCCTATGGTTGCCACATCCTCTGGCAGCGAATTCCAGAGCTTAACAATTCTTAACATAAGAGTAGCCATACTGGGTCAGACCAGTGGTCCATCTAGCCCTATATCCTGTTTACCAAATAGTGGCCAATCCAGGTCACAAGTACCTGGCAGAAACCCAAATCGTGGCAACACTCCATACTACAAATTCCAGGGCAAGCACTTGCTTCCCATGTCTGTCTCAATAGCAGACTATGCACTTTTCCTCCAGGAACTCATTCAAACCTTCTTTAAACCCAGATATGCTAACCGCTGTTACCACATCCTCTGGCAGCGAATTCCAGAACTTAACAATTCTTAACATAAGAGTAGCCATAGTGGGTAAGACCAATGGTCCAGCTAGCCCAGTATCCTGTTTAGTAAACAATGGCTAAGCCAGGTCACAAGTACCCGACAGAAACCCAAATCATGGTAACACTCCATACTACAAATTCCAGGGCAAGCAGTTGCTTCCCATGTCTGTCTCAATAGCAGATTATGGACTTTTTCTCCAAGAACTTTCATCAAGGAAGGAAAAGCCTTAGACTCCCCATCAATGATTATTGAACATTGACATGGAGAATATTCACATCACAGACTCAAAAAACACGTAAAGTGAAAAATGTGAGAATGTTTTAAAAAAAACAGCACCTAGCTTCCAAAGCTTAAAACAATTGTCACAGTCCCACAAATGGTGGCCAGTGTTTCGTAACTTGCTGCTTCAGAGCTTCAGGACCTCTACATGTTTGAACAATATAGAAATGCATTTTTCTATCGCTTTCTAACCTCAATTTACAGAAAAGGCAGAATCACGTGACGTCAGACTGCGTCCTCATGACGCCATGCCAGGGAAAAGGCCTCGGCTGCTCCGGAGAATTCACACTGCTCATCTCACATTTAGGAGGTAAATGTCTACTGGATTTTTCATGTGTAAAAAGGGCTTTTTAGGAGATTAGCACCAGGTGTTACAGTGTGTCCTGGATACAGGCAGCGTCTTGGGTCGTGTGTGTACTTTACATAAGGTTTACCATTGCTCTTCAGGAGACGCAAATATTTGGGCCATCAAGCTAGTCACGGTGCCTGCTGGTTTATTCTTAATATTTTACACAGGGCCAGGGGGTCTCTGTGCCTTTACAACATAGAAAAGCCACACAGGAGCAGAGGGCAACAAACTCAGCTTCCAGCCTGGGAGAGAATGTTCAGAGAAATGACCCGACATGGGTCCGTGTTTCGGCAGACGTAGCTGCCTGCCTCAGGGGTCACAAGAAACACTCTATGTGTACGTAACAGAATTTGAACCTGCTGTAATAGATGAATGTAGATTCTGCCGCAATGAATATCCAGTGCAGTCTTTTATCCCGGAATCTACAGGTTCAAATTCCGTTCCGTACACAGAGTCAGGTCATTTTTCTGGTGCCTTTAAATAAAGGGCCTTTGAACGTTCTCTCCAAGGCTGCTGTTCCACGGACGTTTTGTCCTGCTTCTCCTTTTTTGGCACTTTGGTTCCTTTACAACATTGGCCACAAATAGGCAGACCTAACAGGTGTCACCAAATAATCTCCATAACGTCTAATGAAAGAGTTGGAGGCTCCTGAGAAAGAACATAACATAAGCACAGCCATACTGGACAGACAGCAGGTCCATCAAGCCCAGCATCCCGTTTCCAGCAATGGACAATCCAGGTTACAAGTACCTGGCAAGATCCCAAAACAGTACAATACATTTTATGCTGCTTATCCTAGAAATAAGCAGTGGATTTTTCCCAAATCCATTTTAATAATGGTCTATGGATTTTTCTTGCAGGAAGCTAGCCAAACCTTTTTTAAACCCCGCTAAGCTAACTGCTTTTACCACATTCTCTGGCAGTTAGTCTCGTTGAATTACACATTGAATGAATATTTTCTCCAATTTGTTTTAAATTTACTACTTAGTAGCTTCATTGTGTGACCTCTAGTCCTATTTTATTTGCAAAGAGTAAACAAGCGACTGATGTCTACCCGTTACACTCCACTCATTATTTTATAGACCTCTTATCATATCTACTACTACTACTACTATTTATCATTTCTATAGCGCTACAAGGCATACGCAGCGCTGTACACCATACACAAAAAAGACAGTCCCTGTTCAAAGAGCTTACAATATCGATAATACAGGAAAACAGACAGAACAATTAAGGGTAAGGGAATATCTCCCCTCAGCCGTCTTTTCTCCAAGCTGAACAGCCCTAACCGCTTTAGCCAAAGTCGTCCCATCTCCTTTATTATTTTCATCGCCCTTCTCTGTACCTTTTCTAATTCCACTATATCTTTTTTTAGATGCGGTGACCAGAATTGAACACAATATTCAAGGTGTGTTCACACCATGGTGCGATACAAAGGCATTATAACGTCCTCACTTTTGTTTTCCATTCCTTTCCTAATAATACCTAATGTATTTGCTTTCTTAGCCCCCACTGCACACTGAGCAGAGGGTTTCAAAGTTATCATCAACGATGACACCTAGATCCTTTTCCTGGTCGGTGACTCCTAACGTAGAACCTTGAATGACGTAGCTATAATTCGGGTTCCTCTTTCCCACATGCATCACTTTGCACTTGCTGTCATTAAACATCAGCTGCCCAGTCTCCCTCTCGTAAGGCTCCCATCTGTAAGACAGCCTCATGTATAAGAGAATTGCTAATCACTAAGGGGGGGGGGGAGGAAGGACCAGGAAATGGCCAGTATTACCAGTTTTGTCATAAATCATTACTATGTTTAATTAAAGCTCACTAAACAATGTAAAGGACACACAAGTTCTGAAGGGGGGGGGAGAGAAGTGGAGGGGGGTGTCCAAGTCTTGCAAGCATCAAGTTCAAAGCGTGGAGAACTATTATTCAGCACTGGGTTAAAAGGTTATAAATCTGTTAACTATAAATTAAACTAAGCATAGAAATCTCACACCCCATGTCCTTAATACGAAGGACACAGCAAAATAGCCTGACCAATATGTCCAGTAAATCTTGTTAAGGATCTACCCAGCTGCCAGCCACGGTGTGGGTGCTTGTAAGAGAGCACATCACATTCAGAAGAGGCTGCAAATATGAGCAGACAAGATTCTCTTCTCACCTCCACATCTGGTAGAAACCACAACGCCCTGCTTAAGCTGTCAGTCGGATCAAGCTTAGCAGTAAATGATCACTGTACTTCCAGCCCTAGCTTCATTCTGTAAGTCCTGGGCTAGGTCTGTGTCCCCTGTTTAAGTTCCTTCCATGTCACTCTTACTTTTCAGCTCAGCCCCCCCCCCCCCCTGAGCTCACCTTCAGAATGAGAAGGATTTGGGGTTCAGTTTATTTCAGCTGATCCCATCTTATTGTAAACCATAAAATTATACTGCTCTGTCACCTTCCCATCACCCATCCTCCCCCCCCCCCATAACCCACACTCTCGTCTTTCTCATTGGAATAGACACCCCCATATCTTTTGCTCTGATCTGAGAAAGCAGGTTAAAAAAATCTATTTAATCCAATAAATACCTTATTCTCCTTTGTTTTATTTCTTTTTATTCAAACAAAATGGATGTACAGTGGTGGAAATAAGTATTTGATCCCTTGCTGATTTTGTAAGTTTGCCCACTGACAAAGACATGAGCAGCCCATAATTGAAGGGTAGGTTATTGGTAACAGTGAGAGATAGCACATCACAAATTAAATCCGGAAAATCACATTGTGGAAAGTATATGAATTTATTTGCATTCTGCAGAGGGAAATAAGTATTTGATCCCCCACCAACCAGTAAGAGATCTGGCCCTTACAGACCAGGTAGATGCTCCAAATCAACTCGTTACCTGCATGACAGACAGCTGTCGGCAATGGTCACCTGTATGAAAGACACCTGTCCACAGACTCAGTGAATCAGTCAGACTCTAACCTCTACAAAATGGCCAAGAGCAAGGAGCTGTCTAAGGATGTCAGGGACAAGATCATACACCTGCACAAGGCTGGAATGGGCTACAAAACCATCAGTAAGACGCTGGGCGAGAAGGAGACAACTGTTGGTGCCATAGTAAGAAAATGGAAGAAGTACAAAATGACTGTCAATCGACAAAGATCTGGGGCTCCACGCAAAATCTCACCTCGTGGGGTATCCTTGATCATGAGGAAGGTTAGAAATCAGCCTACAACTACAAGGGGGGAACTTGTCAATGATCTCAAGGCAGCTGGGACCACTGTCACCACGAAAACCATTGGTAACACATTACGACATAACGGATTGCAATCCTGCAGTGCCCGCAAGGTCCCCCTGCTCCGGAAGGCACATGTGACGGCCCGTCTGAAGTTTGCCAGTGAACACCTGGATGATGCCGAGAGTGATTGGGAGAAGGTGCTGTGGTCAGATGAGACAAAAATTGAGCTCTTTGGCATGAACTCAACTCGCCGTGTTTGGAGGAAGAGAAATGCTGCCTATGACCCAAAGAACACCGTCCCCACTGTCAAGCATGGAGGTGGAAATGTTATGTTTTGGGGGTGTTTCTCTGCTAAGGGCACAGGACTACTTCACCGCATCAATGGGAGAATGGATGGGGCCATGTACCGTACAATTCTGAGTGACAACCTCCTTCCCTCCGCCAGGGCCTTAAAAATGGGTCGTGGCTGGGTCTTCCAGCACGACAATGACCCAAAACATACAGCCAAGGCAACAAAGGAGTGGCTCAGGAAGAAGCACATTAGGGTCATGGAGTGGCCTAGCCAGTCACCAGACCTTAATCCCATTGAAAACTTATGGAGGGAGCTGAAGCTGCGAGTTGCCAAGCGACAGCCCAGAACTCTTAATGATTTAGAGATGATCTGCAAAGAGGAGTGGACCAAAATTCCTCCTGACATGTGTGCAAACCTCATCATCAACTACAGAAGACGTCTGACCGCTGTGCTTGCCAACAAGGGTTTTGCCACCAAGTATTAGGTCTTGTTTGCCAGAGGGATTAAATACTTATTTCCCTCTGCAGAATGCAAATAAATTCATATACTTTCCACAATGTGATTTTCCGGATTTAATTTGTGATGTGCTATCTCTCACTGTTACCAATAACCTACCCTTCAATTATGGGCTGCTCATGTCTTTGTCAGTGGGCAAACTTACAAAATCAGCAAGGGATCAAATACTTATTTCCCCCACTGTATGTGCTAAGTAATTGTTTCTAATCCTAAATGCCCAGAAGATACAAGGTGGGGGGGGGGGGGGGGGGGGGGGGGGGGGGTCACAGATCACAGCTGCACCCACCAACCCAAAGCTCCGACCTGGCTGCTGTGTACAAGCACTGGGTCCGCTTCCCCTGTCTAGTCCCTTGTTCACCCCAAATTATTCCGCTGAGTAATTCAAATCTAAGTCCAGTCAGTGGGGAGTTATAAAATATTTTGAGGCAGGGGCCCCGTGCCTGGTCTTTGATTCCTAGTCAGTTCCAAATCTGTTTTTGTCGCTGCTGTGAAAGTGGTGAAAAAGGCCCTTGTGAATGGGGTTTGATCCCCATCCCTCACCCCCAGTGGAGGAAGGGCAGGCTCTCAAGCTGCCTCCTCTCATTAACACCTAACTTTCCCAGCTAAGGAAATTCAATTCATAAATGTAATTCTATACTTCACCCCCAACACCAGAGAGGAAAAATCTACTTTGTGAGAGGCTGAGAGGAACAGGAGAACTCATGAGTCTCTTCTCAGATCTGGGAGTCTGCCCTCTGCCCCAGTATCCAATCTGGCTGAAATGTGAACCCTGCTGCCAAAATATATTGTTTACTAGGGAGCGGGACATTAGATTTTACTGTGAAAGTCCTGCTTTTTGGTTTTCAAGCTGACAACCATAAAATACCAAATTCTAAAAGAATAAAAATGAAATCCTTTCAGCGAGTCCATGGAATTTTGGGAGGTACAAATTCTCAGCCCGATGGCTACTGCCCATTCTGCATATCTTCAAAATCTCTGTGCTACCTAAACTAAGCAAAAGTGGGAGAGGAAGGAGTTAAAGCAACATATCCAGAGAGTTTAACACACTAGAACATTTACAAACCAACATGCGTTTAGTTGTTCACCAGGTGCAAACCTACCTATTCCAGCATCTCCCCAAGTTTTTAGCTTATAACTGCGGGTTTAGAAACTTGATTTTAGTAAGAAGGAAAGCAAATCTGCTAGGACTAGGGCTTGCTATGTCCCTGCCAGTTTCTTTTCCCCCCTAAAATCTCTCCAGACACCTGATCTAAATTAGGTTCAGCAGGGAAAAATCTTAAGCTCCTGTGTGAAAGCTTCTGTACCCATAACATTGACTCACTTCTGCCCTTCCTTTCAATCTCTTCGATTATGGATGAGTAGTTACTCAGATCCTTTTGGCTGAAGGTCATATCCATAATGGTCATGTTGTTAAGACTTGGAAGCATCATATAAATTCCTTCCACGGTGAAGTAGCATGGCCGGTCGTCCTGTACGTCATCCATGTATACCACCACAGCCCTGTTGGTCCAGTTGAACCGGGCATGAATTTGAGCCACAAACTCCCCAAGTTTTGTGTAGACGAGGCCCGTTCTAGTCATTAAAGGGTACATCTCAGCCTTATTGTTGAAACCAAAGGCCGCCGCTCCAGCTGTGATCAGTGGCACCTTCCAGTGTCCCGTGAACCTACCCACAGAAGATGCCGTGTAGACACATCCTGGACCGATGAAAACATTAGGATTGATGGCAAATTGAAAATCAACTGCCACCAAGGGTGCCACCATTTCAGAGCAGATCCCATCCTTGCCTCCAGTGTTTCCAAACACAAACTGGACTTGAATGTTGGGGAGCAGGTCCTCGTTCTCATTGATCTTCTCAATGGCCAGCTTAATGGCCGGCCCGACCCTTGGCCATGCCCATGGGTAGACCGTGTTGTCCTTTGGCAATAACACAGCTAAAGTCAAGTTGGTTCTGTTTCCTCCAACCACGTGACACGATGTGAACCCAGTGAGCACCCAAAATATCCACGTTACCCTCATGGCTCACTCCCCCTTTTACTAAACCACAGCTAAGGAAAGCAGACAATTGCTGTCCATCCCCACTAGATCTCCTTGGGGTGGGGAGGTTCAGTGCAAATCCTTCACCAACATGCTCCACTGAATGCTGAAATTGCAATCTGGGTCTGCTGGCAAGAACAAGGAAAAAAATTCTTCCCAAGTTGGCTGTTCCTCCTGCATTAGGGTCCTCCTTTAGCTTTCCACTGCTGGAAGTAACTGAGAGCAGGCGATTTGCACTATCTGAAAAGCAGGCACTGCTTTTCCTTCCTTCCCTGACTCTGTGACAAAAGGCTTGTTATCATAGGCAAAGCTCTTTAACTCTTTCCTGGCTACAGCCCTACACACAGCAGCTCCCGTGGGGCCACCTGCTTCACACAGAGCAAAATGTGAGCCCAAACATCCCAGCTACATCCAAAGAGGGCTGTTCTTTCTGAGGTTGGCTCCCATCAAATATTTCAAGCAGCTCTGAAAGTTATTAGGAGAGTTAAGAAAAACAATTCCTCCATGACAGCCCCCGATCAGAGTTACTGGGGCCTTTAGCCATAAATATTTGCCTAATTTTTATGAATTTTTAAAGGGAGGGACCGACCGGCTGCGATCAGGACCCTGGAGCAAAGTCCTACAGGACAAAGCTCATTAGCAAAAAGGATTTCAGCAGTAAGCGAAGTTCTCATGTATTTGTAAGAGGAGAAAATCAGGGTAGGTATATTACCAAGAGCAGTAATGCTGCAGTCAGCTGTTTGTAGGAGATGCTGCCTCTTCCCCCCCCCCCCCCCCCCAATCCATCACCTTCTGGATCAGATTTTGCTATTCCTCTGTCAATGTATGACAGCTCTTTAGTTACAGAAAAGCATTTTGAATTTCATTGGGGTTCGCACCCAAAAAGTTTTCCACCCTACATAAGTACGTAAGTATTGCCATACTGGGAAAGACCAAAGGTCCATCGAGCCCAGCATCCCGTTTCCAACAGTGGCCAATCCAGGTCACAAATACCTCCCAAGATCCCAAAAATGTACAAAACATTTTTTACTGCTTATCCCAGAATTAGTGGATTTTCCCCAAGTCCATTTAATAACGGTCTATGGACTTTTCCTTTAGGAAGCCGTCCAAACCTTTTTTTTTTAACTCCGCTAAGCTAACCGCCTTTACCACATTCTCTGGCAACGAATTCCAGAGTTTAATTACACGTTGAATGAAGAAACATTTTCTCCGATTCGTTTTAAATTTACTACATTGTAGCTTCATCGCATGCCCCCTAGTCCTAGTATTTTTGGAAAGCGTGAACAGACGCTTCACATCTACCCGTTCAACTCCACTCATTATTTTAGAGGACTTCTATCATATCTCCCCTCAGCCACCTTTTCTCCAAGCTGAAGAGCCCTGGCCGCTTTAGCCTTTCCTCATAGGGAAGTCGTCCCATCCCCTTCATCATTTTTGTCACCCTAACAGGGTGTCCAGGCATGGAGCACACACAGGCATGCATGTTGTACATTTTGACACAACTAGTTCCCTGAAGGTGTGCAGAGCTGCTTCTGGACAGACGTAAATTTGTCCTGATGAGAATCAGTGCTTGCGAGTCTCTTGCAAGGGCTGATGAGGTCATTGCTTCGCCCATACATTTATCACACTTGCCACTTTTATAACACAGCTTCTTATACCATTTCCCCGGTTATAGCTCCACCTAGTATCAATCTCACAATGTTTACTCACTACTGCTTTCCCAGGAGCTGATGGATTAAGACAGGCAGTGATTAACTCTGATCTATGGGACAATTCCATAATTCTCACTAAACCCACTCAAGATTCACCTGCAGACTGTGAAATATCGCAGGAAGACCTTAGGAAATTGGAAGACTGGGCATCCAAATGGCAGATGAAATTTAATGTGGACAAATGCAAGGTGATGCACATTGGGAAGAATAATCTGAATCACAGTTACGTGATACTAGGAAGGTCAGCAACCAAGAAAAAGATCTAGATATCATTGTAGATAATATGCTGAAATCTTTTGCTCAATGTGCGGCGCCGGCAGCCAAAAAAAACAAACAGGATGCTAGGAACTATTAGGAAAGGGATTCTGAATAAGACCAAAAATACTATAATGCTTCTGTATCGCTCCATGGTGCAACTCACTCAATGAATAGTTAAGCCCTGGAACTCTTTGCCAGAGAATGTGCTAACAGCAGTTACCGTATCTGGGTTTAAAAAAGGTTTGGACAAATTCCTGGAGGAAAAGTCCATAGTCTGCTATTGAGACAGACATCAGGAAGCCAGTGCTTGCCCTGGGATTTGTAGCATGGAATGATGCTACTATTTGGGTTTCTGCCAGGTACTTGTGACCTGGATTGGCCACTCTTTAGAAAACAGGATACTGTGCTAGATTGACCATTGGCCTGACACAGTATGGCTACTTTTATGTTCACTATTTGCTTGGAAATTAAGGCAAATCTCCTTTGCAACCCATCTGACAAAGTAGATTCTTGCCCATGGAACTAAGCTTTCCAGCTCCAAACCGTTTCGTTTTTCCAGTGCACGGCAGCAAGGCTGTGTGAGGTTCCCAGGTTTCAGCAGGAATTTCAGATTTAGCTCACGGGTACAGTGGGAATGATGGATGACAACAAACTGCGATGAGGTCCCTCACTGGCCCTTTCAGGGACAGGACACTTTTAGCGTGACCCTCCTTTTAAAAGGTTTGAGTGGGGGGGCCTCTGGTCTGTAAGCGCCACCAATCTCTTCGTCATTGTTGCTACTACAAGCTAACAAGATTTCACCCCCCCCCCCCCCCCGGGTATTATAATGATTGTAGCTTTCAGTGATAGAACTGGGACCTAAGTTTGAAAGCAGAGCATCGTTAACCTTGAGTATGAACTCCATAGGACAGAAGCAGGGCCTTGATGCTCTGGACTCCTTTAGGCATTTTGATTACCAGATTTCTAAAGTCCTGCAGACAGGCTTTACATTGTTGAGGATGGGCTACACAGGCTTCTTTATGCCTTGCTGATGTTTGACACCAATGACAACCAAGAAGTCTCACCAGCCAAAGGTGGACTGAAGTAACTTTATTTGCATCAATTGGTTACTTCAATCAACCTTTGGCTGGCGAGACTTCTTGGTTGTCACTGCTGTTACACATGTGGGGATTTCTTTACCCCGACCTGTTGGTTGCTGTTTTGCTGATATTTGGCTACAGTAATGGATGTTAGTCAATATCTGATAAAGTTTTGCAGACACTTGGAAATGTGAAATTGGATTGTTGGCTGTAGCATGTAGGGGGGGGGGGGCACAGGACGGGCCTTTTTTCGGCTGCTCCACACTATGCAGTAAGCTGCCTGTTTCTATTCGTGCAGAAGCCTCATAAGAAATTTAAGATGCTCTTGAAAACTCATTTTTTTCTTGAAAGTTATGGGGCTGTCGCTTTGGCGCCTGATAAGTTGCCTGTGTCACGTCTATCCCGTGAATTTACAGTTTTCATTTTATTGAATGTTGTAAACTGCCTAGACCTTCCTAGTGATACTACCTTCAAAAACAAAACTGCACAGAAAAAGTGTCAAAAAAAGCAGAAACTGCCCCAAATATCCCAGTGGCGTAGCCACAGATGGGCCTGGGTGGGCTGGGGCCCACCCGCTTAGAGCTAAGGCCCAACCAGCAGTAGCATACGTTTAGTGGTAGCTAGTGAGGATCCCAAGCTCCATCAGCTGATGACTTTCCCCTGACGGTAACGAAAATGCTGTTCTCCATGATACCGGCACCTGCGCATGCTCAGTTTTCAGCGCATGCCTGCTGCAGGCTGCTAAAGTGGAAAGAAGCATTTTCCTGCCAGCTGAGATATATTTTGGGGGGGGGGGGGGGGGGGAGAGAGAACACTTGGTGCCCACCCACTTCTTGCCTAGGCCCACCTAAAATTTGTCATCTGGCCATGCCCCTGAAATATCCAGGTTTCCTATCAGACCACCCCCCCAATTAAGAAGTGAAGCCCACGGCACCCTTCATCCTTCAGGCTGAGCCCAGCACTCTGCCTCTTTCTGCTACAGACTAATTACTGGAGGAAATCAAGCAAATCACAGCTCCATCTTCCACCCCTCTGGATGATCTACCCAGAACATGAAACAGAAGGTTATTAACAGAAAGAAGGACCCAGTCCAGGTTGTTCACACACTGCCATATACTCCAGAAATGTAAACTGAAAGGAAGAGATTCAGCTGTTCTAGGAAAAAACACACATCACTTTTACTGTATGGACCATACAGGTCTTTCTCTGTCATCATCTACTATGTTACTGTCCACCCAAGAAGCAAAAGCACACGTATGGAGTCTGATTCAAAGAGGCAGATGCCCACCCATTGCAGGCGATTGGGAGATCTGTACTTTGCCACTACAGGTGCTGGAGAAGGATTACCTGTTCAGGCATTACATTCATTAGACACCAGAGCCCGGGTGCTGCTCACCCCTCACCTCTCAACAAAACAAAGATTTCACAACCAGCACTGTTATTACTAAGAGCTGGAAATGGAAAAGACAATGGGTTCATTATACATTCATTTGCCTTCCCCAAACAGCTCCTGCTACAGAAGTGTCTCAGTCCTACAGCTCAGAAGGCACCAGCCACTCCCTAGATCAGTTTGGTTGTTTCTACAAAAACTTAGAAGACCAACCTGGGGAAGGGGGAGACAGAGAAAGCTGTCACCCGTTCTACAGCCCAGAAAGTGTACACCCAGTGGTTCCCAAACCTGGTCCTGCTGGAGGCACCCCAGCCAGTCCGGTTTTCAGGATATCCACAATGAATATTCATCAGAGTTTGCACGCACTGCCTCCACATCTCTCTCATGAATATTCATTGTGGATATCCAGAAAACCTGGCTGGCTGGCTGGGGTGCCTCCAGGACCAGGTTTAGGAAGCACTGTGTACACCTAGAAGAAATCCACTCGACTGCATTAAAATCGGGGAAGAAAACTCCCAAATTCAAGCTAAGAGCTTTAGGTTTCTGAGCCAAAGAACAGAAAACGAATGTTTTTCTGGCAACTCTGAAAGGGAGGAGTTACCTGTCACACAGGATTCATTGCCTACAACTTGCAAGCAATCAGTCCCAGGTGGCAATGACTCCACCAGATAGCTCAAGCAGCTCCCACATGTCACTGCCCCCAGCAGAAGTTTCTGCCAAACACATCACACTGGCTGCTTCAAGTTTCAACCCATTGTACAGAAACTGGACTGGGGCGGCCTGGCCAGGCAGAAAACATTGCAAAATACTGCAGCCTTGCCCAACACAAACCCCTCCCCCAGGCAAGCAGGAGAAGATTTGCTTACTGTACCTCTCTGTGCCTGCCTTCCCCATCTCACTCTTCAGGGTTCCAGACCCAGATGTGCCCCTGGGTCAGAGCAGACTCCAGGGAACCCCCTTGTGCTTTCTTGACATCATACAGGAGCAGTTTGCCATTGCTTTCTCTGGAGGCACAAGGAACCACTTTGGGGTTTGAACCTGGACTTTTCGGTTCCCAGCTCCTCCTCCCCTCACAGCGTTAAAAGATAACTAAAGCACCTGTGTGACTCCTCCTGCAGGCTAATGAATCTTAGATCCAAACTTCAGAGCTGCTGCTCTGCCCAAACACTCACCGCTAGAGGTCAGTGTATTAACCAGTCTCAGAGGTCCTGTCCTAGAATTTCCTAAAGGTTTCTGTGGATAACCCACGGAACGGGGGCTTTAATGAGTAGATGAAGGTAACTCCTTTTACACAACCCAGGTTTAGGTGTATTTGGGGGAGGAATTTAGGTTGAGTCATGATTTATGTCCCTATTTTAATAAATTCAGATGTAGGCAACACCAGTCCCTGTGCAAGTGGGGATTTATTTAAGTGCATTTACCTGTGATTATAAATAATCTCTTAAAGCCTGAAAGACACAAAAGCATCAGTTATCTTTCTAAAACAGGCATCTGCTTCAATTTCCAACCTGGGTGATCTCATAAAATTACCCTCAGAGAGACCTGGCCAAGGTTACACAATTAGGCAAGAGTAGGTGACCGCCTAGGGCAACAGCTGCAGTAGGTCCTGGTATTCACACAAACTCAGTCAGCAGAACATTCTTTAACCAGCATTTCATTTGATTTCTGTATGATGATCAGGATTCTTGAGTTTAATAATCAAAACCTTGGCAGCCTGAAAGTTAAGGGGTGGGAGGCTGAAGGGTTGCCTAGGGTATCCATTACCCTTGCACAGTTATAACATAGTAGATGACGGCAGAAAAAGACCTGCACGGTCCATCCAGTCTGCCCAACAAGATAAACTCATATGTGCTACTTTTTGTGTATGCCTTACCTTGATTTGTACCTGTCCTCTTCAGGGCACAGACCGTGTAAGTCTGCCCAGCACTATCCCCGCCTCCCAACCACCAGTCCCGGCGTCCTGCCTCCCACCACTGGCTCTGGCACAGACATTCAAAAGCAGTTTACATAGTATACACAGGTACTTATTTGTACCTTGGGACAATGGAGGGTTAAGTGACTTCCCAGAGTCACAAGGAGCTGCAGTGGGAATTGAACCCAGAGGATCAAAGCCCACTGCACTAACCACCAGGCTACTCCTCCACTCACAGTGGGGGTCCATTCAGTCTGCCCAACAAGATAAACTCATTACATATAGTATATGATACTTAAAGCTTCTTTTGCCCTTATTCTTTCAGCCACTTGTTTGGAGAACCATATAACTTCCTGTTTCTCTTGTTTTTGTTTATTTTCCTTGCATAAAGATCAGTTGTCATATTTATAGCAGCTTTCAGCTTGGACCACTGTGCTTCTTCTTCACCTATACCTACTCCATCAGTTCCTTCTTCAGGTATTCCCCCATTTTACCAAAATCAGTACATCTGCAATCCAGTTGAGTTTTGTACAGTCTTTCACTTTGGGTTTGGATCTGGATGTTTCTCCTCATCTCCTTTTCCAAGTTTAGCAAAAACAGTTTCCACTGTTTTTCTCACTCTTCTCAAAAAAAGTTAAAATATTTTAAATTGATTTAATCATTTGACTCATCACTAACAATCTGAAGACATACAGTTTACAATCATGAAAGAAGCTGTTACAATAGTAACAAACAGAACATAAGTACACACTGAAATCATTACAACCCCCCCCCCCCCCCAAACCTCTCCCATCCTGCTCCCTCAGTTCATCAGCACCTCCCCCTCCTCACGGCCTCCTTCCTCAAATGTCACAAGTAACATAGTAGATGACGGCAGAAAAAGACCTGCACAGTCCATCCAGTCTGCCCAACAAGATAAACTCATATGTGCCACTTTTTGTGTATGCCTTACCTTGATTTGTACCTGTCTTTTTCAGGGCACAGACCGTGTAAGTCTGCCTAGCACTATCCCCACCCACCAACCCCGCCTCCCACCACTGGCTCTGGCACAGACTGTATAGGTCTGCCCAGCACTATCCCCTCCTCCCACTACCGGCTCTGCCACCCAAAGTATCACTAAATTACACATTAAGTACTGAACCAATGATAGACTTTAAACCATGTCAGTAATGATGGTGAAAAAGTGTGCTCACCAATTTTTAAAGGACTTCCACTGACCGTGATGGTCTTCTCATTGTCCAATAATGGTATAATCATCAATGTATGACAGTTTTTATAATTTCCATAAATCAGTGTGTTTTATATTACTTATCTCCAGGGTCCCAACACGGACGTTTTGCATGACATTTTTTCACGGTACCCTAGTGAAAAAAAAATCACTTTGAATATTGCTGTGGGGGTCCCGCCCGATGCTATCTTGAAACTTTTCCAATCAAGCAGCATCTCAAAGGCCCCTAAAGCTAAACATCCCATTTCCAGTAGACTGATGGAAGAGCTTGCAAATTCCTGAAAGAGACCATTCTTGACAGTTACCTTCCAAGCCTCTAAAAAGTGGAATTCAGTACCACCAACTTGAAATGCATGTCCAGTTATAAACACTTTCATAAGTCTTTGAAAGCATTTCTATTTCAGAAATGTGTTACCAGAGTCGATAGAATATGGGTTTGTTGATTTAATAAGGCCAGTTGTAGATATTCCCAAGAACGCTAAGTCCTCTTTTTGAGAACCAACTATAACTGATACTGCAATTTTGTTCTTAGCCCCTGAGAAGGCTGTGATTTTCTTCTGTGAACTGCTTTGGTAATGGCAGGTTATAAATGCCACTTGCAATGTAATGTAGTAAAAACACAGCTTATCAGCTCTACAAACCTTGAAGCATGTCCTGAACACTTCCTGCAAGCCCTGTAACAGTGTCACATGGACCCACCAGCAGAAATCTGGTAGCAGTGATTTCACCAGCTGTAACCTACAGATACAGTTGCTGGAGCAACTGAGCAGCTTCCTTGAGACCAATGTCATCACCTGACAGACCAGATTTGCATCACCCAAAAAGATGCATGATTTTTGACTTAACCAATGTCCATAAAAACAAGACCACACCAAATGACACTCCCAAACTAACCTATTGCCCTCCCTCAGTGTGGCTAACAGTTCACACATGCTGTCAGCCACATTGAAAGGGAAGCATTGGGTATGAGCCTTTACTACTACTACTTAACATTTCTAAAGCGCTACTAGAGTTACGCAGCGCTGTACAGTTTAACATTGAAGGACAGTCCCTGCTTGAAGAGCTTACAATCTAAAAAGACAAATGTACAGTTAATCATATAGGTCACACAGATTGGGGCAACCTGTATGTTCGAAAGGTTAGCTTCCGAATGCAGCATTGAAGAGGTGAGCTTTAAGCAAGGATTTGAAGATGGGTAGGGAGGGGGCTTGGCGTAGGGATTCAGGAAGACTGTTCCAGGCATAGGGTGAGGCAAGGGAAAATGAGCGGAGCCTGGAATTGGCAATGGTGGAGAAGGGTACTGAGAGGAGGGATTTGTCATGTGAGCGGAGGTTACAGGCAGGAACGTAGGGGGAGATGAGGGTAGAGAGGTAGGGTGGAGTAGCAGAGTGAGTGCATTTGTAAGTAAGGAGGAGAAGCTTGAATTGGATGCGGTATCTGATCGGAAGCCAGTGAAGCGACTTGAGGAGAGGGGTGATATGAGTATATTGGTTCTGGTGGAATATGAGACGTGCGGCAGAGTTCTGAATGGATTGAAGGGGGGATAGATGGCTGAGTGGGAGGCCAGTGAGGAGCAAGTTGCAGTAGTCGAGACAAGAGGTAATGAGAGCGTGGACGAGAGTTTGGGTGGTGTGCTCAGAGAGGAAAGGGCGAATTTTGTTGATGCTGAAAAGGAAGAAGCGACAGGTTTTGGCAGTCTGCTGGATATGCGCAGAGAAGGAGAAGGAGGAGTCGAAGATGACCCCGAGGTTGCGGGCAGATGAGATGGGGAGGATGAGGGTGCCATCAACTGAGATAGAGAGTGGGGGAAGAGGAGAAGTGGGCTTAGGTGGAAAGACGAGGAGCTCGGTCTTGGACATGTTCAACTTCAGGTGGCGGTTTGACGTCCTTTACAAGCCTTCATTATGAGAAAGTAAACACAAAACACCAGGACACAAAATTACCTACAAAACTCCAGGGATATAAGTATAAAAAGCATGAAACACTTTTCATCAATGAAAGAAAAAGCCTCAGACTCTCCATCAATGATTACTGAATGTTGATGCTGCAAAGGCTGCCTGTCACCATGGGGAGATGTGCGAGTGGACCTCTCTTTTTGGAGAACCATGTAACAGGACTTTTTAGCAATCAAATATAAGTACAAGTATAGAACACTCACAACCAGCCTGCCAGTATAGGCAAGACGGGCATTTGACTGATCAGCACAAGTCCTTCACTCCTGATCACAATACACAAGCAACTGCATAGATGCAGCTCTTGAAAACTAGCACATTTGCAAAGTCTCATCTGTATACAGCCTGGTGGTTCCTTTACATTTCCACACAGTGCAAAGTTTGCTGTGTGAGGTAACAGCACCATCCAGAGGCCAGTTGCATCCCTGCAGCTGTCTCTCTGTTTCGCTATTTAAGCATCAGAGGCAAGGGACTGAACCTAGATCAAAGCAGAAGGGTAACACTGGGCACTTTTCATAGACAGCAGTGGGAGGGGTGGGTCAAGGGTTAATTAAAGAGAAGTATGAGATACCCACAAAGTAAATCTATATCCCATGGCTAGCAGGGCTTAGTTTTCATTACACCCCAAGAATACAAGCAATACGCACACACGTGGCACTGTACATCAGTAAATAACTACAGCTAGGCTGGTGAGTGTGAAAAGACCAAGGGACTACTCTTTTCAAGAACAACCACGGGAGATTTCACACTTCCAATTACAATGGTGGGAATCCCAGTGTTGTTCATCCATTTTTAACAATATTGGGCAGAATTATTGATAAGGCACATATTTCTCAATTCCACAAACATGCTTCTTAAAATTGCTATCTCCAAAGGACTTAAGAACTTACACACTCCTTGGTTCTTCTGCACTTGGACAACTGTAATTCATTTTCCACAGGCAGCGGAGTTGCAGATATCTAAGCGAAAGGAGTAGTGGGATCAGCAGGACCCGCCCCACCACTGTGGTTCAGCGTAAAGCCTACATCAGGGGTCTATACACAACATCACTGAAGAGTACAGGAAATTGTACTCACTGGAAAACAGCCTTCATAACGACCTGATCCAAGAAAGTAGGGTCAGTGCATGACACAGAAGAACAAGGCGCAGTGCCCCTCTAGGGCGGCGGACTTGGCTTGGGGGTTATTTGAGCCAGAGGCTGAAGCATCTTGGGTATGCCCAGGGTTAAGATATGTTTTGTATTTAAATAAAGCTGCGGCCAAGTTGTGCCATGACAACAAATACTATGTGTGAAGTCTTTATTGGGTATTTGTGGTAAAGCAGTAAACGGTGGGTCCAAGGGGTCTCAGCTGCCTATGTTATACCGCTGGTCACACTACTCCTTTCTTGACGTAGTGGAACACGGTCCTCCGCTTTTGCGTTGTCCCTATCTTGCAATTATCCAACCCATACAACTCATTCAAAACACCGACCAAAGCTTGTCTACAGTGCAAAGAAATAGGATTATGGGACACCACTCTTCTGAAAACAACACTGGCTCCTTATAACACTTAGGACTGCATTTCACATCTTAGTATCAGTACGAATGATTCATCACACGGGCTTTGCACTCCAGTCTCATCATACTCCATCGCTCCCGACACAATGCATTACTTCTACCCTCTTTCCATCATATTTGCCTTGGTACAATTAGTTATTCCATTTTTTGGGTTATTGGAGCGGCTCTGGAATTCCTGAACACTCCCCTTTGACGTTTAAAAAGGGACTTTTTTTTATTCCAAGATGCATTTGGGCCCTGAATGTAGGCTGAGGTGGCAGGGAGTGGTGCAGCGGGCAAGATCTGACAGATTAAAGACACTATTTCTACTTCTCTATTCGACTTTGTAATTTTATTGTTATCAATTAGAATTTACTATTGTAAACCATCATAATTATACCAAATAAAAATAAGCCTTTAAGACTGCACATGCATCACAGCACCCCTTACCTCATTTAGGTGGTCCTTACCTGGAAGTCAGGGGTTTCTTCCCCTATGTAAGGACAGCTCATTTCTGATGTGATGCTGCCTTTACTGTGTGGCCTCAAAAGAAAACATTTCCTCAAATAGTGTATGTTGGGTGGGGGAGGGGGAAGTTGTTCTATTGCACATAACTCTTGGAAGTCCTTCTCCAATTGTATCAGCTTTCATAAGGCTACCACAACCATGGTAGATACTTGGAATGCCCTCCCGCGGGAGGTGGTGGAGATGAAAACAGTAGCGGAATTCAAGCATGTGTGGGATAAACATAAAGGAATCCTGTGCAGAAGGAATGGATCCTCAGAAGCTTAGCCGAGATTTGGTGGTGGGGCTAGTTCTGGGCAAGACTTCTACAGTCTGTGTCCTGAAAATGGCAGATACAAATCAAGGTAAAGGTATATACAAGAAGTAGCACATACGAGTTTATCTTGTTAGGCAGACTGGATGGACCGTGCAGGTCTTTTTCTACCGTCATCTCCTATGTTACTTTTGAGTCCCACACAAGAATGTGACAAAACTGCAAAAAGCTCAGGAGAGCAAAAACTGAGAACTGACAAACTACGAGGAGAGGGTGAAGATCTGGGACAATCTTACTTACTAGACAGATCACTATCAAAGGAGTACAGTGCTTGGCATATAACCAGAGAGGACAAGGCCATAATGGAGAAACTAAATGAAGACAGCAGAAGATCTGCCGGTACCGGAAATGGTTTCCAAGGGTGATGATGCAGAGGAACTGAAAAAAGCACTGCAAACCATTGACAAATTAAATAGTAAATCACCTGGACTGGATGGCATACATCCAAGGGTACTCAAAGAACTCAAGCATGAAATTGCTGATCAGCTGTTAATATGTAACCTGTTAAAATCATCCACAGTACCTGAAGATTGGAGGGTAGTCAATGTGACACCAATTTTTAAAAAGGATTCCAGGGGTGATCCAGGAAGTTACAGATTGGTAAGCCTGACATCAGTGCCTGGCAAAATAGTGGAAACTATTATAAAGAATAAAATTATGGAACGCATAGCCAAACATGGTTTAATGGGATAGTCAGCATGGGTTCAGCCGAGGGAAGTCTTACCTCAATTTGCTTAATTTCTTTGAAGGCATGAACACGTGGGTAAAAGTGAACCAGTTGCTGTAGTGTACCTAGATTTTCAGAAAGCCTTTGATAAGAGTTCCTCATGAGCAACTCCTGAGAAAATTAATGAGTTATGGGATAGGATGCAATGTTCTGGTGTGGATTAGGAATTGGATATTGGACAGAAAACAGAGGGTAGGGTTAAAAGGTCATTTCTCACCATGGATGAGGGTGAACAGTGGAGTGCCACAGGGATCAGTATTGGGACTGGTGCTATTTTACATATTTATAAATAATATGGAAATCAGAATAAGGTGATTAAATTTACAGATGACCCAACTATTCAAGGTTGTTAAAACACGTGCGGACTGTGAAATATTGCAGCAAGATCTTTGGAAACTGGAGGATTGGCCATGCAAGTGGAAGATGAAATTTAATGTGGACAAATGCCAGGTGATGCACATTGGAAAGAATAATCCGAATCATAGTTACCTGATGCTAGGGTCCACCTTGGGAGGTCAGCATCCAAGAAAAAGATCTAGGTGTCATTGTAGATAATATGCTGAAATCTTTTGCTCAATGTGCGGCGGCGGCCAAAAAAGCAAACAGGATGCTAGGAACTATTAAGGAAAGGAATTCTGAATAAGACCAAAAATACTATAATGCCTCTGTACCGCTCCATGGTGTGACCTCACCTTGAGTACTGCTTTCAGTTCTGGTCGCTGTATCTCAATTGAGGAAAGGTTAGGGCTCTTCAGCTTGGAAGAGAGATGGATGAGGGAAGATTGAAGTTTATAAAATCTTGAGTGGTGTGGAATGAGTAGAAGTAAATCTATTTTTTTTTTTTACTTGTTCCAAAAGGACAAAGACCAAGGGCCACTCAAGGAAGTTACACAGAAATAACTTTTAAAACAAATTGGAGGAAATATTTTTTTCACTCAACAAATCATCTCTGAACTCTTTGCCAGAACATGCAGTAACAGCAGTTATTTGAGCAGGGACTGTCTTTATGTGTATAGTGTACAGCACTGCGTATGCCTTGTAGCGCTATAGAAGTGATAAGTAGTAGTAGTGTACGTGGGTTAAAAAAGATTTTGACAAGTTCCTGGAGGAAAAAATCCATAGTCTGCTATTGAGACATGGGGAAGCAACTGAATACCATGGGATTGGTAGCATGGTGTGTTCTAGGTCACTGTTGGAAAATAGGATACTGGGCTAGGTGGACCATTGGTTTGACCCACTATGGCTACTTTTTTATGTATGTTATGTTCTTAATTAAGAATGGCTTGGTGAAGGGGGCAGAGATCCAACATGTTACAGTTTTGGTGGAATTAAAAGCAATTTAATGAAGGGTTAACCAATGAGAAATGGTATCAAAACAGGATTGAAGCCATCTTAGCTTAGGCTGAAATGGAAACATGGTGAAAATTAGAATCTCATCAGCATACATGAAAAACAAAGCTGAAATTCTGGATCAGCCAGTGGGTTTAGAAAAAATTTAAAAGGAAGAGGAGACAGAATAGATCATCGGGGGAAAGCAGAGTGTCAGGGGATTAAAAAAAAAACTGGGTGGAAACCAAAAATGAACATGTGGTGAGGAAAGAGAACCAGGAAAACACCATACCAGACAGTCCCAAGGATGCAAGATATGAGAGCAAAAGGGAATGGTCCACCAGATCAAAATCAGAAGAGAGATTCAAAGAGACCAACAGGGAGATAAAGCCAGCATCGAGGGAGGAGTGAAGATCATTAAGGAGAGCTGCAGTTGTAGTTTCAGTGCTGTGAGATGATCTAAACCCAGTCCGACAAGTTTGTAGGAAAAGGTTGTTCAACACGAGTGGAAAGTTGATTAAAAAAAAAAAAAAGGGACTCTCCTTTAACCTTAGGTACTAAGGGCAGAAGTTCTCAGGACAGGTGGGGTCAAAGGAAGGCTTCTTCAAAAAGCAGGACAACTGCCTCCCCCCCCCCCCCCTCCCAAGTTGAGTTAATACACAAGCTACCCTTCTAGTAACCCTAGACTCTAAAAAGGAGAAAGTAAGGATGGTCTTGGAAGTAAACATAGTAGATGACGGCAGAAAAAGACCTGCACGGTCCATCCAGTCTGCCCAAGAAGATAAATTCATAGGTGCTACTTTTTTATTTGTACTGTCCTCTTCAGTGCACAGACCGTATAAGTTTGGCCAGCCCTATCCCCGCCTCCCAACTACCAGTCCCGCCTCCCACCACCTGCTCTGGCACAGACCGTATAAGTCTGCCCAGCACTAGTCCCGCCTTCTTTTTTCAATTTCCTTGTCAATGTATGATTTTAAAGTTTGTTATTTTATGATCCACCTCAATTAGAAACTTTCGTTAGATATGGAATCAGAAAAAGATAATGGTGATAAGGTCTAATATTTTGGATCATACTTTGCAAACAAGTTTGTCATACAGTGTTTTTATTTTCTATTACAATGCTTACAAAGAAATGAGAACTAGACCATGTCAACGGGGAAAAAACTACAGCAGAAAAAAAGGGTTCTAACTTGTTTGCAAAGTATGATCCAATTCCCTCAGCAACAGGCATGTGGGTGAGTAGAAAAGCAAGTACTTGCACTGGACATGTTAACCTGGTACAGTACAGACACAGAAATAAATGACAAGTGTCACAATTAAACAGGTGCAAACAGGGCACTTGCCCTGAGCCCCTTGCTAGAAGGCAGCAAATGACTGCCCTGGGCTCCAGCATGCTGAGCCCTGGCTGATGTTAATCCATCTTTCTTTCAACAGTGTGAGACAGGAAAGCGAAGATAGATACCTGTAGCAGGTATTCTCCGAGGACAGCAGGCTGATTGTTCTCACTGATGAGTGACATCCATGGCAGCCCTGAGGTCCGGAACTCTACCTAGCAACAAAAGTTTGCTAGAGCCTTCGGTCGCGCGCACTGCACATGCACGGCCATCTTCCCGCCCATCACACACGGACACCAGTTAGATCAAAAAGAAAAGAAGGAACACCACCAAAGGGGAGGAGGGCAGGTTTGTGAGAACAATCAGCCTACTGTCCTCAGAGAATACCTGCTACAGGTATGTATCATTCGCTTTCTCCAAGGACAAGCAGGCTGCTTGTTCTCACATATTGGTATCCCTAGCCCCCAGGCTCACTCAAAACAACAAAGAAAGGCCAATTGGGCCTTGCAACGGCGAGGACATAACAAGGATTGACCTACGAAGAAAACAACTGAGAGTGCAGCCTGGAACAGAATAAAAATGGGCCTAGGGGGGGTGGAGTTGGATCCTAAGTCCCAAACAGATTCTGCAAAACCCACTGCCCAAACCGACTGTCACATCGGCTATCCTGCTGAAGGCAGTAATGAGATGTGAATGTGTGGACTGATGACCACGTCGCAGCCTTGCAAATCTCTTCAATAGTGGCTGACTTCAAGTGGGTCACTGACACTGCCAAGGCACTAACACTATGAGCCGTGACATGACCCTCAAGAGTCAGCCCAGCCTGGGCAAAAGTAAAGGAAATGCAATCTGCTAGCCAATTGGAAATGGTGCGTTTCCCGACAGAGACTCCCCTCCTATTGGGATCAAATGATACAAACATTTGGGCGGACTGTCTGAAGGGGCTTGTCCGCTCCACATAGGCGGCCAATGCTCTCTTGCAGTCCAATGTATGCAACTGACGTTCAGCAGGGTGAGTATGAGGACAGGGAAAAAAATGTTGGCAAGACAATTGACTAGTTCAGATGGAACTCCGACACCACCTTCGGCAAGAACTTAGGGTGAGTGCGGAGGACTACTCTGTTATGATGAAATTTAGTATAAGGAGCATGGGCTATTAAGGCTTGAAGCTCACTGACTCTACGAGCTTGAAGTAACAGCCACCAAGAAAATGACCTTCCAGGTCAAATACTTCAGATGACAGGAATTCAGTGGCTCAAAAGGAGGTTTCATCAGCTGGGTGAGAATGACATTGAAATCCCATGACACTGTTGGAGGTTTGACAGGGGGCTTTGACAAAAGCAAACCTCTCATGAAGCGAACTACTAAAGGCTGTACAGAGATAGGCCGACCTTCTACACGTTGATGAACCCTTACGGAGTTGGTCTTTAGACCAGACTCTGACAAACGTAGAAGGTATTGAAGCAGGGTCTGTGTAGGACAATAGCGAGGATGAGAAATACCTGGGATCCTCTTCCTCCCCCCCCCCCACGAGGCCTCCTCCTCGGTGTCGGACAAAAGCTCCCGAACAGCAGTCCGAAACCGGGCCTGTCTCGACTCCGAGGAACAATGTCTTGGCGGTGGTGAAGCTCCCTCCAACGATGTCAACGGGGAGTCGACCTGGGTGGCAGCTGAAGCTGATGCCGCAAGCGGTACCGGTGTCGGGGACCTTACCACAGGCAAGGAGCCAGCCGGCGCTTCTGCCAAC
The DNA here is from genome assembly GCF_901765095.1 of Microcaecilia unicolor. NCBI lineage: Eukaryota > Metazoa > Chordata > Amphibia > Gymnophiona > Siphonopidae > Microcaecilia > Microcaecilia unicolor. The sequence goes on from NC_044044.1 coordinate 36,720,860, forward strand.
GGTACTGAGGGCGCAAGCACCGTTGGTACCAGTACAGACTGGCGCAGGAGACCTGGAAGAAAGGCTCGGAGGCGCTGGTCCAGAGTCTCTACCGGAAAAGGCAGGGAAGCCGGTGTAGGAGTCAGAGGCAGAACCTGCAAAGGACGAGGAGGCGGTACCGGGCTGTCCATTGATTGACGCATCGACACCTCCTGAATAGAGGGGGAGCAGTCCTCCCGGCGTCGATGCTTCTCGGGTGCCGATGCTTTGCCTGAGGCACAGCATCGGTACCCTTTGGTACCGATGAGGATGTCGAATCCAAACACCTCCTCGGGGTCGGGTCCAAAGATGGCCGGTCCCTATGGGCCTGCGAAGCAGGAGCCTTCGAGAAAGGTGGAGACCCAATCGACGGCTCACTACTCCCAGCGTGCAGTGGTCTGCGGACAGCCATTACCTGCACTCCTGAGGTCGATGCTTACTCAGGTACCGAAATCGACACCGCCAAACTCGGCACCTCTGTCGACGTCGAAGTACCGGGCAAAGCTCCAAACAGACAGTCCCGTTGAGCTTGTCTCGCTGCTTGAGACTGAGACACAATTTACAGGCAGCTGGGCGATGTTCGGGCCCAAGGCACTGAATACACCACACATGTGGATCAGAACCCGAGATTGCCCGGTTGCAGCGACCGCACTTCTTGAAGCCGCTGGGAATCCTCGATGTCATGGACGGAAAAATAGCGGCGGCGAAGTCAAAGTCGTCGATGGTGCCAGAAAGGCACAAAAAAGGGAAAAAACCCGAACGGGCGGCCTAAGACGGCGGCGAAACGAAACTTAGTCGGCCCAAACTAAAAGTCTAAGGAAACTTACTTTTGTTTCTGTTAAAAAAAAAAAAAAAACAACAGCTCAACAGAGCCAAAGAAGAAGAAATAGAAATAGAGAAGAAAAAATGTGAAAATCACGACGAAAAAACCAAAGGCTTCTCAGGACGCGCTGAGGGACCAAAACACAGTCTCTCTCTCAATCGCAGACAAAAAGAAACTAGTGTCCCCGCGCAATGGGCGGGAAGATGGCCGCGCCCACCCGAAGGCTCTCGCAAACTTTTGTTGCTAGGTAGATTTCCGGACCTCAGGGCTGCCGTGGACGTCACCCATCAGTGAGAACAAGCAGCCTGCTTGTCCTCGGAGAACCTTCGTTACAATTCCCTGACAGTGGGACGAGAAACTCAACTGAACAGACTGCTCGGTGATGAAAGTTTTTAATGTACTGTTTTAAGTCACTCACCAAGAAAAAGTGTTTTCTGTCCACTAATCCCTTTGAGGCATCTAAATGGCTCTAGGGTGTGTACATCTCCTCCTTCATGTCTAGGGAATGAAGTGCACCATTTTGTTAGCCCTATCTGGACTCTCTCTATTGTACATAGAAAACATTTTACTGCTGCTAGAAAGGCTTGAGAAAAAAAGTTCTCTTGCGTAGTAATAGGTGGTCATATCATACAACCCCAAACTGCTAGCTACTTTTACTTCAAATCTTAGTATGTGCTGTAATAAACTTCTTGGTCATCTTCCTCTCTGACAATGTGCCTGTTATCAGCAGCCTTGGCTCACAAAAATGGATAAATTGGGTCTTACCTGCTTTCTGTCCTCACATGGCTCCAGACCATACCAAACAAGTAGCAGCAGATGGAGACTGTGAACGACTGAGTGACGTCATCCTATAAGGGTCCTGTGCAGCCCTGAACTAGCCAGTATTTCTATTGTCAAGCAAGATGGTATAAACTAAAGCCAGACCAACACTGCAGAAGAAACCAATCAATCAGACCTCCCTTACTTTTTTTTATATGTCCTGCCAGTAGTTGGGAAGACTCCACAGCTCCAGACCTTCCAAACAAGAATGCCACAACCCCCATAAGACCATTCCCTAATAACGAATGTGTTCAGGAATGGTCTGGAGACTCTTGCAGAAAACTAGCAAGACGTAATTTCACCTCATCACCCCAGATCATTCCTGACAAGCAGGAAGTACAAAAGCAGCACTCAATAAGGGAACATTGCTGACAACCATGAAGCCAACAAACTGGACCCAAAGGCTGGCTCCTGCTTCAATGGCACATCCAGTAATTAATGCTTACTAAAGGAATAAAGGGTCACCCAACTGGCTGCCTTGCAAATCTCCTGCAAATGAAATCAAGCAAAATTCTGCCCAAGACAATGCCCGAGCTCCCAGATGAATGTGCCTTCAACTGCTCTGGTAAGTTTGCTAACATTTCTGCATGCCTGATCATCGTGGACAGTAGTTCACTCATATCACTATCCTTTTCCCCTTTACACATGGAATTTCAATCCACGGGAATTCTAAGATGTGTTGTGTCCTGCAGAATACTTTGCTATTTGATTTAAGGCCCTTCTTAAACAGTGCTACCCCTCTACCCCTCCAATCAGACATTTCAATCCGTGCTTGATGTTCCTGTTTATAGCTTACTCAGCAGTTGACAGTGAATTCCCCCACCTCAACTGGAAGCCAACTAGACCAGGAGCTGCCAAGCACAACAGCTACACCCTGCTGGACACAAAACAGTACATAGTCCTTAAGCACAGAATTTTGTGCTATGGTCATTGCTCTACTTTCTGGTCGACAGATGTAACCACCTACAAATTCTGGACTGGTCTGATCTAGGGACGCAAAGGAAAACATCTTATACTGGCCTACCTTGCTGTTAGCTGACCATTTGTTTCCTATCTTTGAACCCTCCAAATAAAATTTGTCTCAACATAATTGATCTTTCCCTGCACTAAAATACAAATGAGGATCCCTGGCCAGACCTACTTTGCTTTAAGGATAGATTAGATTTGCTTTAGTCCCGCCAGACCAGATTAAGTAGTTCCAGCACCTGCCAGAGACTAAGAAGGATCCTATGGAACTCATTTATAGAATACTCTGCCTTATTTTCAAACAAAATCTTCATATACTTAGAACAAGGTGAAATTAGGCCTTACCTGCTAATTTTCTTTCTTCTAGACCCTCCAGACTGGTCTAGACGCTTGGGTTATGCACTCCTACCAGAAGAGAGAGACTAAGAACACTAAAACTGTAACAATGTATAAGGCACCTGTTAACCCCCAAGCAGCCAGTAAATCAGTAACAAAGCAGAAAAGAAACGAATACATAGAACCCTGTACTCAGAACTCAAAACAGACACGAATGTGCTTCTGTCAACCGAACGCCAAAGCGCTGCGGTCCGCCCCTGACAACACAGAACTTCAGAAAACGAGAAGTCCAGAACTAAAGACCTATCGGCCATAGCAACCCTTAGGCGCAAAACCAAAACCAGTTTGCAGATCACACTAGACTAAAACATACCAGGTGGGTCCTTGACCAGTCTAGAGGGAAGAAAATTAGCAGGTGTTGAGAATTTGTAAACCCTGTTAGTATCAACCAGTTATGCAATTGTTTAACTTTGGTGTAGGCTTACTTAAGCTGCATGTCTTTCTGTAGGTTTGACTGAGCTCCAAGTGGGGTAGCGGATATATAAAATGCTTCCCATACTTCCAGGTCATTATGCATATGTCAAAATCCATGCATGATCTTTGTTAATATAAATTTTCCTAGGATTGACCCTTTTTGCTGTATGAGGCAACCTCATACTTGCTATCCACTTTTTAGTGCTCATGATTGGATGCTAATGATGAGTAATAGTAAGGTCCAGGAATTCCGACCTGTTTAAGGATTCTGAATACCTACAACCTTAAACAGCCTGCAATCTGAGTACTAACCATATATTTGTTGAGCCACCATAACAATGCTTAATCAAAACCACTATTCCTTCTCAAGACCACTGAGATAGATACATTAGATTATCTCTCCATGCGCTATGCAACAGATATAATAGAAGCCATAGAAAGACCTGAAAGTGTTTATTAGTATGATCCACCTGAAATTGCTATTACCTATACTTCATGGGATTTTGTAGATGAACTCATGGATTTGTTCCATTCATAAAACCTCTCACTACTACTACTATTTACTACTATTTAACATTTCTAGAGCGCTACAAAGTGTACGCAGCGCTGTACAAACACAGAAGAAAGACAGTCCCTGCTCAAAGAGCTTACAATCTACAGGTTTGAGTAAGTCTCAAGAGAGATGACATCAGGATTAAGCCCAAGGGGTTGGGTAATGTAAAGGGAATTCCATATGCCCAAAAATATACCACCTAAGAATGAAGTTTTCTGTCTTGCATAATATCTGCTAGCAATCCATAAGAGCAAAACTCGTCCTTTCGTTTGAGAGTTTGGCACCTTCTGGAATAGATAGTGACAAACTAGTTTTGTGTCACCCCTCCTCAGAGGGGGTGACAAGTGGGGAATGTATAATTATAGTACAGCAAGAGGCCCTCACTGGATGCCCACCGGATGGGTGGAAGGCCAGATTTTAGGACTCAGGCTGTAAAAATACCAGCTAGGTTTAAAAATCTATGACTGGCTGAGCAAGGACTTGCTTTTCCTGCAGGTTAATATGCGTTCTAGTTTGAGCCCTATCCACTGGAATAGTGGTGGGCCAAGCTACATAGCTTTAAACAACTGAAGAGCACTGATTAGGCATGATAACCAGCTGATGGCCTTATATCAGAGAGCCTGCAAGAGCAGGACTGTTTGGTGAGTTCTAATGAAACCTGGTGCAACTTCCAAATTGAGTGTAACACACATGATGTAGAAATTAAAGACAGAAATGATAAGAAGTTTGGTTCATAACACGGATTAATAAGTTGGCACCCAGATCACAAGATGTTATGAAATTGATATATCCATATTTAGATATCTTCATAAGAACAAGTTGTTGACAGAAAAGGAAATTACACAATAACTTGCAATAGCTAAAACGGAAAGATGGGCACCTGACCGGGTATGATTCAGAGAGATTGAGCAAGATTAGAGAAAAAGTCCCTCTCAATAGACTTGTATGGGGACCAGATGGTATATAAGGACTGGTCACCCAAGCATATTTCGGAGGTTCTCCCCAACGCATCTAGGACGCAGAGCTCCGGTCAGCTGAATCCAGAATTTGTCTGATGAATGTACCTGATTAAAGTCTGATTTGCAAATAAACTCCTCATTCCAAATGATGATTTGTGGGCTTCACTTAATGATGAAAGGCTGTAAGTATAAATGCTTTTGCTACATCAGGCTATCATTCGCTGCATTGTATAACCTGTAGCCTAAATCCAGTTTGTCATAATTCTGGTATCTATTCCTTGCCATTGCTGAGAGGCGGACTAATGCGGGTCCCTTAGATCTAACGTCTCTCTCAGTGGCAATTTCTCCTAGAATTTCACAATTCCCTGATTACCCCAGTACTAATGCTATTTGGAGATGGAGTTAGATTAAGGTCACTCTAGCCTTCTTGGGGGGGGGGCTCGGAACCCCCTAAATTCTCAACACAGGTAAGGCCTAATTTCACCTTCTTCAGCGACCCTCCAGACCGGTGAAGACGCTTGGGAAGTACCAAAGCAGTAAATAGTCTAAGGCCGGGAACCCTGAAAACCAGAAGTCAGAACTGCCGCACCAAAACTCGCATCCTCTCTGCAAATATCTTGAGGAGGAATCAAACTACTTTCAGCCCAGGAGGAAGCCACCCCCTGAGTAGAATGCGCCTTAAGTACCGAAGGCACCTCATGCCCCTTGAGCAAGTATGCCGAAGAAACTGCCTCTTTCAACCTTCTGGATATCGTTGCTTTAGAAGCTGCAGCACCCTTCTTAGGTTCCCCCATACAACACAAATAACCTATCAGAGGCCCGAAACACTCGAGTCCTTGTCAAGTAAGAACGCAAAGCTTGACGAAAATCCAAATTTAGCTAAATGGCGTGGAGTCGAATCTCCCGACCTATCGCCTAAAACCGGCAAAGAAATGTCCTGAATTCACATGAAAAGAGGAAACCACCTTAGGCAAAAAGGATGGAATGGGTTTCAGGGACACCTTTTCCTTAGAAAAAGTCAAAAAAAGAAGCACGACAAGACAAAGCCTGCAACTCCGAAATCCACCGCGCCGAAGCAATAGCCACCAAAAACACCGTCTTCAGAGTGAGATCCTTAAAAGTACTCTGAAACCACCGACAAAGGGGGAACCCACCAACACCAGATTCAAATCCCACGGAGGAACCACCTGACGCCGCGGCGGACGAATTAACTTCACGCCCCGCAAAAAACAAACCACATCCGGAGAAGAGGCCAAGGATACACCCTGTACCTTCCCCCGGAAACAAGCCAAAGCTGCCACCTGTACTTTCAAAGAGGAAAGAGCGAGACATCTATCCACACCATCTTGCAAAAATTCTAGCTCTTCCGGAACCGAAATGCGCCAAGGAGAACAAGAACACTCCTGACACCAATTTTCAAAAATTTGCCACATGCGAACATAAGTAACGGAGGTGGACCGTTCACAGGACTGCAACGTAGTATCAATTACCCTGGACAAAAACCCTTTCTTCCGCAACCTGCTCCTCTCAAGAGCCAAGCCGTAAGCGAGAACGGAGACGGATCGGGCATCACTATGGGGCCTTGCAATAACAACACCCACTCCTCCAGAGACAGTGGACTCTGAACTGCCAGATGCACTAGATCTCAGTACCACAGCCGACGAGGCCAATTTGGAGCTACCAGAATCACCGTGCCTAAGTGCCGCTCTATTCTCTGAACTACACGACCTACCAGGGCAACAGCTGTTGAGGAGGCCATAGAAGCACCAGGGCGTCAATCCCCTCGGACCCCGACTGAAAAACCGGGGCACCTGAGCATTGGCGGACGTCGCCATGAGGTCCATCACAGGCAGACCCCACTCTATCACCAAACGATGAAACAGCGGACGATGAAACGACCACTCTCCGGGGTCCAATGTGTGTCTGCTCAGAAAATCCGCGCTCACGTTGTCCACGCCGGCCACATGACCTGTGAGAGACACTTCAGATGAACTTCCACCCAAGCATTAGCTCCGCTGTCTCCTCGGCGACCGCCCGACTCTTCGTGCCCCCTTGACGATTTACATATGCGATGGCCATGGCATTGCCGGACAGAACCCGGACTGCCTTGCTGCCTAGAAGATACTGAACCGGCCAAAGAGTCGGTTGGGCCGCTGGACGAAAATGGTGTTAAAGGGGCGATCAAGGAGGACAAAGCCGTAGCGGAGAAATTAAATGAATTCTTTGCTTCGGTCTTCACCGAGGAGGATTTGGGGGGGACACCGGTGCCGGAAAGAATATTTGAAGCGGGGGAGTCGGAGAAACTAAACAAATTCTCTGTAACCTTGGAGGATGTAATGGGTCAGTTCAGCAAGCTGAAGAGTAGTAAATCACCGGGACCTGATGGTATTCATCCCAGAGTATTAATAGAACTAAAAAATGAACTTGCGGAGCTACTGTTAGAAATATGCAATCTGTCCCTAAAATCGAGTGTAATACCGGAAGACTGGAGGGTAGCCAATGTTACTCCGATTTTTAAGAAGGGTTCCAGAGGAGATCCGGGAAATTATAGACCGGTGAGTCTGACGTCGGTGCCGGGCAAGATGGTGGAGGCTATTATTAAGAATAAAATTGCAGAGCATATACAAAAACATGGACTGATGAGACAAAGTCAGCACGGATTTAGTGAAGGGAAGTCTTGCCTCACCAATCTAATGCATTTTTTTGAGGGGGTAAGCAAACATGTGGACAATGGGGAGCCGGTTGATATTGTATATCTGGATTTTCAGAAGGCGTTGACAAAGTGCCGCACGAAAGACTCCTGAAGAAATTGCAGAGTCATGGAATCGGAGGTAGGGTACTATTATGGATTAAGAACTGGTTGAAAGATAGGAAGCAGAGAGTAGGATTGCGTGGCCAGTATTCTCAGTGGAGGAGGGTAGTTAGTGGGGTCCCGCAGGGGTCTGTGCTGGGTCCGTTGCTTTTTAATGTATTTATAAATGACCTAGAGATGGGAATAACTAGTGAGGTAATTAAATTCGCCGATGACACAAAATTATTCAGGGTCGTCAAGTCGCAGGAGGAATGTGAACGATTACAGGAGGACCTTGCGAGACTGGGAGAATGGGCGTGCAAGTGGCAGATGAAGTTCAATGTTGACAAGTGCAAAGTGATGCATGTGGGTAAGAGGAACCCGAATTATAGCTACGTCTTACAAGGTTCCACGTTAGGAGTTACGGATCAAGAAAGGGATCTGGGTATCGTCGTCGATGATACGCTGAAACCTTCTGCTCAGTGTGCTGCTGCGGCTAGGAAAGCGAATAGAATGTTGGGTGTTATTAGGAAGGGTATGGAGTCCAGGTGTGCGGATGTTATAATGCCGTTGTATCGCTCCATGGTGCGACCGCACCTGGAGTATTGTGTTCAGTACTGGTCTCCGTATCTCAAAAAAGATATAGTAGAATTGGAAAAGGTACAGCGAAGGGCGACGAAAATGATAGTGGGGATGGGACGACTTTCCTATGAAGAGAGGCTGAGAAGGCTAGGGCTTTTCAGCTTGGAGAAGAGACGGCTGAGGGGAGATATGATAGAAGTGTATAAAATAATGAGTGGAATGGATCGGGTGGATGTGAAGCGACTGTTCACGCTATCCAAAAATACTAGGACTAGAGGGCATGAGTTGAAGCTACAGTGTGGTAAATTTAAAACGAATCGGAGAAAATTTTTCTTCACCCAACGTGTAATTAGACTCTGGAATTCGTTGCCGGAGAACGTGGTACGGGCGGTTAGCTTGACGGAGTTTAAAAAGGGGTTAGATAGATTCCTAAAGGACAAGTCCATAGACCGCTATTAAATGGACTTGGAAAAATTCCGCATTTTTAGGTATAACTTGTCTGGAATGTTTTTACGTTTAGGGAGCGTGCCAGGTGCCCTTGACCTGGATTGGCCACTGTCGGTGACAGGATGCTGGGCTAGATGGACCTTTGGTCTTTCCCAGTATGGCACTACTTATGTACGTACTTATGTACTTATGAACAGCCAAACATATCGCCCATGTTTCCCAACGATTGATGGATCATCCGGCCTTCTCAGATGACCAACAGCCCCGGACCACCTGTCCGAGGCAGTAGGCCCCCCCCCCCAACCTCCCAGACTGGCATCAGTGGTGAGAACACAATCCAGTCCGTTGGATCCAAGAGCATGCCCTTCTCCAGATTCGGCGTGTGAAGCTACCACTGAAGAGTCTCTCCTTCAAGTCCCGAGTCTGAGGAGACCAGCGATCCAGCAGGGACGACTGTAACTGCCGCATGTGAGCCCGGGCCCACGGAACTACTTCTATCGACGCTGCCATGAGACCCAATACTTGCAGCTAAGAGCGAGCTGAAGGAAGTCTCTTGGAGCAAAGCTGACGAATCAGAGCCTGCATCTTGACAATCCGAGCTGACGGTAGGCACACTCACCCCTTTAACGTGTTGAAACGAACTCCCAGATACTCCTGGAACTGCAACAGAACTAGGTGACTCTTGTCCACGTTCACTACCCAACCGAGCGACTCCAAGAAACTCACCACTGTCACGGTCGCCTCTACACTCTCCTGCCTTAACTCGAATCAGCCAATCGTCAAGATACGGATGGACCAAGATTCCTTGCTTCCTCAATGCCGCTGCTAAGACCACCATAACCTTGGAAAAGGTACGAGGTGCCGTCGCAAGACCGAACGGCAGAGCACAGAATTGAAAATGCTGTCCTAGGACCACAAAACGAAGAAAACGCTGATGCGGTGCCTGGATGGGAATATGTAAATAGGCTTCTGTCAGATCCAACGAAGTGAGAAACTCCCCCGACTGAATCGCTACGATGACCTAACGCAAAGTCTCCATCTGGAAGGAGGAAACCTTTAGTCCCCCGTTGACCCTTTTCAGATCTAAAATAGGCCGGAAGGCACCCTCCTTCTTGGGAACCACGAAATACATCGAGTAACAACCCGCCACCCTCTCTGAGGTGGGTACGGGAACCACAGCCCCAGATTGATCAACCAAAGGAGGGTTTGGCAAATTGCCCTGGCCTTGAGACGAGAACATGGAAATCCCCGAAAAAAAGGGCCACTTCGAGCACCCACTGATCTGACGTGATGCGAGTCCACCTCTAGTAAAACTGACAGACTAGCACCCAGAGGCTGGACCCGCACACCTTCATTGCGAGGCACGCACCGAGGCAGAACCCACTGAAGATGCATCCCGACCTCCCCGGTGGCCTCTACGAAAGGGCTGCGTACGCTGAAAAAAAATTGCCCTCTAGGCGCACCATTGGGCCTACCCGGCCTGTACTGCCGAGCATCTCGCAGATGACCACGGCCCGATAGCCCTCGACCACCTGTTCTGGGACGCATCTCTGGCAGGCGTGGAACGTTAGCATCCCCAAGACCGCGTACCAACTTATCCAGCTCTTCCCCAAACAGCATAGAACCCTTGAAGGGAGAGAACACAACTTGGACTTAGAGGCCGCATCTGCGACCCAACCTCGAAGCTGGAATCCTGACTTCCATGCCTGGAACATTGACCAAATCAAATCAGGTGGGAATCCCATGCCCCCTGAGCACTCAGACAAGCCTACGTTCTGCCCCTGAAAATCCTGCAACGTCTGAGGCGAAACCGCAGGGCCGGAGGAATCCAAGATGCTGGAAGTTCCCGCCAAAATCAGAAGCGTCGCTACAGCACCCGGGAGCAAGGACGTATCAACAGAGCCTGAGCTAACCCTGGAAACCTCTGTGGACAATACCGGAGGCGAAGAAAGAGGCGGTTTCAGTTCCCCCCAGAGCCTTCACTGTGCCCCCGACGTATACAGAACCGGCAACAGGACGGTTTCCCCGCCGACATCCCTCAGGGAAGAAAGGAGGTAAGCAACCCAACAGGCAGCAGCGTCCCGACTCAATCTCTCTCACAAATGCACTGCAGCTCTCCTGGTCAGCCCCAAAAGAAACAAGCAGAGCTTTTCTTTTTTTTCCAACTGGGTTCTTACCTCCCAGCCGAGACAAGGGCTATGGCTCTCAAGGTTCCTGCAATCACACAGGAGTCGAGGCACAGGGCTGACCGCTCAGGAAAGCACAGCAGGGGGAGGGACCCGATCATCAGGTGTGACACCCCAGGGGAAAAACGGAGTCCCACCGGACCCACTTCCCCGAAGCACACAGATTCTAAGTACAGGGTGCTAACCAACAAAAGACCTAAAACAAATCCCAGGCCTACCAGACCAGACTGACTGCTCAGGCTGCACGTCTACCCTCGGCTGGAGACTGAGATTTACTGGCTGCTTGGGGGTTGGCAGGTGGCTTATACATTGTTACAGTTTTAGTGTGCTCAGTCTCCCTCTGCTGGTAGGAGTGCATAACCCAAGCGTCTTGACCGGTCTGGAGTGTCCCTGAGGAAATGAAAATTTTTCTTTACTCAATGTGAACTTAAGATCTGGAATTTGTTGCTAGAGAATGAGGTAAATTTGGACAAGTTCCTAAAAGTCCATACAACATTGTTTTCTAATCTCTTCTGGGTTCTGGGAGAGTGGGTCTTGTCAGCTGACATTGGAATACCAACCCATAAATTCTTCTTATCCATAGAAAATTTGATTTCACTTTTGGGATTGCTAGGTACTTGTGACTTGGAAACTAGTTGTCCCAGTATGCCAACGATTGAGACAAATTATTTTCTTTGGCTCTGGGCTTCAGGTTCTGGCTGTTGCCTTGGTATTTGCATCAATATTACTATTTTTTTTTTTTTTTAGCAGGTTCTTTTTTATAATCCATTCCATTTTAATGACATCCAAAACTTCTATTAAGTAGTAACTGAAAGCACAGTCAAGTTCTTTTATTAAAAAAAACTAACCCAGGGATGCTAGCAGGTGTAGATAGCCTTTATTTTACCTGTTTTTATTCTAATTATGATTCTCCATGTAATTTAAGAGTCGTGCTTAGGTTGTATTATATATAGACAGGCCATGTTTTGTTTTATGCTTTGATTGTAAGAAATTGATCAGTAACCTGTTTGTGATTGGCAGGCTATAAAATATTTACATGTATTTAGAAAAATGAGGGCCAAAAATGTTTTTATAATATTTTATATTTTCCTTTGAAATAGCTAAAATGCATAAATCTTTATCCCCTTGCTATTTTGATAAAAGGTAGGCTATCAAATGTAAGGAGCCACGTTTGCCAATTTGAGTTAGGGCACCGAGGAGAGAAAAAAAAAAACTATGGTAAACACAGTGGTCTTGTACAAAAATCAGAGGGGAACCAACTGCCTGGCTTAAGTTCATCTGGGTGACTCAGGTTCCTCCAGCAGAAACCAGCTCTTAAGAGACAGATACTTTCAATAGCATGTGTGAGGGAACTGCAGGTAGTACTGGAGTACTGTAAAAGAACTGGACATCAGGCCATGCTGTCCTAACTTTTGAATGCCATGCACATTATCTTCTTTTCCTCTCCAGGTGTTAGGCTTACAGCGCAGGTATTGCACTAGGTAAGGAGGTATAGGAATTATGAAAATCCACAAAAACAAAAAGGACATTTATTTTTTGTTCACTAGAAAAGCTACAGCACTAGCATTAAACCACAACAGCTCAAAATAAAAACTAAAGTAACTTTTTGAACTTGAGTTTGGTCCAAGACAACATTAGGATTCATCCTCCTGTGTGCCCAGGACATCCGAGAGGTTCAAGTAGGTAAAACCACCTGTGAAAGACAAGATTACACTATAAGAAGCAGGAATAGTAGTAGCTGAGCAGCAGCCTAGGGAAGCACCAAGCAAACAAAGTGGGAACCAAAACAAATGAAATGTAGCTACCGGACAAGTACAGGAAACCACAGCACAGCAAACACAGCCAGAGAACAGAAGAGCATCTTGATTATGAGAATTAAGTTACCAGATTTATTCCTGGGTCTCCATGGTCTCTTCCTCCTCTCCAACAGCTTCCTCCACATTCTCTTCCTCCTCTTCACCCTCTTTCTTCTCTGGAGGTTTCTCATAGGCTTTTTCAGATGGAGTCACAATTACTCCATCCCAAGTGGACATTTCTGATGCCAGATCTAAGCAGTACAGAGCATACAGATACCAACTTTAATCTACTGCAGACAAGCTCATTAAAGCTCCTGAGAATGTTCATATAAGTAGCCAAGGATGACGACTACCCAATGGGAAGTGGAAGCTTGAAAATTCTTTATTGAAGCACCAGAGTAAGACCCAACACAGGGCTGTGTTTTGGCAGTCAAAGCTGCCTGCTTCAGCGGTCTCAACATTGTATGTAACAATGCATAACTAATTTACCAAATATATACACACAAGAGAACATAAACAAATGAGCAAACGTGACAAGCAAACTGAAACTGTGTACTAAGTTTTAAAAAGTGGACAGCATTATAAAGAGATAATCCTTCTATGGTTTTTACAATTTAGACTCTTTAGAATGTGGCACACTTCTTAAACCTTTAAAGTACACCATTGTTTTTATTTGCTTGTCATGTTTGCTCATTTATTTCCATATATTCTTTTTTTATATCTATATCTACCTATCTTGATAAATCGATTTTGTGTTCAGTTTACATACAGTGTTCAGATCCCTGAAGCAGGCGGCTGTGTCTGCCAAAACACAGCCCCTTGTAAGGTCTTATTCTGGTGCTTCAATGAAGAATTTTCAAGCCTCCATTTCCAGTTGGGTAGTTGTGTCATCCTCTATTCTTCCTTTGACTTCCCACAGAGGTTTGTTCCCGTTTCCAATCTGGACGTAGTAATAAACAGCTAGTACACGACTTACAGCTTGCATCTCCTTCCTGTCCAAGGATCTTTCTGAAGCCACCATGGGAGAGGATTCGGACTAGAGTCTGAGCAGTGTAGCAAACCATATCCTGAACACAGAAAAGTGGAACCAATTAAGCAAGTAAATCCTCCTTAAAACCCACCAGACAAGAAAATTGCTGGAAGTGTACCAGCTGCCTGGTCTTTCTGAACATTATTACAAGGTTACAATAAATGAGCTGAAGCTGCATATAATTCAGTGCTGCTTACCTGCTGCTCCAGAGTCATGACGGTATGAACTCTGAAGTTGCCACTCTCACAGGGGTCTGTGATGCCAACAGAGCCTGGCAGGAAGAGTCCAGCTGCAAGGATTTGCAGACAACGTCTGCAGAAAAAAGTCCAAAAATTAGGGGGGGGGGGGGGGGGGGGGGGGGGAATCTCCTCGTGTCCCACTCCTGATGCATACAAAAGAAATAAGTGGGTCTCAAACTTGGCCCATAGGAACCTGCAACAAGCTAGGTTTTCAGGATATCCCTAATATGCGCGAGACACAAAACAGAGGTACTGGGCACGCAAAACTCTCAGGTATGTTTGTTGTAACTTCTGAAAACCTAACTGGCTATTGGTCCCCCAGGACAAGTTTGAGAACCCATGATAAAAAAACTTAAGAAAAAAAAAATCCGCAATTGTCAGCCACTGGGCAGAAAAACAAGGATTATCCTTCCTCTCATCACAGCATAAAATTTGGATTGTAGCTCAAGGTGAGTTTGTTTCAGTTACGGTAGGTATTTTCTTGTACCCGAGGTAATGAACGGTGAAGTGACTTGCTCAAGATCACAAGGAGAAGCAGTGGGATTTGAACCCCTGTTTTCTGGTTCTCATTCCACTGCTGTAACCGTTACTCCCAACAACAAATTAAACCAAGAATGACCATTTGCAGGCCCATGGCCAGGCTCTCACAAGGTCAGTGTTGGTACATCCCCTTTCAGCTAGATTATCCAGTAGGCCAGCAGAGCAATGGCTTCACAGCCTTGTGGCTAACAGATGGTTCTACCATGGATGCAAATTTACCTGTAAGCGATATTGAGAGCAAGAGGCTGTCTGGAAGGATTGTTCATCACCGCGTAATGCCCCTTAGATAGAAAAGAAAAGTTAGTGACCCATCCCTGATTTTTTTTTCCTTTGTATGAAATTAAAAGCTCATGTATTCATACTATGTGGGCTTTGTTTACATTTCTTTTTTTTTTGGTGTAAGAAGAAAAAAAAGTCACTGAAAGCTTTGAATCCTTTACCAGAAGGTCCAGAATCCAGGGGGTGAGTGGCTCAAAACCAGGAAATCTGCAGGTTAAGTCCTTCAGCAACCGGATTAACACCTTCACTCTGTGGGCAGCAGAATAAACAAAGCTTTTGTACCAACCTTCGGCAAAAAAAATCAGCATTTGGAAAGTTCCCAGGATGTGTGTCTCAAAGTGTTAATATCAAAATTGGAAAGCAATGAATGCAAATGCTCGTAGACTAAGTGAAAAGGATAAAGATTTGCAAGCCCTGTTTGAAAAGGAGTCTGTGGTAAGTCCAGCTGCCCTTCTGAAGAAGTCTTACAATGGTAAGCACAAGCTGAAATAAATAGCACATCATAAAATAGGAAGTGAAAAGGGCACGAAGCACAGAACTGCAAACAAGCCCTAGGAACTGGGTCCCAATTGCTGGCGGACATTCAAAGCTTATTTAAAGCTGTGCTTCACCCCTGGCAAGCTGGACTTTTAGTACCTGTGTAATGTGTATGTAAACCTCTCACACATATTCTGGAGACCAACTGGATGCAAACCTCAGGCACATTCATTGTGCTAATCCTGAAACCCAAGTAGTTAGGTGTGCCTCTAGGAGAGGGTTGAAATTTAAAACTGCTGCACATTACAGGAACTAAAAGGCTGCGACCAAATGTTTTTAGTTAAACTTACGTAGATTGGGATGCATTCTCTTCAAACCACCGTGCATGTCTGATGGCTGCCAAAGCACTCTGCAGCACTTTAATGTCCACTGAAAAAAAAAAAAAAAAAACCAAAGAGGGCTGTCAACAGGCTGAACACAATAGTCTTCAGCAAGATCCCAATCGCTTTCAACATTACTATCGAAACATCGATAAATCAAGTCTCTTTCCCGTCCCACTAACTCCAAGACAGATTACTCACAGTGAAGCTCAGGATCAAGTTTGCGGAGATTGGGAGGCACAGTAGTGATGAGGATCTTAACTGTGGCATCAGCTGAGCTAATCTCAAAGCCAGTCTCATTAGTTAGCATTGTCAAAACTGCAAGAAAAACAAACATTCATTGCAGGAGTCACTCTTTCATGAAGGTAACAACATCCGCCTTAAAAAGTTCTAGAATCAACCCAGCAACACCAAGTGGGATCAGATTAAACCCATAGAACTGTGCACAATGTTTCCAGATCAGATGAGCAAAACTATGACTTGCATATCAAATGATTGCAATAGGCCATTTGTACCACAGCAAGGCAAAGCAAAGCCTTCACAACAAAAAAAAGTGTACGTAGTTAGGTTCCCCCGCCGACAAGGAGGTAAGCAACCTAACAGGCAGCAGCGCCCAGACGCACTCTCTCTCACAAACGCACTGCAGCTCCCCCGGTCAGCCCCAAAACAAACAAGCAGAGCTTTTCTTTTTTTTTTTCAACTGGCTTCTTACCTCCCAGCCCGGTTGCTAAAAGCTGACAAGGGCTATGGCTCTCAAGGTTCCTGCAATCACACAGGGCTGACTGCTCAGGAGAGCATAGCAGGGGGAGGGACCCGATCACTGGGTGCGACACCCCAGGGAAAAACGGAGCCTCACCGGACCCACTTCCCCGAAGCACACAAATTCTAAGTACAGGGTGCCAACCAACAAAAGGCGTAAAACAAATCCCAGGTCAGACTGACTGCTCAGGCTGCACATCTACCCTCTGCTGGATACTGAGATTTACTGGCTGCTTGGGGGTTGGGCAGGTGGCTTATACATTGTTAGTTTTAGTGTTCTCAGTCTCCCTCTGCTGGCAGGAGTACATAACCCAAGCGTCTTGACCGGTCTGGAGGGTCGCTGGGGAAGTGTACATAGTTACAGAAAAAAAAAATAATGGAGGTAGAGAGTCAGATAAAGTTTTTTAAATTCAGGATGCAGAGGATCACTGCAAAAGCCACTGTAATACCAGAGTGCACATGCATTGAACACCGATCATTCAGACAGCAGCAATGAAGGCAAAGCCCTATCCATGTTGGCAAGAATAGTGAACTAACCAACCTTCTGATGGTTCCTGGGTTCGTAAAGTCTCCACCACTTTATTCCCCAATGCAGCAACAGCTTCCACTGCAAAGAGAAAGACAATTCATGAAGACGGCTTTCAACACACCACAACGTTTTTACATTCAGAAGGGAAGACGACTCACATGTTGGCAGAATCTTCAGGATCACCACCAGGTCAGCAACATTATGTCCTGCGGTCATGGTGCCCTTCTTGTAAGAACCTACCTGACGAACTTCTTCAATTTGCTAGAACAGAAAAAGAAAGGGGGGGGGGGGGGGGGAAGAAACATAATAGCTAAGCTGCTCTTTATTAAGGAATAGGTATAATTATAACTATTCTGCATTCACTTTCAACAAAAGGGCACCAACTCATCTGGTTTTTCTCTTTTATACTCAGTTTTGGTTTGTTTTACAATTTTTACAGTGTAAACTACTTTATATGATCATAATTTGAACAGGGGTAAAGCAGAACATTGCAAATAAAGCCAATAACTGATTAACTATTAAACTCAACACATCTAATAGAAGAAGTTAAAGGATAAACAGAAAAAAAAGTCAACTCGTGCCTTTTAAAAATAAAATGTAAATAAAAAAGTTAAAATCCAAAAGAAAAACATATGAACCCCGATATATTTAAAAAAAAAAAAAAAAAAAAAAAAATTTAGAAAGGTTTAAATTTCTTCCTGAAGTACAATATATATCCTCTCCTGCATGTCCTACTCCACAGGTACTACTTTTAGTTGTCAGGATTTTTATTTATTATTTTTTCAATTATTTAGAAATAATTTCTTCCAATTTAACCTCTACCAGCACACTAAGCAATTTTGGCCTTCATTACTTGAGTTAGACAGGGACAAATTTCAACTATCCCACCCATCCCCTGTACAAAAATAACCCAACTTTCCCTCTCAGTGCATATGGGGATTTCAGTGCTATAAGCCACATCCATTTTGTTACTGCTATTATAATTGTTAAAACTAGCTTAGGAAAGGATAGATACTACTGTCCACCGTGACAGAACAAACAGACGGATGAGGACATGTTTACAACGATTAGGAAAGTTGGCAAATTGGGCAACGCTATATTGAATGGATAAATGTTACATCAGGGAGTGCCAGGGAGATAAAAATTCTAGATGCAACAAACGACTGCTTCTTGGAGCAGCTGGTCCAGGAACAGACAAGAGGGTGAGCCATTTTGGATCTGGTCCTTGGGGGCATGCAGGGCATACAGCGAGAGGTGTCAGCGTTGGGTCCCCTGGGAAACAGTGATCATAACATGATCAAGTCTGAGCTACTATCTAGGAGGAACCCTCAAAGGAAATCTACTGTGGCTGCATTTAATTTTCGAAAGGGCGACTATAATAAAATGAGAAAAATGGTTAAAGAGAAGCTAAAATGATCAGCTGCAAAGGTTAGGACACTAAATCAGACGTGGATGCTATTCAAAAATACCAATCTGGAAGCCCAGTTCAGATGCATTCCATGTATACGCAAAGGTGGAAAGAAGAGAAAACGTCAGCCAGCATGGTTAAAAGGTGAAATAAAAGCCATTACAGCCAAAAGATTGTCCTTCAAAGAATGGAAAAAGGACCCAAATGAAGAACATAAGAAGCGACATAAGCACTGGCAAGTAAGATGCAAAGCACTAACAAGGCTAAATAGGGATATGAAGACTAAAATGATAGCGGGGATGGGATGAATTCCCTATGAAGAAAGACTAAGGAAGCTAGGGCTTGTCAGCTTGGAGAAGAGACAGCTGAGGGGAGACATGATAGAGGTATAATAATGAATGGAGTGGAACAGGTGGATGTGAAGCGTCTGTTCACGCTTTCCAAAAATACTAGGACTAGGGGGCATGCGATTAAACTACAGTGTAGTAAATTTAAAACAAATCGGAGAAAATGTTTCTTCACCCAACGTGTAATTAAACTCTGGAATTCATTGCCGGAGAACGTGGTGAAGGCGGTTAGCTTGGCAGAGTTTAAAAAGGGGTTATACGGTTTCCTAAAGGACAAGTCCATAAACCACTACTAAATGGACTTGGGAAAAATCCACAATTCCAGGAATAACATGTATAGAATGTTTGTACGTTTGGGAAGCTCACCAGGTGCCCTTGGCCTGGATTGGCCGCTGTCGTGGACAGGATGCTGGGCTCGATGGACCCTTGATCTTTTCCCAGTGTGGCATTACTTATGTACTTACACTTGTCAAAGAGGCTAAAACTCACAAAACCTTTTTCAGGTACATCAGAAGCAGAAAGCCTGAAAGGGAATCCGTGGGACGGTTAGATCATGAAGAAGCAAAAGGGGCGCTCAGGGAGGACAAGGACATAGAAACTGAATAAATTCTTTGCTTCTGTCTTTACAGAAAAGGTAAGATCTGCCTGTACCGGAAACAGTTTTAAAGGGTGATAATGCAGAGAAACCGAAAGAAATCTCAGTGAACCTGGAAGATATACTGAGCCAAATTGACAAATTAAAGATTAGGAAATCACCTGGACCGGATGGCATACATCCAGAAGGGTACTCAAAAAAACTCAAGCATGACATTGCTGATCTGCCGTTAGTAATACGTAACCAGTTGTCAAAATCGTCCGAGGTACCTGAAGGCTGGCCAACGTGACACCAATTTTTAAAAAGGGTTCTAGGATAAAGGACCTGGCCTCCAAGAGAGGCGAGAAGTTTTGTACTATCTGGTCTCCATTTTGGGACTCTCTCACCCCAGTAGCGAGAAGCAAAATATTGACCTGTTAAGCTATGGTTGGGAGGGTGGGGAGGGAGGGAGGGGGGACCATTGGGGACATAACATCAGAAATGTAAGCAATGTCAAACATTGATTTGTTGGATGTGTTATGTTAATATGGCTGTAATTTGACACAGTTTGGATTGCAATAAACAAGAATTATAAACTTTTAAAAAAGGGTTCTAGGGGTGATCCGGGAAATTACAGAAGAGTAAGCCTAACACTGGTGCCGGGCAAAATAGTGGAAACTATTATAAAAAACACAGAGACAACCATGTTTAATGGGGCAGAGTGAGCATGGGTTCAGCCGAGGGGAATCTTGCCTCACCAATTTGCTTCATTTCTTTGAAGGCGTGAATAAACATGTGGCTAAAGGTGAGCCGGTTGATGTAATGTATCTAGATTTTCAGAAAGCTTTTGATAAAGTTCCTCAGGAGACACTCCTGAGAAAATTAAAAAGTCATGGAATATGAGGCAAGGTTCTGGTGTGGATTAGGAATTGGTTATTGGACAGAAAACAGAGTGTAGGGTTAAATGGTCATTTCTCTCAATGGAGGAGGGTGAACAGTGGTGTGCCACAGGGATCTGTACTGGGACTGGTACTATTTAACATATTTATAAATGATATGGAAATCAGAATGAGTGAGGTGATCAAATTAGCAGATACAAAACGATTCAAGGTTGTTAAAACACATGCAGGAAGACCTTAGGAAATTAAAAGGCTGGGAATCCAAATGGCAGATGAAATTTAAAGTGGACAAATGGAAGGTGATGTTACCTGGTGTAGGGTCCACGTTGGGGGTCAACGCCCAAGGAAAGATCTGCGTGTCATTGTAAATACACTGAAATCTTCTGCTCAGTGTGTGGCAGTGGCCAAAAAAGCAAACAGGATGCTAGAAATTATTAGGAAATGGATGGTAAGACTGAAAATACAGTGCATTTGTATCACTCCATGGTACGTACGCACCTTGAGTACTGCGTTCAGTTCTGGCTGCTGTATCTCAAAAAAGATATAGCAGAATTAGAAAAGGTTCAAAGAGGAGCAAACAAAATAATAAAGGGGATGAAACTCCTCTTGTATGAGGAAAGGCTAAAGAGGTTAGGGCTCTTCAGATTGGAAAAGAGATGGCTGAGGGGAGATATGATTGAGGTCTACAAAATCCTGAGTGGTCTAGAATGAGTAAAGGTAAATCTAATTTTCACTTGTTCCAAAAGTACAAAGACTAGGGGACACTAGGACGACATATTTTTTCACTTAACAAATAGTTAAGCTCTGGAACTCTTTAGTGGAGTATGTAGTAAGATCGGTTATTGTTATCTGGGTTTAAAAAAGGTCTGGACAAGTCTGGATATCTCTCAGCAAGGGGAGGGGGGTAGGTGGGAGGGGAGGGAAGGATTTTACAGTTTGTTTTACTGTTCTAATTTTTGATAACATCTTTGTTCCTTATTAAATTTCGAGTGTGGTGGAAGTTTGATATGGGTCGGGGGAACATAAGAGTTCAAGGTAGACTGTTTTAGAGTGTTGACAAGGGGGGGGAGGGGGGTTCTATACCAAAACATTGATGATAATGCTCTATGTGGGGTTTTTTTTTTCTTCTTGAGTTGTGAATGTGTTCATTATCAGAGTTACAATATGTTTTTCTGGGTACTGTTATCTGTATAATATCATCAATAAAAATTGTTGAACCATAAAAAAGGTCTGGACAACTTCTTGGAGAAAAGACCATAGTCTGCTATCGAGACAGACATGGGAAGCAACTGCTTCTCCTGGAATATGTAGTATGGAGTGTTGCCACGATTTGGGTTTCTGCCAGGTACACGAGGCCTGGCTTGGCCACTGTTTGGAAAACAGGATACTGGGCTAGATGGACCATTGGTCTGACCCAGTATGACTACTCTAAGTTCTTATGGTAGGCTGGTCTTGCACTACATTACCGCACGAACCCCGCAGGACCTGCGTCCATCCCTGCGGACCTGGAGGGGATCCCCGCCAACCCTTTTCTCGTGCAGCTCTCTGTCACAGAACCCTACCACTTACCACTTCAAATGTTCCTGGGGCCACAATCAAATTATCAATAACATTGTTGATTTTAGTCACGAGGGAAAGGATGGATGCCTATAAATTAAAACAAATAAGTGAGCTGTTTTCCTGTTCACAACCAAAGTGCACAAATATTCATTTCTAATAAGACAGCCCATTAATAACCTGTTCTGCAGGAGTTGGTGCTAGGTCCTGATTTCTTTTGAGCAAGGCTTCACTAAAAGTAGTATCATCTGGAGCAGTCTTCACACGAGGAAATGCCATCTCACACTGAAACAAAGAAAGCCCATGTCAGGTTTCATTTCTTGGCACCTAAACTCAGGATTGCTCCATATACTGTGAACTGTGAAAATAAATTCACACTGCTGATTGTCACTATATTCAAATTCATTTAAAAGTCATCAAAACTTTTTGTTTCAAAAAACAAAAAAAAACTACATTCTACATGCAATGATCTGTATTTTAAGCATTGTTTAACCCCCCTCACCCCAATTATAAAATATTTAAAACCACCTTCACTACTCACCACATAGAAGTCAAATGGGATGTGTGGAACAAAAGGCCTGAACCTAGTAATAAGGAAAGTTAAAGTCACAATTCCATTTATTCCCAGCTCATCTGATGTAAAAGCTTTACATCTGGCAGAACACCACTAATCATCCTTCCTGAGTTCTGCAATAGAGAATGACAAGGGGACCCGAAGATAACCGCGGAGATGGGGGACAGAGCTTGCGAGGACATGGCCTGCGGGGAAAGAGACAGAACCTGTGGGGGCAAACTTTGTCCCCATGTCATTCTCTACTCTGCAACAATGCACTACACATTAGGCAAAATTATTCTCTCACGCTGAGACATTCAAGAAGCACAGAGTTGAAAATGCTTCATCACTACTTTTATAAGTCTTCTGTTTCAACACACAAGCTATAAGTGACACATTAGTATTTCTCTCCCAGAGAAATGGAAAACGGGCTGAAATATCTAAAATTTACAAAAGGTATTTTAATGGGGGAATAAAGTGCCTGAGTACAGACTAAAACGGGAACAGCTTCATAGAGGCTGGAGAAGAAAAACTAAGAATTTAGGAAAGCCTGAGCATACAGCGGATTGTAAAGTTCATCCTTTTGCAGTGCCCGATACCTCTAGCTTTGCCTTCATTTCTGGTTCTGTCTCAGGCTACCTTGAATTCCATTACTATTTTGGTCTCCATCACCTCTCACCTCTAGGAAGCTAAGGTTCCCGAGTCTACCCCCTATGACCCTCTTATAAAAGGCTTTCTTCTAGAATCCCCCCCCCCCCCCAAAAAAAAAAAATGGCTTTGCTTTTTGTGCATTACCAATATCTTTGAGGTATCTGAATATATCTGCAAAACGAGAAAGTAACAAAAGACGAGGACTCAAAGATCTAGTCCAAATCCTTTTATTCTGTCAACACATCCAATGGCCTAGTGTAGGGAAGAGTTGACACAGCTGTGTTTCGGCAAATGAGCCTGCAAAGTCATAATCCTTCATAAAATAAAAAATAATTGCAACATGTATATAAACGTGAAGTATATAAATATACAGAATGAGTAAGACACCTTTATATATACGTGATCATTCTGGCATTTTTATGATATTCTCATGCATTTCTTTGCATGTTTTAAGGTGTTTTTTTTTAACTCTATATACGATTCATGCTCATTTATATACAAGTTACAATTGTTTTCATAAAGCATTGCAACTGGCTTTTAAAATTCTGTTTCCTCCATAAGGTCAGTGAAGAGCCAGCATGGTTATTTTAGGTTAAAACTCTCCTCCGCTCTCTCTTACTCCTTTTTCTTACTCTCAGCTGGTGACAATCAATCCCAATCCTGGTCCTCCCCTTCTGCCTTCTTCCTACTTATGCAGACCACATCGTGACATCTCTAATCTCATCTCTATTCCTCTACTTCCCCCTTACTCCTCACCCTTCTCTTGCGCCCTATGGAATGCCCGCTCCATCTGCAATAAACTTCCCTACATTCACGACCTCTTCATTTCTCGTTCCCTCCATCTACTTGCCTTAACTGAAACTTGGCTCTCCCCTGATGACTCTACTTCGGTTGCAGCCCTTTGCCATGGTGGCTATCTTTTCTCTCATACCCCTCGCCCTGCCGGACGCGGTGGTGGCGTTGGATTGCTACTCTCTCCCTCCTGCAAATTCCAACCTCTTCTTCCACCCCAGTCTCACTGCTTTTTGTCCTTTGAAGTCCACTCCATCCGCCTTTTCACTCCTCTGTCTCTCCGACTGGCAGTCATTTATTGACCCCCTAAGTCTCTTTCATCCTTTCTCACTGACTTTGATGCCTGGCATTCCTTCTTTCATGATCCTACATCCCCCCTCCATCATCCTTGGTGACTAACATCCATACTGATGATTCCTCTGACTCTTATGCCTCCCAATTCCTTAAAAAAACCTCACTTGACCCTACCTGTCCCTCCAACTATCGCCCCATCTCCCTTTCCTCTCCAAATTACTTGAACAAGTCGTTCACTGTCATTGTCTTGACTTTCTTTCTTCTCAACCTATTCTTGACCCACTCCAATCTGGTTTCCGCCCTCTTCACTCTACTGAAACGGCACTTAGCAAAGTCTCTAATGACCTGCTGCTGGCTAAATCCAGAGGTCTCTATTCTATCCTTATCCTTCTTGACCAATCTGCTGCTTTCGACACTGTTGACCACACCATACTCCTAGATACTCTATCCTCGATTGGATTCTAGGGTCCTGTTCTTTCTAGGTTCACTCTGGCGGTTCCTCTTCAACTTCCATCCCGCTTTCAGTTGGTGTGCCTCAGGGTTCTGTCCTTGGACCCCTCCTCTTCTCCATCTATACCTCTTCCCTTGGTACCCTGATTTCATCCCACGGCTTTCAATACCATCTTTACGGAGACGATTCTCAGATCTACATCTCCACCCCTGAAATCTCAACCTTAATCCAGGACAAAATTTCATCCTGCTTGTCTGACATTGCTGCTTGGATGTCTCTATGCCATCTGAAGCTAAACATGACTAAAACTGAACTTCTCATTTCCCCCCCTAAACTTACCTCCCCTCTTCCCCCATTCTCTATCTCTGTTAATGGCTCTCACATCCTCCCTGTCTCCTCGGCTCGTAACCTTGGAGTCATCTTTGATTCCTCTCTCTCCTTCTCTGCACATATTCAACAGATCGCCAAAACCTGTCGTTTCTTTATCTACAACATTAGCAAAATTCGCCCCTTCCTTTCTGAATATGCTGCCAAAACCCTTATCACCTCTCACTTGGATTATTGCAATTTACTTCTCACTGGTCTTCCGCTCAGTCACCTCTCTCCTCTCCAGTCTGTCCAAAATTCTGCAGCATGGCTTATTTTCAACCAAAATCATTATACCCACACTTCACTGGCTCCCTGTCTGCTTCCATATACAGTTCAAACTTCTCTTACTGACCTTTAAATGAATCCATTCTATAGCCCCCCCCCCCCCCCCCATTACCTCTCCACTCTCCCTACATTCCTCCCCGTGACCTCCACTCACTGGACAAATCTCTCATCGTCCCCCTTCTCCTCCACTTCTAACTCCAGGCTTCGTTCCTTTTCTCTCGCGTCACCTTATGCCTGGAATAAGCTTCCCGAGCCTGTTTTCAAATCTATGCTGAAAACCCACATTTTCACTGCTGCTTTTGGCTCCTAGCCACTACTCAATTGCCTCGCCTTGTTCCTTCTCACCCAGTACTTCCCTCGCCCTTAATTGTCTTGTCTGTCTGTGTTATTTTAGATTGTAAACTCTATTGAGCAGGGACTGTCTCTCTGTGTCAGGTGTTCAGTGCTGTGTGCGTCTGGTAGCGCTATACAAATGCTAATAATAATAATAATAAAACTGCACAGAATCAGGTAGGTTCGTTGTTGTGAGCACATATTAAGTTGTAGCTCATTATAATTAAAGCTCAGTAAAAGCAATGAGGTTGACAAGGCTTGACAAAGTGATAATCTGCAATTTCAGGAGGCCTTTGTATCATGAACAGGTAAGAAAGTCAGTGTTTATATAGATCATAATTTGTCTTTATTTGATATACTAGAAGCCAGTAACAGATCCTACTACAGTTAATTAAAATATGGGGGCAGACAGGATGGGAGGGAGGATGGATGGTTAGAACAAAAGGAACCAAAGTATATGCATTCATCAATCTGAAAATATAATTTGACAGAAGTAGATATGGCAAGGTCAAAACTGTGAGAAGGGAGGGGAAGTCAGGCAAACAAAAGAGAAGCCTCCAGTGCCTTATCTTAGGGCCCAATTTAACCTGGCAAAGTGGTGGGCAGTGGCTTCGGCCTGGTAAACTGGTGCTTGTCAGGATGTATCGGCCTGGTAAAAAGGTGTTGGGTAGGGGCTGTGGGGTCGGCTTGGTAAACTGGTGCTGGACAGTGACAGTGTCTTTGGGCTGGTAAACAAGTGAAAGCAATAACTCTGGCCTGGTAAAAAGGTGTTGGGCAGTGGCAGAGCCTCCAGCCTGGTAAACTAATGCTGTGCAGTAGGCAGCTGCCTAGTGAAAAGGTACAGGGCAGTGATGGTGTCTTTGGCCTGGTAAACAAGTGAAAGCAATAACTCCGGCCTGGTAAAAAGGTGCTGGGCAGCGGCAGATGCTCTGGCCTGGTATACTAGGTGTTGGGCAGTAGGCAACTGCCTAGTAAAAAAGAGCTGGCCAGTGACGGTGTTTTTGGCGTGGTAAATGAGTGAAAGCAATAACTCCGGCCTGGTAAAAGGGTGTTGGGCAGGGGCGATGGGTTCAGGTGTTGGGCAGAGGCTCTGGCCTAGTAAACTAGTTCTGGGAGTAGGCAGTTGCCTAGTAAAAAGGTTCTGAGCAGTGGTTGTGACTTTGGGCAGGAGGCTCCAGCCTGGTAAACTAGTTCTGGGTAGTAGGCAGCTGCCTAGTGGGGGTTCTGAGCAGTGGTTCTGACTTTGGGGAGGTCTGGCCTGGTAAACTAGTTCTGGGTAGTAGGCAGCTGCCTAGTGGGGGTTCTGAGCAGTGGTTCTGACTTTGGGCAGGAGGCTCTGGCAAACTAGTTCTGGGTAGTAGGCAGCTGCCTAGTGGGGGTTCTGAGCAGTGGTTCTGACTTTGGGGAGGTCTGGCCTGGTAAACTAGTTCTGGGTAGTAGGCAGCTGCCTAGTGGGGGTTCTGAGCAGTGGTTCTGACTTTGGGCAGGAGGCTCTGGCAAACTAGTTCTGGGTAGTAGGCAGCTGCCTAGTGGGGGTTCTGAGCAGTGGTTCTGACTTTGGGGAGGTCTGGCCTAGTAAACTAGTTCTGGGTAGTAGGCAGCTGCCTAGTGAAAAGGTTCTGACTTTGGGGAGGTCTGGCCTAGTAAACTAGTTCTGGGCAGTAGGCAGCTGCCTAGTGAAGAGGCTCTGACTTTGGGCAGGAGGCTCTGGCCTAGTAAACTAGTTCCGGCCTGTAGGCAGCTGCCTAGTGAAAAGGTTCTGACTTTGGGCAGAGGCTCCGGCCTAGGTATCTGCTCTGGACTAGCCACAGGGTGGGGGAGGGTGAGAGGGGGAGGGGAGGGGGGACACAGAGAAGGGCCTGGGTAATCTCAGGGCGGAGGGGACGCAAAGGCCTCGCCTCTTCTCCTCCGCTCCGCTGTCCTCAGTCACACGTGCGCCACCCCGACTCACCCCGTAGACAGGCCGCCCCTGGAGCCGAAGCGCCCGCCACGGCCACGTCCTCGCTCGCCCCTGCCGAGAGAAGACAGGAGATTAGCGGACACGAGGAGCGACGGCAGCCCAGACCGCGCCGCCTCTAGAACCCCCGGCCTCCGCCAGCGCGCGCCCCCACAGCCTCGGTTCTACCTCGCCCCGCCGGACGCTCACCTCATCTTGGCGCCAAAATCGCTCACAAAGACCAGCAGAAAACAACAATGGCAGCGCCGGCCTCACCACAGGAACGACAGAAAGAACTAGAGGAGACCAGGCAACAAGGGACTCAGCTATTGGCCGACACGTCACGCTCACGTCACAGCCAATCAGCGCGCCTGATACTGAACCACCGCGGCCAACGGCTCTCGGGGCCCGACGGCCAATCAGCGACCTCTCTGGTGGCGCGAGGCGTAACAGTTACGTTTACATTGAGCAACGGCCACATCTCTTTTATATGCAAAAAGTAAAGGAAAACGTTATAAAAATATACACACTTGCTGTGAAAAGTGCAAACATGTGGGATAGAAATATGACAAATAAATAAATACCGGTTGGGACGATCACGTGGTCTTTCCCTTATTAGGAATATGATGACAAGGACCGGCCAAAGTCCTTGTACAGCAGAGTGGCGCAGCGGAAGCGTGCTGGGCCCATAACCCAGAGGTCGATGGATCGAAACCATCCTCTGCTAGAAACTTTTTTTTATTTTTATTAAATTAATAATAATCTGTTTGCTCCTTTAAATTCCTTGATTTATATTAAACGTAACAAATTACAAAACTTAAGTGTACAATCCTTACCATTCTCCCAAGTTCAGATGCACAGGTTATGCAGTCTTTTCACAGCAAATGCAGATTAAGAAACACTGCTCTCAAAGTAGCCCAGCAGTCCCTTGCCAACCAGTATTTCTCAGTCTCCAGCACATGGTATGTTCCTGTGCTGCTCAGCTCATGTGAGGTCAGCCAGACATTTTCATGGCACAAGTCTGCCTAGAACAGGCTCCCAGGTCCTAATTTTGGGAATGACATACCCGAAGCCACAGAATCCCTCCGGCTAGTACCGTAGCCAAACCGGTTATTTTGGGTGGACCTTTGCCCCCCCCCCCTCCCATTTTCTCTTTTTATCACTCTTCCCCTCCTCTGACCTGGTATTTGGCCCCACCTGTGACGCAACCCTCCCTTCCCAGCGTACCTCACCACGTTTACACATCTGTTGGCAGCACGGGTCTCTGCAAGCTTCCCTCTTCCGAGGGCGTGATGTAGCAGAGGGAACTCTGAAGAGATCAGCACTGCCAGCAGATGTGCGTTGCTGCTGCCCTCACAAACATGGGGAGGGAGGGAGTTGCCGGACAGTGCACGGATCTGGGGGAGGAAGAAAGGAAACCAAAGGAGCTACACCAGAAGTGTGCTAGGGGGGCAGACAGGGTGGGCCTGGGCCCACCCATAGCTACGCCACTGCCTCCCACCACCTATGCCTTGTGCCTCCAAATTCCTGCCTGTAGAGAACAACCAGAAACAGCCAAGGTGGTTAAAGGAAAGAAAAGCTGCCAAAAGTCATCAACCAATTCAGATTTGAGAAAACACGCAACTCGGCCAAGTTTCGGTGAACTGCTTATACCAGGGTTCTGAAAGCATACATTACCATAGTGTCATTCCAGATGGGTTGTACACTCTGATGATCAGCACATGGAGACTACGAACTTCTGAGTTCAGCTATAACTTTGCTGTAAGCATGAACCCTGGGATGCTGGAAGTTTGGGTTCATCTCACAGTATCTAGTCTTTCAAGACTTAAGCCATGAGACCAACCATGGTTTAAGCTTGCAGAGAGCCAAGTCATGGTGGGGAAGCAGGAATCCCAATGTTTCTTCTGCAGCCAAAGCCAGGTGACGGAAAAGAAACTCGGTGAAGGCTGGGGGTGGGGTTACATGAGGGAGAAAGACTGGGTGAAGGAGGGGGGGAGGGTGTTACATGAATGAGACATTGGGTGAAGGCAGGGGGGAGTTAGATGAGGCAGAGAGACTGAATGAAGCCTGGGAGGTATTACATGAGAAAGAGATGGTGAAGACTGGGGGGGGGGGGGGGGGGGGTTACATGAGGGAAACTCAGTGAAGTCTGGAGGGGTTACATGAGTGGCAGCAAGAGTGGGTGAACGCTAGGGAGATGATGATGCACCAGGGCTTTTTTTTGGGGGGGGGAGGGGGGTACTGAGTACCAGCATCTTTTCCATTGTCTGCTAAAATTGACTCATAGACCTCTAATGAAAGAGCTCAGGCTCTACACACCAATTCTGCCTTGTCATAGATTCTGTGACTGGTTGCAGGGGGCCTGGCTATTGTGGGGTGGGTCCCTCAGTGATCACCCCACCCCTGAAGGGTGGTCTGGCATTTGAGTACCGGCACCTTTTTCACTAGAAAAAAATGCACAGCGATTCACCGTATTTTGCCACTGTTTGCTGAAACAGGAGGTAAAATACAATGATGCTTATTTTGTCCCCACCAAATGTTACAATATATAAATCATGGCCCCCGCTTGAAAAAGGGTGGCCAGGCCTGTCCTAGACAGTTTCATTGTACTGCTAATTAGGACTGCAGCTTGATTGAAATGTTTAGTCACGATTAATCGTGCAATTAAAGGTAGATATTTATTTCCCAGTGCTGTTCCTTGTGACTCTGGGAAGTCACTTAACTCACCATCACCCCAGGTACACAGTAAGTACCTGTATATAATAAGTAAATTGCATTGATTACAACCACACAAATACAGTATATTAAACTGGTAAATTCCTTCCCTTCCCTAAAACTGATAATCTCCCTCTCTTCTTCCACCCCCCAGATCAAACATATCTCCCTTTTTCTTTCTGTCCATCCCTCTCCTCTTCCCCAGGCCCATTATCTCTCTCTCTTTTCCCTTACTCCCCTCCACCCCTATGAGCAGTGACAAACTTGATGGTGAGTAGTACCAAGCTGTTCTGGAGTCATGGCTGCTGGGGCGGGGCTCACCCCCTTGGCCATAGCTTCTACTGGTGGCCCCTCCAGTTCTGCTCATGATCCTGCAGCTCACTCCCCACCCCCACCTGGGGTTTGGCATCTGCCCCTCCTCTCAATCCGTCCCCTCTCACCAATCAACCTTAAAGATGGACTTCTGTTGATCCCCAGCAGTAGCAACATTGTATTTACACTGCCTGCAACTTTCCCTTTGGCCTGTCCCGCCTCCTCTGAAATCACTTCCTGTTTCTGCATGGGCAGGACCAAGGAAGTTAGATACAGGAGATGGGATGACATCAAAAAGCTGAAGCCAATTTGGTAACCTAGTGGTTAGTGCAGTGGACTTTGATCCTGTGGAACTGAGTTCAATTCCCACTGCAGTGCCTTATGACTCTGGGCAAGTCACTTAACCCTGGTACAAAATAAGTACCTGAATATATGTAAACCGCTATGAATGTAGTTGCAAAAACCTCAGAAAGGCGGTATATCAAGTCCCATTTCCCTTTCCCCCTTTCTCTTATGACATCACAATATCTGAGCCAAGTATCGGGCAATCAAGCCATTGTGACATCACTGATGAGGTTGGCTCTTATTGGTGGAATGAGTGGAGGAGTAGCCTAATGGTTAGTGCAGTGGACTTTGATCCTGGGGAACTGAGTTCAATTCCCACTGCAGCTCCTTGTGACTCTGGGCAAGTCACTTAACCCTCCATTGCCCCTGGTCCAAAATAAGTACCTGAATATATGTAAACTGCTTTGAATGTAGTTGCAAAAACTTCAGAAAGGCGGTATATCAAGTCCCATTTCCCTTTCCCCCTTATGACATCACAATATCAGAAGTGAGCCAAGTATCGGGCAATCAAGCCATTGTGACATCACTGATGAGGTTGGCTCTTATTGGTGGAATGAGTGGAGGAGTAGCCTAGTGGTTAGTGCAGTGGACTTTGATCCTGGGGAACTGAGTTTGATTCCCACTGCAGCTCCTTCTGACTCTGGGCAAGTCACTTAACCCTCCATTGCCCCAGGTACAAAATAAGTACCTGAAAATATGTAAACTGCCTTGAATGTAGTTGCAAAAACCTCCCGAGATACATCTTCCGTACCCTGGTACAATCAACGGTAATAAGCCATCTGGACTACTGCAATGCACTATATGCCGGGTGCAAAGAACAGACAATCAAAAAACTCCAAACTGCCCAAAATACAGCCGCCAGACTCATATTTGGAAAAACCAAATATGAAAGCGCAAAACCCCTAAGAGAGAAACTTCACTGGCTTCCACTTAAGGAGCGCATTGCGTTCAAGATCTGCACAATTGTACACAAAATCATTCATGCAGACGCCCCAATCTATATGCTAAACCTCGTGGACCTACCTCCCAGAAACACCAAAAGATCATCCACCAAATTTCTCAACCTGCACTGAGGAACCTAGAAGAATGGTCCAAGGTTTGGCATTTAAAAATCAATGCGAAGAAATGCAAAGTGATGCACTTAGGGAATAGAAACCCTCGGGAGATGTATGTGTTAGGCGGGTAGAATCTGATAGGTACGGACGGGGAGAGGGATCTTGGGGTGATAGTATCTGAGGATCTGAAGGCAACGAAACAGTGTGACAAGGCGGTGGCCGTAGCTAGAAGGTTGTTAGGCTGTATAGAGAGAGGTGTGACCAGCAGAAGAAAGGAGGTGTTGATGCCCCTGTATAAGTCATTGGTGAGGCCCCACCTAGAGTATTGTGTTCAGTTTTGGAGGCCGTACCTTGCGAAGGATGTAAAAAGAATTGAAGCGGTGCAAAGAAAAGCTACGAGAATGGTAAGGGATTTGCGTTACAAGACGTATGAGAGACTTGATGACCTGAACATGTATACTCTGGAAGAAAGGAGAAACAGGGGTGATATGATACAAACGTTCAAATATTTGAAAAGTATTAATCCGCAAATGAACCTTTTCCGGAGGTGCGAAGGCGGTAGAACGAGAGGACATGAAATGAGATTGAAGGGGGGCAGACTCAAGAAAAATGTCAGGAAGTATTTTTTCACGGAGAGAGTAGTGGATGCTTGGAATGCCCTCCCGCGGGAGGTGGTGGAAATGAAAACGGTAACAGAATTCAAACACGCGTGGGATAAACATAAAGGAATCCTGTTCAGAAGGAATGGATCCTAAGGAGCTTAGCCGAGATTGGGTGGCAGAGCCAGCCGGTGGTGGGAGGCAGGGATAGTGCTGGGCAGACTTATACGGTCTGTGCCAGAGCCAGTGGTGGGAGGCGGGGCTGGTGGTTGGGAGGCCGGGATAGTGCTGGGCAGACTTATACGGTCTGTGCCCTAAAGAGGACAGGTACAAATCAAAGTAGGGTATACACAAAAAGTAGCACATATACGAGTTTGTCTTGTTGGGCAGACTGGATGGATCATGCAGGTCTTTTTCTGCCATCATTTACTATGTTACCCCAGCTGCAAATGACTTAAATACAAGCGGATGCACGCCACTACCTTCTCTTACAAGAGCACGCAGATATAGAATGCATTACCTACAGACCTAAAAGCAATCAAAGAAATAACTATGTTTCGAAAATCTCTGAAAACATTCTTCTTCAACAAGGCCTACAATGAAAACCTATAACCTCACTAAGCCCACTCAACTATGACGCAAACCTTCTATAACTACCTTAACAACTCTCTTCCTTCTTCCCTCTCCCCTTCTTAATCGCCACACATAACTAACTGTATCTGATATCCAGCTATGACATTGTTATCAAATCTATGTAAGCCACATTGAGCCTGCAAATAGGTGGGGGAATGTGGGATACAAATGCAATAAATAATAATTATAAATAATTTTCATATGTAAGCCACACTGGATCTGAGTTTACTTGGGCAAATGTGTGATATAAATGTAAAAAAATATATACATCCTTTTTCCTCCACCTTTTAAAATATCTTCTAGTATTACCATGTTGAAAATGCGACCATACCATCCATGCTTTTGTGGTTATGTTCCACTAATGATTTAAATGATTAACTGGATGTCTTGAAAGATTATATAATCCTTAGATACATAACTTGGAACAAAAACATATATTTATTCAATATCACAATTCCTCGTGTACAGTCACAAAACAACCTTTTAGGTGGAGAGAGTTCACAATGAGCTCCTTTTATTTTCAACCAGATACAGATAAGAGTTTTCAGTTTTGGCACAGTATAAATAATCACAAGAACAAAATATAAGAAAAGCAATTGACTGCATTAGGGGCTTATACCCCATTAGTTAACAAATACGAGATCCGCTTTAAACAAAACACTTTTAATTATTTTGACTTTAAAAAACCACTTGCCCCTGAAACATGCTCAAAACAGAATAATCTATTTGTGTACCTAAAATGTGAACTTCTACAAAACAGATGAGGTGAAGATGCGATTCCATGTGCCGCAGTGAAAGGAGAGTTTAATTTTACTTGAATTTAATTTCAATATAATCCAACTTTATAACACCAGGCTTCCCAAGGCTGACTCCAACAGCAGTTACGATGAACCTATCATGAAACAGGATATCCTTAGTTAAATTTGGACATGTACTACTGTATCTACCAGCTACAACAATTTTTTAAGCTGTTTTAGTGATATTAAATTTTATTTCATGATATTTATATCTAGATATGGGAAACTTTGAAATAATAAAAAAAAAAAAGCTGTAAAAAAATTAAATCCCACCAGGAAACAGGATATTCTCTCTGAAATTCGGCCATCTGTATTGTATCGAACAGTGTAGAATATTGAGCACAAAATAGAGTTTATTAGAGCTGTTTCTATCAGCTACAATAATTTTTAAGCTGATTTAGCGATATTCAATTTTTATTTCATGATATTTATATCTACATATGGGAAGCTTTCAAATAATTAAAGAGCTTTTGTCCTCTACCTATTAAGGCACTTCCTATCCAACTGGAACAGCTTTAGACCAGGCTATTGTTTTGGGTGAGCAAAAATGTGGCAACAGCCCATATAATGGGCTATATAGGCTCACCCCATCTCCTGTTCTCAATCTAACCTCCTTGGGCGGGACTCTCCTGGGGGTGGACGCAGGTCCTGTGGAAGTGTAGCGCCAGGCCATCCTTTCTTTTTGTTTGTAAGCTAGCATAGCAATGATAATAACAGTAAAAACAAATTGCATTGAAATCCCTGTAAGCACTGAGAAGGGAAGTTATCAACAAGGGCTACTGTTAATGTGGGTTACTTTAGCCCAAAGATTATTTAGAAAGCGGGACGGGCAAGGCCAGTGGGGACATTCATGGCCCAACATTGAATGTCCAGGCTCAGCGCCGACTATGAGAAGCAGCACAGCTAAATCCTGTGTCTGAATATCGGGCCCCGTTCGACCCAGTTATCACCACTAGCCTAAGCTTCTCTGCCCTCTTCACCACAGACACATAAATATTTCCCAAGTTTCCTGCATCACAAGATTGTTTCTTTATCAAGCTTGAATGACCATTATGGAACAAATAAATCACTTGACAAAGAGGCTCATTTTCAAAGCACTTAGACTTACAAAGTTCCATAGGTTTCTATGGAACTTTGGAAGGCTAACTGCTTTGAAAATATGCCTCTATGGAACTTTGCAAGTCTAAGTGCTTTGAAAATACAGCTCAAAGAGTCGTTTTGGGGTAATGCAGAAATTGAGAATTATTACAAATTATCTTAATCGTGAACAGTTTCAACTGGTAGTTCAGTCTCTCATTTTGAGTAAACTGGATTACTGTAACAGTATATTTGGGGGGGGGGGGGGGAGCTAAGAGTCTTTTTTTTTGTTTTTTTGTTACATTTTTACCCCGCGCTTTCACTAAACGTTTCTTCACATATGACTCCATTTTATGTAATGACCCAGTTGAGGGCTGAATTATGTTTGAATTAGGTAACACAGTCTTCAGAATACAACGGGTTATATATGCAGACCGGTAGGTGGGAGAAAGCATCTTGTAGGACATTCCCCTATCCTAAAGGTGGCTACGACTGGAAATGACTTCAGACAATTTTTATGAATCAAGCAGCAGCTTCTTGGTTACACCTTCCAAATGGGATTAAAGCTTTGTTAGCTTGAAAAAGAATGCTTAAAAATGACCTTTTTAAGAAATGTTTTGAATACAGTGAATTAGTTATAATGTTGGGTGTAGTTGGGCGCCCTCCCTGCCCATTTTCAAGTCCTTACTCAAAGCCCATCTCTTCTCCCTTGCTTATGGCGCCTAACCACCCTCCCAATTCATGATACCTACACTGACTACATAGTTTGTAACCTTTAGATTGTAAGCTCTCTCGAGCAGGGACTGTCCTTCCCCATGTTTAAACTTGTACAGCGCTGCGTAACCCTAGCAGCGCTATAGAAATGCTAAGTAGTAGTAGTTTCCGTTATCGTTATCCGCTTTGAACTGCATTTGGTAACAGCGGGCTATAAGCTCTGTAACTGACCCCTAGCACATCTTGTTCCCCCCAACCTCAAACTAATCAGGAATAGTTGAAGAACAATAATCATCAATGCCAGGCCTAAAGCAACTCAGACCTGCACCTCCCTCAGGATGCCAGCAGCACAGAAAAGGAAAACTCACGGTGGCTTTCTTCCAATGCTCCGGCACCTACGTCAGACAAGGGAATCCCAACTAGGCACACATACATTAACATTAAACTTTATTTACCAGGTTTAAGTTTTGTAATCATGTTTCCTTTTGTTCAGTGCAATGCAAGAGGTAGAGACACAGCGGAAAACACAGCAGAAGCTTCAGGCATGGCACATTTATTATATGAGAGAGGGTAAAGGCTTCACCTGCAAAACAGAACCTAGGAAGGGCCAGGCCCTGCCCTCAGCTTCCTAATTCACACCCCAGGATCAGCCCCCCCCCCCCCCCCACGATTCCTATTTCACACCATAGAACCAGAGGTCCACTCCCCCCCCCCCCCCCCCCCACTTTTCTATTTCACAACCCAGAACGAGGGGTCCACTTCTTCCCTCTGTCCCGGGCTTTCTAGATAAACAAGAAACACAAGAATAAATACATGACAAGCTGGCAAACAGTAAAACATCCCAGAGCTGACTATGTGCAGGGCCTGCACTGCAGGGAGATGAAAACCAGTGTTCATGTAATATGGAGCATCACTTGATCACATGATAGCAACATGCATCTGGTATGATAAACCCCTTTCAGCCCACAGGTGCATTTTCAGGTACTGGGCGAGGACCCAGCTGTAGACTCCAGTAAGGCCTTTCTCCGTGCTGTCTCCTTAGCAACGCTATGGTTCAGTCTCCGCAGGCGCTCCTGTGAAAGAGAAGAAACATAAAAACTGACACAGATAAAGACCATACGGCTTATCCAGTCTGTCCATTCACCCAACTACTAATCTCTACAATCCCTTCCTCTCCCTCAGAGATCCTCTGTACATAGAAACAGAGAAACTGACACAGATAAAGACCATACGGCCTTCCAGTCTGTCCATTCACCCAACTACTAATCTCTACAATCCCTTCCTCTCCCTCAGAGATCCTCTGTACATAGAAACAGACACATAAAGACCATACGGCCTATCCAGTCTGTCCATCTACACCAACTCCTAATCTCTACAATCCCTTCCTCTCCCTCAGAGATCTCTGTACTCCAGTCTGTCCATCCACATCAACTTCTAATCTCTACCATCCCTTCCTCTCCCTCAGAGATCCTCTGAGCTTGTCCCAAGCTTTCTTGAATTCAGATACAGTCCTTGTCTCCATTACCTCCACTGGGAAGTTGTTCCATGCACCCACCACCTTTTTTTATAAACAAATATTTCCTTAGGTTACTCCTAAGTCTATTCCCTTTCACCTTCATCCTTGTCTCAGAGTTTGCTTTCAATTGGAAGAGACTCTCTTCCTGTGTATTTATTCCATGGAGGTATTAAATGAGGTCTCATCAGAGATTTCCTCCCCCACGCACCCAAGCATCCTTCTGGCTTTCACCATCGCCTTTTTTCTACCTGTTTGGCCACCTTAACATCATCAAATATGATCACCTCCAAGTCCCGCTTTTCTTTCACCACCCTATACTGTCCACAATCTCAAAGAAGGTAAGAGATTAAACAGAGTCTGTTGTGATGAGGCTAGCTGAAACCAGAACCAAAAACGGCACCTCATGAGTCCTCCGAGGCCAGCTTGGCCGGCCACCCAACCTGTCCACCCTCCCACTACCCGAAGGCCCTCTCCGGGCCTACCTTTGTTTTAAATGGCCTGGTGGTCTAATGGCTTCTTCTAGGAAAGAGATATTCCCAGTCGCTCTTGCCCCCGGTAGGTTCCTCAGCCAAAATGGCTGCCGAGATTGTCATGGATGTCTCAGCGGCCACTTTGGTATTGGGAGCAGCATAAGCAGGAGCAATCTCCAGACACATCCAACTGGGTCAGCTACACTAACTACATTTTATGGATCAGAACGCAGGGTCCGAATCCCAGAGCAGGTGACACAGAGATCTATAAAGTGGAAGAAAGGGTCAAGGAGACACAGAGGTGTATTTTCAAAGCACTTAGCCTTACAAAGTTCCAAAGGTTACTATGGAACTTTGTATTTATTTATTAGTTACATTTGTACCCCGCGCTTTCCCACTTGAGGCAGGTTCAGTGCGGCTTACATAGCAATAGGGGTTACAAGGTATTGCAGAGAGAGTACAGGCTGTGGTATAACAGAATAATGATGGAGATATGCAGATAGGTGGGATGGGCAAGTAAGAAGGGGGTAAAAGAGGCAGGAGGGGGAAGGTTGAAATGAGCAAGGGATAAGGGGGTGAGAAAGGACGGAGGACGGAATAGTTTGAGGGTTAGCATAGGGGGAGTTGATGGAAGATCAAGTCATAGTCGTTGTTGAGTGATTAAGTGTTGGGTAAAGGGTACATAAGATTAGGTTAGATCATTTGGGTATGCTTGCTTGAACAGATGAGTTTTCAGCGATTTCCGGAAGGGTAGATAATTGTTGATTGAGCGAATGGATCTGGGTAGGGCATTCCATAGTTGGCTGCCTATGAAGGAGAAGTTGGATGCATAGGAGGTTTTGTACTTGAGACCTTTGCAATTAGGATAGTGACCTGTTTCCGGTTGGAAGGTCTATCAGATCGATCATGTAGCTCGGAGATTCTCCATGGATAATCCTGTGAATCAGTGTGTGGACCTTGAAGTTTATTCGTTCTCCGATAGGGAGCCAATGAGGTTTTTCACAAAGTTTTTGTAAGGCTAAGTGCTTTGAAAATGAGCTCCTTGGTAGGTCAGCATCTGGATTTGAGATAAGGCAGCTGTGCATGAACAAGGAATAGCTAGTTACATAAAAGGAAATGTCTTTGGAACTTAATCCTAATAATTACATTTAGAAGATCTGCTTTACTGATCAGATTGGGGGAACACCATGAAGACAATGTTTTCAAAAGCTATTCTTGTACTGTCAGCCAAGCAGACGGGCTAGGTTAGGCTATTAAGAGAGAAGCCAGAAACCTCGACATGTTCGTTCAAACAGCATAAGTACAGACCAACACCAGTGCATCAGTATTCAAAGGGAAACCAGCAAGAGTCCACCTGCACCAAGAAAACCACATTTCTTTCATTTATGTGACACGATTGATTGTGAAGCTTCAGAGAGTTCCTATCTTTACCTGTGCATTCTGTAAGATGTTGTTGACAAGGACGACTCGCCTTCTTGCATTCAGCAGCTTCTTCACATACGGATCCAAGTCCATTGTCACCTTCTGATCCTCATTTATGCGGCAGAGCTCTGGTTGGGGAGGAAAGACAATCAAAGAGATCCCGAGGGCGAGTGCAACACTTCATAATAGGAAAAGAGACATACAGCTTTAGGTGCTTGACAGAGGCAGGGATCTGTCTCTTGGGAACTCAGGGACTGAACTCCTGGGATTCATGCAGCATAATGTGTTCAGGGACTGGGCTCTGCACGTTTCCACTGTACACTAAGTGCAAGGAATGGTTTTCCAAGGGTTCCCAATACTAGTACTGTGCATACTGTATCAGCAGTGAATTGCACTCCTAAGCCATGGCATGCTACATATGATCTTTTGGGGCCAATATCTCCAAATGGGTTCATTTTGTGCATATCATCATAACAATAATAATCCTCACGTCTAAGCCAGTATAGTAAACGTGGTGACTCTGTCCCTGGGGAGTCTTGCTGTATACCACGCATGAGGACCTGCGCTCAGGACTGTTCCTTCTAATACTGTCCATTAATAGAAAAGAGTCTGAAATATCTAAATTAACTGTCAGGTTGATTATAAGAAATGATCTGTGTAAAAAATTCGTTTGCTGCTGTACGCGTAGTATCAGACCTGCCAAGTCATCCAGTTTCAGGAGGGAGACTTACTTGGCTACTTCCACTTTTCAACTTACATTCCTAAGCAGGTGGTATTTTTAGTCCCCAGTTTTACCCACTGAAGAAAATCAGTGCTGCAGGTCCCATAACACATCAGGCTGGGGTTGTAAGAAATCCAGGACTGGCTCAAAATCTCTTTCCAGGAGCTGGACAATGTGGCAGCCCTTACGTTTTATATCACATTTGATCTTTAATCCATTGCTGTTTTATTGTGTACAGTAGGCGCAAAACACAGCTTACCTGCAGCTAAGTTATCGATGTGCTCACGCAGGTCTACTTGGCTTTCTCTAGAAAGGAAACACATGTGACAGATGTTTACGGATCAGACTTATTTATTTTGTTACATTTGTATCCCACATTTTCCCACCTATTTGCAGAGTCAATGTGGCTTACATAGTACCGTGGAGGCATTAGTCAACTCCGGTGATGAAACAAATACAAAGTGATGTTATGGTCGAATACGATTCATGTGTTACAGACACATTTGGGAATCGTAGTGGAGTTATATTGTTCATTACGGGCTTTGGTTTCGCTGTATTGCCTGATTCGGGCTCTTAGGTTGGGTCGGTGGGGTATGCCTTTTCGAACAGGTTGGTCTTTAGTGAGCAAAATGGGCTGTTAGGCGAGGAAATGTAGAAATGACACTAAGGGGTCAGGCTTGGAGTAATCCGCGCCAAACATTCAGCTTGGGGAGGCTCAGTGCGTTTTTTTTTTTAGCAAAGGTGCCAGTGTTCAAATACGAGGCCACAATAACCAGGCCCCCTGCAACCAGTCACAGAATCTAAGACAAGGCAGAATTGGTGTGTAGAGCCTGAGCTTTCATTAAAACTCAGGGTCCATGGGTCAATTTTAGCAGACAATGGAAAAGGTGCTGGTACTCAAATGCCAGATCACCCTTCAGGGGTGGGGTGATCACTGAGGGACCCACCCCACAATAGCCAGGACCCCTGCAACCAGTCACAGAATCTATGACAAGGCAGAATTGGTGTGTAGAGCCTGAGCTCTTTCATTAGAGGTCCATGGGTCAATTTTAGCAGACAATGGAAAAGGTGCTGGTACTCAAATGCCAGATCACCCTTCAGGGGTGGGGTGATCACTGAGGGACCCACCCCACAATAGCCAGGCCCCCTGCAACCAGTCACAGAATCTATGACAAGGCAGAATTGGTGTGAGCTCTTTCATTAGAGGTCCATGGGTCAATTTTAGCAGACAATGGAAAAGGTGCCGGTACTCAAATGCCAGGCCACCCTTCAGGGGTGGGGTGATCACTGAGGGACCCACCCCACAATAGCCAGGACCCCTGCAACCAGTCACAGAATCTATGACAAGGCAGAATTGGTGTGTAGAGCCTGAGCTCTTTCATTAGAGGTCCATGGGTCAATTTTAGCAGACAATGGAAAAGGTGCTGGTACTCAAATGCCAAACCAGCCTTCAGGGGTGGGGTGATCACTGAGAGACCCACCCCACAGTAGCCAGACCCCCTGCAACCAGTCACAGAATCTATGACAAGGCAGAATTGGTGTGAGCTCTTTCAT
Source organism: Microcaecilia unicolor (assembly GCF_901765095.1). Lineage (NCBI taxonomy): Eukaryota > Metazoa > Chordata > Amphibia > Gymnophiona > Siphonopidae > Microcaecilia > Microcaecilia unicolor. The sequence continues at coordinate 36,762,222 of NC_044044.1, forward strand.
TAGAGGTCCATAGGTCAATTTTAGCAGACAATGGAAAAGGTGCTGGTACTCTAATGCCAGACCACCCTTCAGGGGTGGGGTGATCACTGAGAGACCCACCCCACAATAGCCAGGCCCCCTGCAACCAGTCACAGAACCTATGACAAGGCAGAATTGGTGTGTAGAGCCTGAGCTCTTTCATTAGAGGTCCATGGGTCAATTGTAGCAGACAATGGAAAAGGTGCTGGTACTCAAATGCCAGATCACCATTCAGGGGTGGGGTGATCACTGAGAGACCCACCCCACAGTAGTCAGACCCCCTGCAACCAGTCACAGAACCTATGACAAGGCAGAATTGGTGTGTAGAGCCTGAGCTCTTTCATTAGAGGTCCATGGGTCAATTGTAGCAGACAATGGAAAAGGTGCTGGTACTCGGTACCCCCAATTACCCCCTCTAAAAAATTGGGTCGGATCCTTCACTGTCCCTAAAGTTTAGGACCTGAACTATTGGGGGGAAAAATCCCCAACAAGCAACTAGAAAAACCCGCAGGATCAGACAGCAAAAGATTTACCGCACAGTTCACAAACGTGTCCCACTTTCACTTTTTGCGAAAAGCGGATCACTAGGTTCTGCTGTGCAAATATTACCGGGGGGGGGGGGGGTTGTAGCCTTTCCCTCCCCCGGAAACCATAGCTCTTCCATAGAGAGAGCTCAGAACCTCCGGGTAAGCAGCAGTTGCACGCGCAGGACTACAACCCCCGCAATGCACCGGGCGGGGGCGTTAACCCAGGCCCTTCCCCCCACCCCCACTACCTGACGGCGTGTACGTGCAAATCCAGCTGCTGCACGGCCGGACGGAGCAGCTCCAACAATCCCTCGGAAAACACGTCCCGCGCCGCCGGAGTCCCGGCCACCGAGCCCTGCGCCACCGCCATCACTGCGCAGTAGGCGTGTGACGTCACGCGCTGCGCCGGAAACGAAGTGCAGGGGCGCTAATAACTAGCCATTAGCAACGTGCCACGTCATACGCAGCGCCGGAAGCAAGGTGGGGGGTGGAGTAGCAGCACCGAATGAGTCAGGAAGAGGAAAAGCTTTATGTAAAATCAGCAGAGATCTTTGTATTAAAGACAGCAACGGACATTACCTGACTCTTCTTCCCTCTCTGAGTTCCCCCCACCAACTGTAGCTCATTCAATCACAATATCACTTTGTATTCATTCATATCATGTATAGAAGCCACAGGTGGGGAAATGGGGCATAGAAATAAGAACCACTTACCTGACTCTCAATCTGCTCTTCTTGCCTTGATGATGGCTGGTATGGGATGCACGACCTGCCCAAGACACAGAGAAACAGCCCTGATTGTGGGAACTTTCCTTCTTCTGTAACTAGCAGCGTCTTAAAGATGTGGCCAGTCTGAAGGGCTGATGCTCAAAACTAAGGCCAGCAGTAAAAGGATTTAAATACACACATTGTACTTTACCAAATACTCAAGAGGGCCAGTGTTAACGGGTGCACCAACCCTGGCCACAAATTGTAGTTTAATGGATGATAATGGGGTCAACAACTATTCCTAGGGTTACCATATGGCTCTAGAAAAAGGACAGATTGAGCCAGTCTGGGTTTTATTTCCATTGCTTTTAATGGAAGTAAAACCCGGACTGGATCAATGTGTCCTCCTTTTTCTGGAGCCATATGGTAATCCTAACTATTCCTTCCTAAAGTGCCCAGAAGCAAAATTATGGTTTATAACGCCTGCAGCTTAAGCACAAGCTCAGGCGCAGCCCAGGGATGTTTATTATTTTCACACATTAAACTGCCATTTTTGTCTTCATTTGGGAAGCAGAAGGAAGTCCATGCTAGTCCACTCCACTCATTTTATAGACCTCTATCATATCTCCCCAAGCTGAAGAGCCCTAACCACTTCAACCTTCCCTCATAGGGAAGTCATACCATCCCCCTTATCATGTTCATCACCCTTCTCTGTACCTTTTCTAATTCCACTATATGTTTTTTGAGATGCGGTAACCAGAATTGAACACAATGTTCGAGGTGAAGTCACCGTCAGTTCCTCCAAGTTGGGTTGCTCTTGGTCAGATTGAACACCAAACCTAAATGTTCCAAGAGCTGTAACACCTACTCAGTAATTCTATTTGCTGTCTAGCACTGACTTTGCCTGAATCAGTAAATCATCTTTCCACAAAGCAATCACTACTACCATCCTTGGTTTGGAAAATGTCAACAGTCCCAGAGCAAAAAGGAGTACACTGAACTGATGCGATTCCCAAAACTGCAAAAGCGCAGGAATCTGATGCCCCTGTCAAATCAGAATATGAACGCATTCTGCCTTCCAGGGCATATTCTTCAACAATAATCTCAAGAACTCACTGGCCCCAGATGATCCAGTTCCATCTCTGCTAGAAATCCCTTAATCTTGCTCAGACTGCCACCAGCAGCTAGATCCTGGCACTCACACTAGTATCCTTAGGGCTAACCTGGAGTGACTAAACCAGAGTCCTGATGACCCTGACATGCCCCTCGGAAAGACTGACTCCTTTAAAACCTAGTCCACTGATCTCCACTTACTCTTCCAAGGTCTCTTGAAACCTGCCTCTACCATAGATGCCCCTATCATCTGCTTTGGCTTATCCTCCATCAGACGAGGAACCTTGGTTTCCCAAAGACTCTTGACCAGCTCAGCCAAATCCTCAAACAAATGTGTTCCTTTGAAGGGCAGCTTACGCAGCTTTGTCTTGGATTTCATAGCCAATGAACCATAGCACCGTAAAGACCTCCAGGCTGCCTCCCTCAAGGCCATATTTGTGGTAGAAACTAAGCAAACCGTATAGCACATCAGCCAGTAAAGGGGACTCCATTTCAGTTTTGAAGAGTTTCTGATCCACCAAGACTGACAGACAGCCTCTGTTCAGGACTCTCAGCCCAACCAAAATACACCCTGGTCACTAGAACCCACAGATCGCAGCCTGAATGGCTACAGCAGACACATCCCCCATTCTATAGTCCTGAGGGTCCTTCAGGGCTGCTCCACCATCCACCAGAGCAGTCAACTTCTTAGTAATTGCGGACACCACCGCATCCATGTTCAGGAGTCTCAATGCAACCCTATCCTGCTCCTGGATGGGATAGAATGTGATCATGGAACTACCCCACTGTGAACGAGCATCTGTGTAAGTTCACTCAACCTGGATATCCTAATGCATGGGAAAGAACCTGGAAGGTTTGCAAATCCCCTTCAAGGCTTCACTTTCACGCAGTCAGCTTCAGAACCTTGGAGGTGCTTTTTATTATATAGGATTATGAAAACAATGTTGGAAATTCATATGATGCAAAATAAAAAAATAATGAAAAGAAACAAATACTGAAAAGACTACTGACCTGTATGAATCGGAGAACAATTGAACATCTAGTGTCCTAAGGTGATGAAATACAGAATGGTCTGCAGGAATATGTTGAACATAAATTAAATATGATCTATGTGTTATGAAAAGTACTGTAAGCCAAAAACCAGAAATCTGTGAAAAGTCCAGGAATGGAGCATATAAATACTTTTTTGAGGTCAGAGGCAGAATGGGAAATGTCTGTGTAGGGTACTGTACAGTGTTAGAAAGTGATGCGAAATGACTCTTGATGCAGGCCTAATGGCCCAAACACATTGCGTCGTCTTTTTACCAATAAACAATTTGAACCAAGATTGAGCCTTTCCAGTTTCTGGTACCCGTGGTCCATCTCCCACCCCCTTTTTTTATCCATTTGGACTGCCCAACCTCCAGCCTCCCTCAAACAGAAGACATTCCCAGTTTCATCTTTAAAAACTCAATCCTTTCTGAGGGCTGGGCTACCCCCGTTCCACAGCATCTGAAAGAGATAGGGAGTGAAGTTACTGCTTCCAACTGTGGTGGCTGATCCAGAGCAGAGTTGAGCTAAAGCTGGAGCTGCCAATGCCAAACAGCAACTGGCCTCTCAGCCACTGCGACACCCCAGTGCCGTCATAGATTCGGCAGAAGCGGACCCCACGCTCCTGAGCATCCTGCACAGCCAACACACAGTCCATGCCTATTCAAAAGACAACCGCAAGTACAACGGTGTCGTCAGCTCCAAACTCATGGCTGATTCCCTGGGCAAGAATGCAGGAACACTGTCCCTGCTTTCCTGTCGCTAAACCCACAAAAGAAGTCTGGGCCTCAGAGTTAGACACCAGGGCAGCCTGCAGAATAGTAGCACAGCAGGCACTACTGTGTCCATTTATGGCTCTTCATGGGGGTTTTTTTTTTTTGTTAACTTGGTTTGGTTTCACATTGTTGCCGGCTGTCCCCAAAGGTATTCAAGGATCCCCTTGGGAAGCCAAGGCACACTGTGGCCCTCACACCCTACCCACATCCAAAGATGGGAGGGACTTGGCTACCCCAAAAGTATCTAGGACATTTTTTACACCTACAGCCCACTGCCACCCTGGATCCACCAGACTAACCCAGACTGTGCAGATTTATGTCTACCTAATTTGCTGGAGACTGCACAGCTTAATTCTGGGGTTTAAAGTCAGAAGTTCTCAGTCTCCATCTGATGGTAGGAATGCATAACCCAAGTGTTTGGACTAGTAGGAAAGGAAGCATTTATTTGGATTTAACTCACACATTTTCAGTAGTGACTTGCATTCCGGTACACTAACTAGTTCCCTGTCCCCACAGGGCTTACAATCTAGATTTAAACCCGAGGCAAGAGAAGGTTAAGTGGCGTACCCAAGATCAAGAGGATTTGCTTGTTAAGTGAGTCGGTGCGATTTTCAACATTTAGCAAGGTACTATGAGGGTCTAGCAATGGAGTCAAGGCTATTCCTGTCTACAAAACAGCTTAACACCAAAAAAACCAAAGGTCAGGGGACACTCAATGAAATGACATGGAAATACTCTTAAAACAAATAGGAGATATTTTTTCACTCAAAGAAAAGTTAAGCTCTGGAACTCGGTGCCAGAGGATGTTAGTGTATATGAGTATAAAAAAGGTCTGTGCAAGTTCCTGGAGGAAAAGTCCATAGTCGGTTATTGAGATAGACATGGGGGAAGCCACTGCTTGCCCTGGGATTGGTAGCATTGAATGTTGCTACTATTTGGGTTTCTACCAGGTACTTGAGATCTGGCTTGGCCACTGTTGGAAACAGGATATTGGGCTAGATGGACCATTGGTCTGACCCAGTATGACTATTCTTATGTTATGTAAAAAGCTTAGGGTTATGAAAGCTGATCTTCTGGCAGAAGAGCAGGCTATGAAGAGCAACACCCCTCACCACATCACAGCTATGGCCAATGTGTCTTGTGCTCTTAGTTTGGTAACACTGCCTAAAGAGCTATTGCTCAAACAAAACTGTACATGGAGACAGGTAATGCGAAAACTGTAAGCTAATGCAGATAACAAGGAATACAACAAACCATTCAAAAAATGTTTTTATATAATTTTTCTTTTTACAATAAAGCAGAAACAGGGTTGTAGAAGTGTCAAGAGAATTACTGAAACCTAAGCAGGAAGGCGTGTGCACAGTTCTCTGCCAGCACAAGAGGACAAGGCAATCGCTTGACACCCCCTCTGATTGTGCTTAAGATATGCACACACAGATCTCAGAGCAAGAGGAGAAAGACCCCCTGCCTGCCAGGATTTCTCCCACTTCTCATTTGTGAGTTGTAGTTGCCGGGTTGCTGCAATTCTGGTATAAGGTCCTACTTTGAAGAAGCCTAATGCAGCACCCAGGCTCGCTTCTGCATTAGGAAATCTACTCAAAACAAATGGCAGGTGGCTCCTCTTATAGGAATGGAGCACCACCTAATTTAAAAGGAGTTTCTGAAACAACACATTTATAAAAAATATACAAAGTTAGAAAGTTCAGATTAGGTTTGGAAAAACAGCCACAAAAATGCATCTAACCATGTCTGTTCAGCACCACCAAATGTCACGTGTAGTATTCCGGCCGAATCGCATCCAGGTATGGGATCTGTGGCAGCCACAAGGAACGAGCAGAACTGGGAATGGATTCAGATGCTACGTACAGTATATCTGCAGTAAGGCCCAGCTCACTTTCATGGGCAGATGTGAGCAACATAAAATGTTTCATGTGACAGTATAAAAAATAAAATAAAGGTAAAGTAACACTAAAATCCAAATTGGTGGAAATCTTGTTCATGTCTGCAGCTCCACACACTATGCACCAGTCCATCACATCTGCGTGCAGCACCTAAAACTTTTAGTCATTGGGTTCAGGATCTGCCTGAGCCATGTATGCATCCAGCTCTGCATCCAGGTGCCCCTTTGTTTTCGACATATAAGCATCAAGCTGATTGTCCAGTTGCTCTCTGGTTAGCGCAGGCCGCGTTGCTCCTCGTGCTCGTCCCCGACCTCTACCACGACCACCAAAACCACCTCTTCCTCGTCCTGCCATGCCGCCGCGACCTTGTACAGCAAGAAAGAGATTAAACTCCCATTCAAACATATGCATATACCCTCTAGTACACTCCCTCTCCACTATATTACAGAAATATCTGTTAACAGTTCAGTTAAAGTCCCTTTGAAGAACTTGTCGGGACAGTAAAACATTCAGAACTCTTCAGGAGCTTGTAACACTCGGCCCAGGCTCGTTTATCCCCTACCAGAGCTGGTGGGGGGTTTTTTTTGGTATGCAACTTGGTTGTGGAATCAGTTACCCCAGGGTATTCGGGATGAACAGTCTTATAAAGCTCTTTAAGGGTAAGGTGAAAACTAATTTTTTTCTAAATTCCTAGGTTTGCCTGCTTGATTGCACTGGGAAAGCAGCCAGTTTTACTGGTAATTGTATAGATGTGGGCAGTGTGATGTCTTGTGAAATTCTAGTCTATTGTTTTTATTTGAATGTAAACCACTGTAACATATTTTTAACAACATGGGTGGTATATCAAATATTTTAAACTAATAGTTAAAATAATCAAACTGTTTAAGACCAATATGAAAGGATGAGACAGTCTGCTAAGACAAAATAAACCACAATTCTGCTGTTACCTCCTTCCTATTACTAACACAGACATAGTCTGTGATTGACTGCCTCACCTTTCGGACCCGGAGTTCACAGCTCCCAAAAGCTAGTCAACAATCTAGTCGTTATACAATTCTACTGCACTCATTTCGTTCATATCACATATTTTATTATATACCATCATGGAAGCATCAATACCAACCTCTAACACCGATTCCTCCACGACCGATGGGTCCACCTCTGCCAAGGCCTCTCCCAGGACCTCCCCGGCCCCGGACACCTCTGCGCATTCCCATCCGAGAGAGGCCACCACGGCCCCGATTCACATTCTGACCTGAAGAAGTTTGCGATAAAGAGAAGAAAATGGTGAAAAAATCTCAAAATGAAAAGCCAGTTTCTCAAACTTCATTTCCACAGATGAGCAAAAGACTCTCCCAAGTCTACCCAGCTAATTTATGCATCTTTCCTCCAGATAGTGGTCCAAACCTTTTGAGTGTTGCTACGTTAGTTGCCTTGATATCATCCAACAACAAATCCCACAGCTTACTGTGCACAGCATAAAACACTTTACAACTTGGACATTAGTTTCATGGAGTGCTTCTTTTGTGTTTGACAAGTTAAACAACTGTTCCCTAATTAACTCATGATTTTATAAAACTCCTATCTCCTTAGTTTTTTCTACAAGCTGAAGAGCCATTAACCTTTTTTCCCATAAGGGAGATTTTCCCTCATCTTATTCACTTGTCCCCCTTCTCTGAACCTTTTCTAGTTTTGCTATATTTTTGAGTTTGGGGTGACCAGAACCGCCCACAATAGAAGCATGATGATGATTTCCATCTCTTTTTTAATATTCCCCAAGGAGAAATTAGGGATTATCTGCTAATTTTCTTTCCTTTAGGCTTTCCAGACCGATCCAGACATTATTGCTTGGGTTCTGGACGTCTACCAGACTGTAACCCTCCTGTGCAGTTGCCAGGCATCCAGTACCAAAGCAGAAGAGACCACAGAAACCTAAAAGCTCCACCAGCTGTTCTCCAGGCACCAAGCCTAAAGGGACTAGGCCGTGCTAGGCAATCTGTTCCCCTCCCCCTTTTTTTCTGTATAACCACAGCAACCATAGCGGGAAAAAAACAAACAAACCCAAACAGCTCTCTAATCCAGATGTTCAACAGCAAGTTTTTTTTTTCTTTGTAACTTTTTACCTCAAATTTTAATCTTGCTTGGTTTGTTCATTTATTTTATTTTCTGTAAACAGCCTAGATAGCCCTGTAAGGCCAGCAATAGCTGGTCCGCCTCATCACTAACCTCTGAGCAGCATGCCTCCTCTGGCCAGTCCTCTTCCTCCACGGCCACCACGAACGCCTCCCCTTGGCGAGCCTCTGGGGCCCAGCAGCACACCTCTTCCTCCCATAGCTCCACGGGGCAGGACTCCCACAGGCCGTCCTAACCGTGCTTGGATATTACTCTTACCCAGACGCTGCTTCAAGCTCTTCTGGAACAAAGTAAACATTAGGGGTGCAGAAGGCACAATTCTCGAGGTGAGAAAGTGGAAATTAAGGTCAAACAGAACTTTTAGGGTACTCTGTGGATAAATGTGGCCTTCGCCTCCACACCACCCACAGCTCATGGCAAGGTTCCATCTTAAGATACCTTCCTGCTCTCTCCCAGAACCACTGCAGACATCCCCACTCAGAGCTCGGCAACCACAGGACTGATTAATCTTGAGTGTGCTTCATATGCCCCAATGGGTGTTTTTAACCCATGTTCCACTGCACCACTGTGAGGGTGGAACAAGGTTACAGAAAATAAGACATTTCTTACAAGCAGATTTGCCCTCTACTCTGAGATAAATATAGATGTGAAGATTCCCTCAGCTGACACAAAAAGGCTCAAAGACCCACCGTTAACCTTGGGAACAGCCAGCCTGGCTCTCACCTGCTTCAACTTCAGCGCTGCCTGGACAGAAGGCCTGTTCTCCATCTGCTGGGCCAGTCTTCTGTTTCTGGCACTGGCTAGCTGCTGCTGCTGCATGGTAGCCCGAATATTCACCGGCATCGGCTGTTTGTTCTTCAGCATATTAGTAAAGCTTCAAGGTCGAATAAAATGGATGTTTAAATGAAAGTTTCAGCAGAAACATCAACTGACATCGTATGGCTCATGACTGGAGCGCCAGATGCCACCAAGGTCATGTAAAAAGGAATATTTCAAATCATGCCAGATGTGGGTCACGTGTTCCCCATTTTCCACACATAAGCTAGAACAAAGACTTTAGAATGGGTAAGCATTGCACTGAGGGTACTGCAAGATGTCAAGTTATTGCTTTCAGGGCACCTCTCATGAGAAGAAACAGAAATGGAAGATAAGGGTTAGGAAGTGAAAGAAGTTCAAAAGCCCACAACCATAACAAAATCTCCTTTTCCCAAGCACCAAGCAGCAGTACCTTGAGAAACTGAAGGAAATGTGAACGCAGAGGTGCTTCTTAAAGCATGTCAAACACTTCCTGTGTGCCGCTGACCAGAACCTTTGAAATACGGCCCACTATAGGCCCATTTCTTACCACCTGCTCTGGTGCCTCTTACATGTTGCCTGGCGCACAGTAAAGGGAGAATTTGATGAATATATTCTGTACCTATCATCCAATCATGCTCCATCACTGGAACTCGTGGTACACACAAATATCAATACAGCCATCCAATCTGTATTGGCATTTCTAACAAAAACCTAAAACCAGCAGCAGGGCTTCAAGCTTTCTGTCACCATTAACACATCTCTGCCCTACGAAAAGTGATAAAGCAGGACTGCAAGATCCGAGAGTTACAAGGGTGGTGTGAAGGAAGAGCGAAAAAAGTCACTCTAAAGCATCCTACAGTAGAAGGAGAGCTGAGAGATGAAGGTAAAGCAGCAAGACAGGCAACAATGAAGCATGGCACTGGCCTCTTACAAGGCCCTAGAGCATGCTCAGAGGGCCTTTGGGCTGGTGTGATGGCCTGCGGCATGCCTCTTACAGACTAGACCACACGTTGCATGTGTCTGTCTTGGACACGACAACAAGCCTCCTGCAGACCTGGTAACATGCTACCACACTGCAGCTGCAACTCAGAAAATGTAAAAACATGTGGAAGAAGAAGGGAGGTGTGAGGCTTTCAAGGCACGTCCCAGCACATTAATGTTTCAAATATTTCCACATTAACCATTACCGAATCCTTTGATCTACATGCCCTGTTAAACACATGCACCTCCTCAGCTGTGTCTGAAGGGTACGTACAAGCCACCTGCTTGTGTTACTTAGGAAAATGCAGGGCATTCTATATTTCTGATTTATGAGCTGAAGTTGCTGCTGGCTTCCTCACCGCTCGTTCAGAGACATCTTGGTGGTGCTTTTTAGCACAACTTTGGATGTGGACTGGGCTGCCATCTTCAAGTACTGATATCTGAAAACAGAAAATGTATGTACACTCAGCAAGGCTGCTGCAGAAAACAAAATACGCACAGTTCCTACACCTCTAAAGCAGCCTTTCTGTCCGCATGGCCCTATCTTTCCTAAGAACACATAGGCATATGGTTGTTACCGCTCTGTTTATAAAAAAGGTACCCGACTTGTGATAAGCGCTGTGTAGCTGTCAATCCTGCATACTTGGAAAATGAAGTCAGCTGTTCTTAAGAGGTTAACGCCTGCATATAGTCTTTATAAATTGTAATAGTTCCCCATTTTCACTAGTTTACTGTAATGTAGATTACTGGGGGCAAGGCTGACATGATCACTCCAGTGCTGGAAGAGCTCCACTGGTTTCCAGATATGATCTTGGTGAAGCTGTCGAAACTGGCATTCTCCGACTGAATTTCACCTAGAAAGATCTGTGTTCTCAAAATCAGGATCTGGTGTCCCTTGTCTATGGAACTTAGAGCCTCTGTAATTAATGCCAATGTATGTAAATACATTTGCTATTTAATACTTTTGAGGCTGACCTCAGATACTGCCAGGGAGAAGGAAAGTGTTAATATATGTATCTTTGTATTTTGCATGTGTTTTGCTGTAAACCACCAAGGATTGTAGGATTGAGATATTAAAAAAAAAAAAAAAGCAAGCTGATAATACAAAGTTCTTGGAGTCCCTGAAATCTCCTTAAAGTGTAAAAGCATGCTGCAGACCAGTGTGCTTAAAAGATGAAAAACCTAGAACTTAAATTTTTGGAAGAGCAGATCAGCCAATTGGTCCTTATCTGCCAGTTTCAGTACTATGCAGACACTGGAGCATATCATAGTATGGGAACAGAAATTTCCCCTGTCCCCACTAGAATATCTTCCATCCCGAGGTTAAGAGTAGTCTATGTTGGTAAGTTCCCTTCTCAGTGATCAAGGGGACTTTGATGCTATTAACCATATCCGTTCATTATTTTTTTTGCATTATAATTGCTAAGGCGCAAGGACTGGAGAGGTAGCAGCACGTGGGCCTGGCACTGCATTTCTGGGGGATCCTGGTGGGATTCCCACTCCCCATGAGTTGACTGGATTGGCACTAGCAAGACACTATGGAGTTAGCACAGGACCCCCTTGGGAAAGTTAAAAAAAATGGATCTTGCAAGCTCAGCCAATGGAGGGAAGGTATGGGGGCGAAAGAGCTAGTCCTAGGCCACCATGAGGCATATTTTCAAAGCCCTTAGCCTTCCAACGTTCCATAGGTTTCTATGGAACGTTGGAAGGCTTAAGTGCTCTGAAAATATGCCTCCATGTGATCCTGAGGCATCACAGGATTCATTAGTCAGAAGCAACTTCACAGCAAGGGTCCAAGTGGCCCCATCCGTCTCCTAACCTGAAAACGGTCTACGAAATGGCCAATTTCCGCAAACTCCTGAAAACGTATCTCTTCGACAAAATATATCATAAAGAACAACACGAGTAACTCTACTTTCTTTAAGTTACCCAGGAATGTTCTTTAATGTCTTTCACACTATCATGCACCTAATGTCCATGGCTTTAACACTATCATGCACTCTACCATCATGTAACCAAAATTTCTGCTAAAACAAATGTCCATTCTTTTCTATTTCCAGTATCCACGATGAATTGTAAGCCACATTGAGCCTGCAAAAAAGTGGGATAATGTGGGATACAAATGCAATAATAATAATAATACTGTGATGGGACTGAAGTGGATACCCATAAAAGAGAGTTAGTCAAGAACTACTTTTGGGTATGTTTGAAGGGTCTCAGTACATATTAGAGGATCTGTTATTGAGATGCACATGGGGGAAGCCACTGCTTGTTCTGGGATTTGTAGCATGGAATGTTGCTACTACTGGAGATTCTACATGGAATGTTGCTGCTACTGGAGATTCTACATGGAATGTTGCTGCTACTGGAGATTCTACATGGAATGTTGCTACTACTGGAGATTCTACATGGAATGTTGCTGCTACTGGAGATTCTACATGGAATGTTGCTACTATTGGAGATTCTACATGCAACGTTGCTACTACTGGAGATTCTACATGGAATGTTGCTACTATTGGAGATTCTACATGGAATGTTGCTACTACTGGAGATTCTACATGGAATGTTGCTACTATTGGAGATTCTACATGCAACGTTGCTACTACTGGAGATTCTACATGCAATGTTGCTACTATTGGAGATTCTACATGGAATGTTGCTACTACTGGAGATTCTACATGGAATGTTGCTACTATTGGAGATTCTACATGCAATGTTGCTACTACTGGAGATTCTACATGCAATGTATTTAAGATCATGTAATGACTGCATCATAACAACACTCTGTAAGCCACATTGAGCCTGCAAAAAGGTGGGATAATGTGGGATACAAATGCAGTAATAATAATAATATTTGGTTTCTAAGTGGTGGGACAGGATTTCAGGGTATCTCAAAGCAGCTCCTTCCTCAATGGCACCTGGGTTAACTCTGGACCTACAAATCAAGGCCTTGTGAAGCCTTTGGACCCAGGAAAAATAAGACCCCCCCCCCCCCTGCAACCGCCTCCACCGTCGGGGGGGAGCTGAGCTGGATCCCCGACCCCGCGCACCCCTTTCCCTTCCCCCACCCAGCAAGATCCCGCTCGACCCCCTCCCCGAACATTTACGTGACCGGCGCACACTCACCGCAGGCCGAAGCTCTGCGAGGCGGGTCCTCGGGGGCCACTATCTTCCTCCACCTCACTCACACCCACCACAAAATGGCGGCAGCGGCTCCTCCACACCACCAAAATGGAGTCAATCGCCGGCCCACAGACGTACAACAGCGCCCACGTCACTTCCGCTCTCACGGCGGCGTCACTGACGTCACGCAGATTGAAGGGGGGCGGGGTCCGGCCCAACTGAAGTACTGCAGCTGCTTCCTGTGCTCTAGTCTCTCCCCCCGTCACCATCACACTCGCTCTCACCTAGACTGAACTCACCCCCCCCCCCCCTTCGACTGCTCCCACTCCCCTCTCACCCGAGGAGGTTGCGTTCAGGAGTCCAGATGAGCCTATCTGGATTCTGCTCCATACATGGGCTGAAGCCAGTAGGCGGAGCTTGCCGCCATATTGGTTCACCCAAAACAATTGCAAAAGCTGATCTAAGGGACCGCAATTCTTAAATAGGACCCTAAAGATCCTGTTCACTAAGGTGCACTAGTGTTTTTAGCGCCCATAGGAATATTATGGACACTTACACAGTTAGCAAGCACTAATGTTTAGCATGAGCTAAAAACCCGCTCACAAGCCAATAGGTTAGTTTTGCACAAACCATGGAAAGAAGAAACTTCACCCGAAGCCAGCATGCAGATTCTCAAATGCATTGCTATTACTTGCCTAAAGAGCGCCTCCTTCTGGAGTTCATAGGGTGTAATATGTACAGGAAACATTTCATTGTGCATTTTGGAACTTCTTGCATAGCATCCACTATCAGAGAGATTATTCACGTCTAGTAGTTTGAACTCGCCAAGTATCAACATTTCGACTGTCTTTCCCACCTTTGCAATATCATCAGGCCTTTTTTTTTTGTGCCAGTACTGGCAAATTTTCCCCCGTCAAGTCCTGCACCCTTCCTCTTACTCCCCTACTTACTGTTTACTTTTTTTATGGACTCGGCAGCACGAACGGTGCAGCGATTCAGAGAGACTGGCAGCGTCGTCGCTTCCCTTTGCGAGTCCCGCCTACGTTTGAACTTCCTCTTTCCGCATAGGCGGGACTCACAGAGGGAAGCTCCAGCGCTGCCAGCCTCTCTCAATCGCTGCACTCTTCGCGCTGTCAAGTCCGATGCTGGCAACCTTTATCGCTTCACTGGCTGGCTGGCTGGCAGGCAGTGGAGAAGGAGAATGCGCTGGGGGAAGAAGAATCGCTGGACATGGATGAGAGGGGAGGGCAGGGGAGAGAGGAGAATCGTTGAACATCGAGGGGAGGGGAGGGCAGGGAAGAGCGAATTGTGGACATGGATGGGAGGGCAGGGGACAGAGGAGACATGCTGGACATGAATGGAGTAGATGGAAGGCAGGAAGGAGATGCACATGGAGGGGAGGGCAGGGAAGAGAGGTGAAATGCTGGAAATGGATGGTGAGGAGAGCAGGAGATAGAGGAGAATTGCTGGACATGGATGGATGGAGGGGTTGGAAGGGAGAGGAGAAATGCTGGACTTGGATGGAGGAGAGGGGAGAGAGAATTATTGCTTTATATGGATACAGGGGAGGAAAGAGGAGAAATGTTGGACATGGATGGAGGGGAGGGGAGGAGAGGGGAGAAGTGCTGGACATGGATGGAGGGAGGAAAGAAAAAAGAAGATACAAATGGATGGAAATGAGGGAAAGGGGAGAAAAACTGCACATGAATGGAGAAAATAGGCAAAAGCTGGATCCACGTTATACCTCCTCCAGTCAATTCCACGGAGGAGGACCCAGCTTTTACTTATGGATGTAGGGCGAGAAATTTTATTTATTTATTTATTTATTTGTAGCATTTGTATCCCACATTTTCCCACCAATTTGCAGGCTCAATGTGGCTTACATTATGCTGTAATGGCGATCGCCATTTCCGGGTACAGAATTACAAATGGTATTGCATTAAGGTGCATGCATACATGGTAAAGAAGAATACATTATGGTATTGCATTGAGGTTTCTGAGTAATAGAGTGAATTGTAACATAAGTTAGGCCATCGACTATAGACAGATCATTTTCAACATAAGAAATAAAGTGGTAGTGCTTATTGTGTAGCTTTCATTAATAGCAATGAGATTAAACAGTCAATGAAAGTAAAGAAATAAATGGAAAGGAAACCCTGGAAACCGAGTTAAGAGAACAGATAGCAGCAGAATCAGAGACTGGGACCAATATGGATAGAAAAACAAAGTCACCAGACAACAAAGGTAGAAAAAAATCATTTTATTTTCATTTTATGTCCAATTTGAGAATTTACATCTGCTGTCTTATTTTGCACTGGGTATACTGGAGCTGTAACAGCTTACAGAAATTATTTATAATGAAAAAATCACGTTATTTTTTTCTCCTATACTAGTATAATATTTTCAATCATGTCTGTTTATATACGCCATAGTGGCATAAGGGGTGTGGCTAATGTGGGTGGAGCCATATGTGGTGACCCCACCCATAATGAGTGCCGGCACCTTTGTTTCTACAAAAAAAAACACTGAATATCATCAAATCTCCATACAATTCTTCTGTTTGAGTCATAGGTCTGTAGGCTAACCCAGTATGGATTAAAGTATCTCTGGTTTCCAGCACAACACAGAAACTGACAACAGATAGAGACCATACAGTCTATCAATTCTGCCCTACACCAACCACTAATCTCTACAATCCCTTCCTCTCCCTCAGAGATCCTCTATACATAGAAACATAGAAACTGACACAGATAAAGACCAAACGGCCTACCCAGTTTGTCCATTCACCCAACTACTAATCTCTACAATCCCTTCCTCTCCCTCAGAGATCCTCTATACATAGAAACTGACACAGATAAAGACCAAACGGCCTTCCAGTCTGTCCATCCATACCAACTACTAATCTCTACAATCCCTTCCTCTCCCTCAGAGATCCTCTGTACATAGAAACTGACACAGATAAAGACCAAACGGCCTTCCAGTCTGTCCATCCATACCAACTACTAATCTCTACAATCCCTTCCTCTCCTCCAGAGATCTTCTGTACATAGAAACTGACACAGATAAAGACCAAACGGCCTATCCAGTCTGTCCATTCACACCAACTACTAATCTCTACAATCCCTTCCTCTCCCTCAGAG
Source organism: Microcaecilia unicolor (assembly GCF_901765095.1). Taxonomy (NCBI): domain Eukaryota; kingdom Metazoa; phylum Chordata; class Amphibia; order Gymnophiona; family Siphonopidae; genus Microcaecilia; species Microcaecilia unicolor. The sequence goes on from NC_044044.1 coordinate 36,778,468, forward strand.
ATCCTCTGTACATAGAAACTGACACAGATAAAGACCATATGGCCTTCCAGTCTGTCCATCCACACCAACTAGTAATCTCTACAATCCCTTCCTCTCCCTCAGAGATCCTCTGTACATAGAAACAGACACATAAAGACCATACGGCCTATCCAGTCTGTCTATCCACATCAACTTCTAATCTCTACAATCCTTTCCTCTCCCTCAGAGATCCTCTGTACATAGAAACTGACACAGATAGAATCAGGAGCTTAAGTCAGAAGGGTCAAAATGCAGCAGATGGCTGGTGTGACTTGCTACTGCTGCTCAAAGAACCTCTATGACGAAATGAACATTTTAAGGTAAGATCACCAGGAGGCCCCTCAAACAGGTGTGCACAGGGCCCCCCAGTTGGTAAAAACAGCCCCAGAACCTCCTGCGATACACAAATGTAAAAAAACAGCAGAGCCAGAGTATTCAATCAGATTTCCTCTGAATATCCTGAAAGGCCAGGGCTTAATTTGTTAACCAAAGGGATGTGGAATTGCAGTGACAATCCTAGTTCATTCTATTACTGGACTACTGTAATTCCCTTGATGTCAGTCTCCCTCAACGTGAACTTAAACGTCTACAGCTCATTCAGAATACTTCTATTCAGCTTATCACTGGCCACAAAGAATGTGATCCTTAGAGATGTGCACTGGCTTCCTGTTCCCTGCCGTATTGAGAACGAACTACTTTTCTTGGTCTATAAAACTAGGGCTATTGAGGAGCCTAAACTTTTCTCGGTATTTCTTTCCACCTAGACTCCTCTGTGGACCTTACGCTCTTCTCAAGGAATTCTCCTGACCGTTCCGTTTCGTGAATTTCCCCTAGGGACCACTCGCCGTTCTATCTTCTCAGTGCAGGGTTCTCACCTATGGAACTGCCTATCGCAAAACTTAAAGGCTCTTCCCACCCTTTCACAATTTAAAGCGGATTTAAAGACTCACTTGTTTATGGAGGCTTTTGGTTGACCCCTGAGAATTGTGCCACACTTTTCATTTTTGTGGATTTTTTTTCCCTTTTCCCCTTCTCCTGTTTCTTTTCCGTTCTGATTGTGTGTTTTGCTTTCTTCCCTTTTTAGAGTGTAAACTGCTCAGATAGCTGTTTGATGGGCAGGGTAGAAAGCTTTGAATAGACTTGAAACTTGAATTGGAACCATGGGAGGCGGTGGGCCAGTGGCAGGAGCAACAGGAGAAGAGGGGCTAGATTAGGGAGAGTAGGTCTGTGTCCTGACCCAGCCTCAGCCCCACCTTTCCTCACCCCTGAGGGCTGCCTGGAGGGGAAGGGCTGCAGCAAAACCAGCTTGCTGCCTTGGATCTGAAAAGATGTGGTGGAACTGCATTCCAGGCCGTTCCCCCAGAAATTACAACTGACCACACCTTCATGTACCATTTTTGATTCACACACTTAAGTTCTACTAATCCAGCATCTTGTGCATTCAATGGATTGCATTGTCAAACATCAATTATACGAAGTCAAAGAAGAAAATATTCAAGCGTTCTCTGCTCAGTTATGCGTCAACAACCCCTTGAGAAAGCCGATTTGTGCGAAACAGGCACCTGTCGGCAGTGGCGTACCAAGGGGGGGGGGCGGTGGGGGCAGTCCGCCCCGGGTACACACCGCTGGGGGGTGCCACGGCGCATGCCTGCTCCGAGTTCACTAAACTTCTTTGCTTGTTCGCTGCTGTTCCCTCTGCCCCGGAACAGGTTACTTCCTGTTCCGGGGTGGAGGGAGCTGTAGCGAACGAGCAAAGAAGTTTAGTGAGCTCGGAGCAGGCGCGCGCCGCAGCACCCCCCCACCAGCGGCATGCACCCGGGGGGGTGTCATTTTGCCGGAGGGGGGGGGGGAAGGTGTCATTTAGTGGGGGGGGGGGGGGGGCGCCACTGCCTGTCGGGGAAAGCTCCGCACAGCACATTCAACACATTTAAAGCTAAGTTGAGCTATTTATAAAACTATAGCGTCACTTGTCAAATACAACGTTATTGGTTAAATGATAAACCGTTCAGGAATAAAGCTCTTTTCCATGTTTTAATTTTGTATGATTTCTATTGATTACCTTTAAGAGTGGACTAACACGGCTAACACACCTCTTTACTATAAAAAAAGTTAAAATTAAGACAAAAAGTAAAAGTATTAATAAAAATCAATTAAGGAGGATGGTAGGGTAAGCCGATGATTATAACTACTACTACTATTAAACATTTCTATAGCGCTACTAGACTTACGCAGCGCTGTACACTTGAACATGAAAAGACAGTCCCTGCTCAACAGAGCTTACAATCTAAATTGGACAGACCAACAGACAGCTAGGGGTGGGGAAATTGCAGTGGTAGGGGTGATAAGTGAGGGTGTTGAGTAAGAGAGTCATGGTTAGGAGTCGAAAGCAGTAGCAAAGAGGTGGGCTTTAAGCCTAGACTTGAAGACAGCCAGAGACTGAGCCTGACGTATTGGCTCAGGGAGTCTATTCCAGGCATAGGGAGCAGCGAGATAGAAGGAACGGAGCCAGGAGTTAGCAGTAGGGGAGAAGGGGGACGACAGGAGACATTTACCCAGCGAACGGGGAGGAGTGTAGGGAGAGATGAGAGCGGAAAGGTACTGAGGAGCTGCGGAGTGGATGCACTTGTAGGTCAAAAGGAGAAGTTTGAACCGTATGCGGAAGCGGATAGGGAGCCAGTGAAGCGACTTGAGGAGAGGGCTAACGTGAGTATAGCGACTCTGGTGGAATATAAGACGCGCAGCAGAGTTTTGGACAGAACAGGGGTAGTGCAAAGATGGCAACCCCAGCGACTTATGAGACTTCCCTACTTTAGAAAAGATATATACCTTGATGAAACTGCATGTCTCTTTTGTTCAACTGATAAGTGTGTGAGGTATTGTTACCAAGAGACAGTAGAACAGAGCCATTACCACTAGTAAATTATATCCCAGAAATAAACAGTGGCGTTCCCCCCTTTCATCTTTTCCTCTGGCCTCTTATCCATTTTTGGCTCATCCATAAACAGCCAGGGGTTTCTCTTCTGTGAAGTTACTAGAAAGAACCGGACCTAGTACCAAGCTTCGAGACAGCCCACTGCTCCCCCTACCTTCACCCAAACGGATTGCTTATTGTCCATTAGGATCTTACAATACTGAGTGAGAATGTAAAGAATTTCACTAGGAAGGGACAGAATAAAAGAACGCAGCCAGACATGAGGAATCATAGTAACATAGTAGATGACGGCAGAAAAAGACCTGCATGGTCCATCCAGTCTGCCCAAGACAAACTCATATGTGTATACCTTACCTTGAATTTGTACCTGTCCTTTTCAGGGCACAGACCATATAAGTCTGCCCAGCAGTATTTCCCGCCTCCCAACCACCAGTCCCGCCTCCCATCACCGGCTCTGGTACAGACTGTATAAGTCTGCCCTCCCCTATCCTCGCCTCCCAACCATCACCCCCTCTTCCCCCCAACTGAATCCAGGGGAGACAGAGCACAAGTGAAGGGAAGGACTTGTGGAAAATCCAAGGATAAGCAACATAAAATGTATTATTCTCTTTTGGGATCTTGCCAGGTACTTTGTGACCTGGGTTGGCCACTGTTGGAAACAGGATGCTGGGCTTGATGGACCTTTGGTCTGTTCCAGTATGGCAACACTTATGTACTTAAGGACGATAGGGAGGCTGGGTATGGTGAGACACTGGTATGAAGTTCTTTATGAGCAACGCTAAGGGCCCTGGTTACTAGTGTTTTTAGTGCATCCTAAAAATTAGCACACGCTAAACGTTAGACACCATATATTCCTATGGGTGTCTCTAGCGTTTAAATGCTCGAATGCCTCTAACACAGCTTAGTATACAGGGCCCTAAGGGTTTTACATTGGAAGCAAGAATGACCTGGAAGCCAACGGTGTTGATAGAGGAGTGGGGAGATGGCAGAGCAGCCTGGCCACTGCTCTGGCTACACTGATTGTGGAAGGCCAGCATACACCGCATTGCAGTAGTCCAGACAAGATGTGACAGCCTGTTGGTCAGGTGGATCTAGGAAACTATCCACATATCCGAATGTGGAAACATTTTACCACAGAGGAGATATGGAGGTTGAATGAAACTCCGTCATCTAAAATGACCCCTATCGGAAGGAATCGGCAAGGTGGATAGGAGATCCCGATAGTATCAGAGACAATAAGGGAGGGGGGGGGGGGGGTAAAGGCCGCCCTGTCAGCCAGGTGGCGATTGAGAGGGGTTAAGACCAGCAAACGTTTAGAGTCAGGCAGTGCTCAAGCTGAGTTAAGTCAAGGTGAAGTGAGTCAGTCTAATGAACGAACAGGATGTCATCTGTGTAATAATATGCATTTACTCCACAGTCCTGAATTTGTAGCTCAACAGATAGAAGTGGTGATAGTATTATCCAAGACCATGTATATGTCGATACTCTACATGGGTAATGCTTGAGAAAAGAGGAAAACCAATTCAACTAGATCCCAACGGACATCAAACTATTCAAGACACAATTATAATCAACGTGATTGAAAGCTGCTGTGAGCTTCAGCGATCCTGTCAGGACCACCTTTCCAATCTCAAAAGCATTGTCAGGTTCACTCAGGAGGGAAGCGAGGCTGGTTTCTGTCTTGTGCCCTGCTCCAAGACCAGATTGTTCGGAAAAAAGGAGAACCTGTTGGAAGGATCTTTGATTTGTACGTTAAATGGTGGACCGAACAAGGGTGCGTTTTTTTTAAGAAGGGGCAGACAAAAGCACGTTTCTACTACTACTACTACTATTTAGCATTTCTATAGTGCTACAAAGCGTACGCAGTGCTGCACAAACATAGAAGAAAGACAGTCCCTGCTCAAAGAGCTTACAATCTAGTAGACAAAAAATAAAGCAAACAAATCAATTAATGTGTAGAGGAAAGAGGAGAGGAGGGTAGGTGGAGGCGAGTGGATACAAGTGGTTACGAGTCAAAAGCAATGTTAAAGAGGTGGGCTTTCAATCTAGATTTAAAGATGGTCAAGGATGGGGCAAGACATAGGGGCTCAGGAAGTCTATTCCAGGCGTAGTGCGCAGCAAGACAGAAGGAGCAAAGTCTGGAGTTGGCAGTAGCGGAGAAGGGAACAGATAAGAAGGATTTATCCATGGAACGGAGTGCACGGGAAGGGGTGTAGGGAAGGACGAGTGTGGAGAGATACCGGGGAGCAGTGCTGACAATGTGAAGTGCCTGGGGAAGTAGGGCCTAGGTGTGTACATGTGAGCCAGCCTGAGGGAAATGGATCTAGAAACCACATGGTAATTATAGCAGAGGAGAGAGTAACCAGATTGGAAGATGAGCAACTTGGTGTCCCAGGACGTTAGGGATTGGATCTCCATGCCACCCACCACATCCTTTTACTCCTCATGCAGTGTTTAACCCTCTGTCCTGTTCCTGTCCCTTCAGGTTTCCTAATGTGCCTGGCACCAGGGGCAAAGCCAGTTAGCCAGACCTCACGGTGGGAGGGGGCCAGAGCCTGAGGTTGGGGGCACATTTTGAGTGCCACACCGCCACACCTCGCCTCCCACCACCTCACCTCCTCACAATACCTTTGCTGGCGGGGGGCCCCAACCCCCGCCAGCCGAAGCCTTCTTCAGCGCGGTCTCTGGCGCAGCTGCATTCGCTGCCTGCCCCCTGCTCTTCTTTCTTCTTGCTCCAGCGTCAGCACGCACAGGAGGAGCAAGAAGAAAGAGCAGGGGGGAGGCAGCGAACGCGGCTGCGAGGAGACCGCTGAGCGTCAGCGTGCAGAGGAGCAAGAAGAAAGAAGAGCAGGGGGCAGGTAGCGAACGTGGCCGCGCCGGAGACCTCGCTGAAGAAGGCAGCCAAATCAGGGGCCCAAACAAAATTTGCAGGGGCCCAGGCCCCCCCGTAGCTACGCCCCTGCCCGGCACACCCAGAGGCAGGACCGAAGTAATGGCTACAGCACCACATTCACCCTGTACTTCTATCAGGTCATTACGGAACAGATCAGCTGAACATAACCTATGTATAAAATGCCAAAAACAACAACAACAAAAGATTATTAATAATATGAGGAATTTGGTGGCAAAGGCCTGTGTGTTGGGGGGGGGGAGGGGGTTGCTCACACTCTTCTGAAGGAGCCAAGCAACCCCCCCCCCCCCCCACCCACCAGGAGAGGAAACCATTTGACAAAGTCAGGCTCTCAAGTCTTCCAAATACTTCCTGGCCCTTTCCCTGCCGGGCTCTGAGCTAGGCACTTTGGGAGGAACACAGACTGAGCTTCCACATCCCAGTTCCCTTGAATAAAGTGCAGAGAAACAGAGCCCGGGGCTTAGGCTGGTGAGGGGAGTTGTGCATGTCTGTTGCCTATTTTTGTGCTTTGTCAAGCATTACTCTGGTCCTGTTGGCACATGCCGAGACAGCAGAAGCAGATCAGACAGCCTGGGGGCCGGGCTCTGGCTGATTGGTTTGGTGTTGGTAGGGGCGGGAGCTCCGGAACTTCAGCAGGCTCCGATCTCTCAAACTTTCCACCGTCCCATAAGAGTTTAATTACCTGGGCGGTTCTTCCACCCATGATATAAAGGAGGAGAGAGTCCTGCACTATACAGACACCCCCTGCTGAACTGCACTCCCTGCCACAGCCAATCACTGCACAGGTAAGAGACAGCCTTCACTTTCACTGCACAAGTCTCAGACCTCTGGCTCTCTAATCTGCACCACCCCACTCTGTCTCTTGCTGAACAGTCCCCTCTCTCCCTGTCTCTCTCTCTAATCTGCACCATCCCAGTCCGTCTCTTGCTGAACAGTCCCCTCTCTCTCCCTGTCTCTCTAATCTGCACCATCCCAGTCCGTCTCTTGCTGAACAGTCCCCTGTCTCCCTATCTGTCTCTCTCCATGTCTGTCTCTCTAATCTGCACCACCCCACTCTGTCTCTTGCTGAACAGTCCCCTCTCTCCCTGTCTATCTCTCTAATCTGCACCACTCCACTCTGTCTCATTCTGAACAGTCCCCTGTCTCCCTAATCTGCACCATCCCAGTCTGTCTCGGTCTCTTGCTGAACAGTCCCCTGTCTCCCTATCTGGCTCTCTAATCTGCACCATCCCAGTCTGTCCTTGCTGAACAGTCCCCTCTCTCTCCCTGTCTCTCTAATCTGCACCATCCCAGTCCGTCTCTTGCTGAACAGTCCCCCCCCTCTCTCTCCCTGTCTCTCTAATCTGCACCATCCCAGTCTGTCTCTTGCTGAACAGTCCCCTCTCTCCCTGTCTCTCTAATCTGCACCACCCCACTCTGTCTGTTGCTGAACAGTCCCCTCCCTCCCTGTCTCTCTCTCTAATCTGCACCTTCCCAATCTGTCTCTTACTGAACAGTCCCCTGTCTCCCTATCTGTCTCTCTAATCTGCACCATCCCAGTCTGTCTGTTGCTGAACAGTCCCCTCTCTCCCTGTCTGTCTCTCTAATCTGCACCTTCCCAATCTGTCTCTTACTGAACAGTCCCCTGTCTCCCTATCTGTCTCTCTAATCTGCACCATCCCAGTCTGTATGTTGCTGAACAGTCCCCTGCTTCCCTATCTTTCTAATTCACTCCATTCCAAACTGTCTGCCTGAGTGTGTTGCTGGTGCAGTCTCTTCCATCCCTGGCACTCTAATCCGTAGCATGCTAATCTGCGAACTAACCACGAGGACAGTCCCAGACTTTATCTCCCTCCCTCCCTGTATGTCTGTCTCTAGTTAGCAGGCTGTCATTTCTCTCTGCCTGTTTTTCTGGATTCACCATTCCTCTTTGCCTGTCTCTGAGTGACAGTGCCAGACTGTCCCTCTGTCTGATCTGAACTGCCATCTCAATCTTCCTGTCTCTGAGGCACTCCCAGACCTCCCCTCCCCCCTTGCCTCTCTCTCTAATCTCCATCCCAATCTGTCTCTCTCTGGGGCAGTCTCCTATGATCTGAGTCCTCCACATCTTCCCTCAGCCCCCAAGTTCTCCTTCTCACTGTGGGTAACTCTCACCCTCTCCACACATGCAGCCCTCTAAGGGGTTATCCCCTTAACTGAAAGGGGGGAGGAGGAGGAAAGGGGAGCAGTGCCTCCAAAATAGCTCCCCTCTCCCATCACCACTCATCTCCCTACCCCTCACTCCACCAAGCAGGAAAACTCACCTAGGAGCCTCTCTGACTCCCTCCCCCCCCCCCCCAATTCATCAGCACATCTGAGCTGAATACACCACTCAGAGGGGGGAGGGAGAAGAGGGATTCTTATCCAGTAGTTATAAGGCACATAGACTGAACCCCTCTTTTTTTTGCTGTGGTACAGGTCAGTCACATCATCTTATGACAGTCAACACTTCTAAAGGCAGGAAATCTCTAAAGAAATCCAGCCACACACACATAATATGATTGCCTCCACTCCCCTTAGGGCTCCCTCAACCCTGTTACCCCTGCCCCAGACTCTCACAAACCTGCTGTTGCCTCCCCCCTCCCCCTTTCCAGACTCCCCCAACCCTACTGTTGCCTCCCCCTCCCCCTTTCCAGACTCTACGAACCCTACTGTTACTCCAGACTCCCCCCCCTCAACCCTGCTGTTACCTCTCCCGTCCCCCTCTCCAGATTCCTCCAACCCTGCTGTTACTCCCCAAACAATGCTACCTCTTCAGACCCCCCCCCCCCCACCAAACCCTGGTTACTCCCTGTCCACACTCTCCCCAACCATGCTGTTACCACTCCCCCTCTTGAGACTCCCTCAGCTGAGCCCTACAGAGTTTCTTGTTTTTGGCATTTTGTAGGGAGAGAAACAACACAGCCACTGTTCTGATCTTCAGTTTACACATAGTCAATGTGGCCAAAAACGACAAGAGGTTTGTAGCCCAGAGAAGGGTTCTGGGGTGGGGTTAGGAGTATTAGGTACAGCTATAGTTAGTCAGACCAAAGCTCCAAACACAAGTCACAAGTACCCAGCAGGATCCTAAATGTAACAAGACTCCATGGTACTCTGCCCCTCACCAGGGATAAATAGCAGCTTTCCTTAAGTCTATCTTGACAGGCTGTGGACTTTTTCTCCAGGAACTTGTCCAAACCTTTTTTTAAACCCAGATATACTAACCGCCGTTATCACATCCTCCAGCAATGAGTTCCAGTTGAGTGAAAAAATATGTCCTCTTATTTGTTTTAAAAGTATCTCCATCTAACTTCGAGTGTCCCCTAGTCTTTCCACGTTTGGAACTAGTAAAAAATTGATTTATTTCTACTCGTTCTACACCACTCAGGACTTTGTAGACCTCAATCATCTCCCCTCATCCGTCTCTTTTCCAAGCTGAAGAGCCCTAACGTCTTTAGCCTTTCCTCATACGAGAGGAGCTCCAATCCCCTTTATCATTTTGGTCGCTCTTCTTTGAACCTTTTCTGAGTTACAGCGACCAGAACTGAACGCAATACTCAAGGTGCAGACGCACCATGGAGCGATAAAAAGGCATTATAGTATTTTTGGCCTTATTCACCATCCTTTTCCTAATAATTCCTAGCACCACCACACACTGAGCAGATTTCAATGTATTATCCACGGCAACAGTTAAATCTTTTTCCTCAGTACCGACTCTGAATGTGGATCCTAATCATTCATCGCTTTTGTATTTCTCCACATTAAATTTCATCTGCCATTCAGAGGTTCAGTCTTCCTTCTGTGTTTTCTCTGTTTCAATCTGTGTAAATCCTTGGAATCCTCTGTTTTCATTTTTGTGTCTGAAAATAAGGACCGTAAGGGGTGGTGGGGCAGCTGAATAACCCTCCAGAAATGAAGGTGACTCATGTGCCTCACAGTAGCACAACCAGGGAGGGGGCGGCAGCGTCTCTGAGGGCAAGTGTGGCTTTTGGGCTAGCAGTGAATGAAAAGTGGCGAAGTGCAGCTGAGTGAGGGCGAAACAGAGAGGAACAGACGGGGTGTCTGCCCAGCCTAAACTATAAGTACCTGTATATAACATGCAAACCAGTGGTGTAGCTAGGTGGGGCCACAGGGGCCTGGCCCCTCCAAATTTGTTCTGGGCCCCTGGTTGACTGGTGGGGGTCTCCAACTTCTGCTAGCTGAAGACTTGGTCCAGTGCTGGTCTGCCACATTGCCTACCCTGCTCTCTCTTCCCCTCACGTCGGGCACACTCCTCTTAGTGAAATTGAGCAGTTCCACTAAAAAGAGCGTGCCGGACGTGAGGGGAAGAGACAGCAGGGCAGGCAATGTGGGGGTTATTCCTCCAGGACTGGAATGGGGTGGGTGGATGGGGGAGAGTTTAGATGGAGGCAGGAGTGAGGTTGTGGGTTTTCCTCCAGAAGTGTAATGGGAATGAGGTGGAGGGAATGGGGGACAGTTTGGATGGAGGCAGGAGCGAGGTTGGGGGTTATTCCTCCAGGACTGTAATGGGAATGGGGGTGGGATGGGGGAGAGTTTAGATGGAGGCAGGAGCAAGGCTGGGGGTTATTCCTCCAGGACTGTAATGGGAATGGGGTGAGGGGGGGAATGGGGGAGAGTTTAGATGGAGGCTGGGGGGGGGGGATTATTCCTCCAGGACTGGAATGGGGTGGGTGGATGGGGGAGAGTTTAGATGGAGGCTGGGGGGGGGGGGATTTCCTCCAGGAATGTAATGGCAATGAGGTGGGGGAGGGGGAGGGAGAGTTTACATGGAGGCAGCAGCGAGTTTGGGGGTTATTCTGCCATCATTTACTATGTTATTGCTCCAGGAGTGTAATGAGAAGGACAGTGGGGACACGCTTGGGTGCTCTCCAGGTACTCGCTTTCTGCTGTGCCTGATTTAAGTTTAAGTGTTGTAATGTCGGCTCTCAGCACTGGCCAGGAAGGAATTGTCAGCAACTGTTTCTTTTCTCTTCACCTTAGGTTTGCAACTTCTAAGGACCGACAATGGCCACTGGTGCAACAGAGCTGGAGAATTCAATCAAAACATAGTCTACACTTTCTTTAGTTACGCAGATAAGGAAGGGAAAGGAAACACCCTGTCAAAGACTGAGTTCTCAAAGCTAGTGAAGGAGCAGCTGCCCAACCTGATGAAGGTAAGGGAAGAAGCATCAGAACTGAGACAACAGAGCCTTGTAGAATCTAAGCACGTAAGGCCTCAACATCCTGGAACAGGCCGAAGGTCCATCAAGCCTACTATCCTGCATCCAACAGTGGCCAATCCAGATCAAAAGTACTTGGCAAGATCTCAAACATGCCCAACTCATGAAGGGGAGGGAGGGAGGAAAGAGGTTATCTCATTACAACAGGAAAGGGGGCAGCAGAGCCTATTACAATATGAAGGCAATGGGGAGAGGTATCAGAGTCTATCCAAACAGCCCCTTGTGCAGAGGAGACAACTTTTCTGAGTAATTTAGGGTGCTAAACAGAAATGCCCCCTCCCTGGACACAGTGACAGAGTTTGCCCAGTACTGAGGGGCTCAGTTACCCCATTGTAAGCACAGAGCTGACACCTAAACCCTCAGGAAGATAAAGGTCGGTGAAGGCCACAGCACAGCTGCAACTCATGAAGGGAAGGGGGGGGGGGAGGTGTGAGAAATTATCCACACGTCCCATGAAGTGAGGGGGGAGCAGAACTTATCCATGTACCTGCTCAAATTGCCCCACCTCTTGAAGGGCAGAGGGAGACGGGAGCAGAGGTTTATCATGCCCGTCTCATGGAAAGACGACGCTGTGAGCAGAGTTTATTCAGGCCATGATAAACGGTGACGCTGTGTTTGTCATTCATATTATTATTGCTCTGAGCAGGGCTGGTGTTAGGGGTGGGCAAACAGGGCAATTGGGGGCCCCAAACCTGACTAAATTTGACAGAAGCTTTGGGGCTTCCTCCCTAGTATTGGCACTGGCTCTGAGGACCGATACAGGGACACTCAATCCTTGTAAGAAATGGGGTATTTAAACTTTCCCCTGGGGTTATGTAGAAGCTTCCTGTGTGCTCAACAAATGAAGCCACGGGCGTAGCTACATTGAGTGAGCCCAGAAATAGGCCAAGGGCCACCCAACGTCAGGGGCCGGCTGCTGTGGAACCAAGGTGCCTTTTATTTGGCATCCCTCCCCCCTCATGGGTCCATCCTTTTAAATCTCTCTCCTTTCTTCTCCTCCTCCCACCCCCTGCCTGGTGGGTTTGATATTTCTTTCTAGTGCCCCACCTCCACCATTCTGTGGTCCTCCAACTTGAAGGCAGGTGACCAACAGACCTAGGGATGAAACCAGCACCTCTGGCCTTTCTTCCGCTACATCCTACCCAAAGGATGTTAGAATAGAGAAGGCAGGATTTCTGCAGGATTTGTTTACTGATGTTCTGAAGGGATTCCCCCCCCCCCCCCCCCGGGGTCCCAACTACCCTTGGGCTTTCTATAAAGGCCATCTCTCCCATTTTATTTTCCACCCAGCGCTTTCAGTCCTAGTTACGCTACTGGAAAAAAAAAAAACGGTCTCAAGAACCTGGTGATGGCAGTTAACCATAGGTACATCTCAATGTGTCATTCTGCCAGAGAGACTGTCTCAATGGTAAGAGACATTTCTGACCACAGAACGTTGAAAATAATGTTCTCTTTCTCTCGTTATTCATCTCAGGATGCTGGTCCTTTGGATGAGAAGCTGAAAGCCCTGGATGTCAACCAAGACCAGCAACTCAAGTTTTCAGAATTCTGGATGCTGGTTGGTGAGTTGGCCAAATGCATCAAGAGAGAGACCTGGGCCAAGAAAAAATGAGAAGCAGGACGAAGCCCAAGACAAGGTCCTGCAGGCGAGAAAGCGGGGACGCTGCATGGGAACTCTCCAAGAACTACCGAGCAGTTCCACGATGCTGGTGAAAATCTGAGCTGGCAGAGCGGCAAATGCCATTCACATCATTCAACATAGAAAACAGTTTTTAACTTTGACACTTTCTACTCATAAAAAGCTTTTTACAATCTCATGGAGTCTGTTGCATTTTCTGCTTTACAGGGGCACAGAAATAAAGATTGAGAAAAGCAAATGCTTTATATTGGACTAACTTCATCTAATTCTTTACTAGATTTTAGGAGTTAAACCCCTTCCTCAGGTCAAAAGAATGGTATTAACCAGAAAATGAAAGTGAATCAAGAACGCCCTCTGATCCCAGTCTGAATGGGAGAAAGCGAGGGGGGCAGTGTTGAAAGGGAGAGTGAGGTGGGGGTGCAAACATGTCACACACTTGAATTTTGTAGTGTATAATGTGTTGAGATAAGTACATAAGTATTGCCATACTGGGAAAGACCAAAGGTCCATCGAGCACAGCATCCTGTTTCCAACAGTGGCCAATCCAGGTCACAGATACCTGGGAAGATCCCCCCCCAAAAAGTAAAAAAAAAACCATTTTATACTGCTTATCCCAGAAACAGTGGATTTTCCCCAAGTCCATTTAATAACGGTCTACGGACTTTTAGGAAGCTGTCCAAACCTTTTTTAAACTTCGCTAAGCTAACCGCCTTTACCACATTCTCTGGCAACAAATTCCAGAGTTTAATTACACGTTGCGTGAAGAAACATTTTCTCCGATTCTTTTTAATCGCATGCCCCCTAGTCCTAGTATTTTTGGAAAGCATGAACAGACGCTTCACATCTACCCGTTCAACTCCACTTATTATTTTATAGACCTCTATCATATCTCCCCTCAGCCGCCTTTTCTCCAAGCTGAAGAGCCCTAGCCGCTTTAGCCTTTCCTCATTGGGAAGTCGTCCCATCCCCTTTATCATTTTCGTCGCCCTTCTCTGCACCTTTTCTAATTCCACTATATCTTTTTTGAGATGCGGCAACCAGAATTGAACACAATATTCGAGGTGCGGTCGCACCATGGAGCGATACAAAGGCATTATAACATCCTCATTTTTGTTTTCCATGGCAGATCTTCGTTCAGTCCTTCAACAGTTACAGGGTCTCCTTTGCGTATCCTAGAACCGAGGTTCCCGAGGCACTGCTCTGACTCCGAGCTGTGCTTCCCCACCAAGGGGTGAGCTGGATTTGCTTTGAGGAGTCTTATCTTATGTCTAGGTGATTTGAATCTTGCCTGTACCATCAGACCCTGACTCAGCACTATAAATCCCACCTCCACAGTGGCTCTCTCTGACTCAGGTACATCTTTGGGCCACTCAGCTGCAGATCCAGCTCCAGAAATTTGAAGGGAAAAGAGGGGTTAGAGCTGGGAACGGGGTTTATGCATTTCTGTGACAGTAGTTTTAGAGGGACCAAGGGACAACCATGACAAACAGTGAGACTGACGGCCAAAGCCTGAGTTCCTTTTAGACAGTGCATCCAGGGTGTAAATCTAGAAAGACTGAAGTGTAGTCAAAGGAAATAAAAAGACAGCATAACAGACTTGCTCTGGCTGATATGGAGTGGAGACACCTGGCTAAATATATGTGGCTAAAAGATTTGAGAGAAGGAGAGATGGTATGGTAGGAAGGTGAGCTTAGGTTTCATCCAACAGGGGTGCCATCTGCCTTCTAAGGCTGAGGCTCCTCTATCTTGAAAGCAGTGATCCAGATCAGTAAACCCACCACCAAGGTTCAAGGAGTGAAAGAAGGAGATCTGATGTTAAAAGACTGTTCAGGAGAGTGTGATGCGGTCTTAATGAGTGTGAGAGGAGACTTCAACTGACTGACAGAAGAGACTCAGAGAGTGTTACACACTCCTAATAAGAAGGGGCTCAGACAGTGTGAGAATGAGACAGCCTTCAAATGAAGGTGACACTGAGAGACAGAAAAGGATCAGAGTGTGTGAGAATGAGACAGCCTCCAAATGAATGTGACACACTCCTAATGAGAGAAGAGGCTCAGAGTGTGTGAGAATGAGACAGCCTTCAAATGAAGGTGACACTGAGAGACAGAAAAGGATCAGAGTGTGTGAGAATGAGACAGCCTCCAAATGAATGTGACACACTCCTAATGAGAGAAGAGGCTCAGAGTGTGTGAGAATGAGACAGCCTTCAAATGAAGGTGACACTCCCCTAATGAGAGACAGAAGAGGCTCAGAGTTTGTGAGAATGAGACAGCCTTCAAATGAAGGTGACACTGAGAGACAGAAAAGGATCAGAGTGTGTGAGAATGAGACAGCCTCCAAATGAATGTGACACACTCCTAATGAGAGAAGAGGCTCAGAGTGTGTGAGAATGAGACAGCCTTCAAATGAAGGTGACACTGAGAGACAGAAAAGGATCAGAGTGTGTGAGAATGAGACAGCCTCCAAATGAATGTGACACACTCCTAATGAGAGAAGAGGCTCAGAGTGTGTGAGAATGAGACAGCCTTCAAATGAAGGTGACACTGAGAGACAGAAAAGGATCAGAGTGTGTGAGAATGAGACAGCCTCCAAATGAATGTGACACACTCCTAATGAGAGAAGAGGCTCAGAGTGTGTGAGAATGAGACAGCCTTCAAATGAAGGTGACACTCCCCTAATGAGAGACAGAAGAGGCTCAGAGTGTGTGAGAATGAGACAGCCTTGAAATGAAGGTGACACTCTCCTAATGGAAGACAAAAGGATCAGAGTGTGTGAGAATGAGACAGCCTTCAAAAGAATATGACAGTTTCCTAATGAGAGACAGAAGAGGATCAGAGTGTGTGAGAATGAGACAGCCTCCAAATGAATGTGACACACTCCTAATGAGAGAAGAGGCTCAGAGTGTGTGAGTGAGACAGCCTTCAAATGAAGGTGACACTCTCCTAATGAGAGACAGCAGAGGCTCAGAGTTTGTGAGAATGAGACAGCC
Organism: Microcaecilia unicolor; assembly: GCF_901765095.1. Taxonomy (NCBI): domain Eukaryota; kingdom Metazoa; phylum Chordata; class Amphibia; order Gymnophiona; family Siphonopidae; genus Microcaecilia; species Microcaecilia unicolor. The sequence continues at coordinate 36,794,194 of NC_044044.1, forward strand.
TTCAAATGAAGGTGACACTCTCCTAATGAGAGACAGAAAAGGATCAGAGTGTGTGAGAATGAGACAGCCTTCAAATGAAGGTGGCACTCTCCTAATGAGAGACAGAAGAGGATCAGTGTGTGTGTGTGAGAATAAGACAGCCTTCAAATTAAGGTGACACTCTCCTGATGACAGACAGAAGAGGCTTAGAGTATGTGAGAATGAGACAGCTCCTGATGAGAGACAGAAAAGGGTCAGAGTGTGTTAGTCACTTGGACTACTGCAACGCACTGTATGCTGGATGCAAAGAACAGATTATCAAAAAACTTCAAACAGCCCAAAATACTGCCGCCAGACTCATATTTGGAAAAACTAAATATGAAAGTGCAAAACCCCTAAGAGAGAAACTTCACTGGCTCCCACTTAAGGAACGCATCGCTTTCAAGATCTGCACGATTGTTCACAAAATCATCCACGCAGACGCCCCAACCTATATGCTAAACCTCGTGGACCTGCTTCCCAGAAATGCCAAAATATCATCTCGCAAATTCCTGAATCTACACTTCCCCAGCTGTGAAGGACTAAAATACAAACTGATGCATTCAACTACCTTCTCTTACATGAGCAGGAAGTTGTGGAATGCATTACCTACCACCTTGAAAACTATTGACGAAATAACCAACTTTCGTAAATCTCTGAAGACACATCTCTTCAACAAGGCCTACAAAGAGAACCCACAACCTTACTAAATCACCTCGCCAACCACCCAGTTATGAAAATCTACTTTCTATACCTATCCGCCTAAATCTTCTTTTCTCTCACTTATTTCATACTAGTAAAAGAGGCCCGTTTCTGGAGCAAATGAAACGGGCGCTAGCAAGGTTTTCCTCCCCAACACCCCCTCCTTCTCCCTCCCTATCTACCTACCGACCCCTTCGTCGTTCTGACGCCATTGCTCCGCACCTCCTGAACGCACCATACGCCATTGCTCCGCCCTCGGTGTGTGACGCCATTGCTCTGCCCTCGACGTCATCACGTTTAACGCGAGAGCGGGGCCCCGAGACTTGGCGATTTCGGTGGCTTCACCACCACGAACCCTTCGAACCCGTCTTGAAGGAAGTGACGTCAGTGCCTTCAGAACGTTGAGGGTGAGTTTTATTATATAAGATTTTTACATCACTAACAGGACTCTGTAAGCCACATTGAGCCTGCAAATAGGTGGGAAAATGTGGGATACAAATGCAATAAATAAATAATGAGTGTCTTAAACCACTCTCCTGGAATTGGAAGCTCTGAAGTTGTAAGGTGATACCTTTATTTTCAGGTCACTTACAAGTTTTGAATAACACAGAACAAGAAAATAAAACTTGCAAGAAATAAAGGAAGCAGTGATTACATTAAGTAAGCAAGCAAGCACAACCTTCTGTTAAGTAGTATTTGATTGCCATTTGATTCGTGTCTTTTGGAGGTTTGCACAGTTATCCTCCCTTCATGATATGCAATGTTTTCAACTCCAGTTTGTACAAATTGGCAATGCCAATAAAGTTAATTGAAAGCTGAATCCTGGATCCTTGCAGGGGAGGAGCTGGGACTGGGACTGGGACTGGGAAGGGCTTCCACAGCTGCCTTGGAGCAGGGAGAGACAGCTGTACAGGTTTTACCCTTCCTTCTCCCATCATGGGCAAAGGCTGGGCAGAGGGAGGATATGCAAGTGAGCCCAGACTGCATGTGTTCAGGATAGAGGACTGTCACTGATCCAGCCCTGGATTTATCTTGTACCGTGTTGCAGGTATGTGCAGAGACTGTATTAATTCAGAGCAGATGGAATGCAGTCCTGGGTTTATTGAGTATCGTGTTGAAGGTATGTGCAGAGACTGTATGAATTCAGGGCACGTGGATCCAGTCCTGGATTTATCCTGCACCGTGTGTTGCAGGTATGTGCAGAGACTGTACAGAGTCACGGCATAAGAATGTAAAAGTTGCTCTACTGGGCCAGACCAAAGGTCCATCCAACCCAGTATCTTGTTGCCAACAGTGTCCAGGCCAGGTCAGGAGTACCAGGTAGAGCCCCAAGAAATGTCAAGAATCCCTGCTGCTGCCCCCAGGGATAAGCAATAATGGGTTATGGACTTTTCCTCCAGGAATTTGTTCAAACGTTTCACTACTTTTACCACATCCTCCAGCAAAGGAATTCCAGAATTTAAATACACGTTCAGTGAAAAAAAATCTTTCCTCCTGTTTGTTTTAAAAGTATTCTACGTCATTTCATTGAGTGTCCCCTGGTCTTTGTACTTTTTGAAAGAGCGAAAAAATTGAATCACTTCTCCCCATTCTACACCACTTATCCTCGTTCATATCCCCCCTCCTCATCGTCTCTTTTCCAAAATGAAGAGCCCTTTCCTCTTATGAGAGGAGTTCCAATCCCCTTTATCATTTTGGTCGCTCTTCTTTGAACCTTTTCTAATTCCGCTATATTGCACCATGGAGCGATACAGAAGGCATTATAGTATTCTTGGTTTCCTTTCCGAATAATTCCTAAGATTGTTGTTTTTATGGTCACCGCCACACATCGGGCAGAAGATTTCAGCGTACTGTCCGCAATGACACTTAGATCTTTTTCTTAGGTGCCGACTCCTAATGTGCAATCCTACCATCATATTCAATGTTCAACTTGATTTGATAAACCAGCCATTAATGGTGTATCTAAGTGCAATCGTAAAGGTTAGGGATAAAGTAGTAAAGACAATCATAAAACGAACTTAACGACCAAACAGCAGGAGACGTGGGTAGTGCTATGGGCAAGACCTGGCTAGTGTAACAAGGGGTGACTGGCAGCATTTCCGTTGGGAGGAAATGCCTGGGAAAAGTAACGGCTTTTCTCATAGTTATAATCTGAGTTATTCTTCCCAATGTGCATCACTTTTCACACAGCCACATTAAATTTCATCTGCCGTTTGGAGGCCCAGATTCACAAAGTCCTCCTGCGATCTTTCACAGTTTGCACGCGATTTAACAATTTGAATCATTTTGTGTCATCTGCAGATCTGATCCCTTCATTTATCATTCCGATTTCCATATAAGCACTGGGACCAGTACAGAACCCTGCGGCACTCCACTGTTCACCTTCCTCCATTGAAGGAACTAGTCTACTCTTTGATTTCTATCCATTAACCAGTTCCTAATCCACGACAGAACATTGTCTCCTTTTTTTTAGTTTCCTCAGGGGCCTCTTGAAACCTTCTGAGAATTCAAAACACTACATCAGCTGGCTCACGTTTATTCACACCTTTCAAAAAATGTGGCAGATTGGTGAGGCAAGACTTCGCTTGGCTGAATCCATGTTGACTCTGTCCCAATCAACCATGTTTGTCTATGTGTTCAGTAATTTTGTTCTTTATAATAGTTTCTGTCATTTTGCCCGGCACTGAAGTCAGGTTCATTGGTCAGTAGTTTTCCAGGTTACTCCTAGAACCCTCTTCAAAAATTGGCATTACTGTACATTGGCTACTTTTCAATCTTCAGGTACTGAGTGATTTTAATCATAGGTTAAAGATCACTAATAGTAGATCTACAATTTTAGTTTTTAGTTCTTCTAGTACCCTGGGGAGTATACCATCCGGTGCAGGTGATTTACTGCTCTTTAGATTGTTGATTTAGCTTACTATATTTTCCAGGTTCACAGAGATTTGTTTCAGTTTCTCTGTATTGTCACCTTTAAATATCATTTCTGGCATGTAATTTCTTACATCCTTTTCATTAAGTACCAAAACAAAAAATTAATTTAGTCTGTCTGCTAAGGTCTTATCCTCTCCCAATGCCCCTTTTATTTCTTGAGGCTAAGGGTTCAACTGACTTCCTCGCGGGCTTTCTGCTACTAATGAACCTGAAAAAGCAGATCCTGTAGTGTGCTGGAGGTATTTATTGCAATGAGGGATCAGGAAATTCCTGCATACTGCAGGTGGCTGCATTAAGCAGTTCCCTTTTGCTCTGCAGACTGGCTCCTGGTGTATAAGGTGTGATGGGGCCACAGTACAGCTCCCAGCAGGCTCTTATCAGGGTAAAGTGCAGGTTTTCCTCATCCTCTTCTGGTTTATGTTCCTGCCTGGGGGAGGGGTGCAGGAGGTGCTGAAATTTCATTTTGTCTGACAGGATCTCTGGATTTTCCTGATGGCAGCAGCTGGTATCTCCTCTCCAGCAGTCTCTGACCCTCTGCCCAGCCCGAGACTGGTCCATGTTTTCTGATCCTACCAGATGTCTCAACGCCACCTGAAATTAAATATGACCAAAACCGAGCTTCTCATTTTCCCCCCCAAACCCACCTCCCCGCTCCCCCCGTTTTCTATTTCTGTTGATGGCTCTCTCATTCTCCCTGTCTCCTCAGCTCGAAACCTTGGGGTCATCTTTGACTCTTCTCTCTCCTTCTCTGCTCATATCCAGCAGACCGCCAAGACCTGTCGTTTCTTTCTTTACAACATCCGTAAAATCCGCCCCTTTCTTTCCGAGCACTCTACCAAAACCCTCATCCACACCCTTGTCACCTCTCGTTTAGACTACTGCAATCTGCTTCTTGCTGGCCTCCCACTTAGTCACCTCTCCCCTCTCCAGTCGGTTCAAAACTCTGCTGCCCGTCTCATCTTCCGCCAGGGTCGCTTTACTCATACTACCCCTCTCCTCAAGACCCTTCACTGGCTCCCTATCCGTTTTTGCATCCTGTTCAAACTTCTTCTACTAACCTATACATGTATTCACTCTGCTGCTCCCCAGTATCTCTCCACACTCGTCCTTCCTACACCCCTTCCCATGCACTCCGCTCCATGGATAAATCCTACTTATCTGTTCCCTTCTCCACTACTGCCAACTCCAGACTTCGCGCCTTCTGTCTCGCTGCACCCTACGCCTGGAATAAACTTCCTGAGCCCCTACGTCTTGCCCCATCCTTGGCCACCTTTAAATCTAGACTGAAAACCCACCTCTTTAACATTGCTTTTGACTCGTAACCACTTGTAACCACTCGCCTCCACCTACCCCCCTCTCTTCCTTCCTGTACACATTAATTGATTTCGTTTGCTTACTTTATTTCTTGTCTATTAGATTGTAAGCTCTTTGAGCAGGGACTGTCTTTCTTCTATGTTTGTACAGCGCTGCGTATGCCTTGTGGCGCTATAGAAATGCTAAATAGTAGTAGTAGTAGTAGAGACAAGCTGTGCAAGTCGCCTGCCCCTCAAATTAAATGAGGGGGCTGTGGGGAACTCCTTGACTGGAGGGATGTGCACTTCTCTCTGTGCTGCCTCTGCCTCGTTCTTTTCTGTCTCAACACTTGTTACAACCATGAGTGTAAAGACAGCTTTGGGGAGCCTAAAATACATCCTCATAAGTAGTTCAGAGGGAGCTCTCCAAAGTAAAGGTATTTGACTGTGTGCACAGGTGCCAGCTGGCTGCTGCAGTATTGAGGAAATCCCTTTCTCTGTGTCTGAGAGGGCTATTTAATTATATTTTACCTACAAACATTAGGTGAATCACACCAAAACACATAATTAATGACAATCAACGCTACATGATTGAAACAAACATACAGACAATGAATGACCCACTGCTTTATAAGACTTGTGTCATGTCACCCGTGTTATATTATAAGCATAAAATTGCTACATGAGTACATAAGTATTGGCCTACCGGGACAGACTGAAGGTCAATCAAGCCCGGTATCCTATTTCCAACAGTGGCCAATCCAGGTTACAAATCCCTGGCAAGATCCCAAAACACTAGAATACGTTTTATGCTGCTTATCCCAGAAACAAGCAGTGGATTTTCCCCAAGTCATTTTAATAACGGTCTATGGACTTTTCCTTTAGGAAGCCATCCAAACCTTTTTTAAACCCCGCTAAGCTAACCGTCTTTACCATATTCTCTGGCAACGAATTCCAGAGTTTAATTACACATTGAGTGAAGAAACATTTTCTATGATTTGTTTTATATTTACTACTTTGTAGCTTCATCGCATGCCCCCTAGTCCTAGTATTTTTCAAAAGAGTAAACAAAGGATTCCACTCCATTCATTATTTTATAGACCTCTACATATGTCTGTTGCCTTTGGAGAAAGCTAGCATCTCTCTTTGCACCCAAATTATCTGTTCCATGCCTCAAACTGCCTCCTATCTCTCCCTCTGAAACATACTGTACTGGTGAAACTGTGTGGAGAGTAAGGGAAGCAAGGCCAGTCCTGGGCGGCCTTCTACGGTCTGCTTCCCAAATATGGCTAAACGGGGCCGACTTTTAAGATCTCTGTCCCGTTTATGAGACTGGATTTGGGTTTGACAGCAAGTCCAGCGATTGGGAAGTAGGACCAGTGCCGGGCAGACTTCTACGGTCTGTGACCTGAGGATAGCATGAACAGAACAAGTGCGCGTTTTCTGTGTCGCATTCATATCGCATGCTATGAGTATCTCGGAGGGGAAAGGGAGATACCTTAAGGCTGATAGTGAGTAAAATGTCAGACTGTAACACTGCTGGTTTAATCAACTAGTGACAATGAAAAGGGACTATATATATATATATACACACACACATATACACACACACACACAGTATATAAGTATTACCAAACTGGGAAAGACCAAAGGTCCATCAAGCCCAGCATCCTGTTTCCAACAGTAACCAATCCAGATCACAAATAACTGGCAAGATCCCAAAAAAGTACAAAACATTTTATACTGCTTATCCCAGAAATAGTGGATTTTCCCCGTCCATTTAATAATGGTCTATGGACTTTTCCTTTAGGAAGCTGGCCAAACCTTTTTTTAAAACTCCGCTAAGCTAACCACCTTTACCACATTCTCTGGCAACGAATTCCAGAGTTTAATTACACATTGAGTGAAGAAATATTTTCTCTGATTCGTTTTTAAAATTTACTACTTTGTGGCTTCATTGAATGCCCCTAGTCCTAGTATTTTTGGAAACCGTAAACAGACGCTTCACATCTTCCCGTTCAACTCCACTCATTATTTTAGAGACCTCTATCATATCTCCCCTCAGCCGCCTTTTCTCTCTCTCTCTCTCTCTCTCTCTCTGTATATATATCTCTATATACTTTTGAATGATGAAAGTATTAGGGAAGGGCCGAACACGTAAAAGCCGGTTTTGTCACTTGTTAGTATCCTTTCATTGTTTCCTGTTTCTATTGCAGTTAACTGATTTAATGCTAATTTCAGTATATAAAAGTTATCCTACTGGTCAGTGAGCTTATTTTTTAGAAATACCAGCCATATTAGGTTTGTAACCCAAGAATCAAGTTATTTGTATTTTATTTTTTATTGAGATTTTAAGTCACAACTAAAAAAAATAAAACAGAAAATATAGGGAAAACAGAACATATGAAAGGAAATGTTCAAAAATCACATAAGAAATATAAAGCCACAGTACAGAGAAAATAAAGGAAATCTCAATAAATTAATCACCTGATCAACCATAATAAAGCTTCAGCCAGTAATAAACCAGTAACCACTGCAGCAGATCCAACATAGGGGAAAAGGGACTTGATAAATCCCTGTGTGTGTGTGTGTGTTTTTTTTTAACTACATTCAAAGTGGTTTACATATATTCAGGTACTTATTTTGTACCAGGGGCAATGGAGGGTTAAGTGACTTGCCCAGAGTCACAAGGAGCTGCAGTGGGAATTGAACCCAGTTCACCAGGATCAAAGTCCGCTGCACTAACCAGTAGCAAAATGAGAACAGGTATTATGTTTGCAAATACTTACGTGATTATAAAACATTACAATCGAGTCCCCTTGATCTTCGATAGAAAATGGCCCTGGTAGCCCAATATCCAGGGAAAGCTACTACTACTACTATTTAGCATTTCTATAGCGCTACAAGGCGTACGCAGCGCTGCACAAACATAGAAGAAAGACAGTCCCTGCTCAAAGAGCTTAAAGTCTAATAGACAAAAAATAAAGTAAGCAAATCAAATCAATTAATGTGAACGGGAAGGAAGAGAGGAGGGTAGGTGGAGGCAAGTGGTTACAAGTGGTTACGAGTCAAAAGCAATGTTAAAGAGGTGGGCTTTCAGTCTAGATTTAAAGGTGGCCAAGGATGGGGCAAGACGTAGGGGCTCAGGAAGTTTATTCCAGGCGTAGGGTGCAGCGAGACAGAAGGCGCGAAGTCTGGAGTTGGCAGTAGTGGAGAAGGGAACAGATAAGAAGGATTTATCCATGGAGCGGAGTGCACGGGAAGGGGTGTAGGGAAGGACGAATGTGGAGAGATACTGGGGAGCAGCAGAGTGAGTACATTTATAGGTTAGTAGAAGAAGTTTGAACAGGATGCGAAAACTGAATGTTTGTCACAGCACAAGAAATGTTTTAGTTTAAAATAAGTTTTAGGAATAATACCTTATCTTGCTCTTCAAGGGAAGATACAAGCAGAGTAGCCTTGTCTGCAATTTCATCTCACAAATTGTCAAGGAAAGTTTAGCTGACAAATTGCATTTCCCAGCTAAAGGTACAAAATCTGTAAAAAACACAAAACACATTCTTAGAAAGTTAAGAACATTTAGCTACTTGTGAATCAGAAAGAGTGAGGAACCTAAGCAAACATTCTGCAGACAGAAACAGAGATTCCTCCCCTGAGCAAGATTTTCAAAAATCTGCAACTTCTAGTGAACGTCCAACGTGTCCTTTTGGCTGATGAGGGGTCTGGGCTGCAGCTTTGATTTGCTATAATTATATCAGTATCTTTCTGTTAAAATCCCCCAGGCTCTAAAGACAGACAAAGAAGGTTATAAGTCCCTTAACATAACATTTCTGACTACCAGCATTTTCTAACATTGGACCTTTGTGTTCCAGTCTGGGGCTAATGGTCTTAAAGGTAAGATCAGTTCCCCTCCTCCCCCCCTTTCACACTCACAGTCCCTCAGCCCTCCTCCTGATCTTGGAGTCCTTCCTGGACATCCAACACTCACATCCTGTTATTCCAAATACTCAGACCCAGACACAGCTGTTCTTTATTCTGGAAGCAAAGTACATTTTACAAAGGTGTCAGGATGGATCAGGTTTTAAGCCCCTGGTAATTTGCAGAAAGTCATCCTCAGCCCAGGAAAAAGTCCCAGCTGCCTTTAGATTTCTGTCCGGTCACTCTCAGAATTACAGTGGCAGCTGCTTTTCCTACCACCAAGTCAGTACTGGGTTGTTGCTTTTGGTTTTTTTTTCATGTTTAATAACCAAAGGCTTTCAATGGATGGAATCAGGGCAAGGTATTCAGCCTGGGCCACGATCGCTGAGCTCAGCTCCTGGTACTTGGGTCGGGCCAGTAAGCCCTAGACATAGGAGTCAACTTTTCAGAATTATTGGGGGTGTTAAGCCCAATGGAAATAACCCCCGTTTATTTATTAGGTGAACCCCTGGTCCGGCAAGATTAAAGATTGATTACAAGATAAGTTCATAAAAATTTAAAATTGAATGAAAATAAGAGAAATTGATATTTATAGATGAACCAGCGAAGAGGTTGATGTTTGATAGATTGCTAAAACTTTGAAATGGTTGGCAATCAACATCACTGAGGTTCATGGGAAAAACGGAGATGTCGGCTGATAAGTGAAAAAGTGTAAAGAAATTTTTCTTTCCATATCATCATGCTGATCAATCCATAGACTGGTGGGTTGTGTCCGTCTACCAGCAGGTGGAGATAGAGAGCAAACTTTTGCCTCCCTATATGTGGTCATGTGCTGCCGGAAACTCCTCAGTATGTTCTCTATCTCAGCAGGTGGTGGTCACACACAGCAGCAGCTCTGGCTAGGTCTCCAAGCCTAATTTTTAGGTTTGTTGAGTACCTGGGGTTGAGGGCTCTTCTTGAGCAAGTGCAAACCTGGTGGCGCCAGGTCCCTCCTTTTCTCCCCCCTCCCGCTGGCTCCATAAAAAAAAAAAATTTTGAACGTCCTTAAAGGCGTTTATTTCGACGTTTATTTAAACGTTCACTGCAGCTACTCACTGGGACACCAGGTCGTTACAGCTCGGAGCGGAAAGCAGGTAATTTTTACCTTTTTATAGCGGGCAGGGGATTCCCCGATTTATCTCCACGTGGCATATGGCGTCAGAGGGCGAGGGCGTAAAGAGTCGCTCCCCCGGATCGCTTGAGCGCTTCTAGAGGGGTTGCGGGGTCTTAAAGCCTGATTCGCCCTTGTTGGGTGACAGTTTCGTGACCGATGAATGTCCCGGTCCTTCATCCGGCGTGGCGGTTTTTCCCGCCATAAACGCCCATCCCCCGCTCCTCGCCTCCGCCATCTTGGCCGGCCACGCGGCTCGGACGGCTTCTTCTTGGGCCGCCCTTGAGGTTGGAGACATTAATGCCATGAACGCCCTTAATTTGGGCGACGGCACCAAAGCGGCTAAAGTTAAGCGCCGCTTTTCCCGCGCGGCTCCTTCGCGGAGTGTCGCGCCGGACGCCATTTTGGATGCGCAGCATGTCTCTCCCCCGCTCTTGCGAGCGCCGGTTGAGGGTGTGTCTAGGGCAGTTGCCCAGGCTGCGGAAGTGCACAGTCGGGGGGGTTTCTCCCCCGAGTTTGTTTTGCTGCTGCATCAGGCCTCCCTTATGCAAAACGCTGCCCCTGCTCCCTCGTCTGATAAAGAGGTTGAGGTTCCCAGAGGTAAACGCCCTCGGGTTGATTCCCAGGCCTTGGAGGACTTTGTCTCCTCCGATGTAGATGAGGGCAGCGTATCGGAGTTCTCCCAACGGTCCTTTGCGGATTCCTTGGAGGAGACGGATCCCCGCTCGGATGGAGCGGATGACCCCTCTGCAGCGCTGCTCTTTAGCTCAGAGGATTTGCCCAACCTGTTAATGCAGGCCATGGGCATTTTGAAGATTTCCTCTCCGGAGGACGTCTCTCCCTCAGCCCCTGTTGGCTCTGCCATTATGCTGGGGACGTAACGCCCGCCTAGAGCCTTCCACGTGCATGATGCCATGCACACCTTAATTTCGGCTCAATGGGATGTCCCGGAAGCGAGCCTTAAAGTGGCTAGGGCTATGTCCCGCCTCTATCCTTTGCCTGAAAGTGAACGTGAGGCCTTTCTGTGGCCTACCGTGGATTCTTTAATCACTGCGGTGACTAAGAAAACGGCGTTGCCAGTGGAAGGTGGCACGGCCCTAAAGGACGCCCAAGACGGAAGATTGGAGGCGGCCTTAAGGTCGTCCTTTGAGGCGGCTGCTTTAAGTTTGCAGGCCTCAGTTTGCGGCTCCTATGTGGCCAGGGTGTGCCTGACTATGGTGCAGCGGGCTTCCCCCTCGGATCATTCCTTGAGGGCTGATTGGCCGGCCCTGGAATCGGACTTAGCCTATTTGGCAGACTTGCTGTATGATGTCTTGAGAGCCTCAGCTAAAGGCATGGCTCAGACAATCTCTGCGCGGCGGTGGCTTGGCTGAAGCATTGGTCTGCTGACCACGCCTCTAAATCCCGCCTGGCTAGATTGCCTTTTAAAGGCAAGCTGCTCTTTGGGGTCGAGCTGGACAAGATCGTGACCGATCTCGGCACGTCTAAGGGCAAGAAGTTACCAGAGGTCAGGACTCGGGCTAGTACTCGCCCTGGTTCCTCCAGAGGACGGTTTCAGGAAGTCCGTCGGTACCGCCCGGGCAGGTCGGGCTTCTCTGCCCCCTCTTCCTTCAAGAGGACCTTCTCCCCCAAGCAGCATTCCTTTCGCAGAGACCGCCGTCCCGGAGGTGCTCCCTCCGGTCCTCCCCCAGGGTCTCGTACCCAATGACGGGGCCTTGGTCCATGCCCCAGTGCAGATTGGAGGACGGCTGTCCTCGTTTATGGGCGAGTGGACCACAATAACTTCAGACGCTTGGGTGCTGGAAGTCATCAGAGACGGCTACAAGTTAGAGTTCTGCCGACCCTTAAAAGACGGGTTTGTACTCTCTCCCTGCAAGTCTCCGGTCAAAGCTGTGGCAGTGCAGCAGACCTTGGGCAATCTGATCCGCCTGGAGGCGGTCGTTCCGGTGCCAGAAAATCAGCTTGGCAAGGGACGTTACTCCATTTTCTTTGTGATTCCAAAGAAAGGAGGTTCTGTGCGGCCTATCCTCGACCTCAAGGGGTCCATTGGGCCTTGAAAGTTCGGCACTTTCGCATGGAGACCCTCCGCTCTGTTATAGCGGCAGTGAAGGCAGGAGAGTTCCTGGCATCCTTGGGCATCAAGGAAGCGTACTTGCATATTCCCATCTGGCCTCCTCATCAACGCTTTTTGCGTTTTGCAGTACTGGGCCGACACTTCCAGTTCAGAGCCCTCCAGTTCGGGTTGGCTACTGCTCCGCTGACCTTCTCCAAAGTAATGGTGGTCCTCGCGGCCTTCCTGAGGAAGGAAGGAGTTCAAGTCCATTCTTATCTGGACGACTGGTTGATCCAAGCCCCCTCTTATGCAGAGTGCGGCAAAGCTGTGAACCGGGTGGTTGCTCTTTGAGCTCCCTGAGGTGGATCATCAACTGGGAGAAAAGCCAGCTGCGCCCGACTCAGTCCCTGGACTATCTGGGAGTTCGTTTCGACACCCAAGTGGGCAGAGTGTTCCTGCCAGACAATCGGATTGTCAAGCTTCAGGCTCAGGTGGACTAGTTCCTAGTAGCCTCTCCTATTCGGGCTTGGGACTATGTGCAGCTGTTGGGCTCTTTGACGGCCACGATGGATGTAGTGCCCTGGGCCAGGGCTCTTATGAGACCACTACAGCAATCTCTGCTGATGCGCTGGACTCCGATGTCGGAGGATTATGCTGTGCGCCTTCCCTTGGACCCAGCAGTGCGCAAGGCGCTGAGCTGGTGGACGCAGACAGACAAGTTGTCTGCAGGAATGCCTCTGGTGACCCCGGAGTGGATTGTCGTCTCGACAGACGCCTCTTTGATGGGCTGGGGAGCCCACCGCTTGGGAAGGACAGCGCAGGGGCTCTGGTCTCCTGCAGAGGCAAAGTGGTCTATCAACCTCCTGGAACTCAGAGCCATTCGGTGGTGCTGTGGAGTTCAATCCTGGTACTCTGGCGTTGAAGCCAGTACGGGTCCTGTCGGACAATGCCACGGCTGTGGCCTATGTCACCCGCCAGGGAGGTACCAAGAGCGCCCCTCTAGCCAAGGAGGCCATGAATCTATGCCAGTGGGCGGAAGTGAACCTGGCACAGCTGTCAGCGGCTCTCTTTGCCGGAGTCATGAATGTCAAGGCGGACTTCTCAGTCGCCATACCTTGGAGCCCGGAGAGTGGCAGCTATTGGCTCAGGCATTCTTGGACATCACGAAGCGCTGGGGCCAAGCCGAGCCTAGACCTGATGGCGTCATCGGCTAATTGCCAATGCCGCGCTTTTCAGCAGAGGACGGGACCCTCGATCCCTGGGAGTAGATGCTAAGCATCCAGGCCGGCTAATCCTGATGGTCCAGACTGGCCCAGACGTCCCTGGTATGCGGACTTGATCAGGCTCTCAGTGGACATCCTCTGCGGCTGCCAGTGGAGCAGAGCCTGTTGCATAGGGTCCCGTGGTGAGGGAGGATCCCTCCCCCTTTGGTCTTACGGCCTGGCTATTGAGCGGCAGCGTCTGAGGAAGAAGGACTTCTCAGACAAGGTCATCGCCACTATGCTGAGAGCGAGGGAAGCGCTCTACTTTTACTGCTTACGCCAGGGTTGTGGCGTACCTTTGCAGCGTGGTGAAGCAGGCTCATTTTCTCCATTCACTGCTCCAATTTCTTCAGTGTTGGCATTCCTGCAAGAAGGTCTGGAGAAAGGCCTGTCGCTCAGTTCCCTTAAAGTCCAGGTAGCGGCCCCTGGCTTGCTTCAGGGGCCGCCTGAAGGGTGCTCCCTGGCTTCGCAGCCAGATGTGGTGCGTTTTCTCAAGGGAGTTAAGCACCTGCGCCCTCCTCTGCACTCAGTGGTGCCTGCGTGGAATTTCAGCCTGGTGCTAAGAGCATTACAGAAGCCGCCTTTGGAACCCTTGTCGAGGGCATCTCTGAAAGACCTGACGTTGAAAGCAGTCTTTTGGTGGCTACCCTTCAGCCAGAAGAGTTTCCGATCTCCAGGCACTTCATGTCGAGAGCTCTTTCTTGCAGTTCACTGAGGCAGAGTGTCTATTCGCACAGGGGCCTTCCTTCCTGCCCAAGATTGGTTCTCGCTTCCATGTGAATCAGCAGCTTGTCTCCCTTCCTTTCGTAGGGAGGACTACCCAGAGGAGTACTCTGCTCTTAAATATCTGGATGTGAGACGAGTCATCATCAGATACTTGGAAGTGACCAATGATTTCCGGAAATCGGATCATCTGTTTGTCCTGTTTGCAGGTCCTTCGTAAGGGTCTGCAGGCTACTAAGCCTACAGTGGCAAGATGGGTCAAGGAAGCCATCGCAGGCGGCTTATGTGGCCGCGGGGAAGGTGCCGCCTATACAGCTGAAGGCTCACTCCACTAGAGCTCAGGCGGCCTCGATGGCAGAGGCCCGGGTCCGTCTCCTTGGAGAGATATGCAAGGCGGCAACTTGGGCTTCGGCCCATACATTCTCCAAGCATTACCGCTTGACTGTGGCGGCACGGGCGGAGGCCCGGTTTGGAGATTCAGTGTTGAGTTCAGGGATTTCAATGTCCCCGCCCTGGGTGAGTACTTGCTTCGGGACATCCCACAGTCTATGGATTGATCAGCATGATGATATGGAAGGTAAAATTATGTATCATACCTGATAATTTTCTTCCATTAATCATAGCTGATCAATCCATAGCCCCTCCCAGATATCTATACTGTTTTATTCTGGTTGCATTTCAGGTTCAAGTTTAGACTTCAGTTACTTCAGAAAGACTTCGTGTTCAAGTTTTTCACTTGGATCTTCAAGAGTTTGAGACGAGTTTGTGTTACAGTGAGCTGCTGCATTCCTCTCCCCTCAGTTTACGGGGCTGGATTGAGACTTAAATTCTGCCGGCACTCCCTCCCGCTAGTGCGGTTGTAGGGCAGCTTTGTACCCCTCCGCTTTGGCGGTGTTAGGGTCAGTCAGCTCCTCCCGCTGGTGCGGTTGCAGGATAAGCCAGATAACCCCCGCATCGGCGGGTGTGGTGTCCCCTCCCCCGCTCCGCGGGGATGAGCTGGACGGATTCCCCTCCCTCACTTGTGTGGGGATGAGCTGGGTAATCCCCTCGCCCCACTTGTGTGGGGATGAGCTGGGTTAATTCCCTCCCCCGTTTCGGCGGTGGTGAGCTGGGCAGAGTGTCCCTTCGTGGGTGTAATTCTCTAAGTGCTGAGTCCTGCGGATGGAGCTTTGATATCGACATACTGAGGAGTTTCCGGCAGCACATGACCACATATAGGGAGGCAAAAGGATTGCTCTCTATCTCCACCTGCTGGTAGATGGACACAACCCACCAGTCTATGGATTGAGTCAGCTATGATTAATGGAAAGAAAATTATCAGGTATGATACATAATTTTACCTTTGTTAAGAATGTTCAGTAAGTCACATACATAGTAGATGATGGCAGAAAAAGACCTGCACGTCCATCTAGTCTGCCCAACAAGATAAACTCATATATGCTACTTCTTGTGTATACCTTACCTTGATTTGGTATCTGCCATTTTCAGGACACAGACCGTAGAAGTCTTGCCCAGAACTAGCCCCACCACCCAAACACCAGCACCGCCTCCAATCTCGGCTAAGCTTCTGGAGGATCCATTTCCTTCTGCACAGATTTCATTTATGCATATCCAACGCATGTTGAATTCCATTACCGTTTTCGATGTCCACCACCTCCCGCGGGAGGGCATTCACAGCGTTCACACACCCTCTCCCGTGAAAAAATACTTCCTGACAGTTTTCTTGAGTCTGCCCCCTTTCAATCTCATTTCATGTCCTCTCGTTCTACCGCCTTCCCATCTCCAGAAAAGGTTTGTTTGCGGATTAATACCTTTCAAATATTTGAACGTCTGTATCATATCACCCCTGTTGGAAAACAAAAAGAGCAGATCGTGTAAAATGTAATTTATTTAAACAATATATCAATACTTATGTAAATATAGACAGCCCGACACAGGCCGTGTTTCGCCCAACTGGGCTGCTTCAGGGGCTATAAAAAGATAAAATATATATAAATATTGTCTGTTGTAATGTTACACATGTAGATAACATATATATTATATATATATACACATATACATATACATGTATATACGCACACAACACTTATATCGTACATATATAAATTAGAAATGATAATACATCATCTAAACTTATATTAAATATTAATCAACCAGAGATCTAAAAGAATAAAAGGAACAGCTAACGCTTAAAATTAAAAAAATTAAAGATTATAAAACAGACATAGACTAAGACACCCACCTATACAAGAGTCCTTTATTGCCAAATACTAGGCAGACGGAGCAAGTCCTGTTAATAGCTAAAAAATAAAAAAGTTCTTATTAGTTAAAAGAATTTATCTACTACTGAAATAAGGTAAACTAAAATCAGAAAATTTTGAAAATTGATCTAAACTCACATTTATGAAGAATTGGTTTGGAAAAAACAGCTCGATCAGAGTTTCCAAAATATATAGTAGTCCGCTGACCTAATGTACGAGATTCTGCAGATATGATCAACACACTTGAAACAATTTCACCAAGTGAAGACATGCTCTTAGTGACTCTTGATGTAGAGAGTCTGTATACTAATATTCCACAGGAAGAATCCATTGAAATTATCAAAGAACAACTACTTGAACAAAATACATCATCTAGATTTCCAGTGCAATTCATTATCGAATTAGCCACGATAGCACTTACCAAATATTTCTTCTCATTTAAGGGTAAATTTTACCACCAAATCAAGGGAACAGCTATGGGCGCCAAGTTCGCACCGTCTATCGCAAATCTATATGTAGCAAATTTCGAGAAGAAATTCTTGCCAGGTAATAAATATATGGGAAATGTATTTCTGTGGAAGAGATATATAGATGATATCCTCATGATTTGGAAAGGAACAGAAAGTGACCTGAAAGACTTTTGTAATTGGATAAACACTTTGGATACCAACCTGAAATTTCAAATGAACTATAATAAAAAAACTATTCCCTTCCTGGACATCAATATAAGTATTAAACAGAATAAATTCATTACAGATATCTACCGTAAACCCACAGACGTCAATAAATATTTACATTATGAAAGTTGCCACAGTAAAAGTTTGAAAACCAACTTACCCTACAGTCAATTTTTGAGATTGAGACGACTATGCTCAGACTCAAGAACATATGTAGACAGATCCAAAGATATGTCCAAACGGTTCATAGAAAAGGGCTATCCACAGAAATGTATAAGAGAAGGTTTTCAGAAAGCCTTGAAATCCACAAGGGAAGCACTACTTAGGCCAAGTCATAAAACCAATACAAATAAGATTGTGTGTACACTACCTTTCACTAATATGTCTTATTCCATTGTTAGTATAATCAAAAAGCATTGGCACCTATTGGAGAATCTAGAAATATTTGATCAAAAGAAACTCATTGTTGCTTACAAACGAGAGAAAAATTTGAGAGATCTTCTAGTTCCAGCCACACTACCGAATATAGATGTATCACTAAGAAACCTTCCTAAGGGACATTTTCGGTGTGGCAAATGTACTGTATGCAATGTGAATATTAAGACCAAAAGTATATTTATACAATCAGCAAATAAAGAGATCCATTTACACCATTTTTCCAATTGTCAGACAAGCAAGGTGATATATGTTGCCACATGTCCCTGTAAATTAGCCTATATAGGCAAAACAAAGAGGAAACTTAACATCAGAATTATAGAACATAGGAGCGCCTTAAAAAATCAAATCTTGGAAAAACCTTTAGTAGCGCACTCACTAGCCTTAGGTCATAAGTTTGAAGAGTATACATTCTGTGCAATCTATGTATATAAGAATAAGTGGAGAGGAGGTTCAGCAGACACATTTCTACTACGGAAAGAGCAGGAATTTATCTATAATTTAAACACCCTCCATCCACATGGTTTAAATGCAGATACTGATTTGTCTGTCTTTCTTTAAAAATATTTCATGATGTAATTTGTATGTCTCCAATATGTGTAAAGAATAATGAAACAGACTTCTAAGACATCCACCACACATACAATTCTTTTTGATCAGTTCTATTATTCATTTTTTAGCACACATTTATCATTGGTCATTCATTTTTAATCTATTTATATAATTAAATATCCCGTTCATATCAGTGACGTCATTTGACCCCTGACCCCCCTTTTGTTTCGATTTGACAATTATTTGATCTTCCATCCCTCTATAATTAATATAGGAAAGGTAGATTTACTAGATATTTTCCACAAAAAGAACAGCTGCAGCCATCATTTAGGCAATATGAGTTTGTTTTAGTAGTCCGAAATACGACTGTTGTGACGTCATCAGCTGCATAATTTATCTATTTTTAACAACCCTTTTTATTAAACTCCTTGATTTACATAGTTTCCCCTTTCTTTGAATTGGCATAGCACTACTGCTTAGCAATTATAAACAGAGAAAGTGAGACTTTCAGGTCTTGAAGCCTGACCTTTGAACTCCCATTTCCTGTTTTAAAAACTTCTTCCATTCACTGGCGGTTTTTTTCAGCGTTTTCAGAGATACGCGACCGTGATACTGGCTTTATGTAAGTATACACATTTCACTTTAGCGGTCTGAATGGCAAGCAGCGAATACACATATATATTTTTTTCAAAAAATATATAAGAAAGTGTCGATAACACAAGCAGCACTTTGCTTTTATCTTTCTCCTTCTTTTTGGCAAGCATGATAGATATAAACGTGACGATAGCACTGGCTTTATATAAATTGGACCTTTGCTCTAGTCATTTATATACAAGTAGTATTTTTTATTTATTTTTTATTCTCGCGTGTCAAATACGATATATAAATATAATACTGATTATTTGAAAGCAGTTCTTCTTCAATAATGAGCAGAAAAAGGAACGTGATGATAGCACTGGTTTTAGATAAACTACACTTCCGTTTTAGCTTTTAGTTTTTTGTACACAAGTAGCACTTTGATTTTCGCGCGTTTTCAACGGCGAATACGATGCATAAACATAGTATTGCCTTTTTGTAAGCAGCTGTTTGACATAAATTTAGAGAAATATTATCGTGGGATTGATACTTTTGCTCCAGCAATTCTTGGATGATATGCACAATAAGGTGCCACGATTGACCCATTATACATTATAGTACCACTTCTCTTTTATTAGGTCAGCGGACTACTATATATTTTGGAAACTCTGATCGAGCTGTTTTTTCCAAACCAATTCTTCATAAATGTGAGTTTAGATCAATTTTCAAAATTTTCTGATTTTAGTTTACCTTATTTCAGTAGTAGATAAATTCTTTTAACTAATAAGAACTTTTTTATTTTTTAGCTATTAACAGGACTTGCTCCGTCTGCCTAGTATTTGGCAATAAAGGACTCTTGTATAGGTGGGTGTCTTAGTCTATGTCTGTTTTATAATCTTTAATTTTTTTAATTTTAAGCGTTAGCTGTTCCTTTATTCTTTTAGATCTCTGGTTGATTAATATTTAATATAAGTTTAGATGATGTATTATCATTTCTAATTTATATATGTACGAAATAAGTGTTGTGTGCGTATATACATGTATATGTATATGTGTATATATATAATATATATGTTATCTACATGTGTAACATTACAACAGACAATATTTATATATATTTATCTTTTTATAGCCCCTGAAGCAGCCCAGTTGGGCGAAACACGGCCTGTGTCGGGCTGTCTATATTTACATAAGTATTGATATATTGTTTAAATAAATTACATTTTACACGATCTGCTCTTTTTGTTTTCCATCTTGGAGTTTGCAGCCTTTGTGCTTTCTTGGACCCCATCATATCACCCCTGTTCCTCCTTTCCTCCAGGGTATACATGTTCAGGTCCGCAAGTCTCTCCTCATACGTCTTGTAACACAAATTCCTTACCATTCTCGTAGCTTTTCTTTGCACCGCTTCAATTCTTTTTACATTCTTAGCAAGATACGGCCTCCAAAACTGAACACAATACTCCAGGTGGGGCCTCACCAACGACTTGTACAGGGGCATCAACACCCCCTTTCTTCTGCTGGTCACACCTCTCTCTATACAGCCTTTAAGGTCACATACAGCCTATAATAAGAATGAAAATTATTGATCATTAGTTGACGAGACTAGAAGTAAAAATAACATCATTTTCATACCGAAAACTGAATAAGAATAGAAAACTTACTGTCCTGAACAGACATTTTTCTGAATGAAAACTTTACACACACACCTATTCTACCTGAGCTGGTGGGGAGCAGGATCCCAAGCCAAACCCGATTGCAGTGGCATAGCCATGGGTGGCCAAGGGCTGAGGCCCACTCAGCAGCAGTAGCTGCTTTTCAACTCTGCAGTCTGTTGCGTTTTCCAAAACTGCTAATCCTGGAAACCACACATGCTCAGTTTTCAGCACATGCCGGTGTCGTCGGAGGACCGGGGAAGCCGCAGCAGATTGTCCAGCTGAAGAGCAGCGTTGTCAGAACAGAATAAAAACTAGAACAAAATATCACTGTTCACAGCAACTGTCCATCAAGCCCAGTAATCTCTTCCAGTAGTGACGATCAGGGGTTCCTGGCAGGATCTCAAAAAGTAGACAGAGTCCTTCTTGCATAACCAGTGATAAGCAGTAGATTTCCCCATCTACCTGGTTAAAAATGGTTTGTAGACTTTTCCCTAGAGAGAATCCACTTACGTGGAGAACTCAGTAGATTCCACGGGGCGTGAAATGAGAATGCAAAAGGTGGGAGTATAAGCCAGGCTATCCAAAGACCGAAACCAGGGTAAACTTAAAATATATGACGTTTAATAGTTTAAAACAAATAAAAATAAAACCAATATAGAAAATGACTCGACATAACGTTATGTTTCGGCCGGATGGCCTACATCAGGAGTCTGGTCATTGGGGTAACAATGACTAAAGATATCAAAGGGTATAATCACAAAATCCTCAAAACTCAAGAAAAACCAATCGAAAAATCTGCAGACAGGATCTACAAAAGAAGGACCGTTACATATTTAATCCGTCTGCCGCTGCGTTACTGCACTAACGATAAGGAAAACAAAAATCTTTAGTCATTGTTTACCCCAGTGACCAGACTCCTGAGGTAGGCCATCCGGCCAGAAACATAACGTTATGTCGAGTCATTTTCTATATTGGTTTTATTTTTATTTGTTTTAAACTATTAAACGTCATATATTTTAAGTTTACCCTGGTTTCAGTCTTTGGATAGCCTGGCTTATACTCCCACCTTTCGCATTCTCATTATAGACTTTTCCTCCAGGAACGTGTCTGTACCCTTATTAAACCCATTGGCTTTCTGCTGGTGGTTGAGGAATTCTCACCCTTCTCCTCTGCTCCATTTTTCTGGCAGGTTGACGGTTATGCCGAGAGATGGCATCAAGCTGCAGCGAGCTGGAGAAATCAATTGAGGTGTTGGTCAGGAACTTCTACAAATACGCAGAAAAGAAGGGGAAAAAAGACAAGATGACCAAGAAGGAGTTCCGCAAGATGGTCGGCTCTGAGCTGAACCATATCCTAACGGTGAGAGCCGGAACAGCGAGGGGCTGGGGCTCCGAGGACAGAGAGAGAGAGAAAGACTGAGGAATGGGGAGGGAGCTGCGGACAAAAAGAGTGTGACTTTGGGAGGGGGGAGCAGTGGTTCAGAGAGGAAGGGAAAATGAGGGGGGGAGGGAGGGAAAGCATGAGAGAGTCTAGGGGAGAGGCTGGGGCCTTAAGGACTAAGAGAGGGGCAGGAGGGCTCAGGACCTGAGAGAGACTGAGGTCCCGAGGGCTGTGAGAGATGGGGACAGGAACCTAGTGCACACAAACAAGTCTTTCGTTTGACAGAATAGTGCAAGAGATGGAGCAGGAATGTGTTGGATTATATATATTACTAGTAAAAAAGGCCCGTTTCTGACACAAATGAAACGGGCGCTAGCAAGGTTTTCCTCGGAGTGTGTATGTTTGAGAGAGTGTATGTGAGAGTGACTGTGTGAGAGAGAGAGAGTGAATGTGCCAGTGTGTGTGTGTGAGAGAGAGAGTGAATGTGCCAGTGTGTGTGTGTGAGAGAGAGAGAGTCTGGGTGCGAGTGTGTATGTGTGAGAATGAGAGTGTATGCAAGTGCGTATGTGAGACAGTGTGAGAGAGAGTGTGTTTCACAGATACAGTGTCTGCGAGAGAGAGAGTGTGTGTGAGACACAGACTCTCTGTGAGACTGAGTGTATGAGACCAAGAGTGTGTGTGAGTGACTGTGTGACACATAGAGAGTGAATGTGATACATTGTGAGACATAGAGTGTGTGAGAGACAGTGTGTGAGTGAGAGAGAGAAAGACATTGACTGTGAGAGAGAGAGTGTGTCTGCGAGAGAGAGAGTGTGTGTGAGACACAGACTCTCTGTGAGACTGAGTGTATGAGACCAAGAGAGTGTGTGAGTGACTGTGTGACACATAGAGAGTGAATGTGATACAGTGTGAGACATAGAGTGTGTGAGAGACAGTGTGTGAGAGAGAGAAAGACATTGACTGTGTGAGAGAGAGTGTGTGTGTGAGAGAGTGAGAGAGAGTGAGAGTGAGAGTGTGTGTGTGTGTGTGTGTGTGACAGAGATACCTCCCCCCCTCTCTGGTGTCAGGCCCCCTCCCTCTCTCTGGTGTCTGAGCGTTACTGTGCAGGACGCTGAGCTCTGGCTGTGCTTCGGGGAACTATTTAATAGAATGCACCTCCAACATTCTGAAGCTGAGAAACCTCGTGTGGTGGTCACTCTTCTGCTTGTGAGGAACCCGGAAGTACCTGATGTCAATTCAGGAGATGGATACAGAGAGCAGGAATGCCTCAGCCATGCAGTCAGCCTCAGAATGTTGGAGGTGCGTTTTATATATAGGATAACTGCCTGGTCAAATTTTAATTGGGAAAGAGATGGGGGAAGGTTACAGGTGAAGCTGACTCTCCTGTATCTCAGGCCTGTAACGTATCCCTCTCTCTCATATATCATTTGCCCTCTCAGCCTGATGATACAGGTAGACAAGGTGAATGGTAGGGAGGGATGTATCACAGGCCTGAACACGTCCCTCCCTATCTGTTCACCTGTTCTCCTGTCTCTTAGGCCTGTACATCCCTCTCTCCCCTGTCCATTCACACCTCTGTTCCTGTGTTTCTTAAGTATGGATCCTTATTAAACTCTTTTCCAAGTTGACGTTTTCCTATGCTTTTCCTCCCCAGAACACACAGAGTAAGGAGGGTGCTGACAAGCTTATCAAGTCCTTGGATGCCGTGATGAAGATGGCAAGATCAGCTTTGATGAAGTACTGGACCTGATAGTGGAAATTGCCAAAGAGCTGAGTCAGGCAAATCTCCTCCAGATCCAGGATGCTCCCCAGAGTTCACAATCTGGCAATTAGATCTCTCCTGAGCTCAGCCCACCACTTTTCACCCTTGAACTCTTAGGATGTCCTGTAAATTCCTGAAGTCCTCATGGAGGGAGTTGGGTCCTCCCTGGGAGTTGCTGGAGTGCTGCATTCCATTAAATTTCATGTGTGGTGAGGAGGACGAGGCCTAAGCTGGCAGTCCTCCAGTTCTAATTTGTCCACCCCCTGTGCCTTGCTGAGGCCTGTAGTCCATGTTGTATCGCAGTGAGAATGAAGGAGGGAGCTGGATTCTCAGTCTGGCTGAGTACATTTGGATTTGCTGGTGTCTCTTCTGCCTCTCTGTCTCTGATCTATGTATTAATGTCACTATTACTGCTCATAGAATATATAAGACGCCATTCTGTGGTTATATTACTCATCACACATAGAACTAAACACCACAAAACTCTGTGAAAACAAACCAGTGTCCTTCAGGATGTGGCTTAATCTTTTACAGCTAGATGTGTCTGTGACCCCCATCCCC
Source organism: Microcaecilia unicolor (assembly GCF_901765095.1). NCBI lineage: Eukaryota > Metazoa > Chordata > Amphibia > Gymnophiona > Siphonopidae > Microcaecilia > Microcaecilia unicolor. The sequence continues at coordinate 36,818,108 of NC_044044.1, forward strand.
TCCTCACAGGGGAGGTATGAATCAGGGTATCTGAGGACCACGCTCCTGCCTTCCTTCTGATGTTGTCAGACGGCTCTGTAATCTGCACGCACAGACAGATTCTGTCCCACGAGGTGTCCAGGGTCCAGTTTGGCCATGTTATTGGTCACATGTGCTTTGCACCTGACCCATTCCGCTGCTGGGTCTTGGGGGCTCAGTGAGGTCTCACTGCCCTGCACATCAAAAGGAGTTTGTCAGCTGTTCAGATGATCTGCATTCCAGACTGACAAACCTGACCCCCCCCCCCCCTCCAATGCCAGAGCAGGAGCAGCTCCTATGATACTGAGTAGCTGGGCTTGTGGAGAACTAACACCCCATCAGTAAACAGGGTATTGGTAGGCTGGGGTGGAAGCAGAGGAGGAACAGGGACCCTACAGTGCTGGAAGGCAGGAGGAGAGAGAGAACTAGATACAAGGGAGAGCCCCTAACATCGACTTACCGCTAAAGCACAACCCTTCCCAACTCTCAGACACCCCCCTACCCACTAGGTCTTCTGAGTGGGGCCCATGCTAGGGTAATAGGGGTATTACTGAGTATCTCTAGTGAGAGTGGAGGCAGGGGGGGGGGGGGGGGGGTGGGGGGGATGGGGGGTTGTGATCTGGGTCTATACTACTAGCCATTTTGTGACAGGCTTTTCCATCCCATTATTAGCATATTAGAGGGATTTAGAAGTATGAAAATAGCCAAGGACATAGGCTGCAGGACATTATTTTTTTGCAGGGCAGTGTCCGCCCCTTCCTGGGGGAGATGGGCAGACAGTTGCCACCCTTCAGTCTAGCCCAGCCAGGGGAAGCATGTTGAATCTGGCCAGCAGGTGTCACCTGTTGCTCAACATCCAAGCACAAGCCAATTTCGGAAGCGGAAGTCTTGTGTTGGGAATGAAATCTGGGTCTGCACAGTGCCGAGCCAGGCCAATATATTTCTGGACTGCAGCAATTATAGTGGGCCTTCTGTGCATAGGAACCAACTTTTTAGAATTATTGGGGTGCTAAGCCCCAATGACAATAACCCTCGCTGGACACATACAAGGAATTCTCTCAATACTGGGGGTGCTCAAGCACCCACAGAGCCGGCTCCTATGCTTCTGTGGCATTCTGGCGAGATTCAGACTTACATCGCAGACTTGCTTCTCTTCTGCAGGGCTTCTCAGCCCCAGTTCTCACTGACTTCAGACAGGTCTGGGTTTTTAAGGTAACTGTTTCTGCAAATTAATCTTATTCTTCAATCAAGCGGCAGCAAACCCATGTGCGCCTAAATCCTGAGGACGCGTGGAAACAAAACATGCTTTTTAAAACTTGCTGACCCAGTAACTTTGGCAGATGTATCTTAGAAGCATTGAGCTTGTGTTAAAGCCACTGCCCAGGCCCTGATGCCGTTCGGCTCAGTGCACTGCTGTAAAGGTTCCTGTTTGCAGGCTGTAGGGCTTTCACGGAAAATCTGTTCTGAAGGTTTCAATAAATACCTTGCTTGTGGATCCACACCCAGTGTCCCTCCTCTTGGCTTTTTAGGATGTTTGGGTTGGAACTGGGATACATAGGTATTTTTTTTCCTGTTTAGTCATGACTAAATTATTAAAAGAACCACAGCAAAATAAAATATACAAACAAAACAAGAAAGCAAAGGAACACGGGTGGGAGGAGGCTGGATAGAAAAAGAAAAATCAGCATTATCAGCTCAGCCCAATTTCACTACCTCTTAAATCTCCTACAACCAAACTCAGGAGAGCAGCTCAGCTGGCCAACCATGTAGTGTCTGAGTCTTCCTGAAGCTGGTAAAATAATCTTTAATTGAGGTGGCTCATCTATCTATCTATCTATCTATCTATCTATCTATCTATCTATCTATCTATCTATCTATCTATCTATCTATCTATCTATCTATCTATATACTAGTAAAAAAGCCCCGTTTCTGATGCAAATGAAACGGGGGCTAGCAAGGTTTTCTTCTGTGTGCATGTGGGAGTGTGTGTGTCCCTGCCCTCTGCCCTCTCTCCCTTCCCCTGTGCTGTCTGTCCTCTCCCCTCGGAGTCGAGTCCTTCAGTGTTAAGTTTCCTGCAGTGCTGTGTTTGTGTTACAGAGATAGTGAGGGCTTCTGCCCTCTCTCTCCTCCCCACTCTTGAGTCCTTCACTGTTACAGAGAGAGCGAGGGCGGGGCAGACACTCATGGGGAAACCGGATATCTCTCCCCCTTCACACTTCCGGCTGGAGGCTTCATTTAGAACGTTGGTGGTGCCTTTTATATATAGAGATATAACATTACATTAGTCTTACTTTCCGCATCATCCCCTATAGTTTGTGGGGATCACAAGATAACAAGAAAACCATCATGTTTAGCTGGGAAATATACAACAATATAACAGGTTAAAACTATAATTAACCTACACTTTGCTCAAATAACACTTAAGTTGCTTATGAAACATCAAACAATTAGAAATCGAGCGAATACTCGCTGGAACAGAATGTCACAAAGAGGCAGCCTGATTAAAAAAAAAACAAAGCAGAAAAGCTGTCTAGAATACGCAACAGCTTAATCGATAGAAAACCTGTCCTGTTAAGAACTGTCGACCCAAATGAAGGCCCAGCAAATAGAACAGCAGATTTCCCTGCAAATACTAGCGTGCAGAACTTAAAATGAGAACTGGTAACCAATGCAGTTTGTAAAAATAGGGTAGAACACATTACTACTACTACTTACATTTCTAGAGCGCTACTAGGGTTACACAGCGCTGTCAAATTAACAAATTAACAAATCAGGATGGTCCCTGCTCAGGAGAGCTTCCAATCTACATTCCTCCCTTTCGAGGAGAAAATATCCCTAATTGCCAGATTTTGTACTGTCTGCAAACCTTTTCATTAATGATTTATGCAGCCCTAGATAAACAGTATTGCAATAATCCATCTTTGAATGCAGGAATAACTGCACTGAATTCCAAAAACTTCAAAGAACTTCCATACAGATCTTAACTTTTCAGTAACGAAAAAATGCTTCATCCCCTTATTTACCTGATTTAGCCAAAGGCCATTTGACTGTCCACCTCTACTCCTAAAACCCTTGTAAACAAAATGAAATGTAAGCTGCTAATTTCCCTTCCTGCACATCTCTAGGGATCCCAACCATAAAAATGTCATTTTTTTTCCTGATTTAGTATTAATCGAGAATCTATCGCCCAACTCTCAATGGCACCAAAAACATTCTTGAATCCTAAGGTGTCCTTGTAATCGGTAGAAGCTGGCAACAAAATAGTAATATCATCTGCATAAATATAGGAAAACACTTTCAACTGTTAAGTAGTCTCCCTAAAGGCTGTAACAAAACATTAAACAGCAGCGGCGACAGGGGGGATCCCTGTGGCACCCAAACATCCCATAACACCTTAACTCTATAGGTTCTCTCTCTTTAAAAACCCTTAAACCAGTTAATATTGCACCTGTAAGTCCAAAGCTATCCAGCAGATACAACAAAACTGTCAAAGGCACTGGATAAATCAATTGAAATTCCTAGAATTGGTCTGACCCAATCTAACAGATTCTTAAGCGACACCTATTTGTATAACTGGAATTCAACACCTAACGTTGATCATACTTTACACTTAATATTAGTCATTTAACCTGAATTTGAAAATAAGCACGAAAGAATGGCATGTGGAATTCTTACCACCTCTCTTTCTCTGTGTCCTCCCACTGAATGGGGTGCAGGCAGTTTCAATGGGAGTTGAATTCAAACATTTGTGATCATAAGAAAGCCAGGCAGGGTCAGACAAGGTCCATCGCGCTCGTAGCCAGTCCAGGTCACACTATAATACTGTAAAATGAAACCGAATGTGATAATATAGCAAACCACTAGATGTCACTGTGAACAAATTTCAAAGGATGGATTTTACAGTTTAACCACAGGGTGGCACTGTCCCACCACAGCATGTTTTACTTGACAAATAGCAAGGTTTAAGAAAGTGATATGGTTCAGTCACTAAGTTTCACAGTCAAATTCACAAACAAAATGGAATTACACATAGAGGTGTGACGGCATTGGGAGGGTGTGTAGTGGGGAAAGCATACATTTCCGGTCCCTGTATAGAGGATCCTTAAATAGCATGAGGATAGAAACCATATTTTGAGTACTTCAGCTCGAAATGGAAGTGAGATGACTTTTGTACTTGTAAGAAGATACAGGGGGGGGGAGGGGGGTAATGTTAAGTACACAGAGTAACAGTTAGCCCTAAGCGAAGGCGGGGTGGGGGGGGGGGGGGGGGGGAGAGGAAGTAACCTGCACAGAGTGGAAGTTATAACCACAACCACCTTACTGGGTGGACAGGATGGGCTATTTTAATCTTTTATCTGTCATCATTTACTGTGGAGTGGAGGAGTGGCCTAGTGGTTAGGGTGGTGGACTTTGGTCCTGGGGAACTGAGTTTGATTCCCACTTCAGGCACAGGCAGCTCCTTGTGACTCTGGGCAATTCACTTAACCCTCCATTGCCCCATGTAAGCCGCATTCAGCCTGCCATGAGTGGGAAAGCGCAGGGTACAAATGTAACAAAAATAAAATAGATACTATTGGAGATTCTAAATGGAATGTTGCTACTATTGGAGATTCTACATGGAATGTTGCTAATCTTGGAGATTCTATTGCTACTGTTGGAGATTCTACATGGAATGTTGCTACTACTGGAGATTCTACATGGAATGTTGCTATTCCACTAGCAACATTCCATGTAGAAGGCTGCGCAGGCTTCTGTTTCTGTGAGTCTGGCACGTACGTGCAGGACGTCAGACTCACAGAAACAGAAGCCTGCGCGGCCATATTGGTGATCTGCAACATTCCATGTAGAATCTCAAATAGTAGCACAGTGGAGGAGTGGCCTAGTGGTTAGGGGAGGTGGACTTTGGTCCTGGGGAACTTGGTTCGATTCCCACTTCAGGCACAGGCAGCTCCTTGTGACTCTGGGCAAGTCACTTAACCCTCCATTGCCCCATGTAAGCCACATTGAGCCTGCCATGAGTGGGAAAGCACGGGGTACAAATGTAACAAAAATAAAATAGATACTATTTGAGATTCTACATGGAATGTTGCTACTATTGGAGATTCTACATGGAATGTTGCTATTCCACTAGCAACATTCTATGTAGAAGGCTGCGCAGGCTTCTGTTTCTGTGAGTCTGGCACGTACGTGCAGGACGTCAGACTCACAGAAACAGAAGCCTGCGCGGCCATATTGGTGATCTGCAACATTCCATGTAGAATCTCAAATAGTAGCAACAGTGGAGGAGTGGCCTAGTGGTTAGGGTGGTGGACTTTGGTCCTGGGGAACTTGGTTCGATTCCCACTTCAGGCACAGGCAGCTCCTTGTGACTCTGGGCAAGTCACTTAACCCTCCATTGCCCCATGTAAGCCGCATTGAGCCTGCCATGAGTGGGAAAGCGCAGGGTACAAATGTAACAAAAATGAAATAGATACTATTGGAGATTCTACATGGAATGTTGCTACTATTGGAGATTCTACATGGAATGTTGCTAATCTTGGAGATTCTATTGCTACTGTTGGAGATTCTACATGGAATGTTGCTACTACTGGAGATTCTACATGGAATGTTGCTACTATTGGAGATTCTACATGGAATGTTGTTATTCCACTAGCAACATTCTATGTAGAAGGCTGCACAGGCTTCTGTTTCTATGAGTCTGACGTCCTGCACGTAGGACGTCAGACTGACAGAAGCAGAAGCCTGCGCGGCCACATTGGTGATCTGCGAGGGCCGACTTCTAGTGGAATAGCAACATTCCATGTAGAATCTCAAATAGTAGCAACAGTGGAGGAGTGGCCTAGTGGTTAGGGTGGTGGACTTTGGTCCTGGGGAACTGAGGAACTGAGTTCGATTCCCACTTCAGGCACAGGCAGCTCCTTGTGACTCTGGGCAAGTCACTTAACCCTCCATTGCCCCATGTAAGCCGCATTGAGCCTGCCATGAGTGGGAAAGCGCAGGGTACAAATGTAACAAAAATAAAATAGATACTATTGGAGATTCTACATGGAATGTTGCTACTGTTGGAGATTCTACATGGAATGTTGCTACTATTTGAGGTTCTGTTGCTACTATTGGAGATTCTACATGGAATATTGGAGATTCTACATGGAATGTTGCTACTACTGGAGATTCTACATGGAATGTTGCTACTATTGGAGATTCTACATGGAATGTTGCTACTACTGGAGATTCTACATGGAATGTTGCTGCTATTGGAGATTCTACATGGAATGTTGCTATTCCACTAGCAACATTCCATGTAGACGGCTGTGCAGGCTTCTGTTTCTGTGAGTCTGGCACATACGTGCAGGACGTCAGACTCACAGAAACAGAAGCCTGCGCGGCCATATTGGTGATCTGCAACATTCCATGTAGAATCTCAAATATTGGAGGAGTGGCCTAGTGGTTAGGGTGGTGGACTTTGGTCCTGGGGAACTGAGGAACTGAGTTCGATCCCCACTTCAGGCACAGGCAGCTCCTTGTGACTCTGGGCAAGTCACTTAACCCTCCATTGCCCCATGTAAGCCGCATTGAGCCTGCCATGAGTGGGAAAGTGCTGGGTACAAATGTAACAAAAAAAAAAAAATCATTTACTGTGTAACCAGGCAGAACCTTTAGAGATAGGTATCCTAAGTACTGGCAAAATCTAAAACTTTAGCCCCTCTTATCTCTGGATACAGTTTCCGATTCTTTGCAGACATCGATGATGTTCTGACTCTTGGTTTTGTTTATTGAATATTTTGACTGTATGTATAACTCACTTTCGGCCTTATTTTCAAAAGTGATGGGCGCCCATATTTTGACCCAAATCGGAAGATGGGCGCCCATCTCACAAAGGCGCCCAAATCGATATAATCGAAAGCCGATTTTGGCCGTCTTCTACTGCAATCTGTCGCAGAAACGGGCAAAGTTGACGGGGGAGTGTAGGAGGTGTGAAGGCGGGACTGGGGCATGATTATCGGCTGAGGAGAGATGGGTGCTCTCGGCCGATAATCGAAAAAAGAAAGGCGTTTTTAGCGCAAATTTGGGTCACTTTTTTTTTACCCTTTTTTTTCACGAACAAGTCCCAAAAAAGTGCCCTAAATGACCAGATGGCCACCAGAGGGAATCGGGGATGACCACCCCTGATTCCCCCAGTGATCACTAACCCCCTCCCAACAAAAAAACAACAACTTTTTTTCCCAGCCTCAAATGTCATACCCAGCTCCATCACAGCAGTATGCAGGTCACTGGAGGAGTTGTTAGTGGGTGCAGTGGACTTCAGGCAGGTGGACCCAGGCCCATCCCCCCCTACCTTCTCTGTTATAGGCAGCCAACTCTGGAACGCCTTACCTAGACATGTCCGAAAAACCAATGAACACCTACCCTTCCATAAGCTGCTGAAGACTTCCCTCTTCAAACAAGCCTACTCAAACGACCCAATTTAATCCTCGAACCTAGACCTCACCACCAGTACTACCCACACTCCAATCCTTTCCCCACATTTTACTATTGTCACACTCTATAACTATGTTTCTCTGTGATACATTGTACCATACTTTGTATTACCTCTGTTATACATTGTAACATACTCTGCACTGTCTCTGTGATACATTGTAACATACTTTGCACTGTCTCTGTGATACTTTGTAACATACTTTGTATTGTATCTGTGATACTTTGTACCATACTCTGTGAGCTGCACTGAACCTGCTATTGAGCGGGAAAGAGCGGGGTATAAATGCTACAAACAAATAATAATAAAAAAATACTGGTTACACTTGTGGTGGTAAATGGGAGCCCTCCAAACCGCCCCCCAAACCCACTGTACCCACCATCTAGGTGCCCCCCTTCAGCCATAAGTGCTATGTAATGGTGTAGAGTTGTGGGCAGTGGGTTTTTGGGGGGGGGGATGTGGGGGGCTCAGCACCCAAGGGATGGGAGTTATGGACTTTGGAAGTATTTTTCTTTTTTTTTTTTTTTTAATTGTTACAAGTGACCCCTAGGCAGTGGTGTGCTGGTAAATGTTTAACAACAGGCTCTCTCCCCGGTCCCCCTCTGCGCCCCCCCCCCCCAAATTGCAGAGCTGGCTAGAGCCGGGGAGAGAGCCTGGGGGGGGGTAGCAATGCATTACTCCAGGAAAAAAAAATGAAATGATCCCAGGTTCCAATCTAATTCATGTTTAATGTGGGATAAAATGCCATAAATAAGTAAATAAATATAAACTTTTAATGTTGAGCACCTGATTCTCAAAGTTGACATATTCCAAACACTATAATGAAAATAAAACGATCTTTTCTACCTTTGTTGTCTGGTGACTGTTTTTCTGATCATGCTGGCCCAGTATCCGATTCTGCTGCTATCTGTCCTCTTAACCTCGTTTCCAGGGCTTCCTTTCCATTTATTTCTTTCCTTTCCTCCTTTCTTCTTCATTTCTGGTCCTCAGCTTCTGCCTATTTTCTTCATCCATGTGCAGTTTTTCCCTTCTCTTCCTTTTCCCTCATCTCCTTCCTCACTCTTCCCTCCCCTCCATCCATGTCCAGCATTTCTTTTCTCTCCCCTCCTGTCCCCTGCCCTCCATCCACCCATGTCCAGCGACCCTTCTCTCCCCTGCCCTCCATCCACCCACGTCCAGCGACCCTTCTCTCCCCCTGCCCTTCATGCACCCATACCCAGCGACCCTTCTCTCCCCTCCCCTCCATCCACCCATGCCCAGCGACTCCCTTCTCTCCCCCTGCCACCCCTCCCGAGTTGTTCAGCGGTGACTTCTCCTCCCTCCCTCTGGATCCGTCCCTCACCGACCTGTCCTTTGAATTCTTTGGGCAGGCAGTCTTGCCTGCCCGCTGCCAGCGCTGACTCCCCTGCTGGTTCGCGCTTCAAAATGGCCGCCGAGACTTACAAGGGCGGCCTCCAAGACTTCAGCAGAAGTCTCACGAGGCCGCCTCTGGATGTCTCGGTGGCCATTTTAAAAGCGCGAACCGGCAGCGGGGGAGAATTAGCGCTGGCAGTGGGCAGGCAAGACTGCCTGCCCCGAAGAATTCGAAGGACAGGTTGGTGAGGGATGGATCTGGAGGGAGGGGGGAGAGCCGGCTTGCGGGTTTTAACAACGGTTTGCAAGTCGGAAGAAAAGTTAACAACCGGCTCTTGCGAGCTGGCTCCAGCACACCACTGCCTCTAGGGTTCCCGGTTGGTGTCCTGGCATGTGAGGGGGACCAGTGCACTACGAATCCTGGCCCCTCCCAAGGACCAATGCCTTGGATTTGTTCGTTTTTGAGCTGGGCGCCTTCGGTTTCCATTATCGCTGAAAAACGAAGCCGCCCAGCTCAAATCCGCACAAATCCGATGCATTTGCCCGGCACAAACCGTATTATCGAAAAAAAAGATGGACGCCCATTTTTTTTTCGAAATTACAGTCTGTCCCACCCCTTCACGTACCCGTTCTCAGAGATAGACGCCCATGGAGATGGGTGTTCGTGTTCGATTATGCCCCTCTTTGTCACTCCTGTTAGGGAGCAGGTTTTCTCTCCTGCACATCTCCAGTAGTCCCACTAGGTGGCACTCAGCTACCACAATTGCCCTAGGCACAGCTGTAATGTAGCAGGGTGGGGCAGAGCCAGGCAACTCAATTCCAGGAACTTTCCACAGGAAACCAAAGTGGGTCACCGGTTGCTAAGTTACAACATTGAAAAGAAGTTTTGTTGAATATTTGGGGACTTTCTGAAATCATATCTCCTTCTCCATCATGCATACTCAGGGTCCTTCCTCCATCCATGCCCAGGGCTGGTATTAGGGGCAGCAACAATCCTCCAGGGGACCCGATGCTTGCCTGAGGCTGAAAGAGGCCCACTCTGCTGGGGAATATCCAGGCCTCCTAATTCTGCTGTGGGCATTAGCATGTCTCTCTGTCTGCCTTGTCCATGAGAGCCCCCCCCCCCCTCTGTCTCTGGCCCTGTGTAACACCACATTCTGAACTGTCCTTATGATATATCTGGCCTGGCCGGAGGCAGTGGCGTTCCTAGGGGCGCTGACACCCGGGGCAGATTGCTGATGCGCCCCGCCCCCCCGTGCAGCGCGACCCCCACCCCAGCGAAAGAACCCCCTCACCCCTGGGTGCACGCCGCTGGGGGGGTGCCGCGCGCCGGTCAGCGTTCGTTTCCATGCTCCCTCTGCCCCGGAACAGGTTACTTCCTGTTCCGGGGCAGAGGGAGCATGGAAACGACCACCCCCACCGCCCCCCCCTTGGTACGCCTCTGGCTGGAGGACAACAAATACTGTGTGAGAGTCAGTCAGTTGCTGCCTCTTTCCAGACTGGATGCTTTCTGATTTTTCCCGGTGATTCAGTTCCAGGTTCCAGTTCAGCTTTTCTTTTCTTGAGATCCTGTATGTTTGTGTAGTAACCTGTGGTAGCTTCCTGTCCTCAGTGCGTTGCCTTTGGGCCGAGGGCAGCTTGAGATAATTCCTCTGTTGTGCCTAGGAAGGGGTAATCTACATGGCATCATTTGAAAAGTTGGCATCCTACAGTTACAAGTAATTTAACTCCAGAAAGACTTTCACAAAGAAATGTTTGTTTTAATAACATGCACAATGCCTGTTTGAAGACACCCACGCCCAGGGGAGGAATGTTATAGCAGTGATTGGGGGGGGGGGGGGGGGGGAGAATCAGAGCAGAACAAACAAAATTGGTTTAACCCTTCTGCCTTGACAATAATTGCCACATTGTCATGCCCCTAAGAGGACAAGTGCAGGGCATTAAATCCTACATGTGCAGTCTCGGCCCAGACGCCAAGAGCAGACCATCCTCAACTCATGAGAAGACCCTGAGCTTGGAGTCCAGCCAGAATCAGGGTGGCAGATACCACAGAGAGATTAAGGAGTCAGAGTTAACCGAAAACACTGCACCCTTAGGAACAAATAAAGGGTGATCCCATGAAAGAGAGGTATTATTTATCAAACCTAATTTGCCAAACAGCAGAGAAGGAGGATCTGGGCCCTGGTGAAATCTCTGCTCTGCTAGGAACAGTGAATAAAGCTCAGATTGGCCCATCCATGGATTTCCCTCCGAGCAGAAGGGTGTTCCCAGCAGTGTGCCACAGGGATCAGTCCTTTCTCTGGTTCTTTTGAACATTTTTGTAAGCATTAGTGCGGAAGAGCTGTTGGGTAAGGTTTGGCTCTTTGAGGTTGATCCAAAAGAAGAGAACAGCAGGCCCACGATCCAACAGATTGGGCAAAATTCTTTACCGAGACACAACCAATAATTTAAATACAGTCAAAGGAAACACACAAGAAAATGGTTCTGTCGTAGACCCAACATGTTTCAATCAGTTACTGCTTCAAGGGAACAATTTATGTGTTTTACAAATCTGCACAGACACATTCAAAGGACAAACACATATGACCCTCTTAAGTGGGGATCTTTGTTCCAGGGATCATAGATTTACCAATTTTTACATCCATAGATAAGTTTTTAATATGTAAAGGCATGTTTACAATGTATGAATTGTAACCCTGAAGCAGGCCATGAGTGAAACATATTCTTTAAATATTTATTTAATTTTCCCACCTATTGGTAGGCTCAATGTGGCTTACATGGAACAATGGGGGCGGTTACAATGTACGAAGTGCAGTTAAGAGTCCGAGAGAGATGAGAATCTGTAGAGGTTTCTTCTCAGAAGTATTGAGCTTGGTTAAGACCTTAGAAGATTCAATGTGGTTTACACAATTCATGGTTAAAGACAGACAAGAGAGTCGAATAAGGTCACCACATAGTCGAGTAGGGTTACATCATTAGGCCGGGTTGCTGTTCCGATTGTAGATTAGGAAAGGTGTGTTAGGTGTTTGGGTCCGCGTTGGTCACTGTGGGCTTGTGCCTTTTCTGTTCCAACTGTCTGCTTTATGGGTAGATCTGATTGGTCCGCTGGGGGGCTTAGGTTGGTTCAGTGGGGATTTGTATTTTCAAAAGATGGGCCTTTGGGTGTTTTTGGAAGGTTAGATAGTTGTCTTTCAGTCTCAGGTCTTTTGGAAGTGTTTGGAAGGTTAGATAGTCGTCTTTCAGTCTCAAGTCTTTTGTAAGTGTTTGGAAGGTTAGATAGTCGTCTCTCAGTCTCAGGTCTTTTGGAAGCGTTTGGAAGGTTAGCTAGTCGTCTCTCAGTCTCAGGTCTTTTGGAAGCGTTTGGAAGGTTAGCTAGTCGTCTCTCAGTCTCAGGTCGTTTGGAAGCGTTTGGAAGGTTAGCTAGTCGTCTCTCAGTCTCAGGTCTTTTGGAAGCGTTTGGAAGGTTAGCTAGTCGTCTCTCAGTCTCAGGTCTTTTGGAAGCGTTTGGAAGGTTAGATAGCCGTCTCTCAGTCTCAGGTCTTTTGGAAGCGTTTGGAAGGTTAGATAGCCGTCTCTCAGTCTCAGGTCTTTTGGAAGCGTTTGGAAGGTTAGATAGTCGTCTTTCAGTCTCAGGTCTTTTGTAAGTGTTTGGAAGGTTAGATAGTCGTCTCTCAGTCTCAGGTCTTTTGGAAGCGTTTGGAAGGTTAGATAGTCGTCTTTCAGTCTCAGGTCTTTTGGAAGTGTTTGGAAGGTTAGATAGTCGTCTTTCAGTCTCAAGTCTTTTGTAAGTGTTTGGAAGGTTAGATAGTCGTCTCTCAGTCTCAGGTCTTTTGGAAGCGTTTGGAAGGTTAGCTAGTCGTCTCTCAGTCTCAGGTCTTTTGGAAGCGTTTGGAAGGTTAGCTAGTCGTCTCTCAGTCTCAGGTCTTTTGGAAGCGTTTGGAAGGTTAGCTAGTCGTCTCTCAGTCTCAGGTCTTTTGGAAGCGTTTGGAAGGTTAGCTAGTCGTCTCTCAGTCTCAGGTCTTTTGGAAGCGTTTGGAAGGTTAGATAGCCGTCTCTCAGTCTCAGGTCTTTTGGAAGCGTTTGGAAGGTTAGATAGTCGTCTCTCAGTCTCAGGTCTTTTGGAAGCGTTTGGAAGGTTAGATAGTCGTCTCTCAGTCTCAGGTCTTTTGGAAGCGTTTGGAAGGTTAGATAGTCGTCTCTCAGTCTCAGGTCTTTTGGAAGCGTTTGGAAGGTTAGATAGTCGTCTCTCAGTCTCAGGTCTTTTGGAAGCGTTTGGAAGGTTAGATAGTCGTCTCTCAGTCTCAGGTCTTTTGGAAGCGTTTGGAAGGTTAGATAGTCGTCTTTCAAGTCTCAGGTCTTTTGAAAGTGTTTGGAAGGTTAGATAGTCGTCTTTCAGTCTCAGGTCTTTTGGAAGTGTTTGGAAGGTTAGATAGTCGTCTTTCAGTCTCAGGTCTTTTGGAAGCGTTTGGAAGGTTAGATAGTCGTCTTTCAAGTCTCAGGTCTTTTGGAAGTGTTTGGAAGGTTAAGTACATAAGTACATAAGTACATAAGTAGTGCCATACTGGGAAAGACCAAAGGTCCATCTAGCCCAGCATCCTGTCACCGACAGTGGCCAATCCAGGTCAAGGGCACATGGCACGCTTCCCAAACGTAAAAACATTCCAGACAAGTTATACCTAAAAATGCGGAATTTTTCCAAGTCCATTTAATAGCGGTCTATGGACTTGTCCTTTAGGAATCTATCTAACCCCTTTTTAAACTCCTTCAAGCTAACCGCCCGTACCACGTTCTCCGGCAACGAATTCCAGAGTCTAATTACACGTTGGGTGAAGAAAAAGTTTCTCCGATTCGTTTTAAATTTACCACACTGTAGCTTCAACTCATGCCCTCTAGTCCTAGTATTTTTGGATAGCGTGAACAGTCGCTTCACATCCACCCGATCCATTTCACTCATTATTTTATACACTTCTATCATATCTCCCCTCAGCCGTCTCTTCTCCAAGCTGAAAAGCCCTAGCCTTCTCAGCCTCTCTTCATAGGAAAGTCGTCCCATCCCCACTATCATTTTCGTCGCCCTTCGCTGTACCTTCGTCTTTCAGTCTCAGGTCTTTTGGAAGTGTTTGGAAGGTTAGATAGTCATCTTTCAGTCTCAGGTCTTTTGGAAGTGTATCTCAATAAAGGGCTTTATCTAACCTGTTGGATTGTGGCACCATTGCTCCCTTGGTCGGGGTTGCCTGTATTTTTTGTGTCTTCATGGATTATGCAAAACCTGAAACAGGGTAGACACTCTGGAAGGTGTGGATAATAGCAGGAGGGATCTAGTAAAGCTTTGACGATGGTTTAGAATTTGGCAATAAAGATTTCATGCTAAAAAATACAGTGTCGTGCAGTTCGATTCCAAAAACTCAATAGAGTAATACAGCTTACCAGTGAAGTACTTCAGTGCTTGAAAGAGGAGCGGGACCGGGTGGGGCTGATGGTCTTAAGGTGGCCAAATATGTAGAAAAAGTAATGGTAAAAGCCAGAAGGATGCTCGGGTCCTAAAAGAGAGGAATGGCCAGCAGGAGAAAGGAGGTGACAATATTTCTGTATAAGTCATTTAGAGTACGGTGTATAATTCTGGAGACCACACTTTCAAAAAGATATGGATATAATCAGTCAAGAGGGAAGCTACTACAATAGTTACTGCTGTTTTAGTATGCGGGCATGGTAGATTTTATTTAAAAATTTGTAGCCTGGCGAGTCAAGATGCAGTTTGGGGTACATAAGTCTTGCCACACTGGGACAGACCAAAGGTCCATCAAGCCCAGCATCCTGTTTCCAACAGTGGGCAATCCAGGTCACAAATACCTGGCAAGATCCAAAAAAAGTTCAATACATTTTATGCTGCTTATCCCAGAAATAAGCAGTGGATTTTCCCCAAGTCAATTTAATAATGGTCTATGGACTTTTCCTTTAGGAAGCCGCCCAGACCTTTTTTAAACCCCGCTAAGCTAACCACCTTTACCACATTCTCTGGCAATGAAAATTACACGTTGAGTGAAGAAAGATTTTCTCTGATTCGTATTAAATTTACTACTTTGTAGCTTCATTGAATATCCCCTAGTCCTAGTATTTTTGGAAAGAGTAAACAGACACTTCACGTCTACCCTTTCCACTCCACTCATTATTTTATAGACCTTTATCATATCTCCCCTCAACCGTCTCTTCTCCAAGCTGGAGAGCCCTAGCCGCTTTAGCCTTTCCTCATAGGGAAGTCGCCCCATCCCCTTTATCATTTTCGTCGCCCTTCTCTGTACCTTTTCTAATTCCACTATATCTTTTTTGAGATGCGGCAACCAGAATTGAACACAATTTTCGAGGTGTGGTCGCACCATGGAGCAATACAAAGGCATGATAACATCCTCATTTTTGTTTTCCATTCCTTTCCTAATAATACCTAACATTCTATTTGCTTTCTTAGCCGCAGCAGCACACTGAGCAGAAGGTTTCAACTTATCATCAACAATGACACCTAGATCTCTTTCTTGGTCGGTGACTCCTAACTTGGAACCTTGCATGACGTAGCTATAATTCGGGTTCCTCTTTCCCACATTCATCACTTTGCACTTGCTCACATTAAACGTCATCTGCCATTTAGACGCCCAGTTGCCCAGTCTCGTAAGGTCCTCTTGTAATTCTGAATTTTTGGTGAAAGTATCTTCCATTCTAGCACACTCACTGTTCTCTCCTACAGAGGAACTTGCCGGACCTGCCCAGGTTTCAGGTTTGCTCTGTATTTCTCCAGTTACCACCTTTGTAGCCCAAGGGCAGGGGCCGCTCTGGTGAGTCATTGCTATTCTTTCTGAGAGTAGCTGAAATGTGTGATGTTCAGGCAGCACCCCTGAATAAATATCCAGGGTATTTGCATTACCCAGTGGCCTCTGAGACCGCAGAATGCACAAGGGCGAGGTTATGGAGGAGAGCATGAAGGTAAGAGCTCTGAGCTTTGAAAAGGAGGATCAGGCCATTGTTAACCATGTAGCTTAACCTCATTATCCAGAAACAGAGAAACAAACCGTCAAAAATAAATTTTCAGACATGCTGGGGTCACTTTGCCCCTTCTCAGGCTGCAAAGGAAACTGGTGCAACGTTTTAATCAGGTGGACTGGAAATTAAAAATATTACTAACCATTAAACTCACCATACAGAAACATTTCTGATTCTAGTGTAATCTTGCTAACATCAATATAAACTGTTTTTGTACCAGGCATATTGTGAAATAATTCAACGCTACAGAAAAGTCACTCAGGTCCATTCTACCATGCCAGCACTAACTTTCAAAACAAAGACCCTACCTACAAAATGTCAGTGCCCTAAACATCACAGTAGACCACAGAACTTCAATACATCCATTGGGAAAAGTGAAGGAGCCAAATTACTACAGAAAATTCATGCTAAATGAATACCTGGTTTAGGCCACACACACAGAGCACATACACCAAATACAGAATAACTGACCACAAACTAAAAAAACAAACACTAGAAATGCATAGACAGAATTGAACTGAAACCACAAGAAGCCAGACCTTGCAGGTAGCACAACACCAGAGAAACAGAAAGAGATGCATTTCCCCCTGAGACAGATACCCAGGGCCCAAGTCTACAGAGTCAGATTAAGAGTATGGTGAAGCCCAGACCTGAGGTACCGCTCAGGGTCTAAGACACTCTTCATGTATCCTGGCTATGGGCTAAAAGTCCATCTTTCTGTGGGGTCAAGGGGGGGGGGGGGGGGGTGTTGTAGCCAGGACTGCATCAACCTGCAATTTCTAACTTGAAGCTTGGTGTCAATGATGTGGCCAGAGGCAGACACACCACTGACCATGACCTCCAGGTTCTACTTAAAGGAGTTCCTGAAGCAGTTTCTATCGCCTCACACCAGATCATTCCTTTTTTTGTTTTTTTTTTTAATGTAATGAGTCACCAGAGCTTCAGTGACTCACTGTGAAACAATAAAAGCACGGGCTGTGTGATATTTCTGTAATGGGTGTGTCACTTCTAAGCTTCAGAGCAGCTGGAACATGGTTAATATTGACAAAAAGAGGGGCAATTCTCAGGAGAACTGGGCAGGTGTTGAAATGAGGAATGTTAGTAGCAGTAGGAAGTTGCCCCTCCATTACCCTTGGTGTCACTGAACACCCTCCTCACTTCCCCCATCTCATCGCTCCTCTGTTCCTTTTCACCTTGGCATCTCAGCACCCCTTGTTCCCAGTGTGCAACCCCTCACTCCCGCTGAGCAAAATACCTCCATTGAAAACAGCCAGTTGCTTCCTGTTGTCAGGAAGCAGGACTCTCAAAGCGAACAGGCACACACGCATGTGCTGGCAGCACAGAGATTACTCCATGGTGCATCCGCACCTTGAGTATTACGTTCAGTTCTGGTCGCCATATCTTTAAAAAGAAATAGCGGAATTAGAAAAGGTTCAAAGAACAGCATCCAAAATGATAAAGGGGATGGAACTCCTCTCGTATGAGGAAAGGCTAAAGAGGTTAGGGCTCTTCAGCTTGGAAAAGAGACAGAGGAGGTGAGATATGATTGAGGTCTACAAAATCCTGAGTGGTGTAGAATGGGTAGAAGTAAATCAATTTTTTACTCATTCCAAAAGTACAAAGACTAGGGGGCACTCGATGAAGATACATGGAAATACTTTTAAAACAAATAGGAGGAAATATTTTTTCACATACAGAATAGTTAAGTTCTGGGACTCTGTCTGAGGATGTGGTAACTGCGGTTAGCGTATCTGGGTTTAAAAAAGTTTTGGACAAATTTCTGGAGGAAAAGTCCATAATCTGTTATTGAGACGAACATGGGGAAGCAGCTGCTTGCCTTGGGATTTGTAATATGGAGTGTTGCCACGATTTGGGTTTCTGCCAGGTACTTGTGACCTGTATTGGCCACTGTTTGGAAAACAGGATACTGGGCTAGATGGACCATTGGTCTGACCCAGTCTGGCTACTCTTATGTTCTTATGTACTGGTGTGAGGCACTTGCATGTGGTCACCCTTTGTGCAGTGAAACCTCCTCCTCCTGCACTGCAGACCACCAGAGGAGGTTGGAAGAGGGACTGATCACCACTCTCAGCAGCACCACATTTTTACTTAAAAGACCCTGGTGGTCCAATGGGACCGCTAGTCCCCACCCCCAAACACTGAAGAGACCTTGGTGATCCAAAGGGACTGTTAACCCTCCACACCCACTCCGGCACCCACACAGGTCCAACTTTGAGGTAGGCCATGAGGGGGTGCCATGCCGGTGAGGAGGGCTAGTGGTCTCATTGGACCACCAGGGTCTCTTTAGTGCTGGGGGTGGGGGCTAGTGGTGCCACTGGACCACCAGGGTCTCTTCAGTATTAGGGGTGGGGGCTAGCGGTGCCACTGGACCACCAGGGTCTCTTCAGTGTTGGGGGTGGGGGCTAGTGGTGCCACTGGACCACCAGGATCTCTTTAGTGCTGGGGGTGGGGGCTAGCAGTGCCACTGGACCACCAGGGTCTCTTCAGTGTTAGGGGTGGGGGCTAGTGGTGCCACTGGACCACCAGGGTCTGTTCAGTGTTAGGGGTGGGGGCTAGTGGTGCCACTGGACCACCAGGGTCTCTTCAGTGTTAGGGGTGGGGGCTAGCAGTGCCACTGGACCACCAGGGTCTCTTCAGTGTTAGAGGTGGGGGCTAGTGGTGCCACTGGACCACCAGGGTCCCTTCAGTGTTGGGGGTGGGGGCTAGTGGTGCCACTGGACCACCAGGGTCTCTTCAGTGTTAGGGGTGGGGGCTAGCGGTGCCACTGGACCACCAGGGTCTCTTCAGTGTTGGGGGTGGGGGCTAGTGGTGCCACTGGACCACCAGGATCTCTTTAGTGCTGGGGGTGGGGGCTAGCGGTGCCACTGGACCACCAGGGTCTCTTCAGTGTTAGAGGTGGGGGCTAGCGGTGCCACTGGACCACCAGGGTCTCTTCAGTGTTAGGGGTGGGGGCTAGTGGTGCCACAGGGGGGTGGGCTTAGGTTTCGCAGGTGCGGAAGAAAATCTCGGACCTGTCAACCCTCTTCTGCTGGTCTCCCCCATTCCTCCCTTGCTTGGCAAATCCTAACACCAGCTCCAAGCTGGGGTAGGCTTTGCAGCGGAAGCAGCACCCTTGTTTGGCATGCTGCCCACTGATTGTAAGGGAGGAATGCGGGAGACCCTCGTTTGCATACATTTGCATGCAATTAGTGGTCAGAGCCAGGGAGCTCTTTTCATGTGCTCGCCGGTTTTGATCCTGGGGCGCCAGCAAACACAGCTGCTAGGCTAGCGCCTGTGTTTGCTTCTGATCATCTGTTCTCCTCAAGGAGTAAAAGGAACTGGGAGACTTTTTCCGGGCTGGAACTGGGGGAGGGGGAGGAGGGGCTGAACACAAGGAAATATCCTGGATAAGGAGAGGGATGTGGAGGAGGGAACAGGGAGACAGAGCGGAAATGCTGGACATAACAGGGAATAGATGCTGATGCACTCAAGGTAGCCACTGAAACAGCCTCACAAACAACTAGAGGGGGGGGGGGAGGGGAACCCAGATACAGACACACACCCCTGTTGAAAATTCCTGGCTACGCCATTGCCTGTTCTGTTCAACTTACCTATCTCAGAGAAAGCTAAGGCAAGTCAAATTGCTGCACAGTTCTGAAATAGCTGGCGTAGCCAGACAACAGATTGTGGGTGGGCCTAGGCAAGAAGTGGGTGGGCACCAATTATTGTCCCTCCCACCACCACCACCACCACGATAACCACCACCACCAAAAAAATATCTAAGCTGGCAGGAAAACGTTTCTTTCCACCTTGGCAGTCTGCAGAAGGCATGCACGGGTTCTGGTATCGTTGAGTGTAGCGTTTTTGTTACCATTAGGCGGAAGTCTTCAGCTGGCGGAGCTTGGGATCCCCACCAGCTACCGATAAATGTGTGCTACAGGGCCCACCCAGGCCCACCTGTGGCTACGCCACTGGCTGGTTGCTGTCACTAGAACTGAAATTCGTGCAGCGTTTGGAAGATGAAAACTGCAAAAGGAGAGACTTGTGCAAGGATAATTGTTTATTTTAATTGCTACATTTCATGTCTGTGGCTCTCTGGATTTGATTCACAATGAGAGATTCACAGCAAGAGAGAGGCTGCAGAAAGGCATAAAAGGGAAGGAAGAGGAAGGCGGGGAGCTGGTGAGGCTGCGGGGGCTCTTTGCGCTGTTTCTTTTCAAAGGCAGAGACAGCAGTAGTGAGTCTAATATCTGTGCTGGGATTTTCCAGCATTTTCTCTTGCAGGCCTCAGTTCCTTTACTCTGGATCAGGCAAGTCTCTGCAAGAACGGAGCAGAGACAAAGAATCCAGACAGGCAGAGGCAGTATGATTACCAGAGAACCACATTCTGCCCCTGCTCCCCTGGAATGATCATTCTCTAGAAGTACAGCCCACGTCTGCTGAAATGCCACTCCTTTCACTGAAGCAATGTCTGTAATTCCACCTCTCTAAAAAAGACAAACAAACAAAAAAATATATATAAGGAGACTTCAAGAATAGGTGTGTATAAAATACGTCCCCCACTCTTGAAGGCTCCTTGTACTTTTTTTTGGCTTGTCGCTCTTTTGGGTGTGCTTCGGATTCCCTCTCCTACAGTTCCTGTACCATTTGACTATGCCACAGCGTTAACGAAGGTGCTTCTTCACTTATCCATAAGAGCAACACCACCTTCTTAGTATTTCCGCTGTTTGCTGTGTCTTGCAGGCTCATCTATGGTGTGACCTTTCCCTCTGTTTCTCACGAATGCAGCAGGACCCAACTCCCGGTCTCACCCGCTCCCGGAAGGGACCTTCACTGCTGCAGTATTCTTAAATCAATCCCACTAGTGGTATGCACCAGAGCGTGCACAAAGAGCAGGTCATGCTCCTTTGTGCGCTCCTTCGTGCATACCCTTATCACCAAGCCACGCTCCCCCGGTAACCGCTATTCCCCTCTCTATATTGTTCTTTTAGTCTGTACTGCTATGAGCCTCGTTAGCCATATTCCTGTACTTTTGGGACACAGACCTCAGACTCGAGGCCTTCAGATGAATCGCCCCCAGGTAAGATATTTCTGACCACTTACTCCAGCAAGTGCTCCCTTAGCTCTGAAGGTCCTGGTGAGATAAAGATGGACTCTTAAACACTCGCTGACTTTGTGGGGAACACCACCATATTACAGATCGTCGCAGAAAAATTTGATATTCTATGCCTGGTAGAAACATGGCTGATTGATGTAGAAATCTCCTCTCTCATCCAACCCCCCCCAGGCTACTCCTTTATGGCTCACAATGGCCCAGACCGAAAGGGAGGCAGCCTGGCAGTTATCTACTCAACCCAGCTTGCCGTTGAGTCTGTATCCTCATAGTCTCACTCATGCCTTGAAACCTTTGTCTTTTGCCTGCAGACCACACCCGTTCTTGACTGTCTTCTCCTTTATCACACTCCACCTCCTACTACTCACTCTCCTCAACTTTTACAGCAAATCATTACAGATTATTATCGTCACGCTCTCAACCCTATTATTCTAGGGGAATTTAATATTAATTTTGATGACTCCACTACACCTTGTAAAACCAATTTCCTTTCTTTCATCAATTACTTCAATTTACTTCAGCCTATTCATTCCCCCCACTCATATTGTGGGACACACATTAGACTTCACTCTATTATTCACCCACTCCACTGTGACCCTGGATTCCTTTTCCTTGCATCCCCTACCTTGGACAGATCACTATCTGATCTCCTCTCATTGTATCAATACTTACAGTCCTCCAGGCCTTCCTCTCAAGTAATTACCATCGAGGCCTTAGTAAAATGACACCAGAATCCCTTACATCCTCCCACCAATCCTTGCTTAGATGATTTTTCAAATCCTTCTCCGACAGATCAGGTCTTCTGATGGGACACCACTATTAAACAAGTTTTTGACCAGTTAGCTCCTTCTGTACCCATGACTCATTCTTCCAAACTGAAAGAACCATGGTACACTCCTAATCTCACCCTCTTGCGGCATCAGCTTCGACAGTGTGAACATCTCTGGAGACGTCATCATACCCCTACCTTGCTTTCAGTCTATAAAGACAAAGCTCACATCTATAAATCTTCAATCTTGGAAGCCAAAAAAGAGCATTATACACAATGTATAATGAAGGTACCCAATACTGCAGCTTTTTATTCTATTCTCAAATCCCTTACTACACCGCCTTCCTCGTCTGTATCTTCTGACTCCCCTCCGTCAGCACAAACTCTTTTCCGCCAAGACTCCTTAGGCAATATACCCTTGACCGTTGCTTCCCTATCGAACATTATTGTGCATACTAGCTCTCTCAACTGCTGTAATGTTCCCACTCTCTGTGCAAATCTTACTATGTTGAAAACAATGAGGCCTCCTACTTCATCTCATGACCCTATGCCCTCCTCCTTATCAAGCACTGTGGTGCCATTCTAGGACCATACGTTCATCAAATGGTAACATCTTTACTAAGGTCATCCCCCCCCCCCCCACCTTGGAAAAAAGCTATTTTACGTCCTAAAATCAAATACCCTTGAAAACCCACTACATCATGTTCTAATTACCAACTTACCCTTTATAGCAAAACTAACAAAAACTATAGTTCTCGCTCAGCTTTCCGATTTAATTGAAAAGACAAATGTCTTTCATCTGAATCAGACAGGATTTAGGCAGCATCACCGTACAGAGACCTCCTTAATAGGTGTTACAACACATTTGCTACCATATGGATCAATCTAAATCTGTACGGTTTTTCTTGTTGGATCTCTCAGCAGCCTTTACTTGATCATTCAGTTGCTACAATGACTACATCGTATAGGTATCTCGGCCAATGTGCTAGTCTGGTTCCAGTCGTACCTTACTTCTAGGGAATACATAGTAAGTCATCAACATGCCTTTTCGGATTCATTCACATCTTGGCTTCCCTCCTGACGTTGATTCAATCTATCAGCTTGACTACATATGTTTATGCAGATGACATCCAAATTCTGTTTCCTCTCAACCTTACCGATCCTCAGGACATCAACCTCCTTAATACTTTTCTCTCTCACATTTCCATTTGTCAACTGAGAACAGTTTAAAATTAAACCCTGAAAAATCTAAAACTCTCCTTCTCTCTGATAACAATAACAACCACTCTGTCATCACCAGTTTTGCTTTGTGGTTACCAAGTGCCTTTAGTGCCATCCTTAAAAATTCTGGGTGTTACCTAAGACAACACATTCAGCTTCAGGCCACAGATTACCTCCCTTGTGCAACGATGCTTCTATAGGCTCCGTATGATCAAATCTATTACACCACTGTTTCAGCAACCAGCCCTTAAGATCCTGGTACATTCTCTGCTACGTAACCAGCTAGATTATTGTAATATTCTGTAAAAAGGCCTCACATAGAAAGACATACACCGCCTACAATTAATCCAAAACATGGCCATCACATCAATCACTGGTTCTAAAACATTTGATCGCGTTACAGCCCTCCTGAAGGTTGCACATTGGCTTACCTCTTTCACTAGGATCACTTACAAGATTCTCAACCTTGTGTTTAGAGTCCAGTCTACAGGTTTACCATCTTTTCTTTCTCGATGACCGATACCCTACTGCCCTCCTTGGGGTCTTCGATCATTGCAGCAAAATCTCCTCATTATTCCATCTTTTAGGAAAATCAGATAGGACAATACCCGGTGTTTGATTTTCTCTGTCACACCAGCCCTTCCCTCTGGAATGCACCGCCCTCCCAGTTACATCTATGAACCTCCTTGGCCCGCTTTAAATCTGAACTCAAAACATTCCTACTTGAAGATACGTACAACTGATATCTTGGTCTTTCTGGAGATGGTTTGTGGGGTATAGCAGTCATACTTACTTATTATTCTCCACTTTATCTTACTGTCCTATTGTATTCCTCTCTCACATTTCTTCCTTCTTATCCTCTCTTTATCCTTCATTCGCTCTCTGTTTTGAATATTGTAATCTGCTCAGATAACCTGCATGATATGCTTTATAGCAAAAATCAAATAAACTTGGAAACTTTGCCTAGAAATCCACCTTTTGGAATAGGAAAAGGAATGTTATACTCCCCAAACAACAAACTGGGCTTAACCGCGATTTTACGTTTCCATTCTTGCAGTATAAAATTCAAGAGTTGTATCCAAAAGTGAGTCACAAGTGGACAAGATAAATACATAATAGAAACAGGATGGAGTTGATCCAGAGGGCAGCTACTAAAATGGTCATAAAGCATATGGGGAACGGCTTAAAGATCTCAAAATGTATACCTTGGAAGAAAAGCAGGAGATATGATAATATTTAACTACCTACATAATAAATGCAAGTCTTTCGATTGAAAGGAAGCTCTGGAACAAGGAGTCATAGGATGAAGGTGAAAGGGGACAGACTCAAAAACAGGAGCGTAGTGTGAGCACTCTGGAGGGCTGGTGCGAGGGAAAGGGGATAGTGGGTCTTTCATCCGGCATCATCCCCGTTCATTCAACCCAGCTAGGAGAACAGGGCGCCATCTAGGGATCAAACTGCCAGGGAAAGCTGTAATGCAGGAGAAAAACTACACTCCCCAGAAGCCAGTGCAGGGTCAGCTGAACTCCCAGGAGGGGGAGGTTGGAGGGTTTGCTCAAACTTCCTCAGGAAAGGTAAAGGCTCTGGTGACGGGAGTGTGGCCCAAGCTGTGCATACTTAGAGAGGATAAAATAATCCAGTGGGGAAGCCACTGGTGGAAGAATCTAACCCATAAACTATCTAAGGGTAGAAGATAGTGCTGATGAGGGGAGGCTACAATTGGGAGCAAGACAAAGGTTTGCTGGGTGTGATATTCTGAGTTAAGATTGGACTGTGTTAATAAGCTGAATGTGGAAAAACTGAACTGACTCTTGCATTCTTGATGAAGAAACTGCTTGAAGATTAAAGCTGTATTAAAAGATGCTGAGAAAATAAAGACCTGTGGTTTTCAAGAACTATAAGACTGCTGGAGTTTTGTGTGTCCCAGTCGTGAGCTGAGCCTGGGCGCAGGTCAGCTGGGCAGCAGTTAAACTAGGCCAAGCAGTGCAGCAAGGCGGTGGTTGCAGCTCGTACCGGGGAAAAGCTAGCCAAGCTAAGCAGGGTCGACCCCAGCTCTCACCTGGAAGGGTGACCTGGTTACAGTAGCCAGACAACAGATTTTGGATGGGTCTAGGCAAGAAGTGGGTGGGCACCAAGTGTTCTCCCCCGTCCCAACCACCACCAAAAAAATTACCTCAGCTGGTGGGGAAATGCTTCTTTCCACCTTGGCAGTCTGCAGCAGGCATGCACAGGTGCCAGTACCGTGGAGAGTAGCGTTTTTGTTACCATCAGGGGGAAGTCTTCAGCTGGCCAAGCTTGGGATCCCCACCAGCTACCACTAAACGTGTGCTACTGTTGGGTGGGCCTGAGTCCTAAATGGGTGGGGCCCGGCCCACCTGTGGCTACGCCACTGCTCAAAAATAACCTGACGAAATACTTCTTCACAGAATTTGTGGAGTGGCCTCCCGTGTAGTGGAGACAAAAACAATATCTGAATTCAAGAAAGCTTGGGACAAGTCCATAGGATCTCTAAGGGAGTGATAGGGAGAGTAGATGACATGGATGGGCAGACCAGATAGGCAACATTGAGCCTGCAAAGAGGTGGGAAAATGTGGGATACAATTGCCATAAATAAATAAATATGGTCTTTATCTGCCTACATTTTTCTCTGTTTCTATGTGGCCCAGGTGAGCACCTGGGGCCTTGCATTTGGGACATCTGTCATGTTGCTGTAGGGAGGCTGTATGAACCCAATGAGGCGATATGTAAAGTCATATAACAAACTCATATTGCAATTCCCATTAGGAGATGTTCTCCGATATGCCACAAACATCTTAAAATGTATTCGCTTCATAATAAGCTGCCAGTGCAACTTGGAATATTAGTTTTTAACTGAGTCATTACTGCTTCAGGCCAAAGATAATTGTTAACAGTTATATTTTGCACAGCCTGCAAGCAGTTAAGAGAAGGTTTAAGACATCCAGTAAGAGCAAGGTTAAAATAATCAAATCTAGACAGAATGAGAGTCTGAACAAGTATTCTAGATGACTCCAAAGAAAAATATTTCTTAACAGTTCTCAGCTTCCTAAGAATGAAATAAGAATTTTTAAGACTAGAAGCTGCTCGATGTTGTATAGTTAACAGATTGTCTAGTTTAACTCGTAATATTTTAGAATGTAAATCAACAGTGAACTTATTCCCTTCAAGTGTAAAAGAAGAAACATATCTCGGGCCTTCAATTGATCCAATCCAAAGAAACGCCATGTTTCCTTTTTTAATTTTAAGTGATGCGAAGAGATCCAATGATCTATCAGTTTCATACATCACTGAATATTGGATAGAGTATCTTCCCAGGTCAGTAGACAAGGCAAAAATACAGCTATAATATCTGCATAGATGAAATGTGTCAAATTGGTCTTATTGAGAAGCAGACCCAAGGATCTCATAAGAAGATTAAACAAGACGGGGGGAAAGTGGGGACCACTGAGGGACACCACTAGTAGTATTCCATTTATTAAATACGATTCCATCCTTCTTCACCGCATAACCACGGATAATACCTTGCCTTCTATTCCACAGGTCAAATGCATTAGAAAGGTCGAATTGCAGGACAATTGCTGTGTGGCCCTTACTACCAGGACACCAATCACTGTCTCAGTACTGTAGTGATTGCGTGGGATGAAGGAGGTCAAGTTGGATTAGGTAATCAACTGATTGTTCAGTGACACAGCCTTCCATCACTTTAATAAACAGAGGGATAGATGCGACGGGTCGATAGTTACTAACCACAGAGGGACCTACTTTACAGTTCTTTTCAATCGGAATTAATATCGTATCCCTCCTGAACTTGGAAATAACCCATTTCTTAAGTGATAGTTAAGGCAATCGGTCAGTTAGGAGTGTGGTTTTTAAGCAGCAGTAAGATTTAGAGTATTTCATAAATAATCTTAATGTCTTGGTGAAATTAATTTCCTCAAACCCGACAACCATTCTATCACCAGGAATGCTCTTGACTGGTGACCAAGCTGCCTCTGGAAGAAGTTGATTTCTAATCACATTAATTTATTTTCAAAATACAGAGCCAGCTCAGACATGATGGAGTTACATCACTTTTGTTAATGTGTACAACACAATTTCTATTAGCTCAATTATCTAACAATAAACATAGCTTTTTTTTTTTTTTTAAATATCTGGCCAATCTGGTCCTATCATGTTGGAATAAAACTCATGTTTCTTCGCAGTTAAGAGTTGCTTCTATAAGTGAATTTGTTCCCTCCATAAAGATTTATTAATATCGAAAGCATTTTTTCTCCAAGCCCTTTCTAACTTAACTTGCTAATTCTGAATCTTACCCTTAGCAAGCTGAAATTTCAAAAAATTCAAAAAAATAATGATGACTAGTCACCATGAGCTATTACCATATGATGTAATATGGTAATTTCAGCTTGCTAAGGGTATTTTACACTTGATTTCGCTGAAATGTTGTCTGGTTAGTACTGTAATTCGGAATCTTACCATTTATCTGATTGCCTTTGGTGCTTAACTTTTGATTTAGTAGGTGCTAACATACCCATAACCTCCAAACTAATCTGCTTCCAGTCATCCAGAAAATTCTCTGGGTGGTTGAAATTGGATAGTTGAAGGCTGGCCTTCTTCCCAAAGTTGTGTGGGATTGATCTTATCTCTGTAAAAACTAACTGAAGAAATCCTGGGTCTCTTTACTACCTTATCTGCCCAAAATAAAGTAAAATTAATCAAATAATGATCTGACCACGGTACTCTAGTTGTCTCCTGACAAGAGAGGGTGCAAGAATAATCAAATATAGAATCTGTGGTCGCTAAAAAATCCAGCTGATGACCCTTCTCATGTGTCGGAGTAATGTGTAAAAACGAGAAACCTAGTTTATTTTAAAAAAGCGATAAAATATTTTGCTCAAGAAACATGTTGATTATTTATTTATGTATTTATTTGTTACATTTGTATCCTACATTTTCCCACCTATTTGCAGGCTCAACATGGCTTACATAGTACCATAAAAGCGTTCGCCAACTCTGGGAAAGAACAAATACATAGTGATGCTATGGTAGAATAAGGTTCATGTGTTACAGACACATTTGGGAGTCATAGAGAGGAAGAGTTATGTTATGTCCATTTCGAGCGTTGGCTTCGTTGTGTAGCAGAGTTCAGGCATTTAAGTTGGGTCGGTAGGGTATGCCTTTTTGAACAGATTGGTTTTTAGTGATTTCCGGAAGTTTAGGTGGTCGTACGTTGTTCTCACGGCTTTTGGTGGTGCGTTCCACAGTTGTGTGCTTATGTAGGAAAAGCTGGATGCATACGTTGATTTGTATTTGAGTCCTTTGCAGCTTGGGTAGTGGAGATTTAAGTATGTTCTTGTTGATCCAATTGTGTTATCAAAATGTAAATTGGCATCTCCTAACAGAAGAGCGAAATCTGGAGCAATTACATGCGTAGTCACGAATTTACAAAATTCTGCTTCTGCACAAGATCATTTACCTGGAGGTCTATAGCATAATACAAAACTCAAAGAACTCTGAAATAAATCGTCAAAGACTCTACGTGCTAAAATTTCTAAAACAAAGGAGAGAAAACAGTATCCACTAAGACAACTTTAAAGACATCA
Source organism: Microcaecilia unicolor (assembly GCF_901765095.1). Lineage (NCBI taxonomy): Eukaryota > Metazoa > Chordata > Amphibia > Gymnophiona > Siphonopidae > Microcaecilia > Microcaecilia unicolor. The sequence continues at coordinate 36,846,709 of NC_044044.1, forward strand.
ATTACCATCAGGCCTCCCCCATGACGTCCCACCCTTGGTAGATGTAAATTATACCCAGGGGGGCACAGTTGCTTCAGCCTGGAGCTGTCTACCGATAGGAACCAAGTTAAGAAGCCCATAGTGGGACGATTCTATCAAGTCATTTATTTATTTATATATGACATTTATATCCCACAGTATTCCCAACGAAGGGCAGGCTCAATGTGGCGTACAATAGTTAATAAGAAAACAATGATACAAAATACAAGGTCACAAGAGGGAGAAAGAAATAACTGAGAAGGAAAGGAAGAGAGGGGAGGTGATAAATTATCACAGAGAGAGCCCTGGGTTAAGGGCAAGGCACCAGAAGGGCTAACAGCATATGCTCTGCCAAAAAGGAAGGTCTTGAGTTGCTTCTTAAAGGTCGGGTGATCAGGAGTGAATATGACCTCTCGAGGCAGCCCGTTCCACATTTGAGTGCTGAGATAAGGGAAAGAGGAACCATAGATGGTCTTATATTTGAGGCCACAAGGAACCGGGTAGTGGAGATTGAGGTACGAGCGGGCCGACCGTCGGGAATTCCTGGGTGGCAGGTTAATGAGAGGTTAATATTTCAATCTTATTTACTGAAGAAAGTGCATTTATGTAAGCACAAGGGACAGGGGTTTTGGAAACGTCTTCACAAGAGGTGGTTATAAACTTAACAAGATTAGATCTATTTTGAGTTAAATAGTTCTTCCTGACCTGTCCCCAATAATATATATATAACTCCAGTGTTGAAACAGCTTCATTGACTACCGGTGAAATGTCGGATTCAACACAAGATATCGTTCAACGAGCTCTTTCTGGGAATACACCAGAGTACTATGTCAAGGCTCTGCAGGTATATTGACCCACGTGGACATTGCATTCAGAAAGCGCAATGCTGTCCACTATGTATGTATGCAAACATCAGCCTGAGTTGGAATTGTGTTTATGTTGAGATAGGGCTGTACCCTATCTCGACATATTTCAATTCTTTGTGGAAACTCTTGATGGGAGCCTTCCTTTGTGGGAAGTTAATCTGTGGTTTTCTGTGTAAAGTCAATTCTGCAGTGGCGTATAAGGTTTATAAGCTGTGGGTGAATGTGGGTATATTTTTAAAAAATATTTATGTTTTATTCTAAGCTGCTTAGGTTTAGGCGGAGTAAAAATTGTAAAATAAACAAATATTAGGCAAATAGGCCAATGGTCGGTCAGTCGAGATTCTGGAGAGGATCAAAAACACACACAAAAAAGGGGGGAAACAAAGCTTCCACAGAGGCCAAACAAACGAAAAAGGGGTGGGGTTGGGGTAAAAGACTCCAAAAGGAGATTTTCCAGGATAATCAAACCAATAAAAAAACAAGACGGCCAATGCTTCTAAGACATAGAAAGGTTTATTCTCCAATACTGGAAATGCAAGGTGTGAAGGCACATCTGACCCAAGGTATGCTGACAATTGTCTACACATCTTGCATTTTCAGTACTGGAGAATAAACCTTTCTATGTCTTAGAAGCATTGGCCGTCTTGTTTTTTATTGGTTTGATTATCCTGGAAAATCTCCTTTTGGGGTCTTCCTTTCCGCCCACCCTCCTTTTTTTTCTTTGAGGAGTTTAAGATCAACATTTATCAGAGAGATGGGCCTATATGAGTCAGATAATTTGGGCTGCCTGCCAGGTTGTTGGTATTAAACTAATCACTGCTTTATTCAGAATTACCGCCCAGGGAACACGGTTAGCTGGGCAGTAATGTGATCTGGCGCATGCTGGATAAATGTAGGGCCTTATGCACCTGTGTGAAAGGGCCCCTTAATATATATGATATGAAAAATGTTCTTTTACCTCAGTGGTGCTGCTCACGCAGATCAATACGTTACTACAGAACATTAAAAAGTTGTATACTCATCTGGTACAACAAAGAAGTCGGCTAGGGGATACTCTGGGGCTCATTTTCAAAAGAGAAAAACGTCCAAAAAGTGGCATAAGTCTGCATTTGGAGGTTTTTCTCAGAAAAACACCCAAATCAGCATTTTTGAAACCTATTTTTAGACGTTTATCTCTGAAGTCCGCCAGAAGTGCGTCCAAATCTCAAGGGGGAGTGCCAGGGGTGTGTTCAGGGCGCAACTTGGGCGTTCCTAAGACCTAGACGTTTTTCAGTCATAATGGAACAAAACAAAACTGTCCAGGACTAAGACGTTTTGAGCTAGACGTGTTTTTATTACAAATAAGGCACAAAAAGGTGCCCTAAATAACCAGATGACCACTGGAGGGAATCAGGAATGACCTCCCCTTATTCCCCCAGTGGTCACTAACCCCCTCCCACCCCCCAAAAATGTGATGAAAAACATTACTTGCTAACCTCTATGCCAGCCTCAGATGTTATACTCAGGTCCCTGGAGGAGTCTAGTGGTGGATACAATGCACTACAGACAAGTGGACCCAGGCTCCTTCCTCCCCCTACCTGTTACACTTGTGGAGGAAACTGTGAGCCCTCCCAAACTCACCAAAAACCCACTGTAACCACATATAGGTGCCCTCTTCACCCGTAAGGGCTATGGTAGTGGTGTACAGTTGGGGACAGTGGGTTTGGGGGGGGGGGGGGGGCTCAGCACACAAGGTAAAGGAGCAATGGTGAGATGTGTACCTGGGAGCATTTTATGAAGTCCACTGCAGTGCCCTCTAGGGTGCCCTATTGCTTTCCTGGGATGTCAGGGGGACCAGTGTACTAAAAATGCTGGCTCCTCCTACGTCCCAATGGCTTGATTTTGTGCATTTTGCACTTGGACATTTTTTTTTTTTTTCAAAAATGGACCAAAAAACAAAACGTCCAAATCACAAAACGTTGTTTGGAACAGTATTTTCGAAAACAAACGATAGACGTTTTTCTTTTTTGAAAATGACCTTCTTTCCTATTCAGATTTTGCACGTTTTGCAACTTAGACTTCATACTGAAAATGCCCCTCCACGTCTTGAATAAAGTGAAGATATAAAGATATGAATATATAATGCGAAACTGTTTAAAAAATGCTAAAAAGCTAACCTATGATGCTTTATGTGCAAAGGACTCTGCAGTAAAGTATTAATCTATGTGAGAAGCACTGCTGAGGTTAAAATGTTTTTTTCAAATCATATATATTAAATACATTTTCATTTCCAAACGTTAACACATTCCATTTAAACCATTCAAAATAAAATGCTTTGTTCCTACCTTTGTTGTCTGGACATTTTACTTTTTTCCATCTTGATGGTTCCAGTTTCTCTTTTCTGCTTTCCTCTCTGTCGTCTGCTAATTCTCCTTCAAGCGGCTGCAGTCCATTTGTCTTTTCCCCTCTCTCCTGTCTGTTCCCTCACTACACCTGCCTCTGATACAGTCATCATTCCTTTTTAGCTCTTTCCTGCCTCTCTCACCCTTCTTCTCCTCCTTTTTACTTTTCAACTATCAAGTTTCCATCTTCTTCCTTCACCAACTAGCTCTCCAATTTCCCATCTCACTCCTTCCCCAGCATTCCAGTCTCTTTCATCTTTAATCTACTCCCCATTACCATATTTCTACCCTCTGTAATCACTATCCTCTCATTCATTTTCTTGCCACTCCCTCATGGTATCTCCCACAGGGATCCACCAGTCCCATCGTCTTCCTGCCTCCACCCTTCTAGCCCAGTATCTGATCACTCTTCCTCCCCTCCCCACCCTTGTAGCCTGACTTCTCCCTTTCCCTTCTCTCTTCCCTCTTCCCCATGGTCCAGCATTTTCCCCTTTCTCTTCCCTCACTCCCATTGTCTGGCATCTCTCCATCACTCTCCTGGATTCAACATCTCCCCCTCTTTCTCCCCTTTCCACCTCCTGTGTACCTCTCTCTCCTTCTCATTCACCCCCATATCCAACATCTCCTCCTTTGTCCCACCATCTCTCTCCCTCCCCTGTGCTCTGGGTCCAACATCTCTTCCCCCTCCTCAATGCAGAATTCTTCTTCCTTCCTCCCTTTCCCTGCCATGCCCAACAATTCTGCCTCTCTCCCCCTCCCTTGTGGTCTGGGTCCACCATCCCCCTCCCATGTAGCATCTCTCCCTTCTTCCCATCTACCATCATGTGATTAAGAGATGGGCGGCGTCGGCCGATAATGGAAAAAAGAAGGGCGTCCCTGATGAGCATTTGGCCGACTTTACTTGGTTCATTTTTTTTCACGACCAAGCCTCGAAAAGGTGCCCGAACTGACCAGATGACCACTGGAGGGAATCGGGGATGACCTTCCCTTACCCCCCCAGTGGTCACCAACCCCCTCCCACCCCCAAAAAAATGTAAAAACATTTTTTGCCAGCCTCACATGTCATACCCAGCTCCATCACAGCAGTATGCAGATCCCTGGAGCAGTTTTTAGTGGGTGCAGTGCACTTCAGGCAGGCGGACCCAGGCCCATCCCCCCTACCTGTTACACTTGTGGTGGTAAATGTTGAGCCCTCCAACCCCCCCCCCCAAAACCCCTGTACCCACATGTAGGTGCCCCCTTCACCCATAAGGGCTATGGTAGTGGTGTACAGTTGTGGTTAGTGGGTTTTGGGGGGGGGGGGGGCTCAGCACACAAGGTAAGGGAGCTATGGACTTGGGAGAAATTTCTGAAGTCTACTGCAGTGACCCCTAGGGTGCCCGGTTGGTGTCCTGGCATGTCAGGGGGACCAGTGCACTACAAATGCTGGCTCCTCCCATGACCAAATGCCTTGGATTTGGTCGTTTTTGAGATGGGCGTCCTTGGTTTCCATTATCGACGAAAACCGAGGTCGCCCATCTCTAAGGTTGGCGATCTCAACATTTAGGTTGACCATCTCTAAAGTCGACCTAAATGTTGAGATTTGGGCGTCCCCGACCGTATTATCGAAACGAAAGACGGATGCCCATCTTGTTTCGATAATACAGGTTTCCCCACCCCTTCGCGGTGCCGTCCTTAGAGATATTACATACGCAACTGTCTTATTCACTACCACGTGACAGGGGCAGACAAAGACCAAGCCGCAGAGGCATATTAGCTTAAAACGGGTAACCATCCCTCACCCAGATCTCATTGTCTCCACCAGGGCCCTCAAACCTTCCCAAAATGCAAAATAATATTCCACACATTTAATGAGCACATAAAGCTAGATTATATACATAGCGCCTGAAAAATCCGTGTGGAAAAAAATTACACCTAGGCGTATTCTCTAAAGTACGTCTACATTTTATAGAATTGGCTTAAATTTCTGTGCAGTGTATAGAATACGCCAAGCGCCTCTCCACTTGACCAAATTTGGTGCGTCCATTTCGGTCATGTTTTACTTGGCGTAAATCCTGATGCCTAAATTAAACGCAGAGCGGGCGTAGAAACGCCCACATCCCACCCATGGCCACACCCCTTTTCCATCTATACGATTTTGAATTTAGACGCAGCACGTTGCAGAATACACAGAGAGTTGTGTGCGTAAATCTCAAGTAATGCCAATTAGTGCTCGTTAACATCTAATTAACAGCACTGATTAGCTAGTTAACCAGTGAAGTTATGTGCATTGTTATAGAATACACTTCGATTTCTGCGCAATATATAGAATCCTGGAGATATTGTCCATACCCACTAGGTTCTCCCCTTCCCCCCCAACATCACCAGTCACCCTCCCCAATGAAAACGGCCCCGAGAACTGGAGAGATCTCACTATGTGCCAAGACGCTCCCCGCCCCAGCCCAACCGTTCCAAATTAGCTGCTCAGCAAGAAGTTCAATAACATAAAAAAATACCATCATCTGCAAAATCCAAGCTAAACCAAATAGCAAATCATAACAATTCTAGAAAACAGAACAGCAACAAGCAAAAACAAATAACATCTCATCATGAGACGCTTCATTGCCTGTCCACGCAAAGATGTGTTCTGCAAGAAAGATGGATCCCAGAGTTTCTATGCGGTATCATGTGTCGTTGGAGGATTGATCATCCATAGTAAAGCAAACTAACCTGCACAGAGCAGAGGAAAAGTCATAAGTACATAAGTAATGCCACACTGGGAAAAGACCAAGGGTCCATCGAGCCCAGCATCCTGTCCCCGACAGCAGCCAATCCAGGTCAAGGGCACCTGGCAGCTTCCCAAACGTACAAACATTCCATACATGTTATTCCTGGAATTGTGGATTTTTCCCAAGTCCATTTAGTAGTGGTTTATGGACTTGTCCTTTAGGAAACCGTCTAACCTCTTTTTAAACTCTGCTAAGCTAACCGCCTTCACCACATTCTCCAGCAACAGTCCTAAACAAAGGCACAGAGGAGGTACCTTGCATGGACTGGCCACCCTGCTGCTCGTTAGCTGCTGTCTGCTACTATTAATTATTTTCTACTGATGTAATCGTGTATTGACTATGTCCAGGTTATTCTCACTGTACCTCACCTTAGGTAAATAAATCCTAATAAAGATATGTGCATTAATGCTTGTAAATACACGGTAATGCATAGATGTTTAAAATAAATCCAGCCCTATGTCAATTGGCTCACTTTTCTTTATGTGTTTTTTGATACCTTTAAGGAATTGTTATAGGTGGGTACAGCATGGCCTCCCTTTTTGTAAATCAATATTTGCACTTCCCCAGTAAGCCATATCTATCCATATGCTCAACAATTCTGTTTTTAGGAATAGTTTCTATCTACCCTTGCGCCCAACACTGACTTCAGGCTCACCAATCTGCAGCTTTCTGGAACACCTTGCCCTTGGGTTCAGTGACAGATTTTAATAACAGCTTACAAATTACCAGTAAGAGGTCTGAAATTTCATATTTGAGTTATTTCAGAGCTCTGGGTGAATACCATCAGGTCCTGGCAATTTGCTGCTCTACAGCCCATCAGTTTGTTCAAATACATCCTGATCTGTTTCAGCACCTCTGAATCATGACCTACAAATAATCATTCCAACGTGGATTCATTTAATTTTTCTATTTTCTTGTTCTGAGTGCCTCTTTTTACCCCCTGGCCATCCAGTGGTGCAATGGACTCTTTTGCAGGCTTCCAGTGTCTAATATCCTTTAAATAACTTTTATTACTTATTTATATTTTTAAACTTTATTTGTATTGAAATTTTATTTATTTATTTTTTCAATCGTTTACATCATTTTAATTTATTTCTGCCTGCTTGGCAAGCCTTTTTCAAATTCTCTGCTGACCTGCCTTGTTATTGCTTTATAACTAACTTGCAAGTTGTTGTGCCTTTTCCTATTCGTCTTGTTTGGACTTGATTTCCACATTTTATAGCCTGCTTTTTTGGTGTTAGGCACATTAATACTCTCTTTCACTCACCATTGCACCATGTTGACCACCGTTGTGTCTTCCTTTGGCATTTTGTAACCTGTGGATTACATTTTATCTGGGCTTCCACAACAGTATTTCTAAACTGTCTCCATGCCTCATGCAAACCTTCAACCCTTGTAATGGCTCTTTTTTATTTCTTTTTCTCATCTCCTCATTTTATCATAGTATTTCTTTTTAGAGTTAAATGGTTCTGCAATAATTTTACTTAATGTACTCTCTCCGGTGTTTATGTCAAATTTGATTATATTATGATCACTATTGCCAACTGGCCCCATCACGAAGTAGAAAAGAGTGAACCCAAAGCTGCCTATTCTGCAAGCTTTCTCCCAGCAGCACCATTTTCCTGAAGGGTCCGGAGGAGGGAAGGGCTCATAGGAGATTTCAAACTTTTCCTCCCTTTCTCTTTCTTCTTATAATTTAAGAAATCTTTCTCACAGCATGTCTGCTTTCATCTTCTTCCCTTCACTGCTAAGAGCAATGATTCAGCTTGGCTTAGGGCCAGACTGTTGCTGCTGCTGAGGCTGGAGGGGTGGGAGTGGAAGGTTTCCAGGGAGGGCTGGGCTGGGCTGGGCCAAGGTATAAATGAAGGAGTGCGGGCCTTGGCACTCCCCATCTGTGCCCAGCTACTGATCCTGATTCTTCTCATTCATCCTGGTAAGATTCAGTCCTTCTCTTTTCTATTCACTGCTGCAGGGAGTCTGTAATCTTCCTTCTTCAAGCTGCAGAAACTCTGTCCTGGGGTAAGAAATGCACTAGTTCTGTGTTAAGACAGCTCTGGAGAGTTAGACTGGAGTGCGTGGAGGCTCAGAAAATAAGGGCGTTTCCCCTGGCCAAAAGCTCCCTCTCAGCCTGTGCTCTTGACAGTGACTGAGAAGGACTCATGGAGCCAGGGACACAGGATTTAATGACCTCATCAGCATAGGGAAGGATAGTACTGAGTCTCCGGTTGCTATTTTATTCACAGAAAGTGCTCAGTGCTTTCTGGATTTCTTCTTTCCACCGATCAGGATCTCATATGCTAAACAATAGGTTTCCTCCTCAGCTGAACATATTTAATTGTGGTATACAAGGTTTGCAGCTTTATTAAATATATATGTTAGTGGAGCGACTGTTCATGCTTTCCAAAAATACTAGGACTAGGGGGCATGCGATGAAACTACAGTGTAGTAAATTTAAAACAAATCGGAGAAAAGTTTTCTTCACCCAACGCATAATTAAACTCTGGAATTCGTTGTCGGAGAATGTGGTGAAGGCGGTTAGCTTAGCAGAGTTTAACAAGGGGTTAGACGGTTTCCTAAAGGACAAGTCCATAAACCACTACTAAATGGACTTGGGAAAAATCCACAGTTCCAGGAATAACATGTATAGAATGTTTGTACGTTTGGGAAGCTCGCCAGGTGCCCTTGGCCTGGATTGGCCACTGTCGGGGACAGGATGCTGGGCTCGATGGACCCTTGGTCTTTTCCCAGTGTGGCATTACTTATGTAATTTGTGATATTCTTACCTAAACCCAGGGCTGCTGTGGGGGGGGGGGGGGGGGGGGGGGGGGAAGATTCCCTAGGCCAGGCCTCCAAGGAGGACCCAGCATCGGCCATAGAAAAGCCATTTTCTGCTTTTTTCTCAGTGATTCTGCAGCCAGCCTGTCAGCCTTGCTCAGTCAGATCCAGTGTCTTTCTCTCCCTTCCACCCCCCCCCCTCCAGTCCTCTACTTGCATTGGAGTCAATGGCTGGCAGCCAGCAGCGATTGAGAGAGACTGGTCTACCGGACATGAGTTCTCTTCCTGCTATGTCCCACCTATGTGGATACAGGAAGTCACTTCACAGGAGGCGGGACGTGGCAGGAAGAAGGACCCGTGGCCGGCAGAGCAGTCTCAATCGCTGCTCTCTGCCAGCCAGCCTATAACTTGACTGATGGCGGTGGTGGTGGAGCTCTTAAGATTATTTACCCCAGGCCCGACATTTTCTCTGGAGCCCTGCCCAAGCCAGTACTAGACCACACCCTTCCCTTCACCCAGATGGCTCCTGCCTTATTTATTTATGTATGTATTTTTTGTATACCTATTTCCTCTCTCACTCCTTTTCTCTGGGTTTTTGCTTTCAGCCACAGGGATGGAAAACAGGTTGAGCCTTTTAACCTCTACCTGCTGGCCTGCCGCCATCTTTTGCCCTTCCCCTTTCCCAGGTGTTACTGCTCTCTATCCACAGTTCATCACTTGAAAGAGGGACAACAACTGCCTAGTTAGTTGTTTCCTGGGCTCTTCCTTCCAGAGACTCTCAGCTTTGAGAAAAGGCAGCTGAGGGGTGATATGATAGAGGTATATAAAATAATGAGTGGAGTGGAAAAGATAGATATGGAGCGTCTGTTTACACTTTCCAAAAATACTAGGACAAGGGGGCATGCGATGAAGCTGGAGTGAAGTAAGTTTAAAACAAATAAGAGGAAATATTTCTTTACTCAGCGTGTAATTCGACTCTGGAATTTGTTGCCGGAGAATGTGGTTAAGGCGGTTAGTTTAGCAGAGTTTAAGAAAGGTTTGGACAGCTTCCTGAAGGAAAAGGCCATAGAATGTTATTAAATGGACGTAGGGAAAAATCCACTATCCCTGGAACAAGCAGTACAAAATGCTTTGCTCCGTGGATCTTGTCGGGTGATTGTGCCCTGGATGGGCCACTGTTGGAGACGGGGTGCTGGGCTGGATGGACCTTTGGTCTGTCCCAGTGTGGTGATGCTTAGGTCTTATTTCATAGCAAACGCTAAGAAATGCCAGCTGTTCCTCTCTCCTCTTCCTTTCCCTGTTTGAGGGGTCCTAGGTTTTTGCTATTAGGCCTTTCCTTTGGTTGGGGCACAGCCTGAGCACTTGTAGTCCTGTTTCTCGCTTGTCTCTAAATGCCTCTGTCCTGGGACTTCCTGACTGCCTTCAGCTTTGCAGGAGAAGACACGGCTACCACACTCCTCTACAGGAGAAGACTGAAAGAATCTCCTTCCCTTAGGATTAGAGACCTCCTTAGTCCTTACCCTGCTGCACCCACCTGGTGCCTTGTTCAAGGACAGACTGCAGGGATGGAAAAATAGTTCTAGAACTTGGATGCAAGCCAAAAATGTTTAGGTCCCAGGGCAAAAATCTATTTGTCTTTGTAATCTTTCTATTTATTTATGTTACAGCTTTGTTTTCCTGCCTTGCCTTGTTCTGTCTTTTGTTTTTTTGTTTTTTTTCTTTTTTTGTTTTCTGTCCAAAGGAGAGAAAGAAAGAAGTATGAGAAGGCTGTTGTTTCCCTCTGATAGCTTCTCATCAGGGGTCCTTATCCATGCCAGAATTTCAGATTTGGGAAGGGTAGCAGGACCCTGACTCCTAAGAGTTCTGAGTGGAATCTTTGTTGTGTTGTTCCTTTGTTTTTCTTGCTTGAGTGTTGATTTATTTGCTTTCTCCTTGTACTTATTACTCTGTTGTTCTTCACATTTTGTTTTTATACTTTTTCTTCTGGCCGCCAGGCAGTAGCAGCAGAGGGGAATTTGGGGCATTTTTGAACGCCTGCATGGACTTAGATAAAGCTGGTTCCCCATCATAACATTTTCAATACGTCTAGCGTCAAGTCCTTTTAGAATATAAGCGTTGCCTACTAGGACAGACTGACGGTCCATCAAGCCCGGATTTCCTGTTTCCAACAGTGGCCAGTCCAGGTTACAAGTACCTGGCAAGCTCCCAAAACAGTACAAATTTTATGCTGCTTATCCAAGAAAAAAGCAGTGGATTTTTCCCAAGTCCATCTTAATAATGGCTTCTGGATTTTTCTTTTAGGAAGCTATCCAAGCCTCTTTTTAAACCACACTCTCTGGCAATGAATTCCAGAGTTTCACTGCATCTATGTATTAGACTGACTTTTATCTACCTGCTGTGAAACTTGTCTTCCCAATGCAATCTTGTTGAATTCTCTCTGCTCTGAAACCTCCTGAGGTGTGATGTGAGTGGGGTATAAGCATCTGGTAAGCAGCCAGAGAAATCAGAAACTATCTACAACTTAGTAAGTGACCGCAGATAAAGACCTGAATGGTCCGTCCAGTCTGCCCAACTGTCACATTCATTATCAAGATTAAATCAACAATGATCATTTCTCTACTGAGCTATTTTTACCCTGGCAAAAGGGCCAAAAGTTTAGATTCAGGGGTAGATGCACTAAAAACCCCGTTAAAGCCCTTCCCTTACCGATTCCTTAGCGAATCGGTAAGCAACAGGAATGCATCAAGGAAATCGCATGCAAATGAGCTGGTCGCTGCTAGCTCATTTGCATGGGATTTCCTTCCAAGCCAGTCGGCCAGCTGAGCATGCGCAGAGCAGCCAAGCGTTATGCTGGCTGCTCTGCGCATGCCAAGGACGTCCTTTATGGACGACCTTCACTGAAAGAAAAAAAAAGTCATCCCCATAATCGGGAGGGAGATCAGGGGTACGAGGAGGCTCCCGATGCTGCTGGCAGCTATCGGCAGCTTCTGCTCTGGCCGTCTTGCTCCTTTCTGTCTGCCCCGGGGTGTTAGCAGCACGTCCGATGCCCCTCCTCCAGGTCTCTGTCAGCCAATCACAGCGCGTTTAGCTGTCACTGGTGTCAGCTAAACGCGCTGTGATTGGCTGAGAGAGACCTGGAGGAGGGGCTTAATCGAAAGAGACGTCCAAATAGTTTTTTGATTTGGACATCCTCGCACATCTCTCTCCGGCGGTGGTCATTACAGAAGGACACCCATCACAAAAACATCTGGGGGAAAACCAGGGACGTCCTTTTTTTTGTTACTGAAGGTCGTCCATGTTAGGCACTTTAGAAGGACAGCCCTGACGAGCACTTGGACGTTTCTTTTCCCGATTTTGTTTTTGGGTTAAATTTATAGAAATTTTTAGAGGCGAATAAATCCCGCGCAGCCCCAACGAGAGATAGAGACCTCCCGTTAGATTTTCCACAGTTAGGCAATCGGAAAACGGTAGTGCATCTCATTACAATACGATTTATACACATTATAATACTAAATTGCTCATCTGCATACCGTTAGCTGCCACCGTGATAGGACAATCCCCTTTTGTGCATGTCCTGGTTTACTACTTGCACGTTAAACTGGCAAGAACCAGTTTAAAACCCACGTTAATGGCTCCTTAAGTTTAGTGCATCTGGCCCTGAGTTTAGAAGCAGTGCTTTTGTTCCTAAGGACAAATTTCTTGCTACTTCAGGAAGGGGAAAAACCACAGGAAAAAAGCCAAAAAGATTCAAGGGAAAACTTTTGCAAAAAGTGCTGTCCACACATCTGCTTGGCAGTTCCAAATGCGAAGACTGGGTAAAAGCTCCCCATCTCATCAGTCTTTACTCACCTGAGTTTTCTCAGGAATAGTAGAGAGGTGTGTTAGCCGTGTTAGTCCCCTCTTAAAGGTAATCAATAGAAATCAAACAAAATTAAAACATGGAAAAGAAAATAAGACGATACCTTTTTTATTGGACATAACTTAATACATTTCTTGTAGCTTTCGAAGGTTTTGATCTGAGGAAGAAGGGCAACCTTCGAAAGCTAATCAAGAAATGTATTAAGTTATGTCCAATAAAAAAGGTATCATCTTATTTTCTTTTCCATGTTTTAATTTTGTTTGGCATCTCAGGAATAGCTAATTGTTGGGCAGAAATCAGTGTGAAACTGATCTTCCCGCTTTCTGCTGTTTTTCGTTGTACCATGTCAGAGTCGGAGCCACACAAAAATAGAGTCACCACAGAGGATCTAGTCCAGTGTAAACGGAGAGTCTCATATTCAAAGCATTGATGCTTCTAACTTTAAGCTCCTACATCAACCTCTTTTAAAAATGTATTATTTTATTTATTTATTAGGATTTATTTACCGCCTTTTTGAAGGAATTCACTCAAGACGGTGTACAGTAAGAATAGATCAAACATGAGCAATAGGCAATTACAGCAGTAAAAATATTCAAAAAAAATACAGAGTATGGCATTAGGGCTGATGTGCCTAGATTTATACTCAAAACGTCACTAAACTGCTAAATTTAAGAGCATAAAAAGTGGGTGGGATTTAGGGTGGGGAAAAGTTAGGAGCTTAGCACTGATTATCATTACTGAGCTCATAAATCTAGGCAAAGAAATCACAGGTTTAAATTTATGAGCATAACTTTTAAGCTCCTGAAAAGATGAAGTTTCAGCTGAAAATAGGCCACAAATTTAGGGGGTTAATTAGGAGCTCAGCATTTTCTGAATCAGGCCCATATTTTTGTTTAAATTGCTGCAGGCCATGAGGGTTGCACACATGATTTAATTACTGGACTTTCAGGGGAGTCATTCCATCAGGACTGCTGAGGGGGGGAGGGGCAAGTTTCCCCAGGGCCCCGGCCTGCAAGAAGGGCCTGTTGCCGCCCATAGAAAAGCCTCCCAGTTCTCTACTTGCAGAAACAGGAAGTTACTTCACAAGGAGGCGGGACGCAGCAGGAAGAAGGACCAGTGGCCGGCAAAGCAGTCTCTCTCGATCGCTGCTGCCTACCAGCCAATGACTCTACTTTTGACTGATGGTGCGGTGGTGGCAGGGCCCTTAAGATTGTCTCTCGGTGGCCCTGCATTCCATACAGCTTTTTCTGCGTGTAGAGCACGTTTTACACATAGAAAAGTGATCTTATATACACTAAATACGTCACAGAAGTATGTGCACTGACGAGATAGACTTTCCCGGGGTGTAGTGTGGGTGAACGCGGTGCAATGCACATGCACATTTTGTAAAATACGAGAGTGCATACGAGTGTGAACACGCACACATTCATACCTTCTTTGGAATATTTCTGCGCTACTGGGGTTGGTTCTGGGTCTTTGTAAACTCCTCATGTTTTTTTATGGAGGACAATGAAAGAGATCTGATGAAGGCACATGGGCATCTTTTCCTGACTTTGACATAGGTGCCCTGTAATACAATGATCCCCTTCTTGTGCATGATGGATTGCTCTAGATTCAAAAGCAAAACATGGGTTTCTTGATGCTGAAAGTCCAGGGGTCAAACATTGAGCCTGAGACCCATGGGTTCAGCATGAGTCCCCTTCTCAGCCCAGTCTCTAGGACACACACCCAGCCAATCAGGTTTTCAGGACACCCACAATGAATATGCATGAGATATCTGTAAGCACACTTCCACTACATGCAAATGTAGCTTATACCTAGCCATTGTGGCTATCTGGAAAACCTGACTGACTGGGAGTGTCTCAAGGACCGGGGTGAGAACTGTTAGGTTAGAGCAATGGGCTGAGAAGCAGGTAAGGCAGGGTTCAAAGCCTACTTCTGTCATTAGCACTGCTTCTGAAAAAGGTGTGAGCTAAAGGCAAAAAGATACATAAATATTGTACAAGGAAAGAAAAGTCAGGGTTAAGACCTGATGTTTCCAGAAAAGTGCAGCTCCTTGTCCTTGTTTGGCTCCATGCCTTCCAGGAGCTGCTAGTGAATCCCTGGGAGCAGAAACAGGAGGGGCAGTCCTGGCTTCAGATTGTGTAGGACTGAGTTCAAGGCACTGGAACTGCATTTCTTCCAAACTATGCCCCTATTCTTGTGCCATCTGACTTTCAGTTCCTTCGTCTCTCTTTCTCACTCCTCAGCTTGCCAGCTCCAACACCCTCAGAACATGTCTGTCCAAAACCTGGAGAGTGCTCTGAACTTCATAAGGCAGAAATTCTATTCGTACTCTGGGACCGACGGTGACAAGAGTACCCTGAGCGCCAACGAGCTTGGTGCCCTTGCCAGGAAGGAGTTTCCCAGCCTCTGCGTAAGTAACTCACTCCAGCAACCCTTCACCCTTTGCATGTCCAGCTTTCTTGCTTTTAAAGATGCCCTCTGTCAACTCATTTGATGCCGGTTCTGCAGGTGGAACAATTCTGTCTCTCCAGGTCTGTTGGGTGGGGGGGGGGGGGGGGGTGAGGGAGGTGGCACAGGGAAGGTAAGGTTGGAATTCCGTGGGCTATTTCCAGAGGTAAGGAAGTGCAACCCTAAACCAGGAATATGCAAATCCATGCCATGAAATGGTTCGAAAGAAGGGCACCAGGAGGGGGGTTGGCGCAGGCCTCTTAGCTTCCCTGCACATTTCCTCTCACTCATTAGCTCTTCTGTCTGTTCCCCTCACAGAGAGATCCCAAATCCGAGGAGGTGCTGAAGTCAGTGCTCATGGACATGGACATGGATGGCGACAAGAAGCTGAATTACAAAGAATTTGTTCTGTTCTTGGTCTGTCTGTCCATCGTAATGGATGAAGGCCATTGAGGGAAGAGACGGATCGGTTGCAGATTCTCTTCCATCCATCGGGCTGGGTTTATGTTTAAATAAAAGGCTTCTCTTTTTTCCAATGTTTCGTGTTGCATTTATTTCTGGACTGTGGGATAGGAGAAGTGGGGGACCTGGGCCTGTGCGGAAGGCAGTATGGGATCTCCACTGCTACTGTAGGTTTCATAGATTGGGCTACTCTTCCAGCTAAGGAGTGACCTCAAGCTTATGTAACATCCTTAAACAGTGCACTTTAAGGAGGGCCTCATTCCCACCAAAGCTGACCTCAGCTTTTTGAACAATCAGAACCTGCTTTAAGACTTGGCCTGGACATAGCCCTGCTGCCTTTAACTGGCAATCCGAATTTCAGATAAAACACTTAGAGGGCTGTGTGGTAGGGAGCCTATGCTCTAAAGCAAAACCCAACTTCATTTGTTTGGGCCGCAGAAGCTCAGCGGAAACACAGATTCCTCCAGCGGGATTGGAGCTTGAGCTGCTGGAAGCTCAGGTTGGTTCAGTGGTTTCAAGTCTCACAAGACCAAACCGAACTTCTGGTGTCGCACAGCTCAAGTTCACGGTTAGAGGAGTCGAAGCAGGGAACCCACCGGCGGAATCTGAACCCAAAGCCAGGTGAGGGGAAAGACTCTTCCCCTGAATAAGCAAGAACTACATATTGTGAGTAAACGATTGCAAACTAGTAAAAGCAACCCACAAGCCCAAACTTTGTGAGGTCATTGAACACGGAGGTTGCTTTCTTTTCTGAACTTGTTTTCATTTCTTAACTGCCTTGGCTTGCTGGACAGATTAGGCAATATATTAAACTCACATAATAAACATAAACATGATTATAAAATAATAACAACAAAAATCAAACCCAATCGCAAGAGCACGAATGAAAAGGGAGAGAAATAAAGGAGAATGAAGGACCAGGTATCTCTCCTCTGCTCATTTGGCTCTTGCAATGCGTATTTGTCCCGCTTTTTTTTTCACCCCACCCTCTTTCTACCCTTCCACCATTTCACTTCTACTCCCCCCTCTCGTGTGCTCCCAACACACTCCCTTCCCACTCCTTCCATATTCCTATCCCTCTCCTCTTTTCCCACCAGCTGGTCCCAGAAAATCATCATTACACAAATAGTTCTAACATTAATGACAAAAATTCAAGACAAGTGACATTGAAGACAACGACGGACTTTTTGTTTTCTTTAAGTCAACAGTTGACTTTGTTAACCAAGAAGCCAAAGGTCAACTGTAGGGTCCAGGCCACTGGCTACAAGGAAAAGTGCTTCATCTGTTTGTACAATAGAAAAATATCCCCCCTCCTCATCATCTGTTTCAGGAAGTGATCCACTTTCAACATGGACAGAGGTCAGAACATCTGGGGATTGGTGAAGGCTGGAAAGGGGGGTTCATGAGAGAGAGAAAGAGAGAGAGACCTGGGTGAAGGCTGGGAGAGGGCATGAAAGAGACGGAAAATATTATGAAACATTAAATGTGGCTCCCGATATGAAGCTGGACAGGCCTGCTCTAAAGGTTTAATTACAGACTTCCGCATAACCTAAGTACCATAGAGCCGGTGTAAAGTGCAGTGCGTCTATATACCCTCACCCCTATGCCAACCCCCTGCGAATACGTGCCGTGTCCCTTAAGTGGATATTTGCAGGTAAGTGCACAAAATCCATCGTTCTGCTGCTATTCTAAACCTGTACAGGCGTAAGAACATGTAAAGGTCAGCACTTGGATGACAGATCCTTTCCAATTACCCCACCCTCCCCTTCCTCTCACTCCTTTCTGGGCTAAACTGAGCAAACACTGGATGCATTTTCACTTCTCACAAGCTTTTATTTGTCACTAAATTTAGCTAAACATAAACACACGGGAACCATAACTGCATTTCACAAGCTCAAATAAAAAACAATGACCAGAAGCCAAGAATGAAGACAGGGACCAGAGACAACACAAGTCACTTTCAAATAAACACCCTTAAATGCGGATACACAGAGCTCTCTTTCCAGACCTTCAACCCAGTAACACACAGAGCTGTCTCTTCCTACTCCACCTAATGAATCAGACCCTCAACCCAGTAACACACAGAGCTGTCTCTTCCTACTCCACCTAATGAATCAGACCCTCAACCCAGTAACACACAGAGCTGTCTCTTCCTACTCCACCTAATGAATCAGACCCTGAACCCAGTAACACACAAAGTTGTCTCTTCCTACTCCACCTAATGAATCAGACCCTGAACCCAGTAACACACAAAGTTGTCTCTTCCTACTCCACCTAATGAATCAGACCCTCAACCCAGTAACACACAAAGTTGTCTCTTCCTACTCCACCTAATGAATCAGACCCTCAACCCAGTAACATACAGAGCTGTCTCTTCCTACTCCACCTAATGAATTAGACCCTGAACCCAGTAACACACAAAGCTGTCTCTTCCTACTCCACTTAATGAATCAGACCCTGAAGTCAGTAATAGACACAATAACATAGTAATGTAGTAGATGATGGCAGATGAAGGACCTGTATGGTCCATGCAACCTGCCCAACAGGATAACCTCATAGCATAAAGTATGATGTGATACTACACATGAATACTTGATCTTGATTTTGCTTTGCTATTTTCAGGACACAGACCGTAGGAGTCTGCCCAGCACTGGCTTTGCTTCCCAATTACTCATGTTGCCATCTGGCTTGTTTGGTTCCATATCTTCTACACAGGATTCCTTTGTGTTTATCCCGCACATTTTTAAATTCTGTTACCGTTTTCATCGCCACCACCTCATGTGGGAGGACATTCCAGGTATCTACCACCCTCTCCGTGAAAAAATACTTCCTGACATCTTTTTTGAGTCTGCCCCCCTTCAACCTCAATTCATGTCCTCTGGTTTTACCACCTTCCCATCTACGGAAAAGGTTCGTTTGCAGATTAATACCTTTCAAATATTTGAACGTCTGTATCATATCACCCTTGTTTCTCCTTTCCTCCAGGGTATACATGTTCAGGTCAGCAAGTCTCTCCTTATAAGTTTTGTAACGCAAATCCCATACCATTTTTGTAGCTTTTCTTTGCACCGCTTCAATTCTTTTTACATCCTTAGCAAGATACGGCCTCCAAAAACTGAACACAATACTCCAGGTGGGGCCTCACCAATGACTTATACAGGGGCATTAACACCTCCTTTTTTCTGCTGGTCACACCTTTCTCTATACAGCCTAGCAGCCTTCTAGCTACGGCCACCGACTTGTCACACTGTTTCGTCGCCTTCAGATCCTCAGATACTATCACCTCAAGAACCCTCTCCCCATCTATACATATCAGACTGTCACCGCCTAACAAATTTGTCTCCTGTGGATTTCTTCTCCCTAAGTGCATCACTTTGCATTTCTTCCAGGGGAGATCCGGGAAATTATAGACCAGTGAGTCTGATGTCGGTGCCAGGGAAAATGGTAGAGGCTATTATCAAAAACAAAATTACAGACCACATCCAAGGACATGGATTACTGAGACCAAGTCAGCACGGCTTTAGTGTGGCCTGACCAATTTACTTCAATTCTTTGAAGGAGTAAACAAACATGTGGACAAAGGGGAGCCGGTTGATATTGTGTATCTGGATTTTCAAAAGGCGTTTGACAAGGTACCTCATGAAAGGCTACAGAGGAAATTGGAGGGTCATGGGATAGGAGGAAATGTCCTATTGTGGATTAAAAACTGGTTGAAGGATAGGAAACAGAGAGTGGGGTTAAATGGGCAGTATTCACAATGGAGAAGGGTAGTTAGTGGGGTTCCTCAGGGGTCTGTGCTAGGACCGCTGCTTTTTAATATATTTATAAATGATTTAGAGATGGAAGTAACTAGCGAGGTAATTAAATTTGCTGATGACACCAAGTTATTCAAAGTCGTTAGCTCGCGACAGGATTGTGAAAAATTACAGAAGGACCTTACGAGACTGGGAGACTGGGCGGCTAAATGACAGATGATGTTTAATGTGAGCAAGTGCAAGGTGATGCATGTGGGAAAAAAGAACCCGAATTATAGCTACGTCATGCAAGGTTCCACGTAGGAGTTACGGACCAAGAAAGGGATCTGGGTGTCGTCGTCGATAATACACTGAAACCTTCTGTTCAGTGTGCTGCTGCGGCTAGGAAAGCGAACAGAATGTTGGGTATTATTAGGAAAGGTATGGAAAACAGGTGTAAGAATGTAATAATGCCCTTGTATCGCTCCATGGTGCAACCGCACCTCAAGAAAGATACAGTAGAATTGGAAAAGGTGCAGCGAAGGGCGACTAAAATTATAGCGGGGATGGGACGACTTCCCTATGAAGAAAGACTAAGGAGGCTAGGGCTTTTCAGCTTGGAGAAGAGACGGCTGAGGGGAGACATGATAGAGGTATATAAAATGAGTGGAGTGGAACAGGTGGATGTGAAGTGTCTGTTCACGCTTTTCAAAAATACTAGGACTAGGGAGCATGTGATGAAACTAGTGTAGTAAATTTAAAACAAATCAGAGAAAATCTTTCTTCACCCAATGTATAATTAAACTCTGGAATTCGTTGCCACAGAACGTGGTGAAGGCTGGGCTCGATGGACCCTTGGTCTTTTCCCAGTGTGGAATTACTTATGTACTTGAATTTTAATTGCCAAACCTTAGACCATTCTTCTAGCTTCTGTAGATCCTTTTTCATGTTTTCCCTCCCGGGTGTCCACTCTGTTACAAATCTTAGTATCATCCGCAAAAAGGCAAACTTTACCTTCTAACCCTTCGGCAATGTCACTCACAAATATATTGAACAGAATCGGCCCCAGCACCGATCTCTGAGGTTCTCCACTACTCACCTTTCCCTCCTCCGAGTGAACTCCATTTACCACCACCCTCTGTCGTCTGTCTGTCAACCAGTTCCTAATCCAGTTCACCACCTTCAGGACCTATCTTCAGCCCATCGAGTTTATTTAAAAGCCTCCTGTGGGGAACCGTGTCAAAAGCTTTGCTAAAATCTAAGTAGATTACGTCTATAGCATGTTGATGATTCAATTCTCCAGTTACCCAATCAAAGAATTCAATGAGATTCGTTTGGCACGATTTCCCTCTGGTAAAACCATGTTGTCTCGGATCTTGCAACTTATTGGCTTCCAGGAAATTCACTATCCTTTCCTTCAGCATCGCTTCCATTACTTTTCCAATAACCGAAGTGAGGCTTACCGGCCTGTACTTTCCAGCTTCTTCCCTATCACCACTTTTGTGAAGAGGGA
This sequence comes from Microcaecilia unicolor, assembly GCF_901765095.1. NCBI lineage: Eukaryota > Metazoa > Chordata > Amphibia > Gymnophiona > Siphonopidae > Microcaecilia > Microcaecilia unicolor. Next base: position 36,867,539 of record NC_044044.1, read on the forward strand.
CCACATCCGCCGTTCTCCAATCCCTCAGAACCTCTCCTGTCTCCAAGGATTTATTAAACAAATCTTTAAGAGGACCCGCCAGAACCTCTCTGAGCTCCCTCAATATTCTGGGGTGGATCCCGTCCGGTCCCATGGCTTTGTCCACCTTTAGCTTTCCAAGTTGTTCATACACACTCTCTTCTGTGAACGGTGCTATATCCACTCCATTCTCAAATGTACTTTTGCCAGTCCCTCATGGTCCTTCTCCAGGATTTTCTTCAGTGAAAACAGAACAAAAGTATCTATTTAGCAAATTGGCTTTTTCTTCATCATTATCTACATAGCGTTTCACTGTATCTTTTAGTCTCACAATTCCCTTTTTAGTCTTTCTCCTTTCACTAATATACCTGAAGAAATTTTTGTCTCCCCTTCTTACATTTCTAGCCATTTGTTCTTCCGCTTGCGCCTTCGCCAGACGTACCTCTCTCTTGGCTTCTTTCAGTTTCATCCGGTATTCCTCCCCGTGTTCCTCCTCTTGAGATTTTCTATATTTCTGGAACGCCAACTCTTTAGCCTTTATTTTCTCAGCCACTTGCTTGGAGAACCATATCGGTTTCCTTTTCCTCTTGCTTTTATTTACTCTCCTTACATATACTGTCAATCATACTTTAATGACTGAATTTACTTTTTACCTTTGGTCTGACTGATTCTGTTTACTTATTGTGGAAGCGTGGAATGGCCTTCCGGTGGAGGTTGTGGAGACCAGGACTGTGACTGAATTTAAGAAAGCATGGGATCCCTTAGGAAAAGGAAGAGTTAGTGGTGACGGAGGACGGCAGACTGGATGGGCCAGTTGGCCTTTATCTGCCATCATGTTTGTACGTTTCTATTTAAAGATAATTCATTTTCAAATCCTTGGCGTTCACTGCGTGGAGTTCCTCAGGGGTCTCCCTTGTCTCCCGTACTATACAATTTACATATGAGTACATTAGGTCGACTCGCTTTTCAAGATGATGCTAAACTTTGGTCTTACACAGTCACAGATAATATTTTCCTCTTGGTCTCGGTAGATACTGTTTTGGAAATGTTTTATTCTAAACTTAATGAGTATGTTGAGAAAATAACTGATCGGTCTAAAGCTTTAAAATTCAAACTATGCTTTGGTTTGGTCTTCATCAATCAGTTCTTCCACAGACATGTCTTTTTTCTATTAAAGTTGAGTGGGAGTCTAGAGTGCTGGATGTTATCCTTGATACCTCACTTTCAATGGAATCTCAAATTAAGAATATTGTGCGTAAAGCTTACTTCAAGTTGAAACAATTACGTTTAATTCGTTCATATTTTTCATTTTGAGCACTTTAAAATTATAGTTCAGTTGTCTGTTCTTTCATTACTTGATTACAGTAATTCTTTCGAGATTGGACTGACAATTAAACAGATGTCTAGACGTCAGATGATTCAGAACTCAGCAGCCAGCAGCTCTCACATTATGAGAGCCTGTCCCCTTTGGTAGCTGATCTGCATTTGCTGATGGTTCGAGAGAGGATTAATTTTAAGATACTATCCTGCTTATAATCGAATGAGAAAAACGCCCAAGTTCCGACCTAAATCGGGAGATGGACGTTTATCTCACAAAAACGAATAACGCGGTATAATCGAAAGCCGAACTTGGACGTTTTCAACTGCACTCCATCGCGGAAGCGTACAAAGTTGACGGGGGCGTGTTGGAGGCATGGTGAAGGCGGGACTGGGGCGTGGTTATCACCCGAACAGAGATGGGCGCCTTTCGCCGATAATGGAAAAAAAGTATGCGTTTGTAGCTAGAATTTAGGGCACTTTTCCTGGACCCTGTTTTTTCCACAAATAAGGCCCCAAAAAGTGCCCTAAATGACCAGATTACCCCCAGAGGGAATCGGGGATGACCTCCCCTGACTCCCCCAGTGGTCACTAACCCCCTCCCACCACAAAACATGATGTTTCACAACTTTTTATTTTCACCCTCCCTGGCAGCAGTATGCAGGTCCCTGGAGCAGTTGTTAGGGGGTGCAGTGGACTTCAGGCAGGTGGACCCAGGCCCATCCCCCCCTACCTATTACATTTGTGCTGCTTAATGCTTATTAGTCGTCCAACCCCCCCAAACCCACTGTACCCACATGTAGGTGCCCCCCTTCACCCCTTAGGGCTATAGTAATGGTGTAGACTTGTGGGCAGTGGGTTTTGAGGGGGATTTGGGGGGCTCAACACACAAGGGAAGGGTGCTATGCACCTGGGAGCTCTTTTACCTTTTTTTTTTTTTTTTGTAAAAGTGCCCCCGGTTGGTGTCCTGGCATGTGAGGGGGATCAGTGCACTAAGAATCCTGGCCCCTCCTACGAACAAATGCCTTGGATTTATTTGTTTTTGAGCTGGGTGCTTTCATTTTCCATTATCACTGAAAAACAAAAATGCCCAGCTCACAAATTGTCGAATAAAACATGGACGTCTATTTTTTTTGAAAATACGGTTCAGTCTGCCCTTTCATGGACCCGTTTTCGGAGATAAACGCCCATGGAGATAGACGTTTTCGTTCGATTATGCCCCTCTATACGTCTTGTTTTTAAATTTTTGCATGGAATTTGCTCTACTGATGTTTAGATGAATTTAAGCTCTTAAAGAATTTTATCACATCAAGAACATGTAATATTTTGTGATTGGTATTTCCCTCAACTAAAGGTATTCGTTTTAAAGCATTATTTTCCAGATTTTTTTGTATTCTCTGCTATTTACTTATGGAATAGATTACCAGTTCAGCTTTGATTAATAATGGATCTTTTTGCTTTTTGAAAAGCTTAAAAAACTTATCTTTTTCCCTATTATAAATAATTGTAATACTTTTTCTGCTCTGATAGACAGAGCTGTCTCTCCCCTCTGCAGCTTAGTGTCACACAAAGCTGTCTCTCTAGCTCCAGCTAATGAATCAGACCCTGAACACAGTGACAGACAGAGCTGTCTCTCCCCTCTGCAGCTTAGTGTCACACAAAGCTGTCTCTCTAGCTCCAGCTAATGAATCAGACCCTGAACACAGTGACAGACAGAGCTGTCTCTCCCCACTCCAGCTAATGAATCAGACCCTGAACACAGTGACAGACAGAGCTGTCTCTCCCCTCTGCAGCTTAGTGTCACACAAAGCTGTCTCTCTAGCTCCAGCTAATGAATCAGACCCTGAACACAGTGACAGACAGAGCTGTCTCTCCCACTCCAGCTAATGAATCAGACCCTGAACACAGTGACAGACAGAGCTGTCTCTCCCACTCCAGCTAATGAATCAGACCCTGAACACAGTGACAGACAGAGCTGTCTCTCCCCTCTGCAGCTTAGTGTCACACAAAGCTGTCTCTCTAGCTCCAGCTAATGAATCAGACCCTGAACACAGTGACAGACAGAGCTGTCTCTCCCACTCCAGCTAATGAATCAGACCCTGAACACAGTGACAGACAGAGCTGTCTCTCCCCTCTGCAGCTTAGTGTCACACAAAGCTGTCTCTCTAGCTCCAGCTAATGAATCAGACCCTGAACACAGTGACAGAGCTGTCTCTCCCACTCCAGCTAATGAATCAGACCCTGAACACAGTGACAGACAGAGCTGTCTCTCCCCTCTGCAGCTTAGTGTCACACAAAGCTGTCTCTCTAGCTCCAGCTAATGAATCAGACCCTGAACACAGTGTCACACAAAGCTGTCTCTCTAGCTCCAGCTAATGAATCAGACCCTGAACACAGTGACAGACAGAACTGTCTCTCCCACTCCAGCTTATGATTCAGCCCCTGAAGTTAGTGACAGACAGAACTGTCTCGCCCCTTCTGCAGCTAATGAATCATGTTCTACAACTAGTGTCACACAGAACTGTCTCTCTAGCTCCAGCTCATGATTCAGTCTGTGCCTGAAAGGGCAGTCAGAATTTAGGATGCAGCAGAATCAAGATTTCCAGCCCCAAAGTGAGATGCTTGTGGTATTTGGAGAGGGGGGGGGGGGGGGGGGGGGGAGGGGGATAGTACAATATACTGAGAGGAAGTCAATCGAAGTGCAATGGTGACACCCAGTGGCCAGATTCAAACTTTTTTTTTTTTTTTTCAGGGATCTTGAAGGAACTGTGGTGTCTGGCTCTCTGCAAAGGCCTCTTGCTATTCTGCTGTTAAGAGAGCTGAAAAGAGCTTTAAAATACAGGAAGCACCCTAGGAGTGTTAATGCAGCAAATTCCAGCCCTGGTTCAGTGAATCGGAAGCCTAAAGAAGCAGATAGGAACATAAGAGTAGCCATACTGGGTCAGACCAGTGGTCCATCTAGCCCAGTATCCTGCTTCCAGCAGTGGCCAATCCAGGTCACAAGTACCTGGCAGAAACCCAGTTAGTAACACCATTCCATGCTACCAATCCCAGGACAAGCAGTGGCTTCCCCTATGTCTATCTCAATAACCAACTATGGACTTTTCCTCCAGGAACTTGTCAAAACCTTTTTTAAACCCAGATACATTAACCGCTGTTACTACGTCCTTTGACAAAGAGTTCCAGAGCTTAACTATTCTGTAAGTGAAAAAATATTTCCTCCTATTTGTTTTAAAAGTATTTCCATGTAACTTCATTGAGTGCCCCCTAGTCTTTGTACTTTTGGAACCAGTACAACATTGATTTACTTCTACTCGTTCTACACCACTCAGGATTTTGTAGACCTCAATCATATCTCACCTCATCCGTCTATTTTCCAAGCTGAAGAGCCCTAACCTCCATAGCCTTTCCTCATACAAGAGGAGTTCCATTCCCTTTATCGTTTTGGTCGCTCTTCTTTGAACCTGTTCTAATTCCGCGATATCTTTTTTGAGATACAGCAACCAGAACTGAACTCAATACTCAAGGTGTAGTCGCACCATGGAGCGATACAGAGGCATTATAGTATTTTTGGTCTTATTCAGAATCCCTTTCCTAATAATTCCTAGCATCCTGTTTGTTTTTATGGCTGCCGCACATTGAGCAAAAGATTTCAGCATATTATCTACAATGATACCCAGATCTTTTTCTTGGTTGCTGACCTCCCAAGGTGGACCCTAGTATCAGGTAACTATGGTTCGGATTATTCTTCCCAATGTGCATCACCTTGCATTTGTCCTCATTAAATTTCATCTGCCATTTGGATGCCCAGTCTTCCAATTTCCTAAGGTCTTCCTGCGATATTTCACAGTCCGCACATGTTTTAACATGGCGGCAGATAAAGATCTGTACGGTCCATCCAGTCTGCCCAACAAGATAAACTCATCACATATGGTATGTGATACTTCACTTGTACTCCTGGTCTTGATTTGTCCTTGCCATTTTCAGGGCATGGTCCGTAGAAGTCTGTCCAGCACTGTCTTTGTTTTCCAACTTCTGAAGCTGACGTTGTCCAGCCACAATCACAGCACAGACTTTAAATGTTTGCCCAGTACTAGCTTTGCTTCCCAATTGCAGGTGTTGGTTCCTAATCTCTGCTAAGTTTCTTTGGATCCATTCCTTCTAAGCAGGATTCCTTTGTGCTTATCCCACGCATTTTTGAATTCCGTTACCATTTTCATCTCCACCACCTCCTCTGGGAGGACATTCCTGGTATCTATCACCCTCTCTGTGAAAAAAATACTTCCTGACATTATTCCTGAGTGACGTCTACCCTCTTTCATCCTCAATTCCTCTAGTTCTAGCGCGTTCCCGTCTCTGGAAAAGTTTTGTTTGCGGATTAATATCTTTCAAATATTTGAACACCTGTATCATATTGAATAGTTTTGTCATCTGCAAATTTAAACACCTCACTCGACGTTCCGATTTCCATATCTACTATAATAATTTGCACCTCCAACGTTCTGAAGCTGACTGCCAGGAAGTTGAAGCCCGGTTCGTAATGTCTGAAACCTTCTGGTGATGTCACCGTGTTGCTTGGGAAACCGCAACGCGACTCAAGCCGATGCACCCTTTTGAGGGTCACCTACTTTTCAACCTTTATAGAATTACCTTTAATGTATTCTCTAGATAACTTTTCTTGGACCGGCATAAGAATGATCAAAACCTGGAAAGAATTTTGTTGGGTTTGGAAACAGTACCCTTCATTTCTGAACCCATACATATATTTTATAAGGCAAAATAAATCTGGTAACATCTCCATCCCCTCCCAGTTCAGCAGTGCCAGCCCCCCCTGTACGTCACCCCCCTCCCTCTGTCTCTGTGGCCTCCGAGTGCAAGGAGGACGTGTGCGAGTGCCCCAGCCCTTCATACGTGGCAGCTGCTGTTTAAAAAGTTTTACCTCCGGCTCGGCCGGCAACACTCAAGTCCACCAAGTACAGACGCCGCTTCAAGACAGGCTGTGGTTCGCTGTTCCTCTGGTCCCACCATTCGGCAAACAGGAAATGAGGGCGGGACCAGAGGAACAGCGAACCACAGCCTGTCTTGAAGCGGCGTCTGTACTTGGTGGACTTGAGTGTTGCCGGCCGAGCCGGAGGTAAAACTTTTTAAACAGCAGCTGCCACGTATGAAGGGCTGGGGCACTCGTACACGTCCTCCTTGCACTCGGAGGCCACAGAGACAGAGGGAGGGAGGCGCTGGGCGGCGGAAATTGGAGAGGGGGGTCCTGAGACAAGGGGGGGTCTTGAGATGAGAGAGAGGGGGGAGGGGGTGGAGGTCCTGAGATGAGAGGTGGGAAGGGGTCCTCAGACGAGAGAGGGTAGGGGGGGTCCTGTGGGGAGGGGGGTCGGAGGGGGGAGGATGAGGAAGGGGAGGGAGAGGGGGGAAGGGGAGGAGGAGTAGGGAGGGGGCCCTGGAACCTTGCTAGCGCCCGTTTCCTTTCTGTTGGAAACGGGCCTCTTTTACTAGTCATTTATAAATATGTTGAATAGCACCAGTCCCAGTACTGATCCCTGTGGCACTCCACTGTTCACCCTCCTACATTGAGAGAAGTGACCATACCCTCTGTCTTCTGTCCAGTAACCAATTCTTAATCCACACCAGAACATTGCCTCCTATTCCATGACTCTCTTATTTTCTCAGGAGGCTCTCATGTGGAACTTTATCAAAAGCTCTTGGCCACCCTCTAATCTTCAGGTACTACGGATGATTTTAACAACAGTTTACAAATTCCTAACAGCAGATCAGCAATTTCATGCTTGAGTTGTTAGAGTACCCTTAGATGTATGCCATCCGGTCCAGGTGATTTTACTACTCTTTAATTTGTTGATTTGGCTCAGTACATCTTCCAGGTTCATCAAGATTTCTTTCAGTTCCTCCGCATCATCACCCTTGAAAACCATTGATGGAAGATGTCTGTCAAAAAGAAACCAAAAGATAAGGAACAAAACAGATTCAAGTGACCACTGAGACTATGTGGGAGCTTAAAACTTGGTTTTGAGGGAAAGGATAGCGGTTTGATTACAATTAGGGTTAGCAATATGTTTTGAGATAATTGGGGCTCAATTTTTAGATAAAAAAAGGAAGTGGAATGGGGAACCCTGGGGAGATTTTGGATGCACCAGGGGCAGGAGCAACAGGAGAAGGGAGACCAGATTAGGGAGCAGAGTGACTGTTCCAGAGCTGCCAAGTTACTCATTCCAGGAGGGAGACTTTTTGGCCAGTCCTGGCTTTAAACTTACATCCCAAAGTAGTATAGAATTTGTAGTCTATGATTCTATCCATTGAAATCAGTGCTACAGAATGAGATTGGCAGAAATCCAGGACTGGCTAAAAAGTCCCCCTCCAGGAATGGGTAACATAATAGCTTGTCCCTGCTCTGCTCCAGGCTAACTCCGTCCCCTTCTCTTCCCTGCAGACTGCATGGAAGGGAAGGCCCGGAGCTGAACATCCTGCTCCTCTGGAGTCTGAAAAGTGCTGAAGAGACTGTATTCCAGGTCGTTCCAGCAGAAGGTTTAATTAGGGGCAAAGTTAGGGGGTAGGATAGCAGGCTGGGGTTAATGAGTGCTACCTCTATGACTAGAGTCAGTGCTACTGTTGGGTTCTTGTTAGGTTAGGGTTCTGAGTTTGGCCATTTATACTAAAACCAAATGGGTGAGACTCCCAGAGCTGGGCAGCTGCTGTCCTTCCTTATACCAGCAGAGGGCACCCAGAGCTTGGAAATCTACAGTTCTGCATATTCCAAACCTGCTACTCCAGATTAACCAAGGAAGGTACCTGGTCTGTTTACATGAAACACTCTAATAAATAGTCAGTTTGAGTTTCTCTTACTACAGATAGAATTGCTAGCAATGGGGAAATTCAGGTGTAGACTGACAAAGTTTCAGATTACATATGTGAGTTTCCTGATAAGTGGTGGATAGGCAGAGAGTTTATAGGAAGAAACCACAGACCCATGTGAAGTAATTTATTTATTTACTAGTAAAAGAAGCCCGTTTCAGAGCAAATGAAACGGGCGCTAGCAAGGTTTTGTCGCCAACACCCCCCTCCCTCCCTGGCCAACCCCTTCGTTGTTCTGGCATTGCTCCGCCCCCAACGTCATGACGTTTGACGGGAGGGCGGGGCCCGGAGTGATTTCCCCCCCTCCCTGCCAACCCCTTCGTTGTTTTGCCATTGCTCTGCCCTTGAGGGCGGGGCTCGGAGCGATTTCCCCCCCCCCGCCTCCCTCCCTGCCAACCCCTCTGTTGTTCTGCCATTGCTCCGCCCTCGAGGGCGGGGCCCAGAGCGATTTGGTGGCTTCACCACCACGAACCTTCGAACCTTTTCGAAGGAAGTCAGAGCTTGGCTTCACTGACGTCAGTGTCCTCAGAACGTTGAGAGTGAGTTTTATTATAGTAGATAGCATTTATACCCCCGCTCTTTCCCACTCGATAGCAGGTTCAGTGCGGCTTACAAGGTATGGTACAAAGAGTCACAGAGGTAACACAAGTATGGTACAGAGTATCACAGAGAATCAATCCATCCAAATGGATGACCCATCTTTTAGGAAACCAAAGTGTGTTTACACCCGGTGACAGTTATAATTTCAAATTCAGCTAACGGACCATTCTGCACATTCCACAAGGGTAGTTAATTAATGCAACCTTCAGCTTCTGTTGGTCCCCTAGTAAGTTACAGGCTTCCTTATCTCAGGGGCCCATTTTCCTGTTTTCATCTAGAGAATTGCAAGCACTGGCAAATCTGTTTGCAGAAGCTTGTTTCAGGATGGCTAGTAGACTTTGCTAACTCACTAAAGACAATTTTAAAGCTTGTTTGATGCAAGAAGTTTAATTAAACCTTACCTATCTTCTCCAGACCTATTTTAGCAGTGTGGAAACGGTGGGAAGAGGGGGCCAGGGTGAGGATTGGAGGTTACTCACATTGTTCTCCCACACCCCTGCCCGCCTCTCTCTGTACATCTCTAGGACAGCAGGCTGAGAATCAGGGAATCTGGGGCGTAAATCCTACTGCTACACAGGAGAATACCTTTTGAATTTGAATGTAACTCACCCTGAGGCAGATGCAAAAGCCTCCCTCGAGGGGCTTAACAGTACTTTATGGTGGTTTCAGCATGAGTGCTAACTTGCCTGGACACCCTGATTGCACGTTGTATTAAAATGAATTCAAATGTGGCGTTTAGCTATTCAGTGGCAGGCAAATTAAAAATACAAGTTTTGGCCTCGTGGTTACTGCGGTAAAAATTACACCAGGGCTGGGGCAGCATGGAAGAGTTGTTTGAGAGTCTACTAGTATCCCTTCTCTCTTCTCAACCTGGCTAACCTGTCTGCATTCCCTCTCCCCACCCAACCCCCTGCCACAACTCAAAGAGCCTCCCACTCTCTCATGTCTAGTGGCACCCTCCCTCCCCACCCCCACTTAAAAAAATAATCCCTGGTGTCTAGTGGCATCCACCTGACCTCTCCCCCAGGTACCCCCCCCCCCGCCATTGTACCTTAAGAGGCAACAGCAAAGCCCACTCGCTCCTGCCTCTGGCACCACCATCATGAAAATGCAGCGCCTGCCCTGCGTAGTGTGTGCCATATAAGGGAAATATTCCCTTATATGGCAAAGTGGCTCTACCTGATACATCCCAGAATGCACTGCACGAGGCAGGGCACTTACTTGGTGGGGATGGACTGTCTCAATCAATACGATGCTGCTCCCCAAACTTTTATTTTTATCTCTCTGCTACCTATAGCAATTCCTTCCCGGCAGTTTAAGGAATAGGAGAAAATATTCAGTAACGATCTATGGCATGGTCGGAGGGTGGGGAAGGCTCTACATAATTTGAGGAGAGCAAAGAATTCAGGGGGATTAACTGTCCTGGATTTGAGGAGATATCATAAGGGCTCATTTTAGAAGGCACAACTTCACTCGTTGGGAGCAAATTGAGAGGGTGGTATTAGCCCCATTTTCTGTTTCACCCATAGGGGTTAAAGGGGGGGGGGGGTTCCCTGGAAGTGTCATATATTGGTACAAGAATGGAGGGGGGTTAGAACCATTCAGGGTTGGGAGGGGAACTGTTCCCCACAAAGTAATAACAAGCACCCTGAGATTTGATCATTGGTTACCTATTATTTTAATTTTTATTATTTTATTTATTAGGATTTATTTACCGCCTTTTTGAAGGAATTCACTCAAGGCGGTGTACAGTAAGAATAGATCAAACATGAGCAACAGGCAATTACAGCAGTAAAATATTCAAATATTCAAGTAGTCTGGCATAGTAGACTACTTACAATGTCAACACAATACGTAATAGAACATTATAATTGATATTGAAGGGTAAGGCAAAGTTGTTACGTATAGATAGGTAAGAAAGTAGGAAGCGTTAGAAAGTAAGGTGACTGATTTAAAGAAAGTTGTACATGAGATCAGAGAGATGGTTAAATATTATCTCAGCTAGGGTAGGAGTGGATAAACATGTGTGTGTGTTTGAGACTAACAAGTTAGTAACGTCTTCCATTAAAGGCCTGGTTGAACAGCCAAGCTTTCACCTGCTTCCTGAAGTAGAGATACTCTTGTGTAAATACGGGGATTCATTTTAAGATCTTGACATCAGTTTTTAAAATTTTGAAGAACGAAGCTCCTTCTGCTTTGACGTGTCTGTTGAAGATTTAGCAAGCAGTTAGGACACCGAGATCCATAGATAAAGCTTTACTTGAGGTACCTAGTTTTCGTTCTGTTAGTCTACTTGGGTGAAGGAACTCTGTGTTCTAGTCTGTGCAATGCATTGCCTCTTGATTTTAGGAAAATGGATTCTTGCTTGGCATTTAGAAAACAACTAAAAGCATTTAAAGTCGAATTCTGCTCACGTTCTAGGAGTTTCTTTTAGATTCAGAACTTTCATGTAAACTACAGACCGTCAAAGTTGATGCTTTTACAAACTCTAATATGTTCTATACGTTCACTTATTCTTCTCAACTGGATATTGCAACTTGCGTTATCAAGGAATTAGAATAAAAGAACTTAAATATATTCAAATTATTCAAAATACAGCCATTAGACTAATAACCCTGACAAAATAGCCCCGACAAAAAAGCCATGACAAAACAGCCTTGTAACATAATAGCCCTTGACAAAAGTAACATCTTTTATGATAAACTACCAGTAAAATCTTCACTGATAAAAGCTGCCACCAGTATTGCATTGTATAAAGCATCTCTACTAAAATAAAAGGCACCTTCAACGTTCTGAAGCTGACTCCGTGGCTTCAAGTGAACGGTTTGTAAGGATCGTTAGGTTCGTCACTTTGTCACCATCTTGCTTGGCCCTGCCCTTGCGCCTCCGATAGGTCCACTGCCCTCATCATCGCGTTTTGACGTCCTCGACGTCATCGCGTTTCGACATTGAAGGCGGCGGACCTATCAGAGGCACGAGGGTGGGGCCGACAGAGATGGTTAAAGAGCGATGAACCTGATGAAAATTACGAACCCTTCACTTCAATGAAGCCACGGAGTCAGCTTCACAACGTTGCAGATGGGTGGCTGGAGGGGAAGGGAGAGGAGGGAAAGAGAGGGGGCAACTACCCTGGAACTGGGAGGGAGAGAGGTGGGGGCAATGATCCTGGAACTGGGTGAGAGGGTGGACGGCCGCTACAACTTGGAGGGTGGACGGCCGGAACCTGGAACTTGGAGGGGGGCCAGGTGCACCCAGAAACTGGGATGGATGGAGGGAGGGGGGTGGCCCTGAAACTGGGAGGGAGGAGGAGAGACCGAGAAACTGGGAGGGAGGGGGAGAGGGAGGGGGAGAGACCCAGAAACTGGGAAGGAACTGGGTGGGTGGGAGGGAGGGAGAGCGGACCCTGGAACTTGGAGGGGGTCTGGACCCTGAAACTGGGAGGGAGGGGGGGCGCAGGCGGACCCTGAAACTGGGTGGGAGGGGGGCCCCTGGCACACACTCTCATTCTCACACACACTCTTGCACACAGTCTCACTCTCTCAGTCACACACACTTACACATTCACTCTCCCTCTGTCACACACACTCACACATTCACTCCCCCTCTGTCACACACACTCACTCTCACACACACTCTCACTCTCTGTCACACACACTCACTCTCACACACACTCTCGCACACAGTCTCACTCTCTCTGTCACACACACTCACTCTCACACACACTCTGTAAAACACACACACTCCGAGGAAAACCTTGCTAGCGCCCGTTTCATTTCTGTCAGAAACGGGTCTTTTTTTCCTAGTATATAAATAAAATTCTATAGCTACCAACTGGTATTCATAATCTGTTCTGCTGTTTAAGGAAAGTATTCTTCCATTAACATGTTAATTAAAAAAAAACAACAATATTGTCATCATTTTCATAGTCTTACCAACCTTATCCTGTTTGGCAAGGTAAGATTATTAGGAAACAAATGCAGTGTGCTGCAAGGTAAGTTCTCCCCCTGTCTAGTACTGTTTGGGTTACTTTGTCAGAGGCCATATTCTGGGCAGCCTGATCGGGCCGTTTTGTCGGGGGGGGGGGGGGCTTATTTGTCAGGGGCTATATTGAGGGCAGGCCGTTTTGACAGCGGCTATTATGTTGGGGGCTATTATGTCAGGAGCTTTTTTCTTTGGAGTTTTTTAGTTGGGGGTCATTTTATCGGGGCACCTATAGCCAGTCCTATTAGAGCAGCAAGCAGGTCCCTGGAGTAGCACTGTAGAGAAATAGACCCAGGCCCATAATCCACTCTGTTACATAGTAAACATAGTAACATAGTAGATGACGGCAGAAAAAGACCTGCACGGTCCATCCAGTCTGCCCAACAAGATAAACTCATATTTGCTACTTTTTGTGTATACCTTACCTTGATTTGTACCTATGCTCTTCAGGGCACAGACCGTATAAGTCTGTTCAGTACTATCCCCGCCTCCCAACCACCAGCCCCGCCTCCCAACCACCAACTCTGGCACAGACCGTATAAGTCTGCCCAGCACAATCCCCGCCTCCCAACCACCGACTCTGGCACAGACCGTATAAGTCTGCCCAGCACTATGCCCAGCACTATCCCCACCTCCCAACCACCGACTCTGGCACAGACCATATAAGTCTGCCCAGCACTATCCCCAACCACCAGCCCCGCCTCCCACCACTGGCTCTGGCACAGACCGTATAAGTCTGCCCAGCACTATCCCCGGCTCCCAACCACCAGCCCCGCCTCCCACCACTGGCTCTGGCACAGACCGTATAAGTCTGCCCAGCACTATCCCCACCTCCCAACCACCGACTCTGGCACAGACCGTATAAGTCTGCCCAGCATTATCCCCGCCTCCCAACCACCAGCCCTACCTCCCAACCACCGGCTCTGGCACAGACCGTATAAGTCTGCCCAGCACTATCCCCTCCTCCCAACCACCAGCCCCGCCTCCCACCACCGGCTCTGGCACAGACCGTATAACTCTGCCCATTGTTCCATTGGGTTCCATTGTTTGTTTTCTCTTACCCTCTTAAATGTGGAGTGCCTCAGGGCTCTGTTTTGTCCCCTTTGCTACTTAACCTATTCATTGGTCCTCTAGCTACCTTGATTCAATCTTTTAATATTAGATTTTTCATTTATGCTGACGGCGTTTTACTTTTGTTTCCTGTATCTCCCCTTAACATTCATTTGCAACCCTTCCAAAATTGTCTCCATGCAGTAGCCTCCTGGGTTACTTCCAATAAATTGAAATTGACTCCAGACAAGACAAAAGCCTGCTGGGTTCTTGGATCATTATCTCAGCTGGCAATTACCCCAATTCTCTTTCAGTTTCCCATCACACCACTTTCATCTTTCCGTTACCTAAGGTATGTGGATTGACTCATGACTATCTTTTGCAAAACAAATTTCTGCAATCATTAAATCCGTTTTTTTTGGTTCTTCGGATGCTGCTCTTTTTGCACCTCTTTCTTGACTTCAATTCGTTACACACTGCATTACACGCTTTTCTCGCATCGAGACTGGATTATTGTAGCTCCATTTATGCAGGTCTTCCTCTGTCACACATTAAACTTCTTCAAACCTTCAGAACTGTGCTGCTCGTTTTTTTTCTGCAAGGCTGGAAGATTTGACCGTTCTACTCCTCTCTTTATTCAATGACATTGACTCCGTGTTTGGTTTTGGGATCCATTTAAGATCCTAATTCTTACTCATAAAGCTTTTTATGTTGGTGACCTTGTATGTCTCAACATTAACTATTCCATACACCCCATCCTGTTCTCTTTGCTGTCCTGATGCTAATCACATGGTCCTTCCAGGTCCCTGACAGGCCGATTTAGAATCTATGTGGCATTCAGCCTTTTATTTTTTTGACTCCCATACTATGGGATATTTCATTGCATTGCATAATCAGCGTTAACATCTTATCTATGTTATGTGAATAGTCTAATGGAAATCTATTAAGGAGTTTTATCTGTATTGTGCTGACCTTGTGAATATCAAATGAATATTCTTACTAGCTATGTATTATGCTATCAGTCGTATCCTGTTGACTTTGATCATATTTACTTATTTTATTAATTTATATTCTGCCTTTAAACTGGGCAGATTACGATAAAAGTTCTATAAAAAGTTTACAAACATACGCATCAAACAAGATACGTCAAAAAAAGCAGAAAGAGCATGTTGAAAAATCTGACATCACTGTACCTACAATGAACATCATAGCAGAGGGGACACCAGTGAAAATGAAGAAGTCCTTCTTCGATAGCTGACAATATCTGGGCAAAAGGTTCAACAATACTGGACCTGTAATAGAAAAAGCAGTAACTCTTGTATCTTCCAGACATTTCAAATCCACAGATCGCAGGGCACTTGCTGGTTGATATATCTTCAAAGCTGTAGGAGATACCACGGAGCTGCCTCCTAAATCAGCTGCTGGATAAGGGTCAATTCTTTAGAACTGATCCTACTAGTGACCAGCAACCAGTGTAACTGCTTCAATATGGGAGTTCACATGCATGGATCTAGATGCCCCAGTAATCAAAGACACTGCTGCAACACCTTATGACTAGAAGTGAAAACCCTCAAATACAATCATTACGATAATCCAATTTACTGAGCACTAAATTCTGAAATCATAGACTGGCAACGTGGGTTTCAGTCTCCTCAACAAGTGAAGGTGGTGAAAGGATGAACGTATCACCTGCCCTAGCTCTTTTTGCAGACGCAGGCTGGAATCCAACACAACACCCAAGCCTTCTACAGATTTCTTCACCGGTAACAATACTCTGTTACATGATTGTTCTACAGTGTTGTTAAATGTGTATATTTTTGGTACGTATCATGTTATTCCTATTTACCAGGCTTCAATTTACCATTTTCACCTTACCTCATTGATTGTATGTATGTTTCTATGTGATCATTTCACTATTGTTATGCTGTTAACAAAATTGTAAGTTTGCTGTCGAGCTGGATCTGCTGTACATGGCCTTGGGTGAATCTCTTCATAAAGGTGGTCAATATGCAAGAGGGTTAACCTGCAAATCAGTCTACAGTCATACAATGAAAGATGAATAAGCAAATCAATCAACTGAATGAAATTTGTACTCGTCCCTCTTCCTTGACCTTATCATTCTTAGAAGTTGCCAAATTAACACCAAGGCGTGGGGGGGGGGGGGGGGGGGGGGTAAACTTCAACACGTATTACACGAGTAAACATATAAAAGAGGCCTTTCAGAATTATCCATCCTGTGTGTCGTCTTTCACAGAATTCTGCTGTTACTTTTTGAGGGGTGGGGGGGGGGGGGGGGGACATGGGTGTTCCTTGGAAACAGAGGCAGTGGAAGTATGTATGAAAATTTACTTTTCCGTGCAGTCACAGAGTAACTTGGTAGTCACAGATTTACAGGCTGGATTTTCAAAGGGAAACTCTTTAGTAATACGTGTGCAACACATGGGTTCAAAATATCATCCAGTGGCCTAGCTGGGGGGCCTTTGGGGCCTGGGCCCCCTCACCTTCAGTCTGAACTGAGCATGCCCAAGAGAGCCAGCATTACTGGCCAACGTGCGCTTGCAGAATGACGTGGTTTGCTGCTTGTTCAGCACAGGGTGGGACTGTGCAGGAGACATCTTTGACTGGTGGGGTTTGGCATTCCTGCCAGTAAACGTAATATTTTATTGCGGCAGAGGTGGCAGTGGTGGTGGTGGGGAAGGGTGGGGGAAAGACAATACTAGGTACCTTCAATCCACCTTTGAAATTCTGGCTACACCCCTGGAAACATCTGTATGCAACTGAAAACGTATCTCCAAAGTGATTATAATCTCTAACAGCAGCAAAGCAAAATCAAATGCCAGAATGCCTCCCCCCTCTCTCTGCCCCTCCCGGTGTTTGATGAAATGGCTTCTCCGTTCTCTTTTCTTGCCGCCCTGGCCCTGCCCATGTTGTCTCTCCCGTAATCTTATGTAACATCACAACTTGATTGCCAAAGACTCCACATTTTATTTTCTTCTTGGGGCAGAGTCTCTCAATGGGTTAATGAAACTGCCCCCCATTCCAGGGTATATTCCAGATGAACCTGTCCCTTGTGCCAGGGTGTGTTGGAGATGAATCCTGACCCCTGACCAGTGACCAGTCACAGTATGAACCTCCAAGGATCTGTGACCCATCATCAATGACAAAATGCAGAAAACCCACAAAAGTGGAAAGACCACCAGGATCCCACAGGGAAGCAGAGAGCAGAAAACAGGAGTGGGAGATGGATTAGGTACTTCAAACACAGACCAAGGACCAATGTGAAGTTAAAACTTTTATTGATGACTCATCATCATAAGAGCCATCAATAAAAGTTTTAACTTGACATTGGGTGGTCCTAGTTGGTCTGTGCGCCTATGATGACATGACCCACTCACTGAATCTCATGCCGGAGAAAAGAAGAGCTAAGAAGTGGGTGATAGAAACATAAGTGCATAAGTGTTGCCACACTGGGACAGACCGAAGGTCCATCAAGCCCAGCATCCTGTTTCCAACAGTGGCCAATCCAGGTTACAAGTACGTTTGGGAAGCTGCCAGGTGCCCTTGACCTGGATTGGCCGCTTTTGGGGACAGGATGCTGGGCTTGATGGTCCTTTGGTCTTTTCCCAGTATGGCATTACTTATGTACCTGGCAAGATCCCAATACAATACATTTTAAGCTGCTTATCCTAGAAATGAGCTGTGGATTTTCTCCATTTAAATAATGGCTTATTGACTTTTAGGAAATTATCCAAACCTTTTTTAAACCCTGCAAAGCTAACTGCTTTTACCATATTCTCTGGCAATGAATTCCAGAGTTTAATTACACATTCAGTAAAGAAATATTTTATCCAGTTTGTTTTAAATTTACTACTTGGTAGCTTCATTGTGTTCTCCCTAGTCCTAGTATTTTTGGAAAGAGTAAATAAGTGATTCACGTCTACCTGATCCATTCCTCTCATTATTTTATAGACCTCTATCATATCTCCCCTCAGCCGTCTTCTCTCCAAGCTGAAGAGCCCTAGCTTCTTCAGCCTTTCTCATAGGGAAGTTGTCCCTTCCCCTTTATCGTTTTCATTGCCCTTCTCTGCACCTTTTATAATTCCACTATACCTTTTTTGAGATGCGGTGACCAGAACTGCACAGAGTATTCAAGGTCCAGTTTCACCATGGAGCGATACAAAGGCATTATAACATCCTCATTTTTGTTTTCCATTCCTTTCCTAATAATACCTAACATTCTATTTGCTTTCTTAGCCGCAGCAGCACACTGAGCAGAAGGTTTCAACGTATCATCAACGACGACACCTAGATCCCTTTCTTGGTCCGTCACTCCTAACGTGGAACCTTGCATGACGTAGCTATAATTCGGGTTCTTTTTTCCCATATGCATCACTTTGCACTTGCTCACATTAAACGTCATCTGCCATTTAGCCGCCCAGTCTCCCAGTCTCGTAAGGTCCTCTTGTAATTTTTCACAATCCTCCCGTGATTTAACGACTTTGAATAACTTTGTGTCATCAGCAAATGTAATTACCTCACTAGTTACTCCGATCTCTAGATCATTTATAAATCTATTAAAAAGCAGTGGTCCAAGCACAGACCCCTGGGGAACCCCACTAACTACCCTTCTCCACTGAGAATACTGACCATTTAACCCTACTCTCTGTTTTCTATCTTTTAACAAGTTTTTAATCCACAATAGAACACCACCTCCTATCCCATGACTCTCCAATTTCCTCTGGAGTCTTTCATGAGGTACTTTGTCAAACACCTTCTGAAAATCCAGATACACAATATCGACTGGCTCACCTTTATCCACATGTTTATTCATCCTGATTCCAGTAAATATTGGAAGGTGACACTCTCTGCAAAGTAGAAAACTGAAGGACAGAGTCTGATGATTTGAAAGTGCAGGGAGAAAAATTGAGAAAAGACTTCTTTACTGAGATCAGGGCAGATGCCTGGAATCACCACCAGTGAACGACAGGTGAAACCATTACAGAATCCAAGAATGATTGAGGCAGGAAGGGGATATCACGTTCAAAGTCATTAATGTGGGTAAATTAATTGCTGTTCGTTGTGTCTGATATTGCAATGTGGGGGAAGGGAGAGACAGACAGTACCGTGCATAAATCCTATTTCACGTCTATGCAAGTTGTTTTACATGAAAATCTTCCACACCAAAAGGGTGGTAGAAATGTTCATGAGTAGAGTATTAATTGGTTTGTACTACTGTGGACAAATTGACAAGCAGGCTTATTTTCAAAAGTGATCGCCGGGCATCTTCCGACATAAATCGGGAGATGGCCGGCAATCTCTCAAAAGCGGCGAAATCAGTATAATCGAAAGCGGCTTTTTTGACACCATCACCGCTTTCCTGTCGCCGCGCCGGCAAAAGTTCAAGGGGGTGTGTCGGTGGCGTAGCGAAGGCGGGGCATGGGCGTGGCTACCAGATGGCTGGCTTTCGCAGGTAATGGAAACAAAAAAAGCGGCGTTAATCAGTATTTCGTCAGGTTTACTTGGTCCTTTTATTTTCACGACCAAGCCTCAAAAAGGTGCCCCAACTCACCAGATGACCACCGGAGGGAATGGGGGATGACCTCCCCATACTCCCCCAGTGGTCACCAACCCCCTCCCACACTAAAAAAAATAAAAACCTTTTTTCCCAGCCTGTATGCCAGCCTCAAATGTCATACCCAGCTCCCTGACAGCAGTATGCAAGTCCTGGAGCAGTTTTTAATGGGTGCAGTGCACTTCAGGCAGGCAGACCCAGGCCCATCCCCCCCTACCTGTTACACTTGTGGTGCTAAGTGTTGAGCCCTCCAACCCCCCCCAAAACCCACCTTACCCACATGTATGTGCCCCCCTTCACCCATAAGGACTAAGGTAGTGGTGTAGAGTTGTGGGGAGTGGGTTTTGGGGGGATTTGGGGGGCTCAGCACCCAAGGTAAGGGAGCTATGCACCTGGGACATATTTGTATATATATTTTTCAATTTTTAGAAGTGCCCCCTAGGGTGCCCGGTTGGTGTCCTGGCATGTCAGGGGGACCAGCGCACTACAAATGCTGGCTCCTCCCATGACCAAATGCCTTGGATTTCACCGGGTTTGAGATGGCCGGCATTTTTTTCCATTATCGCTGAAAAACAAAACCGGCCATCCCAAACATGGCAAACTCTGGCATTTGGCCGGGCTAAACCCTATTATCGAAAAAAAAGATGGCCGGCCATCTTTTTCGATAATACGGTTCCGGCCAGCTGTTGCGCCGCCGCCAAAATAGATCGCCGGCGACGTTCGATTATGCCCCTCAATTTCTCCCCACGCAGAGGGCAATAGGAGCAATCTGCTTTCAATTCCCCAGGGCTGGCATTAGAGGGCGCTCCCTGACCCCCCCCCCCACCACAGATCATAGGGGTCTTAAGCCTGCCTGAAGTTGAAGAAGGTACTATTGGGGGGCTTTAGGGCCCTTCCCCAATTTCCGCCAAGGATCCCATCATGTCTCATACCTGCCCTATTGACAACTGATTCATAGGGGAATTGGGAGGAGGGGTGATAAGGAGAAGGTGCGACTTTTGGAAGCACAACCTATGGCTACTGCAGATCATGGGGTGACTGGGTGGGAACTCTCCACACACCTCAGATCTTAACAGCAGTGCAGTACAGACAGAAAAGCAAGGGAATGAGAAACAAACAGCACAGATAATGTACTGTCACAGTGCCACATTCCTTTCAGAGACAGGGGGAGGGCCTGGAGCTCTGAAAACCATTTTGGAGCAGGTAGTGCAGGAATTTCTGGTATTTCTAGTGGCTTCACCTGCTGGATCCAGCTGAAGATGCTTCCAAGACCCCACCTTCATCTGCAGAAAAAGCTGCTGACACCACCCAGCCCGTCCTTCTCTGGCAGCTGAGTGGCAATGAGAGAGCAGGCACAGCAGTGTTTCAGGGTCCATTTTAAGGGATCCACTGTTTATACCTTCTGCCTTCTCAATTCCCCAATGTGCCTCTTAACTCCATCCCCCCCCCCCCCCCCATCACGCCCAGGGCTCGTCTGTGCCTCCTGCTATTCCCAGTAGCATTTCTCTGTATTTGCCACCTTTGAGGGCTCTCTGTGTCTTTTGCTCTTCCCCACCTCTCAGGGTCTTGCTATAATTCTTGGTTTGACATCTTTCCTCCACTTCCACCTCCTCATTGCTGTGGTTTCCTCTCCCAGAGACTGACCCGGCTGAAATGCTTCTTTCGGAGGTATGGCAGCTCCATCAGCACATGCCATCCTTACAAGGATCCAGTAACGACAGGACATGAAATGAGATTGAAGGGGGGCAGACTCAGGAAAGATGTCAGGAAGTATTTTTTTCACAGAGAGGGTGGTGGACGCTTGGAATGCCCTCCCGCGGGAGGTGGTGGAGATGAAAACGGTAACGGAATTCAAACATGTGTGGGATATGCATAAAGGAATCCTGTGCAGAAGGAATGGATCCTCAGCAGCTTAGCCGAAATTGGGTGGTGGAGCAGGTGGGGGAAGAGAGGTTGGTGGTTGGGAGGCGAGGATAGTGGAGGGCAGACTTATACGGTCCGTGCCAGAGCCGGTGATGGGAGGCGGGACTGGTGGTTGGGAGGTGGGAAATACTGCTGGGCAGACTTGTACGGTCTGTGCCCTGAAAAAGGCAGGTACAAATCAAGGTAAGGTATACACATATGAGTTTATCTTGTTGGGCAGACTGGATGGACCATGCAGGTCTTTTTCTGCTGTCATGTACTATGTTATACCCCTCTCCTCTCTGGGGAGGCACCCTCCTGTTCACCTCCCTGGGGGATATTACTGGGAAACCCTACCTCCCCAGTTTAATCCAGTGACTCAGAGGGTTTCCCAGTCACAAACCTTTACAGGGCACAGCCCAAGCAGATTAAAGAGACAAGGTTTTTATGTTGTTACAGTTGCTGCTTGGGAGATATTTCACTCTTTCCACACCCTTAAGTTTGCCTGTTAAGGAACACATTTCTATTTGGGTGGGGGAATAGAAGTCCCCCAATATTCTGGCCGCAATGCAATTATTTATTAGGATTTACAAACAGAAAATCAGACGTACAATTAATGAACACCCAATATTAATTACCTAATATCTGATACTTAATAATATCAAGCAGAATCCCCCCCCCCCCAAACTGTCCAAGATTCCTAAAAGCTGCTTTACAAGGATCACTCATCCCCTTCCCCACTGACATCTTCCTGGACAGCAAAATACGGCCTCTCCCCAAGGAGCCTAAATATATTTCTTTCTAGCTCACATTTTATACCGCTCCCTCTATTAAGTTCTGGGTGGTGCAACACTTCTAACTTATTTAGAAGGGGGAAAGACTTCTCTGAAAGTGCCCAGAAAATTAACAGGTGCCAATTATCCCTGGAAAAGCAGGCGTGGACATTCCCAAAAGCAGTGCCTCCGTGTGCTCCTCCTAAGCCACTTTTCCTTGCCTGGTATCCTCACGGAACTGTGACATTTCACTCCGTGTCCTGGCATTTCTCCTCGATTTTAGGTTTTGTTTTATTGCATTATTTTGAAATTGTGAACTGCCGGAATGTTCATGAATAAAGAGGTGGTTTGTCAACTTATAAAACCTTAAACCCTCAGCACCAGCACTTTTGTTTTCCCCTCTTGGGGTGTTTGGGGGGGGGGGGGGGGAGGAAAGGGAATTTTCTAAGGAATCGGACACTTTAACCCAAACAGAATTATCCATGTCTAGAAATGTCTATAGGAAGTGGAGCAGGACCAGGTTTCTCTGAATTTACTTCCCTCCAAGGTCAGATGCCCAGGAAAGCAAGGGTACCTTGGTACCAATGCCCCTCCCCTGGTGGAGGATTTGGGGGATGACCTCCCCTCTTTTCCTGTTCTGGTTTCTCCGGACAGAGGCTGGGTTCCCTTCACTACTGAGCAACTGGACCAGAGGGAAGGTCAAGGGCAGACCTGAAGGCCAGGAGATGAGCAGTAGGGATGGAGCCAGGTAGCCCGGCTTCTTCTCAATTCCTGCTCCTGCCCACTCACCCTCTCAATTAGGTAAGAAGAGACCTTGACAGTCGGAGTTGTTGGCTACAGCTTGGAAACAGATGGCTTTGTGAAGCATTAAGATGGATTCCTGATGGGTCACACTGCAGGGGGAGTGGAATAACCAAGGGATGGGAAGGTCAACACCGTCCTGAGATTGGGTAGAGATGTGAGCCGATCGGCTGCAGACTGATAGATGCATGGCTGCACTGATGGCAGGAGAGAAAGCTGAGAGCTGGGATTCCAGATGGTCACAGTGTAACATGCCTGGCTTAGGAGTGGAAATTAGTTTCTACACTGAATAAAGATGCAACCTTGTATGTCAAAGTGATGATGTCTTCAAACAAGCCTACCCAAACGACCCAATTTAATCCTTGAACCTAGACCTCACCACCAGTACTACCCACACTCCAATCCTTTCCCCACATTTTACTATTGTCCCACTCTATATAACTATGTTTCTCTGTGATACATTGTGCCCTACTTTGTATTACCTCTGTGATACAGTGTAACATACTCTGCACTGTCTCTGTGATACTTTGTAACTTACTTTGTATTGTATCTGTGATACTTTGTACCATACTCTGTAAGCCGCACTGAACCTGCTATCGAGCGGGAAAGAGCGGGGTATAAATGCTACAAATAAATAAATAAATTAATTAATAATGTATCAGGGTGCATATGGCTATGTGAGTTAACAAAGAAAGCCATACCGGGTCAGACTGATGTTCCTTCTAGCCCAGTATCCTGTTTCCAACAGTGGCCAATCCAGATCACATGTACCTGGCAGAAAACCAAGTAGTCACAACATTTCATGCTACCAATCCTGGCGGGGCAACCAGTGGCTTCCCCCATATCTATCTCAATAACAGACTAAGGACCTTTCCTCCAGCAACTTGTCCACATCTTTTTTAAACCCAGATACGCTAACCACTGTTACCACATCCTCCGGCAAAGAGTTCCAGAGCTTAACTATTCTTTGAGTGAAAAAAAAAACCTATTTCCTCCTATTTATTTTAAAAGTATTTCCATTACAACCAAATTCACAATCTACTAACTCATTCAATTTACTTTGGGTGGAGAAAAGATTTCAGTATGACAGAGCTATTTGCTGAGATATAAATGCTATTCTTTGCATCACCAGTCAAAAAACCTCCCCTCTTCTTAATTTCTCCTTGTTTACCTCAGATACTTTTAAAAAATATATTATTTTCTATAATTTTATATAAATAGCTTCCTTATATGGCATTCTTTAAATAAAACTTTAGTCCAATTCAATATCTTATCTGGCTTATCTGAAGACGCCGTTTTGCATTCACTGTTCCAAACCACACAGCTAAAGCTCTACGGAGCATCTCTGTTTCACAACTGTACGCTTCATCAGGAGTTGCTGGCGTTTTTATCTGCATCTTCAGTTTTCTCCTACTCTGTCTCTTTATCCAGGAGTTTCCATGTAATTTCTTTGAGTGCCCCCCAGTCTTTGTACTTTTGGAATGAGTAAAAAATCGATGTACTTTTAGTCGTTCTAGACCACTCAAGATTTTGTAGACCTCAATCATATCTCCCCTCATCCGTCTCTTTTCCAAGCTGAAGCGTCCTAATCTCTTTAACCTTTCCTCATATGAGAGGAGTTCCATCCCCTTTATCATTTGGTCGCTCTTCTTTGAACCTTTTCTAATTCTGCTATATCTTTTTTGAGATACAACGACAAGAACTGAACGCAATACTCAAGGTGTGGTCGCACTGTGGAGTGATACAGAGGCATTATAATATTTTTGGTCTTATTCACCATCCTTTTTGCTTTTTTGGCCGCCACCGCACACTGGGCAGAAGATTTCAGCATGTTACCTACGACGACACCTAGATCTTTTTCTTAAGTGCTGAGTGCTAAGGTGGAACCTAGCATAAGGTAACTATGATTTGGATTATTCTTCTCAACGTGCATCAGTTTGCCATTTGTCCACATTAAATTTCATCTGTCATTTGGATGCCCAGTCTTCCAGTTTCCTAAGGTCTTCCTGCAATTTTTCACAATCCACATGTGTTTTGACAACTTTGAATAGTTTTTTGTCATCTGCAAATGTAATCACCTCACTTGTCATTCCAATTTCCAGATCATTTATAAATGTTAGATCGTACCGGTCCCAGTACAGATCCCTGTGGCATTCCACTATTCACCCTTCCTCCATTGAGAAAAATGGCCTTCTCTTTTCTGTCCAATAACCGGTTCCTAATCCACACCAGAACATTTTCTTCTATCCCATGACGCTTTAATTTTCTCAGGAGTCTCTTACGAGGGAGTTTGTCAAAAGGTTTCTGAAAATCTAAATACACTATAGCAACCGGCTCACCTTTATCCACATGTTTATTTACACCTTCAAAGAAATGAAGCAGGAGACAATCTGAATGTCCTGAGTACCTCCTTCCACCCCCACCCCACCCAGGACGTAATGGGACATGAGGAGGCCTCAGAGCAGTCGGCCCATCTCTGCTTACTGATGCAAAGTCTTATCACTGCTATTTTTTGTATATCCTAAAATATACAGATTAATGAAAGATGTGCAAATAGACATTAGCCAAGGGTGCAGCCTTTATGGTTGGTGGTCCTGCTCACAAGTTCCAGCCCCTTTGAACGTACAGAAAGAAACATTCCTAAAATCAGCACTGGCCTCGCTTCACTTTCAGTCATCTGCTGTGTCTCTAAACTGTGACTAGTTACCAGTTCAAACCTCCCCCTCCTCCACATCTCTTCCTCCTTCCATAACATGGGGGAAGCAGGTCATCTGCCCACAAGCAGAATGGTGGGGGTCACCTTTGATACGACACCTCCCACATCACAGAGATTTAACGAGCAGCCACAGCCCAGCTAACATGAGAAAGCAGTTCAGCCATTAATCTTTGCTCTGCACCACATTATTAGATGTCAGCTTGGTAATTGCTGTTCCAACTTGGCCAAATGGGTTTGGCCAAGGCATTGAAAGTGCTGGTGTTGTTGTTCTTCTGTGTTCTTCCCACACCCCACATCGTTCCCATCCTTCAAAACTGGGTAACTGTTCCGGTGCCTTTCATCAGCCATTGCGACACTTCTAATTCAACCTCTCCAACACAGCAGGCACAGCTCTCTCTTTCTCCTACTCTCCAACACTGCAGGCACTGCATCTCTCCTCCTCTACAACACTACAGGCACTGCTCTCTCCTCCAACACTGCAGGCACAGTTCTCTCTTTCTCCTTCTCTCCAACACTGCATGCACTGCACCTCTCATCCTCTCCAACACTGCAGGCACTGCATCTCTCCTCCTCTGCAACACTACAGGCACTGCATCTCTCCTCCTCTACAACACTACAGGCACTGCTCTCTCCTCCAACACTGCAGGCACTGCACCTCTCATCCTCTCCAACACTGCAAGCACTGCACCTCTCCTCCTCTCCAACACTGCAGGCACTGCATCTCTCCTCCTCTGCAAAACTGCAGGCACTGCACCTCTCCTCCTCTGCAAAACTGCAGGCACTGCTCTCTCCTCCAACACTGCAGGCACTGCATCTCTCCTCCTCTGCAAAACTGCAGGCACTGCTCTCTCCTCCAACACTGCAGGCACTGCACCTCTCATCCTCTCCAACACTGCAAGCACTGCACCTCTCCTCCTCTCCAACACTGCAGGCACATCTCTCCTCCTCTCCAATACTGCAAGCACTGCATCTCTCCTCCTCTGCAAAACTGCAGGCACTGCTCTCTCCTCCAACACTGCAGGCACTGCACCTCTCATCCTCTCCAACACTGCAAGCACTGCACCTCTCCTCCTCTCCAATACTGCAAGCACTGCACCTCTCCTCCTCTGCAAAACTGCAGGCACTGCTCTCTCCTCCAACACTGCAGGCACTGCACCTCTCATCCTCTCCAACACTGCTGGCACAGTTCTCTCTTTCTCCTCCTCTCCAACACTGCAGGCACTGCATCTCTCCTCCTCTACAACACTACAGGCACTGCTCTCTCCTCCAACACTGCAGGCACAGTTCTCTCTTTCTCCTTCTCTCCAACACTGCATGCACTGCTCTCTCCTCCAACACTGCAGGCACTGCACCTCTCCTCCTCTCCAACACTGCAGGCACATCTCTCCTCCTCTCCAATACTGCAAGCACTGCACCTCTCCTCCTCTGCAAAACTGCAGGCACTGCACCCCTCCTCCTCTACAACACTACAGGCACTGCACCTCTCATCCTCTGCAAAACTGCAGGCACTGCTCTCTCCTCCAACACTGCAGGCACTGCACCTCTCATCCTCTCCAACACTGCAGGCACTGCACCCCTCCTCCTCTACAACACTACAGGCACTGCACCTCTCATCCTCTGCAAAACTGCAGGCACTGCTCTCTCCTCCAACACTGCAGGCACTGCACCTCTCCTCCTCTCCAACACTGCAAGCACTGCACCTCTCCTCCTCTCCAACACTGCAGGCACATCTCTCCTCCTCTCCAATACTGCAAGCACTGCATCTCTCCTCCTCTGCAAAACTGCAGGCACTGCTCTCTCCTCCAACACTGCAGGCACTGCACCTCTCATCCTCTCCAACACTGCAGGCACTGCACCCCTCCTCCTCTACAACACTACAGGCACTGCACCTCTCATCCTCTGCAAAACTACAGGCACTGCTCTCTCCTCCAACACTGCAGGCACTGCACCTCTCATCCTCTCCAACACTGCAGGCACTGCACCCCTCCTCCTCTACAACACTACAGGCACTGCACCTCTCATCCTCTGCAAAACTGCAGGCACTGCTCTCTCCTCCAACACTGCAGGCACTGCACCTCTCCTCCTCTCCAACACTGCAGGCACTGCACCCCTCCTCCTCTACAACACTACAGGCACTGCACCTCTCATCCTCTGCAAAACTGCAGGCACTGCTCTCTCCTCCAACACTGCAGGCACATCTCTCCTCCTCTCCAACACTGCAGGCACTGCACCTCTCCTCCTCTCCAACACTGCAGGCACATCTCTCCTCCTCTCCAATACTGCAAGCACTGCATCTCTCCTCCTCTGCAAAACTGCAGGCACTGCTCTCTCCTCCAACACTGCAGGCACTGCACCTCTCATCCTCTCCAACACTGCAGGCACTGCACCCCTCCTCCTCTACAACACTACAGGCACTGCACCTCTCATCCTCTGCAAAACTGCAGGCACTGCTCTCTCCTCCAACACTGCAGGCACATCTCTCCTCCTCTCCAACACTGCAGGCACTGCACCTCTCCTAATGTAGCCTGCGAGATCCTGCAGGTACTGTGGCCTCTTCTAAATGAGTTCCTGCACCTCTTGCAGTTCATAGCTGGGAAGCGCGTTTATAAGTTCCTCTGATATAGGCTCCACTTATATTCCTGCAGCATTACAGAGTGCAGTGGTAACATTGTGAGATATGATCCAGTCAGTTTGTCCCTCAAGGTTTATATATGATGAGCTGAGGCATGTTTTCTACCGATATTACCAAACATTTAAGCGAAGCCTGAGAAAGGCACTGGCAGATTCTGTAATCACAGCTGAGAAAGGAGTTTTCATTCCCTGCTGTATCACTGTCACTGCACCTCGGGACCCTCTGCTGGTATGTCTCTTTGATCAATTTCAATTAATTATCTGCCGTGGATAAGTTTACAAAAATAATGGCTTTGTGCCCTTTATTAAGAATCTCAGCTGGACAAGCTCCATAATGGTATTTTTCCCAGACACTTATCATCTTTTAGTGAATTCACTTGTACTCCACAGTCACTACTGCTTGTGCTCAAGCTAAAAGGCATTAGTCACTGAGTTGCACCTTGATTCATCAGGTTTCACGTCTTAACACAGATGGAAACCATTCCACGTTTAATCCTGGAGTTTAAATACAAGAAAATAGTCTCTAAGCCAGGAGTGGAACAGGGTTTTGTGTGTGTGTGTGTGTGTGTGTGTGTGTGTGTGTGTGTGTGTGTGTGTGTGTGTGTGTGACTCCCACCATCCCCTGGGTTCTAGCCCATCTCTGGGTGGAAGCCCTGGCCTCAGGTGTGGTTGGTGCCAGTAGGGACGGGCTGCTTTGCAAACAACAGCTCAGCCAATAAGGGAGGCTCCAACAGCCCAAGCCCAGGATAAACCAATGGGGCAGAGATGGAACTGGTTTGGGTTGGGATAGAGAAGGGTCTAAATACTGGAAGGGTGTCTCCTGTCCTAGCCTGAGAGCACAGAGTATAAAGGACTTTCTCACCCCTTTCCTGCAGACATCAGCTCCAAACCTCTCTGCTGAGACTAGGGTAAGTGAAAGCAGGCTTCGTCTCTATGAGATCGTATGACATAATAACCAAAACTATAACCCAAACAGCACCAGAAAATGACGACCGGTTTTGGCATAAGTAAATTTGGCATAATCTATGATATCTTGTTATATTGGGCTTGCACTGGTTTTTTACTGGAATCTGGTGGTTGGATGATAGATCCCCTTCTGTCCTCTGGTGGATGTCTCCTATCCTGTCTCTGCTCCCCCCTCTCCCTCCAGGGGAGGTTGTTGTGAGGGCTCTTCTGGGCTTTGCATGCCCACGTCTACCCCATTCTCAGGGGTAGAGGCTTTCTCCTGTCTGTACTTATATCTGAGCAGGGCAGGTTTTTCCTGAGCAGTTCAGCATTGAGCAGGGAGACTCCCTTAAGCCCTGAATTCAGGGACTGAGCTTTGCTGACTGTTCCAAAACAGAAGAAAGGGTAGGCACAGCCCAAAGTAACCGGTTAAAAAGAATTAAATATAACGAAGGGTCAGCAGCATGATGACAATCAGTAGCACACATTTGAGGCAAAGTAAATGACAATTTCATAAGTTCAGGAAGAGTTTTCAAAAGTTACGAGCTTACCTGGTGTTTCCCCTGATACCCAATTAAAGAGTGGGGGACAAAGAAAAAACACCAGAGCCAGACTTCAGCTCCAACACAGCAGCTGGGGAGGGGGACACACTCCAGGCAGGTATCCGCAGGGGCTGTGTCACCAAATATTTCTTCAACTCTCCCTGCATCTTCTGTCTTACATCTTCCGGACTCTGCAAAGATCAAATAGGAATGTACCTGAAGTACTGTCGGATCTCCTCCTTCCAGATGTAAAAACCTGGGGATTAATGAGATTTTTTTTTAAATATCTCACGTTATTGATAAGGAAGATTTTATTACTTATAAAATATACATATGCAAGGCATATCTCGTCTGCACAGACATTTCAGAAAGTCTGGCATAGTCACTTGAAGTGTTGAAAATGTGAAAGCTGGTCTGGAGTTCTGTTGTGGACATGCAGAGAAAATACCATATGTGATAGGATTATTATGGAAAACTTGTGTCAGGCTGTCTGCAAGTCAGCAGGAGAGAGAGAGAGAGAGAGGGAGGAAAGCTTCAGGGAGAGGGACCCAGCCCTTTGAGAGGAAGGTGTGGCTGTCAGAGCAGAGATCCAGGATAACTCCTGGGAAAGGAGTTCCCATTCAGCGCCCAGTACTGTACCACCCTCACAACCAGAGAGGCCAACCAACTGTAACTATATCAAAGTGTACAATGAAAGATGGAAAAAAACACCCCACATTTATTTAAATCATTTCTAACCTGTTGCCTAGGGTGAGGTACAATAGAACACACACAAAATATACACACTTTCAACCATCGCTTCCACCACCACAAAAACATTACAAATATTTAAAAAAAGGGCTTAATAGCAAAATATCAACTATAAAAACACAGCAGTCATAAGATCCTATAAAGTGCCAGTCAGGGGCTACGACCAGGACTTTATTAGACCACAATAACACAGTGGCAAAACCCTTGAAAAAGAAAAAAAACCAACAAAATCTATAGATGAATCACTAAAGGATACTTAAAAACCACAATAAGGAGCAAAGAAAAAACATAACCCAACTGGAGATTAAAAATTAAGGGCCCTGTTTACTAAGCTGCGCTAGAGGGGTGCTAGCGTTTTTCGTGCACACTAACCATGTAGATGCGTCTACACGGTTAACGTGTGCTAATTTTTAGCACACGCTAAACACGCTAGCGTGCCTTTGTAAACAGGGCTCTAAGTTATATCCAACACACGTCTAGACAGAAAAAGTCCCCAAAATATATTAAACCATCGAAATGAATCAAAAACAGTATAAGCAAATTTAAGAAAGAACTTTCAATATATTACTTGTCCAATTCAATCCAAACACACCCCAACACAAAAAACGTACAATAACAATCCCAGATTCCCACAGAGCTTAATGTAACTCTAAGCACAGGACTAGCACCTCAAAAAGAGGAGAATGGTATAAAAATATATATTAACAAAATAAATTCATATATTCCCTCAATAATCCAGCCTCCTACTCGGGCTGAGAGCCAGGCACAATAAATTTAGAACCTGAAAAAATCAAAACCACAGTCTCGAAAGGAAACAAACATTTATGTAAAGAAAACAAAAATAAAACAATACACCTTTGCATAGAAAAAGGTTACCAAATGTTTCAAATACTAAAGAAAAACATTTAAAAGGTTGTACTTGATCTTTTCTATGCAATTCAAAGCTTTTCCGTCCCAAAGAATAAGGCAATAAGAACTTACACCACCATCAGTGTTTCCCACAGCAGGTCAGGGCTGATTGAGAGCTTGATCGAGGAGGTCACAATTCAAAAGAAAAATAAAAACAAAGGATTAATTAGACAATCAAAAGCCCCAGCTCTGACACTGACTCTCTGTGTGACCATGGACAATAATTTTGGCATAACATTTCTGATTCCCATTACTTTAAGCATGTGTAAGAAAAGCCACTTTTCACATGCAAGGTCAGGGCTGGCTTTTGGGGTTTGTGGTTTCACAGAGTCCATGATAACACCACTGACAGTTTTGTCCCCCTGAGGTGTTCCTTCCATAACCCCTCCATTAGTGAATCAGTTTACCCTCCACCTTAGCACCTGTCATTGGAGAGGGGGGGGAGCCTTCCTGCATCAGTTTTGCAGGGAGCAGAGGAAAGTCCAGGGGAGGGGGGTGGAGAGGGGATCTGCTCATCCTGAACATGGATGCCTTGGGCTTCAGCCACCAATCAGCTTTACCTCTCTGGGCTACTTTTGCCTGCGATACCCCTGCTCTGTCCCTGGCTGTCTGCGCTTTCCCTGACCTCTTCCCACCGCCCTCAACAGGTTCCCTTCCTGCCTGCTGCATTCTTAGCTCAGCTGCCCGGACCCTTGTTGAAGTTGCTTCCTTTCTCCACTGCAGCTGGAGTGAAAGGTGGAAACTGCTGTTGGTACCATCGCCTTCACCTCTTACCGTCCTGGCTTCATTTATCATTATGAAGTCTGGACCACACATGAGGCTACAGTATCACAGGACCCTTCTGGCCCATGTGGTTTAACCAGCAGAGGAAACACTCACCAGTAAAGCACCAGGTGCTGGTGGGAAGGGGGTGGGGAGAAAGATTGTTGGTTCTTTACTTTCTATAATGTAGCCCTAAAATGTGTTTAATGCCTTGAATGTTATTCTCACTGTTGCAAAGATAGATGAGCAATGCATCGTGTGAAATGTAGTCTCACATGTACTGCAGCCACCCCTGCTTGTATGTATAAAGTTCGTTACTAGTGGTCTATTCTCCTGCAAAGGATTCCTCCCTCTCTCAGACAAGCTTGATTCCTTTGTCTACCTGATTATTTCTACTATCTTTGTTCTGATGAATGACCTGTCTCTCCAATCAAGGACTACCCTCTGTGACCACCTCTGCTACCTGGTCTCAGGTTCTGTCCCTATTGGTTCCTTTATCTTGACCCCCTGGACTTGTGGGTGTTCTTCTTGACCTCTCTATCTCCAGGAGCCAGACTTTCTTCATCTTGCCTCTTCCCTGCAGTGAACTTGTCTTTTTACCTCTCAGGATATTGCAGGAATCAGTACCCCATCCCTGAATTTCCTTCATCTGCCTGACAACTCTCTCACCTCTGCCATAAAGCTTCTTTCTCTTCAAATTTCCACCTCTACCCACTGGTACAGCTCTCCAAACCGCGAAGTCTCTTGCCCTAGGGCAACACCTTCTAAAAACTGTGAATGATAGTGTCAAGCAAGTGCGAGAGTCTCATCTCCAAAAGCACATGGAAGGAGATGACTCTTTAAAAGGGTCAAGATAATTCAGCTCAAAGGGGTACTAGAAGCTTATTCCAAAGCCTTAGAGCTAACCCAAAGAATGTACTTTCATGGGTGGATTCTAATCGAGCCTTGGGAGGGGCAGGTAAAAGATATGGAACAGTCAGACAAAGTCCTAGACCACCCTGTAAGTAAGGACCAACACCTTAAATTCAATCCTAGAAAAAGAGAGATGGCCGTGCTGGTCGGGCCTGGGTAGGAGACAGGCTGAGGGTCATAGCAGAAACCGTCATAGTGGGCTTGAAAATGTGGAATGCATTAGCTTTGTATATCTGAGAGCTTCAAACAGAAAAAGAATTTAAGTAAGCATTAAAAACCTCTCTTTTTGAGCGGTCTTATGGTATGAGCTTATGTGACAATTCTTGAATAATATGGATTGTACTACGTACTTGTTTGAATCAGGCTGATTTGAGATTTTATTTTATGTAATTGTATAATTATGGTATATAATTTTTTTTACTATGTCTGTTACTTGTACTCCGTTTAGGACTTGAGATAATGTGGAATATAAATATTTGTAAATAAATATGGCGCCCATATTTGAGTGCACTTCCAAGATGTGCACACAACATAATTGGCTAATGACCAATTACTACTGTTGATTAGGATTTGCGCATGCATCTGGCTGTGTGCTATTCTATAATACTGGGCACGTAAATGCCATAGTGCATAACCCAAAAGGGGCATGGCCATGGGCGGGTGAAAGGCAGTGTGATAGACTAATGGGTTTCCAGTAGAGAATGACACGGGGATGGGGAAACGCAGTAACCGCGGGGATGGAGACAGGGACAGAGTTCGCGGGGATGGGATGGGGACAGATCCCACGGGGATGGGGTGGGGACAGGGACAGATCCCATGGGGATGGGGCAGGGATGGGGCCAGAGCCCACAGGGACGGGGACAAAATTTGTCCCCGTGTCATTTTCTAGTTGGAAGGGTAGAAGGTGGTGGTGGGAAGGAGGGTTATTATAGCTGCTCATTGTTATTATTATTTTCTATTTGTAATTTATACACAACAGTTGCACAGCATATTATTCCTTTTTATACTTTAATAAAAAGATTTAAATATAAAATCATAAGTGTTCAAGGCTTCTGTAGATGAGGACAGAGCCCACGGGGAGGGACAGAACCTGCAGGGATGGGGTGGGGAACGGAGACAGAACCCACGGGGATGGGGACAAACTTTGTCCCCGTGTCATTCTCTAGTTTCCACACAAAACTTGGCCACCGGGTTTCAGCAGGGGGGCGCAAGTCTGGTGCCCCGAGTCGGGCGTGGAAAATGTTGCTAAGGGTTTTGCGTCCTTTATACAACAGCATTTAGCGCTGATCTCTTCCGGCATCCATTTCTGAGCACCAGTTATAGACTTTTCCCCATAGGGCATAGGAGCCGCTTTTCAAAACAATTGGAGGTTCTAAACCTAATGGAAATGAGCCCTCCCTGGACACAATCGAGGAGTTTCCTTACTACTGGGGGTGCTGAAGCCCCCAAACAGCAGGCTCCTATGGTTCAGGGCATGCCCTGGCTAGTTTTAAGGGGCTGAAAATGCACTTAAACACGTCTGTAGGTGCCTTCATCATGCATGCAAATCCTGACTAAGCTTTTGAAATTCACCTCTTAATCCCTCTGTGCGATTCTCTTTACCCATTTATTCCAGGGTACTGGGTGGTTATGCTGCTATTCTTTGGACGTTCTTGTGCAATCTGTGCTGCGCCTCTCTGCTGCTGGCATGTGTATAATGTCCTTGCAAGGTGACGATGGGTCATCCTACTTCGTTCCTTTCCCTACTTTCTAGGACTGACAGAATCCTGAAAAGATGTCTCGGCTACTCAGCGCTATCAAAAGCGTGATCGACACTTATGACAGCTACTGCAGTAAAGAACAGAGTCACGACAAACTCAACCCGGAGGCCTTCAATCGGCTCATTCAAAATGAATTTGCAGATGTTATCGAGGTAACTTTCCTAATGCTGACGATAGCCACTCAGACTGGGGCTCATTTTCAAAGCACTTAAGACTTTCAAAGTTCCACAGGTTACTACGGACGTTTGTAAGTCTAAGCGCTTTGAAAATATGCCTTTGTCAGGCTTCTCTGCTGTTTGTGAATGTTTTCTGGCCTCCAAACTCATTTATAGATAGAGATGTTTCACAGTTTGACCGGGTCCCTCCAATTAATTCAAGATAGCTCAGCATGTAGAACTAATACGTATGAGACTTAACTCATGGACCACACACCAGGGAGGAGTCCGTACCCATGAATGGTGCTTTGAAAGAGGGTCTCATGTCAAGGTTCACAGTAACATGAATCAGAGGAGAGTTTAGTCTTCCCTGTAGTATGATAAAGCAGTGGCGTAGGCAAGGGTGGGCTGGGGTGGGCCCAGGCCCACCCACTTTAGGTTCAGGTCCACCAAGTAGCAGCACACCTATAATGTGGCTGGCAGGGACCACAAGCCCCACCAGCCAAAAACTCCCAACAACTGTTTGCTGCCGGTGAAAATCTGCTATTTAAAAGGTATATGGGGGAGAGGGAATGTTTGAAAGACCATATGGCATGCAGGCGAGAGAGGGAGAAACCAAATCACTTGTAGGACAAGGCGGAGTTCTGCCCACCCACCTTGGGTCCAGGCCCACCCAAACTTGGGTGTCTGGCTACACCCCTGTGATAAAGGTTCAGGGTGATGTGAATGGATGACAGACTGCTTTGCGCTTTCTTTCTGAACTGGGGCAGAATCCCAGAACTTCCGAGGCTAGGGATGAATGAAAAAAGAGGAACGGCCAAGTGAGATTCCTGATTCTGATTCTACACTGTGTGTTCGTGCAGCCTTCCCCCACTGAATGTCTGCTTCTGGCTCAACATGCCGGAACGTCACAACCGAAACAGCAGAAGGTTGCTGCGGGGGTCGACGGCGAGGGGGGTGGCTAAACAGTGCCCCCCCACCTCGGGCTCTGGCTCCCCCTCCTGCCGAGGTCTGGCTACACCCCTGGTGTAACCCAAAGCCAGGTTTTTAAAAACAATAGAGCCAGTGGCTGGGCCCCTTCGCCACAGATGCACAGTTTTATATATATTTATGCAGCCCATGTGTTTAAGGAGAACGGCTGAACAGACGCGCACTTTTAACAAGATTTTTCTGCACTTAAAACAAAAATAATTGCTGAACAGTTATTCAAGTAGCAGGCGGTGAATACTACCGATTACCTGGATTTACAGGGCCAATCTGCCATAGCAGCTGGCATGGAAAATCCATCTATATTTTAAGCCACCGTAGCCGAGCGTGGAGTTTAAATATCAGGGGGATGAAGGTACTTGGAGAACAGCGGAATGTTCCTGTCCTTTGCGTAGCCCCTGCTTCCACGTGTACCTATATATCGTCTCTCAACACAAACCACCGACCCCTGCCGCTGACCACAGAAGTCTTTAGACTATTGACTTGTTATCTATAAAAGTTAGTTTAACCGTTACCCCCGCTGGAGTATGTGCAACACTTTTGCTTTGACACCATGCCTACGTGCGTAATTTTCAAAAGTCTGCACATACATACGACCCCCTCCTCTGCAGCCTGCTTACTCGCTTAGGTGTGCAGTGTTTGGTCTATATGGTTATTGTTGATGATGGTGTTTGATTATTTTGTAAGTATTTTGTTTTATATGGTTGCTGAGCCTCACCTAGGTTTTCAATAAATGAGCATTGTGAAGCTGGTCACCCTTCCAGGACCCGGCCAGGGCTGACCCTGCTTAGCTTCTCTCACATTCAGTCACTGCTGGGCTCTTCCCTGCTCGGCCACACACCAGGACTCGGCCTCACACACTGGGGAACTTGCTGCCTCCTCTTTGTCTTCAACATAAACGCTCACCAACACCAGGCTTCTTAGAGTTAAGGGTTTTATTAATGGCCATTTAACACACTCATTTTCTCTTTAACTCAAACACAACAAAAGGGCCCTTCACTCAGAGCCTGCTAGATAAACCCTTCTCAACTTAAGACAGGTTCTTAAACTCAAACAGTCAAACAGAAGTCTTTACTTTCCTTCTCCAGTTGTCAGCGTTTCCAGAGAGAGCTGCTCCAGTGTTTCCATCTACTCCAACTCCTCCCTACAGCTTTCCACCCTTCTCCTAATGAAGCTGCCTCAAACCCTCTCACAGCTGGTTCAGTTTTCCAATTAACTTCTGGCTTTACCCTCTCCTGCCTAGAGTCCTCCCCCTGACTCTGGCTCTCTTGCTGCTGCAGTGCATTCTGGTCCTTGTAGTTGCCTGCTTCCTCACAGCATGCATAATGTGAAATCTGTCTGTTTCTCCACCATGCATGTGACTGCTGAAGCAGGTCTTCTGGGTGGCCCTGCCTGGGTCTGTGTTTGCACTGTAGATAATGGCTATGACTCTACTGGACCAGAGTGCACGGCTGAGCCCTAGCTGGGAGTCACCAAACCGCACCGACACCCTTAGGAGGGGTTGGGTGGAGTCAAAGGAGCTCCAGGGAATCTTCCAGCTCTGCTGATTCGGATGGGCTCGAAGCCAGAGCGAGTTAAAGCAGGCACCTACTCTACTGGAATGCTTGGAGCTCAGGAAATCTGCCCACACGGTGCATAGGTTGCTTTACTGGCCAATCAATGTACAGTAGCATCAGTAACCTTGACCTCCAGATTATTAATCCACTTCTTAATGATGTAGAGGCAGAGCTTTTTTTGAGGGGGTACTTGGGGGAACTGAGTACCGGCACCTTTTCCATTGTCTGCTAAAATTGACCCATGGACCTCTAATGAAAGAGCTCAGGCTCTACACACCAATTCTGCCTTGTCATAGATTCTGTGACTGGTTGCAGTGGGCCTGGCTATTGTGGGGTGGGTCCCTCAGTGATCACCCCACCCCTGAAGGGTGGTCTGGCATTTGAGTACCAGCACCTTTTCCATTGTCTGCTAAAATTAACTCATGGACCCCAAGCTCAGGCTCTAAACACACCAATTCTGCCTTGTCATAGATTCTATGCCTGACTACTATGGGGTGGGTCTCTCAGTGATCACCTCACCCCTGAAGGGTGATCTGGCATTTGAGTACCAGCACCTTTTCCATTGTCTGCTAAAATTGACCCATGGACCTCTAATGAAAGAGCTCAGGCTCTACACACCAATTCTGCCTTGTCATAGATTCTGTGACTGGTTGCAGGAGGCCCCAGCAGAGAAGGCCGGCTGAAGTAACAACAGGGCTGGGGTTAGGCTCTAACAGACCCCATGCTACATAGCAGCGGTGCTACAGGAGAAGGGGTTTCCAGGCCCTTTTTAGGGTACATGGATCACCTCCTACAGTCCACCAGTTCTGAAGTGAGAGCAGAGTACTTTGTGATGCATTCAAGCACCGTGGCTGTGGCTGGAGCATGGCAGAAGCCAGGACAGACTGGTAAATTGAGTTTCAGCCCTCACAGAGTCATCAAGCTTCTGCCACATAGCTTTAATTCAATTTCTCAGAAATTTGGGGTATCCCGGGTTTACTGTTAGAAACTGGGCAAGACTGGGAGAACAGTGCAAGCAGACAGTAACTTTCCAGTATGTTGTCACACGCACAAAGGCCACGATGTAGCATCAGTGTGAGTGGAATG
The DNA here is from genome assembly GCF_901765095.1 of Microcaecilia unicolor. NCBI lineage: Eukaryota > Metazoa > Chordata > Amphibia > Gymnophiona > Siphonopidae > Microcaecilia > Microcaecilia unicolor. Next base: position 36,906,140 of record NC_044044.1, read on the forward strand.
CCAAATACTTTTCCATTCACATATCCTTCATCTAAATTCAGATGAGTCAGCCCAAGAGTATCTGCCACCCTATGCAAATCTTTACTCATGCCTTTTTCTGAGCAGCTCCATGCCTTTCCACCTCTCCTCTCTATAGTGCAACATACCACACCACCCCCATAGCCAGCATCTTCCATTCCCTTGCCTACCTCCCACCACAGTCCAGCATCTGTCCTTCCCTTACTTACTACTGGAATCCAAAGAGTAGCAAAGATTCTGTGCAGAATCCCAAAGAGTAGCAAAGATTCAGTGCAGAATCCCAAAGAGTAGCAAAGATTCTGTGCAGAATCCCGAAGAGTAGCAAAGATTCTGGAATCCCAAACACTACTACTACTTATCATTTCTGTAGCGCTACTAGACATACTCAGTGCTATAGACTTGAACGTGTAAGAGAGAGTCTGTGCTCGACAGAGCTTACAATCTAATCAGGAGAGACAAACAGGACAAATAAGGGAAATAATTAAGGTGGGAATGATATTCATAGTAACATAGTAGATGACGGCAGAAAAAGACCTACACGGTCCATCCAGTCTGCCCAAGATAAACTCACATGTGTATACCTTACCTTGATTTGTACCTGTCTTTTTCAGGGCACAGACCGTATAAGTCTGCCCAGCAGTATTCCCCGCCTCCCAACCACCAGTCCCGCCTCCCATCACCGGCTCTGGTACAGACCGTATAAGTCTGCCCTCCACTATCCACGCCTCCCAACCACCAACCCCTCTTCCCCCCACCTGCTCCGCCACCCAATTTTAGCTAAGCTTCTGAGGATCCATTCCTTATGCACAGGATTCCTTTATGCATATCCCACGCATGTTTGAACTCCGTTACCGTTTTCATCTCCACCACCTCCCACGGGAGGGCATTCCAAGCGTCCACCACCCTCTCCATGAAAAAATACTTCCTGACATCTTTCCTGAGTCTGCCCCCCTTCAATCTCATTTCATGTCCTCTCGTTTTACTGCCTTCCCATCTCCGGAAAAGATTCGTTTGCGGATTAATACCTTTCAAATATTTGAATGTCTGTATCATATCACCCCTGTTCCTCCTTTCCTCCAGGGTATATATGTTCAGGTCAGCAAGTCTCTCTTCATACGTCTTGGAACGCAAATCCCATACCATTCTCGTAGCTTTTCTTTGCACCACTTCCATTTTTTTAACATCCTTCGCAAGGTACGGCCTCCAAAACTGAACACAATACTCCAGGTGGGGCCTCACCAATGTCTTATACAGGGGCATTAAAACCTCCTTTTTTCTGCTGGTCACACCTCTCTCTATACAGCCTAGCAATCTTCTAGCTACGGCCACCGCCTTGTCGCACTGTTTCGTCGCCTTCAGGTCCTCAGATACTATCACCCCAAGATCCCTCTCCCCGTCCGTGCCTATCAGACTCTCCCCGCCTAACACATACGTTTCCCTTGGATTTCTACTCCCTAAGTGCATCACTTTGCATTTCTTCGCATTGAATTTTAATTGCCAAATGTTAGACCATTCTTCTAGCTTCTTCAGATCTTTTTTCATGTTTTCCACTCCCTCCGAGGTGTCCACTCTGTTGCAAATCTTGGTGTCATCCGCAAAAAGGCAAACTTTACCTTGTAACCCTTCGGTAATGTCACTCACAAATATATTGAACAGAATCGGCCCCAGCACCGATCCCTGAGGCACTCCACTACTCACCTTTCCCTCCTCCGAGCGAACTCCATTCACCACCACCCTCTGGCGTCTGCCCGTCAACCAGTTCCTAATCCAGTTTACCACTTCGGGTCCTATCTTCAGCCCTTCTAGTTTATTCAAGAGCCTCCTGTGGGGAACCGTGTCAAAAGCCTTGCTGAAATCTAAGTAGATTACGTCCATAGCACGTCCTTGATTTAATTCTCCTGTCACCAAGTCAAAGAATTCAATGAGATTCGTTTGGCACGATTTCCCTTTGGTGAAACCATGTTGTCTCGGATCTTGCAACTTATTGGCTTCCAGGAAATTCACTATCCTTTCCTTCAGCATCGCTTCCATTACTTTTCCAATATTCAGCTGGCAGCAGGCAGCACAGTTAGCTGCCTCCACCAATGCTGGACGGTATCCGTTGACTGGCATTGAATATCCTGTTACAGTTTTGGCTGCAGCAACTTAACCGGCTAAGTGAATATCCAGCATTAGCAGGTTGAGTAAATAGTGGTTAAAGGTAGGCCTGTTATTTAAGCGGCCTATATTAACTGCTCAACTTATCCAGTTTAACGATGAAGATATGCACTCAACTGTCTAAGTCATTCGACATAGCCAGTTAGCTACTAGCCTCTGAGTGCTAATATTCAGCAGAGATAACCAGCTATCCCACGCTGAATATAAGTGCTTTGCCGGCTAAGCCCTATGTAACCGGCTAGGATATAAGTAGTGAATATTGAGACCAGTATGTATTTCCCTGTCCCCGAAAGACTTACAGTCTAGGTTTTCTGGCGTCTCTCCTTCCCCTCCCTAACTCTCTGTCTACTCTCCTCAAATGACTAGAATCTTCCCTTCCCTACTCTCCCAGCTGGCCAGTGTCTGGTCTGCCTGGGCTAAGACTGCAGAAGGACATGACCAAGTGCTGCCACTCCCCTCCCCACCCCCACACACATTGTGAAGAGTAAATGATTATACATACCAAGACCTTGAGGTTGCGAGCTTGAAATGGGATGGCTCATTAGAGTCTATGATTATCATGCTCTTCATTTATATGTAAAATATTTGTTTTGAGTTATATTGGCATGAAGAGGGTGTGCTGTTACCCAAATGTTTCTGTATATTGTGGATAGAACTTTTTCCCATTTCTATATTTTGCTTTGTGGCATTCCCCCTCCCGACACCAATTCAAACTTCCTCTTGGACAGGGTGGAATTTGGCAGAACTTGGGCACAGGTGTGTACTGAAAGGCCTGACACCATACTGACAGCAGCTTTGAAGTACTGTTCATCCGTTCGGCCACTCCTCAAATTCTGCTGCCCTAGGTGGAAGCCTAGTCAGCCTAGTGGCAGGGCTGGCTCTGCAGTCAGAATCAAAATATCTTAGAATAGTACATATCAAATGGGTGGGGTGGGGAGGAGGAAGGGAGGGGGAGATGTGCCCAGGGAGAGGAAGGAAGGCCTTGGAGAAAAGGCTACTTTTTTAAGTAACTGGGATGCTGTCTTGGGGACTGAAGGATTAATCACTTCCAGTCCTCTTAGCATATAACTTTCAAAGATTGTTTATTTGGGGTTTAAGCTTTAACCAACACAGAGGGGCATTTTCGAAAGGGACGTCCAGGGGCGGGGAAACCCGTATTTTCGAAAGAAGATGGACGTCCATCTTTCGTTTTGATAATATGGTCATGGACTTCCAAATCCTGAAATTTGGTCGTCCTAAGAGATGGTCGTCCCTAGACATGGACGTTTCTGATTTTCAGCTATTTTCAAAACCAAGGACATCCATCTCAGAAACGACCAAATGCAAGCCATTTGGTCATGGGAGGAGCCTGCATTTCTAGTGCACTGGTCCCCCTGACATACAAGGACACCAACCGGGCACCCTAGGGGGCACTGCAGTGGACTTCATAAATTGCTCCCAGGTACACAGCTCGCTTACCTTGTGTGCTGAGCCCCCCAAACCCCACTACTGTACACCACTACCATAGCCCTTACGGGTGAAGGGGGGCATCTAGATGTAGGTACAGTGGGTTTCTGGTGGGTTTTGGAGGGCTCGCTGTTTCCTCCACAAACGTAGCAGGTGGGGGAGGGGATGGGCCTGGGTCCACCTGGCTGAAGTGCAGTGCACCCATTAAAACTGATCCAGGGACCTGCATACTGCTGTGATGGACCTGAGAATGACATCTGAGACTGGCATGGAGGTTGGCAATCAATATTTTGAAAGATATTTTTTGAGGGTGGGAGGGGGTTAGTGACCACTGGGGGAGTAAGGGAAGGTCATCCCTGATTCTCTCCGGTGGTCATCTGGTCATTTCGGGCACCTTTTTGTGCCTTGGTCGTAAAAAAAACATGACCAGGTAAAGTTGTCCAAGTGTTCGTCAGGGACGTCCTTTTTCTTTTGATTATGGGTCAAGGATGTCCAAGTGTTAGGCATGCCCAAGTGCCGCCTTCGCTATGCCTCCAACACGCTCTCTTGAACTTTGGCCGTCCCTGTGATGGAAAGCAGTTGGGGGACGTCCAAAATCGGCTTTCGATTATACCGATTTGGATGACCCTGGGAGATTTATGTCGAAAGATGGGTCCGATTTATGTCGAAAGATGGGTATCCTTCTCTTTCGAAAATGAGCCCAACAGTTTCCTAAAAAGTACATTCAGAAGGGATCCACTGGCTGGGAATGGCGTAAGCTTGAAATCTGTGAGAGCAATCACAACTTCAGCCCTGCTGCTTCTGTAAATTGAGGAAACTTTGCATACAATGTGAAGAGTGTTTGGAGTCTACGCTATTAATTTTAATGACTCAGGACATTCCAGTCTGAGGTGAACTGTACTCAGGCACAGACATTCCAAATTTGATACGTTTCTTAAATAGAGAGAAGTTGACTCTTTCCTTCTTTAGTAATTTATCTAAGATATTGTATACTTTGTAGGATCCATATGTATGTTTGCAAAGTACTCCTAGATCCCTCTCAAAATTATTTTTTTAACTGTTATATTTTTTTCTTGGGAATGATTTGTATGGATGTTTTAATATATTGCTATTGTTCTCCTACAGGATTCAGAGAATCCCAAGACAATTGAGGCAATAATGCAGGTTCTGGATGAAAATCATGATGGAGAAGTTGATTTCAGAGAGTTTCTTGATCTCTTTTTCAAAGTGATTGTAGCATACTATGATGCCTTACAAATGTATAAACAGAAAAAGCATCAACAACCACTAGGTTCAGATTCAAAACAAGAAAAAACACATCTACAAGATTCATCCAAAAAACAAGAAACTCCACAGCCACAAACTTCTAGTCTAAAACAAGAGCCATGTAAGAAATCGGACATTCCCCAGCCAAAACCCCATTCCCAGAAACAAGAATCAGCTCTACTACAAACTCCTCCCCAGAAGCAATCTGCATCCAAGGAAAAAGACCAACCTAAGAAAGAAGATCCATTACTTTCTTCACAGAAAAAAGATCCATCTCAGCTACAATCCCTGTATCAGAAACCAGATCCATTGCAGCCTCAGTCTCCTTCCCAGAAACCAGAGGCATCCCAGAAACAAGATCCTTTCCTGAAACAAGATCCATCTCACCCACAATCCCCGTCTCAGAAACCAGAGACCATCCAGAAACAAGATCCTTTCCAGAAGAAAGATCCATCTCAGCCACAATCTCCATCTCAGAAACCAGAGATCTCCCAGAAGCAAGATCCTTTCCTGAAAAAAGATCCAACTCATCCACAATCCCCACCTCAGAAACCAGAGACCACCCAGAAACAAGATCCTTTCCTGAAAAAAGATCCATCTCATCCACAATCCCCATCTCAGAAACCAGAGACCACCCAGAAACAAGATCCTTTCCTGAAAAAAGATCCATCTCATCCACAATCCCCATCTCAGAAACCAGATCCAGTCCAGCCTAAGTCTCCTTCCCAGAAACAAGAGGCATCCCAGAAACAAGATCCTTTCCTGAAAAAAGATCCATCTCAGCCACAATCCCCATCTCAGAAACCAGAGACCACCCAGAAACAAGATCCTTTCCAGAAGAAAGATCCATCTCAGCCACAATCTCCATCTCAGAAACTGGATCCCATTGAAAAGCAGGGTAAGTCACAGAAACAAGAATCATACCAGAAAAAAGAAACACCTCTGGTAGAGTCTACGCCTCTGAAACAAGACCTTTCTCAGAAAAAAGATCCATCTCACCCACAATCCCCATCTCAGAAACCAGAGACCTCCCAGAAACAAGATCCTTTCCAGAAGAAAGATCCATCTCAGCAACAATCCCTGTCTCAGAAACCAGAGACCTCCCAGACACAAGATCCTTTCCAGAAGAAAGATCCATCTCATCCACAATCCCCATCTCAGAAACCAGAGACCTCCCAGAAACAAGATCCTTTCCAGAAAAAAGATCCATCTCACCCACAATCCCCATCTCAGAAACCAGAGCCATCCCAGAAACAAGATCCTTTCCAGAAAAAAGATCCATCTCACCCACAATCGCCATCTCAGAAACTGGATCCCATTGAAAAGCAGGGTATGTCACAGAAACAAGAATCACACCAGAAAAAAGAAACATCTCTGGTAGAGTCTTCGCCTCTGAAACAAGACCTTTCCCAGAAACACGATCCATCTCACCCACAATCCCCGTCTCAGAAACCAGAGACCATCCAGAAACAAGATCCTTTCCTGAAAAAAGATCCATCTCACCCACAATCCCCATCTCAGAAACCAGAGACCACCCAGAAACAAGATCCTTTCCAGAAAAAAGATCCATCTCACCCACAATCCCCATCTCAGAAACCAGAGGCATCCCAGAAACAAGATCCTTTCCAGAAGAAAGATCCATCTCATCCACAATCCCCATCTCAGAAACCAGAGACCTCCCAGAAACAAGATCCTTTCCAGAAGAAAGATCCATCTCTCCCACAATCGCCATCTCAGAAACTGGATCCCATTGAAAAGCAGGGTATGTCACAGAAACAAGAATCACACCAGAAAAAAGAAACATCTCTGGTAGAGTCTTCGCCTCTGAAACAAGACCTTTCCCAGAAACACGATCCATCTCACCCACAATCCCTGTCTCAGAAATCAGAGGTCTCCCAGAAACAAGATCCTTTCCTGAAAAAAGATCCATCTCACCCACAATCCCCGTCTCAGAAACCAGAGACCACCCAGAATCAAGATCCTTTCCAGAAGAAAGATCCATCTCACCCACAATCCCCGTCTCAGAAACCAGAGACCTCCCAGAAACAAGATCCTTTCCTGAAAAAAGATCCATCTCACCCACAATCCCCATCTCAGAAACCAGAGGCATCCCAGAAACAAGATCCTTTCCAGAAGAAAGATCCATCTCAGCCACAATCCCCATCTCAGAAACCAGAGACCACCCAGAAACAAGATCCTTTCCAGAAGAAAGATCCATCTCAGCCACAATCTCCATCTCAGAAACTGGATCCCATTGAAAAGCAGGGTATGTCACAGAAACAAGAATCACACCAGAAAAAAGAAACATCTCTGGTAGAGTCTTCACCTCTGAAACAAGACCTTTCTCAGAAACACGATCCATCTCACCCACAATATCTGTCTCAGAAACCAGAGACCACCCAGAAACAAGATCCTTTCCAGAAGAAAGATCCATCTCAGCCACAATCCCCATCTCTGAAACCAGAGACCTCCCAGAAACAAGATCCTTTCCTGAAAAAAGATCCATCTCACCCACAATCCCCATCTCAGAAACCAGAGACCTCCCAGAAACAAGATCCTTTCCAGAAGAAAGATCCATCTCAGCCACAATCTCCATCTCAGAAACTGGATCCCATTGAAAAGCAGGGTATGTCACAGAAACAAGAATCATACCAGAAAAAAGAAACACCTCTGGTAGAGTCTTCGCCTCTGAAACAAGACCTTTCCCAGAAACAAGATCCATCTCACCCACAATCCCTGTCTCAGAAACCAGAGACCTCCCAGAAACAAGATCCTTTCCACAAAAAAGATCCATCTCATCCACAATCCCCATCTCAGAAACCAGAGACCTCCCAGAAACAAGATCCTTTCCAGAAGAAAGATCCATCTCAGCCACAATCCCCGTCTCAGAAACCAGAGACCTCCCAGACACAAGATCCTTTCCAGAAGAAAGATCCATCTCATCCACAATCCCCATCTCAGAAACCAGAGACCTCCCAGAAACAAGATCCTTTCCTGAAAAAAGATCCATCTCACCCACAATCCCCATCTCAGAAACCAGAGGCATCCCATAAACAAGATCCTTTCCAGAAGAAAGATCCATCTCACCCACAATCTCCAACTCAGAAACTGGATCCCATTGAAAAGCAGGGTATGTCACAGAAACAAGAATCATACCAGAAAAAAGAAACACCTCTGGTAGAGTCTTCGCCTCTGAAACAAGACCTTTCCCAGAAACAAGATCCATCTCACCCACAATCTCTGTCTCAGAAACCAGAGACCTCCCAGAAACAAGATCCTTTCCAGAAGAAAGATCCATCTCAGCCACAATCCCCGTCTCAGAAACCAGAGACCTCCCAGACACAAGATCCTTTCCAGAAGAAAGATCCATCTCATCCACAATCCCCATCTCAGAAACCAGAGACCTCCCAGAAACAAGATCCTTCCCTGAAAAAAGATCCATCTCACCCACAATCCCCATCTCAGAAACCAGAGGCATCCCATAAACAAGATCCTTTCCAGAAGAAAGATCCCTCTCAGCCACAATCTCCATCTCAGAAACTGGATCCCATTGAAAAGCAGGGTATGTCACAGAAACAAGAATCATACCAGAAAAAAGAAACACCTCTGGTAGAGTCTTCGCCTCTGAAACAAGACCTTTCCCAGAAACAAGATCCATCTCACCCACAATCCCTGTCTCAGAAACCAGAGACCTCCCAGAAACAAGATCCTTTCCACAAAAAAGATCCATCTCATCCACAATCCCCATCTCAGAAACCAGAGACCTCCCAGAAACAAGATCCTTTCCAGAAGAAAGATCCATCTCAGCCACAATCCCCGTCTCAGAAACCAGAGACCTCCCAGACACAAGATCCTTTCCAGAAGAAAGATCCATCTCATCCACAATCCCCATCTCTGAAACCAGAGACCTCCCAGAAACAAGATCCTTTCCTGAAAAAAGATCCATCTCACCCACAATCCCCATCTCAGAAACCAGAGGCATCCCATAAACAAGATCCTTTCCAGAAGAAAGATCCATCTCACCCACAATCTCCATCTCAGAAACTGGATCCCATTGAAAAGCAGGGTATGTCACAGAAACAAGAATCATACCAGAAAAAAGAAACACCTCTGGTAGAGTCTTCGCCTCTGAAACAAGACCTTTCCCAGAAACAAGATCCATCTCACCCACAATCCCTGTCTCAGAAACCAGAGACCTCCCAGAAACAAGATCCTTTCCAGAAGAAAGATCCATCTCAGCCACAATCCCCATCTCAGAAACCAGAGACCACCCAGAAACAAGATCCTTTCCAGAAGAAAGATCCATCTCAGCCACAATCTCCATCTCAGAAACTGGATCCCATTGAAAAGCAGGGTATGTCACAGAAACAAGAATCACACCAGAAAAAAGAAACATCTCTGGTAGAGTCTTCACCTCTGAAACAAGACCTTTCTCAGAAACACGATCCATCTCACCCACAATATCTGTCTCAGAAACCAGAGACCACCCAGAAACAAGATCCTTTCCAGAAGAAAGATCCATCTCAGCCACAATCCCCATCTCTGAAACCAGAGACCTCCCAGAAACAAGATCCTTTCCTGAAAAAAGATCCATCTCACCCACAATCCCCATCTCAGAAACCAGAGACCACCCAGAAACAAGATCCTTTCCAGAAGAAAGATCCATCTCAGCCACAATCTCCATCTCAGAAACTGGATCCCATTGAAAAGCAGGGTATGTCACAGAAACAAGAATCATACCAGAAAAAAGAAACACCTCTGGTAGAGTCTTCGCCTCTGAAACAAGACCTTTCCCAGAAACAAGATCCATCTCACCCACAATCCCTGTCTCAGAAACCAGAGACCTCCCAGAAACAAGATCCTTTCCACAAAAAAGATCCATCTCATCCACAATCCCCATCTCAGAAACCAGAGACCTCCCAGAAACAAGATCCTTTCCAGAAGAAAGATCCATCTCAGCCACAATCCCCGTCTCAGAAACCAGAGACCTCCCAGACACAAGATCCTTTCCAGAAGAAAGATCCATCTCATCCACAATCCCCATCTCAGAAACCAGAGACCTCCCAGAAACAAGATCCTTTCCTGAAAAAAGATCCATCTCACCCACAATCCCCATCTCAGAAACCAGAGGCATCCCATAAACAAGATCCTTTCCAGAAGAAAGATCCATCTCACCCACAATCTCCAACTCAGAAACTGGATCCCATTGAAAAGCAGGGTATGTCACAGAAACAAGAATCATACCAGAAAAAAGAAACACCTCTGGTAGAGTCTTCGCCTCTGAAACAAGACCTTTCCCAGAAACAAGATCCATCTCACCCACAATCTCTGTCTCAGAAACCAGAGACCTCCCAGAAACAAGATCCTTTCCAGAAGAAAGATCCATCTCAGCCACAATCCCCGTCTCAGAAACCAGAGACCTCCCAGACACAAGATCCTTTCCAGAAGAAAGATCCATCTCATCCACAATCCCCATCTCAGAAACCAGAGACCTCCCAGAAACAAGATCCTTCCCTGAAAAAAGATCCATCTCACCCACAATCCCCATCTCAGAAACCAGAGGCATCCCATAAACAAGATCCTTTCCAGAAGAAAGATCCCTCTCAGCCACAATCTCCATCTCAGAAACTGGATCCCATTGAAAAGCAGGGTATGTCACAGAAACAAGAATCATACCAGAAAAAAGAAACACCTCTGGTAGAGTCTTCGCCTCTGAAACAAGACCTTTCCCAGAAACAAGATCCATCTCACCCACAATCCCTGTCTCAGAAACCAGAGACCTCCCAGAAACAAGATCCTTTCCACAAAAAAGATCCATCTCATCCACAATCCCCATCTCAGAAACCAGAGACCTCCCAGAAACAAGATCCTTTCCAGAAGAAAGATCCATCTCAGCCACAATCCCCGTCTCAGAAACCAGAGACCTCCCAGACACAAGATCCTTTCCAGAAGAAAGATCCATCTCATCCACAATCCCCATCTCTGAAACCAGAGACCTCCCAGAAACAAGATCCTTTCCTGAAAAAAGATCCATCTCACCCACAATCCCCATCTCAGAAACCAGAGGCATCCCATAAACAAGATCCTTTCCAGAAGAAAGATCCATCTCACCCACAATCTCCATCTCAGAAACTGGATCCCATTGAAAAGCAGGGTATGTCACAGAAACAAGAATCATACCAGAAAAAAGAAACACCTCTGGTAGAGTCTTCGCCTCTGAAACAAGACCTTTCCCAGAAACAAGATCCATCTCACCCACAATCCCTGTCTCAGAAACCAGAGACCTCCCAGAAACAAGATCCTTTCCACAAAAAAGATCCATCTCATCCACAATCCCCATCTCAGAAACCAGAGACCTCCCAGAAACAAGATCCTTTCCAGAAGAAAGATCCATCTCATCCACAATCCCCATCTCAGAAACCAGAGACCTCCCAGAAACAAGATCCTTTCCTGAAAAAAGATCCATCTCACCCACAATCCCCATCTCAGAAACCAGAGGCATCCCATAAACAAGATCCTTTCCAGAAGAAAGATCCATCTCACCCACAATCTCCATCTCAGAAACTGGATCCCATTGAAAATAAGGGTATGTCACAGAAACAAGAATCATACCAGAAAAAAGAAACACCTCTGGTAGAGTCTTCGCCTCTGAAACAAGACCTTTCCCAGAAACAAGATCCATCTCACCCACAATCCCTGTCTCAGAAACCAGAGACCTCCCAGAAACAAGATCCTTTCCACAAAAAAGATCCATCTCATCCACAATCCCCATCTCAGAAACCAGAGACCTCCCAGAAACAAGATCCTTTCCAGAAGAAAGATCCATCTCACCCACAATCCCCATCTCAGAAACCAGAGACCTCCCAGACACAAGATCCTTTCCAGAAGAAAGATCCATCTCATCCACAATCCCCATCTCAGAAACCAGAGACCTCCCAGATACAAGATCCTTTCCTGAAAAAAGATCCAGCTCACCCACAATCCCCATCTCAGAAACCAGAGGCATCCCATAAACAAGATCCTTTCCAGAAGAAAGATCCATCTCACCCACAATCTCCATCTCAGAAACTGGATCCCATTGAAAAGCAGGGTATGTCACAGAAACAAGAATCATACCAGAAAAAAGAAACACCTCTGGTAGAGTCTGCGCCTCTGAAACAAGACCTTTCCCAGAAACAAGATCCATCTCACCCACAATCCCTGTCTCAGAAACCAGAGACCTCCCAGAAACAAGATCCTTTCCACAAAAAAGATCCATCTCATCCACAATCCCCATCTCAGAAACCAGAGACCGCACAGAAACAAGATCCTTTCCAGAAGAAAGATCCATCTCATCCACAATCCCCATCTCAGAAACCAGAGACCTCCCAGACACAAGATCCTTTCCTGAAAAAAGATCCAGCTCACCCACAATCCCCATCTCAGAAACCAGAGGCATCCCATAAACAAGATCCTTTCCAGAAGAAAGACCCATCTCACCCACAATCTCCATCTCAGAAACTGGATCCCATTGAAAAGCAGGGTATGTCACAGAAACAAGAATCATACCAGAAAAAAGAAACATCTCTGGTAGAGTCTTCGCCTCTGAAACAAGACCTTTCCCAGAAACAAGATCCATCTCACCCACAATCCCTGTCTCAGAAACCAGAGACCTCCCAGAAACAAGATCCTTACCAGAAAAAAGATCCATCTCATCCACAATCCCCGTCTCAGAAACCAGAGATCTGCCAGAAACAAGATCCTTTCCAGAAGAAAGATCCATCTCATCCACAATCCCCATCTCAGAAACCAGATCCAGTCCAGCCTAAGTCTCCTTCTCAGAAACCAGAGGCATCCCAGAAACAAGATCCTTTCTTGAAAAAAGATCTATCTCATCCACATCCCCCATCTCAGAAACCAGAGACCTCCCAGAAACAAGATCCTTTCCAGAAGAAAGATCCATCTCAGCCACAATCTCCATCTCAGAAACTGGATCCCATTGGAAAGCAGGGTATGTCACAGAAACAAGAATCACACCAGAAAAAAGAAACACCTCTGGTAGAGTCTTCGCCTCTGAAACAAGACCTTTCTCAGAAACAAGATCCATCTCACCCACAATATCTGTCTCAGAAACCAGAGACCTCCCAGAAACAAGATTCTTTCCAGAAAAAAGATCCATCTCAGCCACAATCCCCATCTCAGAAACCAGAAACCTCCCAGAAACAAGATCCTTTCCTGAAAAAAGATCCATCTCACCCACAATCCCCGTCTCAGAAACCAGAGACCACCCAGAAACAAGATCCTTTCCAGAAGAAAGATCCATCTCAGCCACAATCTCCATCTCAGAAACTGGATCCCATTGGAAAGCAGGGTATGTCACAGAAACAAGAATCACATCAGAAAAAAGAAACACCTCTGGTAGAGTCTTCACCTCAGAAACAAGACCTTTCCCAGAAACAAGATCCATCTCACCCACAATCCATGTCTCAGAAACCAGAGGCCTCCCAGAAACAAGATCCTTTCCTGAAAAAAGATCCATCTCATCCACAATCCCCATCTCAGAAACCAGAGACCTCCCAGAAACAAGATCCTTTCCTGAAAAAAGATCCATCTCAGCCACATTCCCCGTCTCAGAAACCAGAGACCGCACAGAAACAAGATCCTTTCCAGAAGAAAGACCCATCTCAGCCACAATCCCCATCTCAGAAACCAGAGACCTCCCAGACACAAGATCCTTTCCTGAAAAAAGATCCATCTCACCCACAATCCCCGTCTCAGAAACCAGAGACCTCCCAGACACAAGTTCCTTTCCAGAAGAAAGATCCATCTCACCCACAATCTCCATCTCAGAAACTGGATCCCATTGGAAAGCAGGGTATGTCACAGAAACAAGAATCACACCAGAAAAAAGAAACACCTCTGGTAGAGTCTTCGCCTCTGAAACAAGACCTTTCCCAGAAACAAGGTCCACCTCACCCACAATCTCTATCTCAGAAACCAGAGACCACCCAGAAACAAGATCCTTTCCAGAAGAAAGATCCATCTCAGCCACAATCCCCGTCTCAGAAACCAGAGACCTCCCAGACACAAGATCCTTTCCAGAAGAAAGATCCATCTCAGCCACAATTTCCATCTCAGAAACTGGATCCCATTGGAAAGCAGGGTATGTCACAGAAACAAGAATCACACCAGAAAAAAGAAACACCTCTGGTAGAGTCTTCGCCTCTGAAACAAGACCTTTCCCAGAAACACGATCCATCTCATCCACAATCCCCATCTCAGAAACCAGAGACCTCCCAGAAACAAGATCCTTCCCAGAAACCACAATCTCCTTCCAAGAAACAAGACCCATCCCAGCATCAACTGCCTTCCCATCAACAAGATCCTAAGAAAGAACCATCAAAGGAAAAAGATCCATCCCTGATACAAAAATCACCACTTCTACAGTCTACTCCCCAGAAACAAGATGCTTCTAAGAAACAAGATATACCTCAGCCACAATCCCCATCCAAAGACCTTTTTCAGCAACAAGACACAACTAAGAAACAAGAAACAACACAAAAAATGTCTTCTTCTCAAAAACAGGACACCTCTAAGAAACAAGATACAACACAGCCACAGACTCGTTCTCAAAAAGAGGAAACATCAACGAAACAAGATCCATCACAGCAAAAACTGACATCCAAAAATCAAGATCCCTTCCAGCAACAAGATACATCAAAGAAACAAGATCCCACACAACCTCAGACTGCTTCTCAAAAACAGGATACACCAAAGCAACAAGATCCAAAACAACAACTGTCTCCTTCTCAAACACAGAATACAAAGAAACAAGATACATTACAACCCAAATCCTCATCCAAAAGTCAAGATCCTTTCCATCAACAGGATACATCTAAGAAAGAAGATACAAAAGAACCTTTGTCTCCTTCTCAAAAACAGGATACCTCGAGGAAACAAGATCCATCACAGCCAAAATCCCCATCCAAAATTTCAGATCCTTTCCAGCAACCATGCTCAACTAAGAAACAAGATCCATCCCAACAGCAATCTCCTTCCCATGAAAAAGATCCTAAGAAAGAGCCATCAAAGGAAAAAGAACCATCCCTGATACAAAATCATCACTTCTACAGTCTACTCCCCAGAAAAAAGATGATTCTAAGAAGCAAGATACATCTCAGCCACAATCACCATCTAAAGATCCTTTCCAGCACAAAGATACATCTAAGAAACAAGATTCAATACAACCATTGTTTCCTTCTCAAAAACAGGATTCACCAAAGAAACAAGATACATCACAGAAACACACTCCTTCTCAAAAAGAAGATACATCAAAGAAACAAGATACATCACAACCAAAGTCCCCATCCAAAACTCAAGATCCTTTCGAGCAACCATGCTCAACTAAAAAACAAGATCCATATCAACCACCATCTCCTACCAAAAAACAAGACCCATCCCAGCATCAGTTGCCTTCCCATCAACAAGATGCTAAGAAAGAACCATCAAAGGAAAAAGAACCAGCCCCGATACAAAAATCACCTCTTCTACAGTCTACTCCACAGAAACAAGATGCTTCTAAGAAACAAGATACATCTCAGCCACAATCCCCATCCAAAGATCATTTTCAGCAACAGGACACATCTAAGAAACAAGATCCAAAACACACATTGTCTTCTTCTCAAGTACAAGATACCTCCAAGAAACAAGATACAACACAGCCACAGTCCCCATCCAAAACTCAAGATCCTTTCCAGCAACAGGGTTCATGTAAGAAACAAGATCCATCTCAACCACAATCCCCTACCAAAAAACAAGACCCATCCCAGCATCAGTTGCCTTCCCATCAACAAGATGCTAAGAAAGAACCAGCCCCGATACAAAAATCACCACTTCTACAGTCTACTCCACAGAAACAAGATGCTTCTAAGAAACAAGATATATCTCAGCCACAATCCCCATCCAAAGATCATTTCCAGCAACAGGACACATCTAAGAAACAAGATTCAAAACACACATTGTCTTCCTCTCAAGTACAAGATACCTCCAAGAAACAAGATACAACACAGCCACAGTCCCCATCCAAAACTCAAGATCCTTTCCAGCAACAGGGTTCATGTAAGAAACAAGATCCATCTCAACCACAATCCCCTACCAAAAAACAAGACCCATCCCAGCATCAGTTGCCTTCCCATCAACAAGATGCTAAGAAAGAACCATCAAAGGAAAAAGAACCAGCCCCGATACAAAAATCACCTCTTCTACAGTCTACTCCACAGAAACAAGATGCTTCTAAGAAACAAGATACATCTCAGCCACAATCCCCATCCAAAGATCATTTCCAGCAACAGGACACATCTAAGAAACAAGATCCAAAACACACATTGTCTTCTTCTCAAGTACAAGATACCTCCAAGAAACAAGATACAACACAGCCACAGTCCCCATCCAAAACTCAAGATCCTTTCCAGCAACAGGGTTCATGTAAGAAACAAGATCCATCTCAACCACAATCCCCTACCAAAAAACAAGACCCATCCCAGCATCAGTTGCCTTCCCATCAACAAGATGCTAAGAAAGAACCATCCCTAATACAAAAATCACCACTTCTACAGTCTACTCCACAGAAACAAGATGCTTCTAAGAAACAAGATTCATCTCAGCCACAATCCCCATCCAAAGATCCTTTCCAGCAACAGGACATATCAAAAAAACAAGATCCGACACAGCTCCTTTCTCAAAAACAGGATACCTCCACCAAACATGATTCATCACAACAGTCTACTTCTCAAAAACAGGATACTTCCAAGAAACAAGATACATCAAAGAAACAAGATGCATCACAACCACAGTCCCCATCCAAAACTCAAGATCCTTTCCAGCAACAGGGTTCATGTAAGAAACAAGATCCATATCAACCACCATCTCTTACCAAAAAACAAGACCCATCCCAGCATCAGTTGCCTTCCCATCAACAAGATGCTAAGAAAGAACCATCAAAGGAAAAAGAACCAGCCCCGATACAAAAATCGCCGCTTCTACAGTCTACTCCCCAGAAACAAGATGCTTCTAAGAAAGAAGATTTAACACTACCATTGCCTTCTTCTCAAAAGCAGGATACTTCCAAGAAGCAAGATACATCACAGCCACATTCCCCTTCTCAAAAAGAGGATACATCGAAGAAACAAGATATATCACAGCCACAGTCCCCATCCAAAACTCAAGATCCTTTCCTGCAACAGGGCTCATGTAAGAAACAAGATCCATATCAACCACCATCTCCTACCAAAAAACAAGAATCATCCCAACATCAACTGCCTTCCCATCAACAAGATCCTAAGAAAGAGCCATCAAAGGAAAAAGAACCTTCCCTGATACAAAAATCACCACTTCTACAGTCTACTCCCCAGAAACAAGATACATCTCAGCCACAATCCCCATCCAAAGATCCTTTCCAGCCACAAGACACATCTAAGAAACAAGATTCAACACTACCATTGTCTTCTTCTGAAAAACATGATACCTCCAAGAAACAAGATACAACACAGCCAAAGTCCCCAACTAAAACTCAAGATCCTTTCCAGCAACCATACTCAACTAAGAAAGATCCATATCAAACACAATCTCCTACTAAGAAACAAGATCCATCCCAACAGCAATTTCCTTCCCATCAACAAGATGCTAAGAAAGAACCATCAAAGGAAAAAGAACCATCCCGAATACAAAAATCACCACTTTTAGAGTCTACTCCCCAGACACAAGATCCATTCCAATCTCAATCTTCTTCCCAGAAAGATTTGTCTAAGAAGCAAGATTCATGTCGGGCACAATCTACTTCCCAAAAACAAGATCAGTCTATAAAAGAACCATTGAAGAAACAAGATCCATCTCAGAAAGATGAACCAGATAAACCATATTCTTTATCCAAGACACAAGATCCTTTCCAAAAACCTGATCCCTATAAGCAACAAGATTCATTACAATCACAATCTCTTTCCCAGAAACTTGATCCCCCAAGAAAAGACGGTCAAGCCCACACTTTGGATCCCCTGAACCAAGGTTTATCAAAACAGCATCAAGATCCAAACCAAAAACATGATCTGTCATTAAAGCCAGATGCTCTGAAAGGTGACCAGCTTCACGGGCAGCTTGGCCTATCAGAGAGCCAACAAGATGCATGGAAACAAGGTCCACTCCAAAAGCAAGACCCGCTGAAAGAACAATACCCATATAGAACGCATGATCTTCCAACTCACCAGGACCCTTCACAGAGTCAGGATCCATCTAAGAAGAAGGATGACCCAGTTTTGAAACAAGATGATCCACCAAAGAAAGATTCAACATCACATCAGCAATTTTCAAAACAAGACACATGCCACAAACCCCAAGATCCAGGTCAAAAGCATGATTCCCAATCACATTCACAAACAGGAATATGGCGACAGATCTTTCCGTCTGCACATCAACAAAAACATAGTTCTGAGCAGCAAGAACAGCAGTCATTTTCCCATTCATATTCGTACCACAAAGAAGAATCCCAGCAGCCAGAACAACAATCACAGTCATGGGGATGGCAACACCTATTTCCACATTCACAACAACAAGATCCATCCCAGAAACATGGCCCAGTCAAGGAAGAGCTAGCCTGGTCAAGTGAGCAGCACCCACAGCATCCAGCTGCACATCAAGCAGGGTCAACGCTCCAGTCACAATATGAATCTCCACCTGCAGGGACTCCCCAGCAACCATGGAGCCAGGCACAGGGGGAAGGACAGCTGAAGAAACAAGATCCAAGTCAGTCTGATCAGAAACAGGAAACAGCTCCGCCCCAAGCAGCCTCCAAAGAAACTCCACCTCAGCAGCAACAGCAGCCAGAAAAACAGTCAACCAAACACTTTCGATGGCCATGGCAACTATAAAGCAGTGAAGCAAATACCCTTCGTAATAACGTGGCTCAAACGCAAAGTCGTCTTAACTTTGATGTGCATCGCTTAAGCTTTTGTGGGTCACAAAATTCAGCTTCTCTTTAGCTTTGGTCAAATAGTGGAAGGAGGGTAATAATTCCAATCCTTCCGGGTGCTGTAGAGAATTGTGCTGTGATGTTCTAACTGCAAAGCCAACAGTAACATCTCTTTAAAATGATTCCTTGGCCACAGCAGTCGTGAGTTCTCTTCTTCTTTATTAAATGGTACAGTCTCAGTTGAGAAACACATTTGCAAGTTTTCAGAAGCTACATCGCCACAAGAATTTTATGCTCAAACATTACCTGGTAATCAGATCTGCACTTCATGTTAGAGGGGTTGAACATAACTGGCCTGGCCTGAATGTTTTAAAAACGGGATTCCATCACGAGAGGGCAAAGCAGCATTATTTTTCACAGATCTGAACTTTTGGATATTATGATTCAGATGGACCGGTGGGCCTGGTTCGTTAACACTAAACCATCCTTTGCCAGCCGACTCTTTTCATACATATGACCTTCAGACTCTGGATGGTTTCTTTCTGTGAATTATCAGTTCTGGGGCAGTCTCTTGGGCTCTGTGCAATCTCTGTATTCATGTATAATGTAAATAAATGCATCACCAATCTGTTTGTTCTCATATAAATTCGGTATTTGTGGTCTGTATCCCCCTGATCATTATTCAGCAGTTGCTGCCTCTGAAGATCTGGTTAAAGTGGTGAGCTGGCAGCACCAGGCTGATAAGGGCCATGTTCGGATCAGCTGTCCTGTCCAGATACAGCTCCATCCACGGAATGCCCCGGCATGATCCGGATAAACAGCAATTATATAACAAGGAGCTTACCGTTACGCACCAGTTCTTGTGTACACGTAAAGAAATAACACGTACGTGGCACACCCTTGGGCAGAGCCAGGGAGGGGCCTGGGCAGTGCCTACCACTCACATGCAGGTCACAGCTATTTACGTGCCTGCAGTTATGCCAAGTCTATGTGTCGACTGCCTGACATGTTCGCTACGGGCACAACGATACTGGGTATACTAGTATCTTCCTGTCTAATGCAACCTGGGCACCCAGAGGGTTCTTGCCACCCAGCATCGAGGTGCTCACCATAGTACCGAGCTGGTTAGAGGAAATATTCAGCATCACTATTCAAGTAGAGCCGCTGAAAATCCCTCTCACCAGCACTTATGTAGGAATAAGTGGAATGGCTCCATATTTGTAGCAGAACCTCTTGGGGTCTAGTCCTGGTTCAGTCACTCACCGTATGATCTTGATCACATCACTTTCTTTCTGCTTCGGTACCAAACGGTACAAACATGGCCACAAGTACTGCAAAACTTTTACTTTCTTCTTTCATGGTGTTTCTCAGGTCATTCATATGATACAAATACTAGCAGGAAGAGTCCCTCTTCCAGGGAGGAAAAGCAGAAACCCTATTAACTGAAGAAAAGTTACAAGAAGAGATTTCTGTGAATAAAGCTTGAGTTCTTTTCAGTCAAGGACCTCTGGGAGACAGAGATTCCTGTTGTACCTGAAAAAGGATCAAGTTTAGAGAAGGGTGAACAGGGGGCCAAAGGTGCCAGTGGGATCCTGAGCCTCTGTACGAATCAGGAGCACCCACCCAACCTGTCCCAAGGGTACACAAATAAGAAACACCAGGCAGCAAGGTAACCCCCCCCCCCTTCACACATTCCAACCTCTGTCTCCATGAAGGGTGAGGGTGGCACTTGCCCTACAGCTGGCTCTGATTAGGGATTCTGCTATGGCCCCAGATCTTTGGATTTGCCAACATAAGACAGCAAGTAGACCTTGACTCAGCTTCCTGCTGAAGAGCTGTAATTCCCTCAGAGATACTAATCACCATCTCCACCCAGAGAACAGTAGGATCACCTGCCCCACCCCAACTGAAGAATCCTAACTATTCACTTTATCACCTTTATATCTCATTCAGCTGCTTTACTAGGAAGTGGATAGTGGAAGGTGACAAATGAGGACAGTGATGTTCTGGAGACGCATCTTCAGAAAGATATAAACAGGATGGTCTAGATGGTGGCTATTAAAATGGTCAGTGGTCTTAATCATAAAGCTTATGGGGACAGACTTAAACATCTCAATGGGATTGATATTGAAACCTGCCCGTTCAGAGCTAACCTCTAATTTTCAGTACCGTTGAAAATAACCGGTTAGAACTGAACTGAAAACCAGCTATTTTGGGTCATTCCGGGAGTGGTTGGTTGGTTAAGTCCTGATATTCAGCCATTAACCATTATCAATAGAAATCAAACAAAATAAAACATGGAAAAGAAAATAAGATGATACCTTTTTTATTGGACATAACTTAATACATTTCTTGTAGCTTTCGAAGGTTGCCCTTCTTCGTCAGATCGGAACCTTCAAAACCTTCGAAAGCTACAAGAAATGTATTAAGTTATGTCCAATAAAAAAGGTATCATCTTATTTTCTTTTCCATGTTTATTTTGTTTGATTTCTATTGATAACCTTTAAGAGTGGACTAACACGGCTACCACACCTCTCAGCCCTTAACCAGAAAGGTTTACCACATAAATAAGACCACATCAAAGTCAGTTCCTATCTTTCTGCAGTAACTCATAACGTAATATCGCTCTTAACCAGCTATGTGCTAGCCGGCTCCAGAAACCTGGAAATTCAATGCCGGTGCACGGACATGGCCTGTCATTGAATTTCAGGCTTTCACGCTGGTGGTACTCAGCAAATCACTGATCGCAGTTGGCTGAATATTGGGTGCAATATGTGTACTTTAGAAGAAAGGCGGGCAAGGGGAAGTATGATAGAGGTGTTCAGATACCTCAATGGCATAAGTGCAAGGCCATACTCAGAGCTGTGCAGGTGGTGTGACTGTACAGGGCATAGAAAACTGCACGATGTCTCTACGAATTTCCTTCCAGTTAATATATTGTAGTTCTTTTCCTTTTCTGTGCTTTTTGAGTTTGTACACGGCTGTGATCTGCAAGTTAGTCTTAAGCGGTATAGCAAATCTCAATAAACTATAACTGTAAAACTATTTGGTGCTAGAAGGAACCCAAGCGAGCGGAAGAGCGCTGAAATAAAGCAAGCTCAGAGGAATGCTGGGAGCTGTAGTCCCAGCACTATGGGAGATGTTGGTTTGAAAGCAGCTAGGCCTCAGAATACAGTGAAGGTATTTAAGCACCTGGGGTCAATTAGCAGTCTGCTAATGAAGGGAAGAAAAACCCAGACTGTTTGCAGAAAGGCAGAAGAGGAAGGGAAGGGAGAGCCCAGGAAAAGCCTAGGAGAGGCAGAGCTGTAAAGCTACCAGATAGTTTCAGGAGATGGCTAGAGAGGTGAAATTACGGCTTAGTTATCAGATCCTGAAATGCTGTTACAGAATTTGGATTAAAGAACTATGGAGCTCTCATGGTCTGGGGCAGACCTTCGTCCAGGACTTAGGAATCAGCACTTATTTTTATGTGAATGATAGCTAGGACCGGAAATTCTAGCATATTGTTGAGCATAAACTGGAAGAGACTGAATCTGACAAATTCATTCTTAGTCCTCTGAAACAAGAAGCACTCTAAGAATAATGTGGTACTTCCATTTCCACCCAGTATTCATAATATTCCAACATTGGTTAAGGATTCAATTCAGTCTCTAGGTGTCATTTGGGATAATAAACTTTCCTTCACTTTTCATAACTCCATGATGGCCTGCAAATCTTTTACCGGCCTTAGAAGGTTTTGTAAACCTCTTTGATATCATGTTTCAATAGCAGTGTATCAAAATCTTACTAACAAATAAATAAATAGATTAATTAATTAATATTTGTTTGGTGTGTGAAGGGTTCTGATTAGAAGCCAAAATGAAGTATTTATCGGATGTTTTAAGTGCCTGGGTACATAATCTGAGCTGGGGAGCAGACAGACAAATGTCAAGAAGTAACTGCAGTGCCAATAAAATTAAACCTTGATTTAAAGTGTTTGCATGTCGAGACTGTGACTGACCAGGGGGAAAAATAAACTTCTGATTAGAATAATGTCAAGGCTGGGGTCTGTTCTATATAAAAACAGAGAAGTTTTCTGAAGAAGTTAACTATGAGTTTGCTGTTCAAAGCCTAGAGGCTGTAGTTTGGACCAAGGAAGGTCAGAACAGCTGACTCTTGGGAATTCTTTGGATTAAGTAGTGCGAGGGGGCTCTATAACAGCAGTATCAAGCCCAGGTTGATTAATCTACTTAAAAATGGCAAATAAAAGCATTTAAACAGAGCACCAGTGTCCTACCTGACTTCCAGAGAGCTAAACTAGAGGGACCACCTCATGACAGCGGATTACAGCCTGGGATGACAGGTCTCTCGTCACTCCTTCTGCAGACTACAGTTTCAAATAGCAGGTCTCTCATCACGCCTATGCAATCTCCAGCCTGGAGACAGCAGGTCTCTCGTCCTTCTTGGTACAGGGGGGAAGCTGGAAGATGTACGCTCATATCACAAAGACCTCACTCGTTCCTCAGAGCCAGGGACCAGAAGCCGCTGAATCTCCCAGAATCCCATTTCATGGTTAAAATCGAAGCTCATGGAGTCTGCACAGAAAGAAAGGGTTAAAAATAAAACAAAAACCTATACAAGGTGATACTTTTTATTCAATCAAATATAGGGGTATTTTATAAAGACTTTTCTGTGTGTAAAACTTGATTTCCACTGTGCAGCGGTACTGAGATATGTGCGGTGTGTAAAGCTCGATTAGCAAACGGTGATGCAGAAACGTGTGGTGTGGAAGTGATGCTCATTATGTCGTTTTGGCTAAGCATGGGCGGCCTTGCAACGTACCTGCACATTTTATAAAACAGACGAGTAGACAAAATAGAATATAGAGACACATTTACACCTGCCTTGTATTTCCACGCTACAAGGGATCCTTTTTTGGACTTTCACACATAGGCGTCGTGTTATAAAATCATTTAATACGGACGTAATGATCAGACCCACCACTGTTACATAAAGACAACAAGCTGATTGACTTGCTTATCTCGATGTCCAATACTGAAGAGACAGCAGCACGGTTAGGGTTCAAGGGATGTTGTTTCAAGGTGAAGGCCGACCAAACTAACAGACATGACTGTAATTAAGAACGGTATGTGAACAGGAGTTCAGGAAACAGAACGTGAGGTAATAGATGAAGTAGCAGGGAGTTTTTTTGGCTGAAGAACATAAGAGAGAAAGTTGATAAATGAAAAGAACGAAGTCATGTCTTTTATAAAAGGCTTTGTGACATTTCTATCCAACCATTTATTTATTGTAATTCTCCACTCCACCACTAGGGGGTTTACACTGAGCCCTTTCACGTCAGTTCCACAGTGCTTGACAATTGGGGATTTGTCTCAGATTTAGGACTCTTTCAGTATAGAGAGGAGCGATTCTGACAATATTCTTGGCTGCCTCTGAATTCACTTTAACAACGATCCTATTGCTATTAATATGATTTTGAGCCTGGTCCAACTCCTCCCCTGCGATCGCTTGATTTAGTTCATAATGTCCCTGCCTTCGCTGCTTTATGCACCGAGGGCCCTCCCCTCATACTGCAGGTGTGGTGGGCAGGCCATATAATTTATTTCAGAGGGTGTGGTTCAGACATAGAAGCTGTGGGAGCATACGGCCGTGCAGAAAAGGTTTAACGCATATGGTACAACCCAGGGTCTGTAGCTCAGTGGCGTAGCCACAGGTGGGCCTGGGCCCACCCACTTTGGACTCAGGCCCACTCAAAATTGTGACATACTTGCTGTGGCTGGTGGGGGATCCCCAAACCTTGCCAGCTGAAGATTTATTTCTCCTTGGGCAGCCCTCGCTCTTCCAAATGTCAGCTAACAGCACTTGCCTTGAGCTGATGCTGAGACCGGCCCTTCTGCACATGCTCAGGTTTTGCACATACAAAAGCACTGAGCATGCACGGCCTGCTGGAAGCAGCATCAGTTTGAGGCAAGTGCTGCAGGCTGCCGTTTGGAAGAGTGCTGGCTCCTCGAGAAGGAGGAGGAAATCTTCAGCTGGCAGGGTTTGGGGATCCCCATCAGCTCAAGTATTTAATATTTAGGGTTTGTGGGCAGGGAGGGATGGAGAGAGGCGCAAACCAGAGGGGGATGTGTGTGTGTGTGTGTGTGGGGGGGGGGGGGTGAATTCTATGCCCACCCACCTTGGGCTCAGGCCCACCCAAAATTGTCCACCTGGCTACACCCCTGCTGTAGCTGTCTACTTAACCCAAGGCAGGAAGGGGATGAACCTAAATATAAAGCACCTATTTTAATTCTGGATAATAAAGAGGCTGTTATTAAAGCTATCATTTGGGCTATTTTTGAGAATTGTGACATGAAGAGAAAGGCAGGGAGGGAACACACACCTAAGGTGTGTGTTTGGGGGGGGGGGGGGGGGGACATATTTTTAACTGTACTTTGAAAGAGAGGAGTGTTGAAGCCAGAGGAATGTGATCAGGGCTGGCCTAACTATTAGGAAAGGCAAGGCGGTGGCTTAGAGCAGCTGCAGACAAAGTCCTGACAGCCACAAAGTGCAAGCATTGTAGGATTTCTGTGTGACTATCATGATCCTTGAGTTTGAACATAAGTGTTGCAATGCTGGGACAGACTGAAGGTCCATCAAGCCCAGCATCCTGTTTCCTACAGCCGTCAATCCAGATTACAAGTCCCTGGCAAGATTCCAAAACAGTGCAATACATTTTATGCTGCTTATCCTAGAAATAAGCAGTGGGTTTTCCCTAAGTCCGTCTTAATAACGTCTTATGGACTTTTCTTTTAGGAAGTTATCCAAACCTTGCGGGGGCTGCAGGTCCCCTTACACTAGCTTTGAATGTGATCACATCAGAGTAGGGTCAGAAGAGGATACAGGCTGGGTAGGGGACCTCAGAAGAAGAGTGAGAAGATGGCAGTACCCTTCTCCACCACCGCCAACTCCAGGCTCCGCCCTTTCTGCCTTGCCTCACCCCATGCCTGGAATAAACTCCCTGAGCCCATACGCCAGGCCCCCTCCCTGCCCATCTTCAAATCCTTGCTCAAAGCCCACCTCTTCAATGTCGCCTTCAGCACCTAACCGTTTACCTCTACTCAGGAAATCTAGACTGCCCAGCTTGACATTTCGTCCTTTAGATTGTAAGCTCCTTTGAGCAGGGACTGTCCTTCTCTGTTAAACTGTACAGTGCTGCGTAACCCTGGTAGCGCTCTAGAAATGTTAAGTAGTAGTAGTAGTAGTAGAATCTTAAGCTGTATCAAAGAATGGAATACAATGGAGAGAATGGACAGTCTTTCCTAATCTGCAAAGCTGAAGAAGAGAAAGTCCAGCTGAGCCAGTGTCACCCTGCAAAAAAGGGCAGGCAGTGCACAAAATGGTATCATCAGTGCATCATCTCTGAATTCATATGTTTGCTGACTCACAGAGCTTCACCAATACGCAACGCATGGGAAACTGTTTAAAAATTAAAAGCCAGAGCGAAGCTCAACGAAACCCTAAAAGCAAATGTTTAATATGAGCCCAAGTAGATGAATCATTTTCAGTCTGTCGCTGAAAATTACGGTAGTAATTGCCAGGAGGGCTCACGATGAAGCTTGTGGGGAAACAGGAAGTGGTTCCCATGTTTAATCCACTTGTAGAGAATTAAAGGTGAATAAATACAAATAAGACAAAGAATATTAAGCTATCGCTGTCCTGCTCTAACATAGTCCTTCATGGTGCAGTGTTTCCAACACTTCTGAGTAGAGAAACTACTAACCAGGGGGCGTAGCCAAAGAACAGATTTTGGGTGGGCCTAGGCAAGAAGTGGGTGGGCACCGAGTGGGTGGGATCTGCCCCCCCCTCCCACGAAACAAATATCTCAGCTGGCGGGAAAAGTCTTCATTCCACCTTGGCAGTCTGGTGAAAAGTGAGCATGCGCAGGTGCCTGTATCGTGGAGAGTAGTGTCTTCGTCAGGGCCCCAGAGACTGAGCCGGGCCTGGGGCAAGGTGGCCCCCAGGGCCCCCCATCCCTACCACTGTCGCCTCCCTCTCCTGCTCCCAGGCTGCCGGCGCTGCAGTTCCCGGTTTCACCTGTGAGCCCTTGGCTCCGTCCGCCACCGTGACCAGGTCCCCTGCATTCAAAAGGCGGCAGATCGCCTCCCTTCGGGCCTTCCCTCACCGTGTCCCACCCTCGCGGACACAGGGAGTGACGAGGGTGGGACACAGTGAGGGAAGGCCTGAAGGGAGGCGATCTGCCGCCTTCACACGGAGGTGAGGCACTGCTGATTTGAATGCAGGGGGCCCGGTCATGGTGGCGGACGGGGGGGCTATCGAAGGAGCCGAGGGCGGGCAGGTGAGACTGGGAATTGCAGAACTGGCGGCCTGGGAGCAGGAGAGAATTTTGTCCCCCCTGCCCCCCCTCTCGGCGGCCCTGGTTTTTGTTACCATCAGGAGGAAGTGTTCAGCTGGTGGAGCTTGGGAACCCCACCAGCTGTCGCTAAACGTCTGCTACTGTTGGGTGGGCCTGAGCCCTAAGCGGTTAAAACATGTGCTTGAGAGTTTGTTTCCTCTGATCACATTGGTGGTGTCTTGATTTTACACTTGTCTGGTGTCAACGACAAGAACATTGCTCCTGACACAGCCCTGTGTACGGCAAATGTTTTAACCCCTCCAGTGTTGTGACAATACAAATTCTTTGGACTATTTTTTATTCTGGTCTGCTCCGTTTCTGTCAGTTTGGCTCCTGCAGAACGGTTGTCTACTTGCTTTTCAGATCCATCGGGTTGTGTTTGTTTCCAGACTTTCAGGTTCCTGGCCTGGAAGGTGAAGTAGGATCTGTCATGTGATGATGATTCCTGCCTGTGCTGTGTGTTGTGTAACATCAGCTTCGTTCAGCCAGTTACTGTAGCTTCTTAAGAAACTTTCCCGCCCAATGAAACCATTTACTGAGGGAGGACTGCTTAAATTCACCACAGACATCACTTATCATTTCTCAGGTGCGCAGGGAGACGAGAGGAATGCAGAACTAATTACAGTCAATTGCTGAGGCCCCACTTGGAGTTTTGTGCTCAGTTTTCGAGGCCTTAATCTTGCTAAGGACATTAAAACAAACTTGAATTGATTGAGAGAAAGGCGATAAAAATGATATAGGGTTTGCACCAAAAGACGTACGAGAAGAGACAGATACTAAATGATTACGAATGGTCCAGGACACTGTGTTTAGGATGATTTTTGGAGCAAAATGATGGCACCATGTTATAACACTTCTAAGTTCAGAACACAGGCTGCCAATTTCAGCGAGAATCCTACTACTACTACTACTTATCAAATCCAGTAGCTAGAACATAAGGACAGAGCCAGGCGGACTTCTATGGTCTGTGTCCCAGAAACACCAAAGAAAGACCATGATCAAGTATATAATATCACGTTCATTGTTGATTTAATCTTGACTTGATAATGAATGTGACTGTTGGGTAGACTGAACGGATCATTCAGGTTTTTATCTGCATTCACTCACACTCACTTACTATGTATGGAACCTCTTGCATTGGCTCACTTGGGGGACCCGCATATTAATGGTATCAAGGTGGGTGCTAGCAAATTTAAGGTGGCTTTATTTGCTAACGATTTATTGATGGCTCTCACCCATCCTACCATGGCTTTACCTACAGCTTTAGACTTGTTGCAAACTTTTGGCCATTATTTGGGTCTTTGGATAAATCATGACACATCTGAAGCCCTCTGTGTGGGAGGTGACTTAACCCATAATTGGCCAGGAGTGTTTCCCTTGAGATGGGCGGGTGAGAATTTTTAAATATTTGGGGTCTATGGATTCCCAGGAATCTTAGGTGATTATTATGATATAAATGTTATTCCTTTATTGTCTGCAACAAAAAAACTGTGTGTTAAATGGAGGGACCTTCCTTTGTCCTTGTAGGGTAGAGTACAACTTCTAAAGATGGTCCTTTTACCTAAATGACTGTACCCGCTACAGCATTTGCCTCTTATGTTTGAACCTTTTTATGGGGAACAGGGAACCCACGGGCCTCTCTCCGTCAGCTTCAGTTACTGCAACGGGACGGGGGGGGGGGGGGGGGGGGTGAGTCTTCCTAATCTCAGGGCGTATGTGATAGCTTGTCATTTACGCTGCACTCAAACTTGGGTGTACCTTACTTTCGAATTTTGCGATGTGGCCTACAAGGCAGAGATATGTTGCCTTATGTTTCGCATGCTAAATTTGCTACACTACCTCCCCTTTTGTGAGGCGACATATTTTAGAGAAAGCAGTATGATGGGCTTGGACTCTATTCCGCAAGAAATTTGGTTTGCATTCCTATTGCTGCTGATTTTTACCACTCTGGGATAATGCGGAGTTTCCTCCAGGTTTGATGCCTGACACTTTTGCCAGGTGGCAGACTCAAGGGTTGCTTTTGTTGATACTTGTGGATGATGAACCAAGAATGATGTCCAATGATGTGTTAAAGAGGAAGTATAATTTGCAACCAGCAGACTGGTATCCTTATTTACAATTACACCATTACCTTTCCAATTTATTCAGAACTAATTCAGTGGATTTCACGGAATCTGTTTGTGATAATAGTTGGCCACTGCCGGCTGTCCATAAGGGTTTGATTGGGCGATATTATGCTACAGTTAAGCAGCCCATGGGAGGCACGCCTGCCTCTCAGCCGGATAATTACTAATTGGCAGTGCATTTTTTCAAGCCAAAAAGATGCCAATACTCAAATTCCAGGCCATCCTTCAGGGGTGGGGTGATCACTGAGGAACCCACCCCTTAATAGCTAGGCACGTTGCAAAAGGTCACAGAACCTATGAAAAGGAAGCACTGGGTGTGCAGAATCTGGGCTGTTTCATTAATACTTGAGGACCAGGGATCAATTTTAACAGACAATGGAAAAAGTGCCGGTACTCAGTACCCCTGAAATACAAGCCCTAGGCACGAGACTTTGGAGAGTACATTCTTGAGCCTTTGCTCTTGAGTCTGAAGCATGGCCCCCATTTAGCGGGTAGTATTCAGTTACAGGAACTGCATTACAAGTTTTCGTTACATATGTATATACATCCTTCTCGGGCAAAAAAGATACGTACGCCCATAACGGGGATCTGTGTCAAATATGGTCATCTGGATGCCTCTTATCAACATTCTATCTGGGTTTGCCTTCCAATTCACACTTTTTGGACTAAAATTTGGTGCTTTTTTGGGTACAGTTTATTTTGGATGATATCTCTGGCATTCAGAAGGGCAACTGTAAAATAGTTCTTTTTATGCATAAGGCTGTCCTTATAGCTTAAAAAAATATATTATTATTATTTCAAATTCTTAAAATCAAGGAAAGCTTGTACAGAAAAGTAAGTTATTGCTATTAATTACATAAAATAATTATGAAGAAATTAAACTTGCTAATAACTATCCTAACATAGTAGATGACGGCAGAGAAAGCCCTGTACGGTCCATCCAGTCCGCCCAACAAGATAAACTCATATGTGCTACTTTGTGTATACCTGACCTTGATTAGTATCTGAGGAAAGGGGGAGTAGGAGGAGTAGGCTCTTGAGCAACACCAGTAGGCGACGTAGATAGGAACAATCTCTTTATGTAAATATACACTCGACTCAACACAGCCGTGTTTCGGCGCTACAGACGCCTTCTTCAGGAGTCTTGTGATATATAGATATATGAATATTAAGCTCAAAGAGAATGAAAGCAAGGCTTCTGCTACAATTGTAATCCACTGCCGATGCAGGAAAAAAGCTCAGCGTATTCAATTGCACTTCTGTGAAGTCAAAAACACAGTTTGAAGTGTCTATACACAAATGCTAGAAGCCTAAAAAAATAAGGTGAGACAATTGGAGTGT
Source organism: Microcaecilia unicolor (assembly GCF_901765095.1). Taxonomy (NCBI): domain Eukaryota; kingdom Metazoa; phylum Chordata; class Amphibia; order Gymnophiona; family Siphonopidae; genus Microcaecilia; species Microcaecilia unicolor. The sequence goes on from NC_044044.1 coordinate 36,936,828, forward strand.
ATATCACTAAATGAAGAGATAATAGGCATTTCAGAGACCAGGTGGAAGGAGGACAATCAATGGGACACTGTATTATCTGTGTACAAATTATATCGCAATGATGGAGTGGATCAAATTGGAGGAGGGGGGGGGGGGTTGCCTATATGTTAAAGAGGGAATTGAGTCAAACAAAATAAATATTCTACATGAAACAGATAGCAGTGTGGAATCCTTGTTGATAGAAATTTCGTGTGCGAAGGGAAAGAGTATAGTGGTAGGATAGAATGAATAGACAGATGAAGAAACGTTTACAGAAGTTAGGAAAGTTGGCAAATTGTGCAACCCTATAATAATGGGTGATTTCAATTACTCCAGTATTGACCGGATAAATGTTACATCAGGGAACGCTAGGGAGGTAAAATTCCTAGATGTAATAAAGGACTGCTTCTTGGAGCAAGTAGTCCAAGAATTGACAAGACGGTGAGCTATTTTAGATCTAGTCCTTAGTGGAATGCAGGGCATAGTACAAGAAGTAATGGCGTTTGGTCTGCTGGGAAACAGTGATCGGAGCTTGATCAAATTTGAGCTGACATCTGGAGTAAAGTCACTAATGAAATGTAGCAGCATTTAATTTTCGAAAGAGTGAGGAAACTGATTTAAAAGAAGCTAAAAGGATTGGCCGCAAAAGTTAGGAAATCAGGCATGGACGTTGTTTAAAAATATCATCATGGAAGCCCAGACCAGATGTGTTCCATGTATTTACATGGTGGAAGGAAGAGCAAATGACAGCCAATTGGCTGTCTGCGTGTTTCTCCAACCCTAGCTGAATTCATAGAGGCTTCTCCCCAGCTGATTGGCTGTCTGCCCCTATGATGTCAGCTGGGAAGGGGTGGAGAAACACGCAGCCAATCGGCTGGGAGAAAGTCCCTATGATATCAGCTGGGGGGCTTTCAGCAAGTAGGAGATTCCCAAGCAAAATCATCAGGGGCAGCCTGACAGAACGCAAGTAAGCTGCAGGAGCAAGGTGGAGCCAGTATCAATATTGAAAAAATCTCCTTGCTGAAAGCTCCCCCCCCCCCACCCCACACACACAACGAAGGATGCTATATTGGAGAAACAGGCCAGATGCTTAAGACAAGGTTCAATCTGCACAGACATCACATGAAAATAGCCGGTGCCAGTCAGGCCCCCACCCCTGTGGGCCAACACTTCACAAGACCAGAACACTGCACCAGTGATTTCACAGTAAGAATCCTGAAAAGTAACTTTAAAACAATACAGGAACATAAGACCTTTGAAGTCAGAATGATTGAATATTTTGACAGGACTTAATAAGGATCTGGGTTTTCTAGCCCATTATAAACCATAAAGCTGTATTTCTTTGTTTATCACCCTCCTCTCACCTACCAACACCCATCCTGTTAGAATATCAATGAAATGCTTTGATGTCCCCATGCATTCCTCCTACCCACCCCCATCCTCCCACCCTGTCAGACTGTCATAGTAATGCTTGAATGTTTTCACTTATAAACACTGTCAGCTAGCACATTTGCTTATTTCCGATCTGAGGAAGAAGGGCAACCTTCGAAAGCTAATCAAGAAATGTATTAAGTTATGTCCCATAAAAAAGGTATCATCTTATTTTCTTTTCCATGTTTTATTTTGTTTGATTTCTATTGATAATTTTCTGCTGGAAAAAGAGCGACTAATTTCAGATTGAGCGGAAACCGAGGATCCTGGTTTCGGTCAGGCTCTAGCATGGATAAAGGAAACTGCTTATCTTCCACTCAAACTAATGTGGCTTTCTTAGATTTTTATTTTAAGTCTATACGTTCCAGGCTAATTTCATTGTGTTTAAAGGAGTTTACCATCGGAAAATATATCTGCACATCATCAGCATATATGTAGTATGTCTAGTGCATCTTTTCTAGCAAAAAAGGTGCCGGTACTCAAATGCCAGACCACCCTTCAGGGGTGGGGTGATCACTGAGGGACCCACCCCACAATAGCCAGGCCCCCTGCAACTAGTCACAGAATCTATGACAAGGCAGAATTGGTGTGTAGAGCCTGAGCTCTTTCATTAGAGGTCCATGGGTCAATTTTAGCAGACAATGGAAAAGGTGCTGGTACTCAAATGCCAGACCACCCTTCAGGGGTGGGGTGATCACTGAGGGACCCACCCCACAATAGCCAGGCCCCCTGCAACTAGTCACAGAATCTATGACAAGGCAGAATTGGTGTGTAGAGCCTGAGCTCTTTCATTAGAGGTCCATGGGTCAATTTTAGCAGACAATGGAAAAGGTGCCGGTACTCAAATGCCAGACCACCCTTCAGGGGTGGGGTGATCACTGAGGGACCCACCCCACAATAGCCAGGCCCCCTGCAACTAGTCACAGAATCTATGACAAGGCAGAATTGGTGTGTAGAGCCTGAGCTCTTTCATTAGAGGTCCATGGGTCAATTTTAGCAGACAATGGAAAAGGTGCTGGTACTCAAATGCCAGACCACCCTTCAGGGGTGGGGTGATCACTGAGGGACCCACCCCACAATAGCCAGGCCCCCTGCAACCAGTCCCAGAATCTATGACAAGGCAGAATTGGTGTGTAGAGCCTGAGCTCTTTCATTAGAGGTCCATGGGTCAATTTTAGCAGACAATGGAAAAGGTGCTGGTACTCAAATGCCAGACCACCCTTCAGGGGTGGGGTCATCACTGAGAGACCCACCCCACAGTAGTCAGACCCCCTGCAACCAGTCACAGAATCTATGACAAGGCAGAATTGGTGTGAGCTCTTTCATTAGAGGTCCATAGGTCAATTTTAGCAGACAATGGAAAAGGTGCTGGTACTCAAATGCCAGACCACCCTTCAGGGGTGGGGTGATCACTGAGGGACCCACCCCACAATAGCCAGGCCCCCTGCAACCAGTCACAGAATCTATGACAAGGCAGAATTGGTGTGTAGAGCCTGAGCTCTTTCATTAGAGGTCCATGGGTCAATTTTAGCAGACAATGGAAAAGGTGCTGGTACTCAAATGCCAGACCACCCTTCAGGGGTGGGGTCATCACTGAGAGACCCACCCCACAGTAGTCAGACCCCCTGCAACCAGTCACAGAATCTATGACAAGGCAGAATTGGTGTGAGCTCTTTCATTAGAGGTCCATAGGTCAATTTTAGCAGACAATGGAAAAGGTGCTGGTACTCAAATGCCAGACCACCCTTCAGGGGTGGGGTGATCACTGAGGGACCCACCCCACAATAGCCAGGCCCCCTGCAACCAGTCACAGAATCTATGACAAGGCAGAATTGGTGTGTAGAGCCTGAGCTCTTTCATTAGAGGTCCATGGGTCAATTTTTGCAGACAATGGAAAAGGTGCTGGTACTCAAATGCCAGACCACCCTTCAGGGGTGGGGTCATCACTGAGAGACCCACCCCACAGTAGTCAGACCCCCTGCAACCAGTCACAGAATCTATGACAAGGCAGAATTGGTGTAAGCTCTTTCATTAGAGGTCCATAGGTCAATTTTAGCAGACAATGGAAAAGGTGCTGGTACTCAAATGCCAGACCACCCTTCAGGGGTGGGGTGATCACTGAGGGACCCACCCCACAATAGCCAGGCCCCCTGCAACCAGTCACAGAATCTATGACAAGGCAGAATTGGTGTGTAGAGCCTGAGCTCTTTCATTAGAGGTCCATGGGTCAATTTTAGCAGACAATGGAAAAGGTGCTGGTACTCAAATGCCAGACCACCCTTCAGGGGTGGGGTGATCACTGAGGGACCCACCCCACAATAGCCAGGCCCCCTGCAACTAGTCACAGAATCTATGACAAGGCAGAATTGGTGTATAGAGCCTGAGCTCTTTCATTAGAGGTCCATGGGTCAATTTTAGCAGACAATGGAAAAGGTGCTGGTACTCAAATGCCAGACCACCCTTCAGGGTGGGGTGATCACTGAGGGACCCACCCCACAATAGCCAGGCCCCCTGCAACCAGTCACAGAATCTATGACAAGGCAGAATTGGTGTGTAGGGCCTGAGCTCTTTCATTAGAGGTCCATGGGTCAATTTTAGCAGACAATGGAAAAGGTGCCGGTACTCAAATGCCAGATCACCCTTCAGGGGTGGGGTCATCACTGAGGGACCCACCCCACAGTAGTCAGACCCCCTGCAACCAGTCACAGAATCTATGACAAGGCAGAATTGGTGTGTAGAGCCTGAGCTCTTTCATTAGAGGTCCATGGGTCAATTTTAGCAGACAATGGAAAAGGTGCTGGTACTCAAATGCCAGACCACCCTTCAGGGGTGGGGTGATCACTGAGGGACCCACCCCACAATAGCCAGGCCCCCTGCAACCAGTCACAGAATCTATGACAAGGCAGAATTGGTGTGTAGGGCCTGAGCTCTTTCATTAGAGGTCCATGGGTCAATTTTAGCAGACAATGGAAAAGGTGCTGGTACTCAAATGCCAGACCACCCTTCAGGGGTGGGGTGATCACTGAGGGACCCACCCCACAATAGCCAGGCCCCCTGCAACCAGTCACAGAATCTATGACAAGGCAGAATTGGTGTGTAGAGCCTGAGCTCTTTCATTAGAGGTCCATGGGTCAATTTTAGCAGACAATGGAAAAGGTGCTGGTACTCAAATGCCAGACCACCCTTCAGGGGTGGGGTGATCACTGAGGGACCCACCCCACAATAGCCAGGCCCCCTGCAACTAGTCACAGAATCTATGACAAGGCAGAATTGGTGTGTAGAGCCTGAGCTCTTTCATTAGAGGTCCATGGGTCAATTTTAGCAGACAATGGAAAAGGTGCTGGTACTCAAATGCCAGACCACCCTTCAGGGGTGGGGTGATCACTGAGGGACCCACCCCACAATAGCCAGGCCCCCTGCAACTAGTCACAGAATCTATGACAAGGCAGAATTGGTGTGTAGAGCCTGAGCTCTTTCATTAGAGGTCCATGGGTCAATTTTAGCAGACAATGGAAAAGGTGCTGGTACTCAAATGCCAGACCACCCTTCAGGGGTGGGGTGATCACTGAGGGACCCACCCCACAATAGCCAGGCCCCCTGCAACCAGTCCCAGAATCTATGACAAGGCAGAATTGGTGTGTAGAGCCTGAGCTCTTTCATTAGAGGTCCATGGGTCAATTTTAGCAGACAATGGAAAAGGTGCTGGTACTCAAATGCCAGACCACCCTTCAGGGGTGGGGTCATCACTGAGAGACCCACCCCACAGTAGTCAGACCCCCTGCAACCAGTCACAGAATCTATGACAAGGCAGAATTGGTGTGAGCTCTTTCATTAGAGGTCCATAGGTCAATTTAGCAGACAATGGAAAAGGTGCTGGTACTCAAATGCCAGACCACCCTTCAGGGGTGGGGTGATCACTGAGGGACCCACCCCACAATAGCCAGGCCCCCTGCAACCCAGTCACAGAAGCTATGACAAGGCAGAATTGGTGTGTAGAGCCTGAGCTCTTTCATTAGAGGTCCATGGGTCAATTTTAGCAGACAATGGAAAAGGTGCTGGTACTCAAATGCCAGACCACCCTTCAGGGGTGGGGTCATCACTGAGAGACCCACCCCACAGTAGTCAGACCCCCTGCAACCAGTCACAGAATCTATGACAAGGCAGAATTGGTGTGAGCTCTTTCATTAGAGGTCCATAGGTCAATTTTAGCAGACAATGGAAAAGGTGCTGGTACTCAAATGCCAGACCACCCTTCAGGGGTGGGGTGATCACTGAGGGACCCACCCCACAATAGCCAGGCCCCCTGCAACCAGTCACAGAATCTATGACAAGGCAGAATTGGTGTGTAGAGCCTGAGCTCTTTCATTAGAGGTCCATGGGTCAATTTTAGCAGACAATGGAAAAGGTGCTGGTACTCAAATGCCAGACCACCCTTCAGGGGTGGGGTCATCACTGAGAGACCCACCCCACAGTAGTCAGACCCCCTGCAACCAGTCACAGAATCTATGACAAGGCAGAATTGGTGTGAGCTCTTTCATTAGAGGTCCATAGGTCAATTTTAGCAGACAATGGAAAAGGTGCTGGTACTCAAATGCCAGACCACCCTTCAGGGGTGGGGTGATCACTGAGGGACCCACCCCACAATAGCCAGGCCCCCTGCAACCAGTCACAGAATCTATGACAAGGCAGAATTGGTGTGTAGAGCCTGAGCTCTTTCATTAGAGGTCCATGGGTCAATTTTAGCAGACAATGGAAAAGGTGCTGGTACTCAAATGCCAGACCACCCTTCAGGGGTGGGTGATCACTGAGGGACCCACCCCACAATAGCCAGGCCCCCTGCAACTAGTCACAGAATCTATGACAAGGCAGAATTGGTGTGTAGAGCCTGAGCTCTTTCATTAGAGGTCCATGGGTCAATTTTAGCAGACAATGGAAAAGGTGCTGGTACTCAAATGCCAGACCACCCTTCAGGGGTGGGGTGATCACTGAGGGACCCACCCCACAATAGCCAGGCCCCTGCAACCAGTCACAGAATCTATGACAAGGCAGAATTGGTGTGTAGGGCCTGAGCTCTTTCATTAGAGGTCCATGGGTCAATTTTAGCAGACAATGGAAAAGGTGCCGGTACTCAAATGCCAGATCACCCTTCAGGGGTGGGGTCATCACTGAGGGACCCACCCCACAGTAGTCAGACCCCCTGCAACCAGTCACAGAATCTATGACAAGGCAGAATTGGTGTGTAGAGCCTGAGCTCTTTCATTAGAGGTCCATGGGTCAATTTTAGCAGACAATGGAAAAGGTGCTGGTACTCAAATGCCAGACCACCCTTCAGGGGTGGGGTGATCACTGAGGGACCCACCCCACAATAGCCAGGCCCCCTGCAACCAGTCACAGAATCTATGACAAGGCAGAATTGGTGTGTAGGGCCTGAGCTCTTTCATTAGAGGTCCATGGGTCAATTTTAGCAGACAATGGAAAAGGTGCCTGGTACTCAAATGCCAGACCACCCTTCAGGGGTGGGGTGATCACTGAGGGACCCACCCCACAATAGCAGGCCCCCTGCAACTAGTCACAGAATCTATGACAAGGCAGAATTGGTGTGTAGAGCCTGAGCTCTTTCATTAGAGGTCCATGGGTCAATTTTAGCAGACAATGGAAAAGGTGCTGGTACTCAAATGCCAGACCACCCTTCAGGGGTGGGGTGATCACTGAGGGACCCACCCCACAATAGCCAGGCCCCCTGCAACCAGTCACAGAATCTATGACAAGGCAGAATTGGTGTGTAGGGCCTGAGCTCTTTCATTAGAGGTCCATGGGTCAATTTTAGCAGACAATGGAAAAGGTGCCGGTACTCAAATGCCAGATCACCCTTCAGGGGTGGGGTCATCACTGAGGGACCCACCCCACAGTAGTCAGACCCCCTGCAACCAGTCACAGAATCTATGACAAGGCAGAATTGGTGTGTAGAGCCTGAGCTCTTTCATTAGAGGTCCATGGGTCAATTTTAGCAGACAATGGAAAAGGTGCTGGTACTCAATGCCAGACCACCCTTCAGGGGTGGGGTGATCACTGAGGGACCCACCCCACAATAGCCAGGCCCCCTGCAACCAGTCACAGAATCTATGACAAGGCAGAATTGGTGTGTAGAGCCTGAGCTCTTTCATTAGAGGTCCATGGGTCAATTTTAGCAGACAATGGAAAAGGTGCTGGTACTCAAATGCCAGACCACCCTTCAGGGGTGGGGTCATCACTGAGGGACCCACCCCACAATAGCCAGGCCCCCTGCAACTAGTCACAGAATCTATGACAAGGCAGAATTGGTGTGTAGAGCCTGAGCTCTTTCATTAGAGGTCCATGGGTCAATTTTAGCAGACAATGGAAAAGGTGCTGGTACTCAAATGCCAGACCACCCTTCAGGGGTGGGGTGATCACTGAGGGACCCACCCCACAATAGCCAGGCCCCCTGCAACCAGTCACAGAATCTATGACAAGGCAGAATTGGTGTGTAGAGCCTGAGCTCTTTCATTAGAGGTCCATGGGTCAATTTAGCAGACAATGGAAAAGGTGCTGGTACTCAAATGCCAGACCACCCTTCAGGGGTGGGGTCATCACTGAGAGACCCACCCCACAGTAGTCAGACCCCCTGCAACCAGTCACAGAATCTATGACAAGGCAGAATTGGTGTGAGCTCTTTCATTAGAGGTCCATAGGGTCAATTTTAGCAGACAATGGAAAAGGTGCTGGTACTCAAATGCCAGACCACCCTTCAGGGGTGGGGTCATCACTGAGGGACCCACCCCACAGTAGTCAGACCCCCTGCAACCAGTCACAGAATCTATGACAAGGCAGAATTGGTGTGTAGAGCCTGAGCTCTTTCATTAGAGGTCCATGGGTCAATTTTAGCAGACAATGGAAAAGGTGCTGGTACCTTCAAATGCCAGACCACCCTTCAGGGGGTGGGGTGATCACTGAGGGACCCACCCCACAATAGCCAGGCCCCCTGCAACCAGTCACAGAATCTATGACAAGGCAGAATTGGTGTGTGAGCCTGAGCTCTTTCATTAGAGGTCCATGGGTCAATTTTAGCAGACAATGGAAAAGGTGCTGGTACTCAAATGCCAGACCACCCTTCAGGGGTGGGGTCATCACTGAGAGGACCCCACCCCACAGTAGCAGACCCCCTGCAACCAGTCACAGAATCTATGACAAGGCAGAATTGTGTGTAGCTGAGCTCTTTCATTAGAGGTCCATAGGTCAATTTTAGCAGACAATGGAAAGGTGCTGGTACTCAAATGCCAGACCACCCTTCAGGGGTGGGGTGATCACTGAGGAGACCCACCCACACTAGCAGGCCCCCTGCAACCAGTCACAGAATCTATGACAAGGCAGAATTGGTGTGTAGAGCTGAGCTCTTTCATTAGAGGTCCATGGTCAATTTTAGCAGACAATGGAAAAGGTGCTGGTACTCAAATGCCAGACCACCCTTCAGGGGTGGGGTGATCACTGAGGGACCCACCCCACAATAGCCAGGCCCCCCTGCAACCAGTCACAGAATCTATGACAAGGCAGAATTGTGTGTAGGCCTGAGCTCTTTCATTAGAGGTCCATGGTCAATTTTAGCAGACAATGGAAAAGGTGCTGGTACTCAAATGCCAGACCCACCCTTCAGGGGTGGGGTAATCACTTGAGGGACCCACCCACAATAGCCAGGCCCCCTGCAACTAGTCACAGAATCTATGACAAGGCAGAATTGGTGTGTAGAGCCTGAGCTCTTTCATTAGAGGTCCATGGGTCAATTTTAGCAGACAATGGAAAAGGTGCTGGTACTCAAATGCCAGACCACCCTTCAGGGGTGGGGTGATCACTGAGGGACCCACCCCACAATAGCCAGGCCCCCTGCAACCAGTCACAGAATCTATGACAAGGCAGAATTGGTGTGTAGGGCCTGAGCTCTTTCATTAGAGGTCCATGGGTCAATTTAGCAGACAATGGAAAAGGTGCCTGGTACTCAAATGCCAGATCACCCTTCAGGGGTGGGGTCATCACTGAGGGACCCACCCCACAGTAGTCAGGCCCCCTGCAACCAGTCACAGAATCTATGACAAGGCAGAATTGGTGTGTAGAGCCTGAGCTCTTTCATTAGAGGTCCATGGGTCAATTTTAGCAGACAATGGAAAAGGTGCTGGTACTCAAATGCCAGACCACCCTTCAGGGGTGGGGTGATCACTGAGGGACCCACCCCACAATAGCCAGGCCCCCTGCAACCAGTCACAGAATCTATGACAAGGCAGAATTGGTGTGTAGAGCCTGAGCTCTTTCATTAGAGGTCCATGGGTCAATTTTAGCAGACAATGGAAAAGGTGCTGGTACTCAAATGCCAGATCACCCTTCAGGGGTGGGTGATCACTGAGGGACCCACCCCACAATAGCCAGGCCCCCTGCAACCAGTCACAGAATCTATGACAAGGCAGAATTGGTGTGTAGAGCCTGAGCTCTTTCATTAGAGGTCCATGGGTCAATTTTAGCAGACAATGGAAAAGGTGCTGGTACTCAAATGCCAGATCACCCTTCAGGGGTGGGGTGATCACTGAGGGACCCAGGCCCCCTGCAACCAGTCCCAGAATCTATGACAAGGCAGAATTGGTGTGTAGAGCCTGAGCTCTTTCATTAGAGGTCCATGGGTCAATTTTAGCAGACAATGGAAAAGGTGCTGGTACTCAAATGCCAGACCACCCTTCAGGGGTGGGGTGATCACTGAGGGACCCACCCCACAATAGCCAGGCCCCCTGCAACCAGTCACAGAATCTATGACAAGGCAGAATTGGTGTGTAGAGCCTGAGCTCTTTCATTAGAGGTCCATGGGTCAATTTTAGCAGACAATGGAAAAGGTGCTGGTACTCAAATGCAGATCACCCTTCAGGGGTGGGGTGATCACTGAGGGACCCAGGCCCCCTGCAACCAGTCCCAGAATCTATGACAAGGCAGAATTGGTGTGTAGAGCCTGAGCTCTTTCATTAGAGGTCCATGGGTCAATTTTAGCAGACAATGGAAAAGGTGCTGGTACTCAAATGCCAGACCACCCTTCAGGGGTGGGGTCATCACTGAGAGACCCACCCCACAGTAGTCAGACCCCCTGCAACCAGTCACAGAATCTATGACAAGGCAGAATTGGTGTGTAGAGCCTGAGCTCTTTCATTAGAGGTCCATGGGTCAATTTTAGCAGACAATGGAAAAGGTAGTCAAATGCCAGATCACCCTTCAGGGGTGGGGTGATCACTGAGGGACCCACCCCACAATAGCCAGGCTCCCTGCAACCAGTCACAGAATCTATGACAAGGTAGAATTGGTGTGTAGAGCCTGAGCTCTTTCATTAAAACTCAGGGACCATGGGTCAATTTTAGCAGACAATGGAAAAGGTGCCGGTACTCAGTACCCCCACAAAAAAAGCCCTGAGTATGTCAATCCTATAAGACCTTTTTTTCTAAGGAGCAAAAGAAGATGTTAGAATTGATAAAAGTGAGGAACGGTGGGACTCCACAACCTGGTTCTTATTCTTTTGAGATTGTATTAGAGATTTTTACAATGTACCTGCAATTCCTTAAAAAACTAAGACCTAAGACAAAACTAAGCTGATTGATGCCAATATCTGCAGAAGTAAATCATGATCGAGCAAATGAAAAGCAGCTGCTAAATCTAGCTGCATCAGTATCGAAGGATTACTCTTATCTAATGAGAGTCTAATTGAAAGAGATAGTAGGCATATCTCTGTACTAAACATCTCATCAAAACCCGATTGCATACAGTTGAGTATGTCAAATCTGTCTAGATATTCCTGAAGTTGTTAAGCAATAAAAGCTTCAGAAACCTGGAACTGGAATGGTTTTCTACTGATTGTGTTTGATCCTTCAAGATAGGAATCGACAGTAGAGTTGTTGATATTGCCTGAGAAAACAGCCAGTTGGAGAGAGTTAAATATTCAATAAGCATTTGATTGATGGTTCTGTAACAAAACCTTATTATTATAACTATAGGTGCCAGAAAATATTAGTGAATCATGGAGGGACCATCAGAAAGACACTGCAAGCCCAGCTCATACTGTTGTTCCCTTCCTTGGGCCCTGCCTACTCCTCCAATCATAGAAACCCTCCAGTGTTCGCTTATACAGTCTACAATAATTGTATTATTGTAGACTGTATCATTCCAAATATAATGTGAATTGATCAGCTTTTTGGGGTTATAGAGTCTATCACTGGCTTCCATTAAAAGAACGAATTACATTCAAAGTTTGCACCAAGGTCCACAAAATCATACACGGGGAAGCCACGACCTATATGTCAGACCTTATAGACCTACCTACCAGGAACGCAAAATGATCAGCATGCACATTCCTCAACCTCCACTACCCCAACTGTAAAGGACTAAAATACAAGTCCACATACGCAACCAGCTTCTCCTACATTTGCACGCAACTATGGAACGCACTACCGAAGACCATAAAAACAACGCAAGACCTAGCTATCTTCCGAAGGCTACTGAAAACTGACCTGTTCAAGAAGGCATACCATAAACAACCATCCTAATTTCTAAATAACGAGACTGATCACGAACTAGACAGAACAGAACTCTTATCACTTGACTGATTAACCTCACTGCTATTAATGAACAAGCACTAACACTTTAATCCTTATGTCTAAAATGTTTTCTCTATAATTGATGACTCAACATATGTTACAATCCAATTTATTACTCAGGAACCTATATGCAATACCATAATGTATTATTCTTTACCATGTATGTATGCACCTTAATGCAATACCTTTTGTAATTCTGTTAACCGGAAATGGCAAGCGCCATTACGGCAAATGTAAGCCACATTGAGCCTGCAAATTGGTGGGAAAATGTGGGATACAAATGCTATAAATAACTAAATAAAAATCACAAATGAACAATGGTATATATAATATGGAAATATAGGAACAACCAATGATTTTCAAAAATAGGGAGGAAAAGGCCTTATAACGCCCAAAACCGACAATATTTAGGCTTTCATAGAATGCGGCCACTTTTTAATATGATCAGTCAACAAGTCAAAAACCTCCCAAAGTCAATAAAGGCCATAATTTTCAATTGCCATATTGTATAGCACTTACATTTTTCTCCGCAAAATTATTGACTTTATTGACAACAGTTGAGTAAACAGCTAAGTACCTTGTTTTCAAGCGGGGCTGGTGGTTGGGAGGCGGGGATAGTGCTGGGCAGACTTATACGGTCTGTGCCGTGAAGAGGACAGGTACAAATCAAAGTAGGGTATACACAAAAAGTAGCAAATATGAGTTTGTCTTGTTGGGCAGACTGGAAGGACCGTGCAGGTCTTTTCTGCCGTCATCTACTATGTTACTATCCAGCTTATAATTGAAAAAGAAAAACGCCTATATTGCGACCCAAATCGGGAGATAGACGTTTATCTCACAAAAATGAATAAATCGGTATAATGGAAAGGCGATTTTGGACGTTTTCAACTGCACTCCATCGCGGAAGCGTACAAAGTTGACGGGGGCGTGTCAGAGGCGTGGCGAAGGTGGAACTGGGGCGTGGTTATCGGCTGAGGAGAGATGGGCGCCTTTCGCCGATAATGGAAAAAAAGTATGCGTTTGTAGCTAGAATTTAGGGCACTTTTCCTGGACCCCGTTTTTTCACGAATAAGGCCCCAAAAAGTGCCCTAAATGACCAGATTACCCCCAGAGGGAATCGGGGATGACCTCCCCTGACTCCCCCAGTGGTCACTAACCCCCTCCCATCACAAAAAATGATGTTTCACAACTTTTTATTTTCACCCTCAAATGTCATACCCACCTCCCTGGCAGCAGTATGCAGGTCCCTGTAGCAGTTGTTAGGGGGTGCAGTGGACTTCAGGCAGGTGGACCCAGGCCCATCCCCCCCCCTACCTGTTACAATTGTGCTGCTTAATGCTTAGTCGTCCAACCCCCCCCAAACCCACTGTACCCACATGTAGGTGCCCCCCTTCACCCCTTAGGGCTATAGTAATGGTGTAGCCTTGTGGGCAGTGGGTTTTGAGGGGGATTTGGGGGGCTCAACACCCAAGGGAAGGGTGCTATGCACCTGGGAGCTCTTTTACCTTTTTTTTTGTTTTTGTAAAAGTGCCCCCTAGGGTGCCGGTTGGTGTCCTGGCATGTGAGGGGACCAGTGCACTACGAATCCTGGCCCCTCCCACGAACAAATGCCTTGGATTTATTTGTTTTTGAGCTGGGCGCTTTCATTTTCCATTATCACTGAAAAAACAAAAACGCCCAGCTCACAAATTGTCGAATAAAACATGGACGTCTATTTTTTTCAAAAATACGTTTCGGTCCGCCCCTTCACGGACCCGTTCTTGGAGATAAACGCCCATGGAGATAGACGTTTTCGTTCAATTATGCCCCTCCACGTAAGACGACTTGGGAGGTTTTTCATGACCAATGATTACTAGTTGACCAATCACAGTAAAAATTGGCCGCATTCTATGAGAGCCTAAATATTGTTGATGGTCGTTATGAGGTCTTTTCCTCCCTATTTTTGGAAATCACTGGTTGTTCCTGTATTTCCATATTATATACACCATTGTTCATTTCAGATAGCTCTATTTTTTGCATGGTATTAATGATCTTTGTTTTAAAATGAATCGGAGAAAAGTTTTCTTCACTCAACGTGTAATTAAACTCTGGAATTCGTTGCCAGAGAATGTGGTAAAGGCGGTTAGCTTAGCGGAGTTTAAAAAAGGTTTGGACGGCTTCCTAAAGGAAAAGTCCATAGACCGTTATTAAATGGACTTCGGGAAAATCCACTATTTCTGGGATAAGCAGTATAAAATGTTTTGTACATTTTGGGGATCTTGCCGGGTATTTGTGACCTGGATTGGCCACTGTTGGAAACAGGATGCTGGGCTCGATGGACCTTTGGTCTTTCCCAGTATGGCAACACTTATATACTTATGTAGAGTCTATCACTCCACATATAATCGAAATCGATTAGTTGCTGTCCAATATAAAAGTTCAGAGTAATACAACTTATCTTCCGTGGCTTTCTCTAGTGGTTTTTTGCTGTCCTAATTTGACGGGGTAGCGGTCTGGTACTGTCACCAGATATCGGTGGCACCTGGAGTAGAGAGGTGTGGTAGCCGTGTTGGTCCACTTTTAAAGGTAATCAATAGAAATAGAACAAAATAAACATCTTATTTTCTTTTCCATGTTTTATTTCTATTGGTGGTACCTGGGTAAGTCTTGGCTTCGCACCGAAGAACGGCATGGCGGTCAGAACAGATATTCGGCAGCCCCTCTCCAGTGGACTGCTAAATATCTGTTCTGACTGCCACGCTGTTCTTCGGTGCGAAGCCAAGACTTACCCAGGTACCACCAAGATTACCTGCTCTTGGCATGGTCAGCGGGGTTTAAGCAGAAATGAGCCTTTCCTGCCCAGAACATTGTTCTCCATGTAGACAACCAACTTAGTGTAAGGCAGTGGCTAAAGGGAGTAAACAGAATGAATGCTAATAAACAGAGACTGTAATAATGTCTACAAATCAATTTGAGCCACTCCTGGGTGCTTTCTCCAGTGAAATGCCCTAACACCTTGCATTGTACACCTCAGTGTGCTCTTTCTGACTTGCACGGTTGTAAATCCCTTCTCTTTCCTATTTTTTCTTGTCCAAATGTAGCAAATCCTTCAGATGTTGTGGTCTACTGAAAAACCAGGATTTCTGACAAAAGACCAGGTCACGTCAGACTGTGAGATTAGACCTTTCACTTGTTCAGATTCCAACTGTATTAGCAGATTTATCCACCCAGGGTCATTTGCATTCCATTTACTACACCTATTGCCAAATTAAGTACAAAAATGCAGGGTAAACCTGTAATTACTTCACTTGTAATAGATGGCTGCAGTTTGCCAAGAATGTGTGGAAATGGCAGGAGTGATGGTTCATTCTCTCCCGCACCCTCTCTCTTTCCCATTGTGCATTTTCTACATCCCTCTCTCACAGCTCTGTGTCTGCACATCCCGTCTCTCTTATAGACGGAGAGTGTCTGTTTACTGCTGTAAAGGGGTCATTTTATCTAACAGACACATCAGAAGCGGAGCCAGGTTGACGGCGCGGGGGGGAGCGAGAGCGGATTTCTGCCGGCGCACATTTTCAATGCAACACATTGAGAAAAAAATAGGCGCCGGAGCTGGCAGAACTCCGTTTGGGGGAGCGGCCGCTCCCCTGGCACCCCCCCTGGCTACGCCACTGAGACACATATGTATTACAAAATGTCAGCACAGGAGCAGGCCAGAATTGTGCACATCTCAGCAAGTATAACATTATCTTCGGGAACAAAAGTCTATTAAACCAGTTCAAGACATGAAAGATGCAACTGAACAAACTCCATGGAAAGGCCAACAAGGATCAGATAAAACTCAAACAGATCAACCTCAACAAAATTCTTCTTCCAGCCAGGAATCATGGCCAAAAAATACAACGAAAAGAAGATCCAGTCAGACAAGGTCTGAATAAGGAAGTGTGACTAGAACGCAGTCATGTAACACTTACACCAGCTCAGGAGCTGAAGTGGCACACACGTGTGTGTTTTATAACATATATGTGAACTTTGTAGCTCCATCCAATACTCCTCCTCCCCTAATCACCCTACACCAGATCATAGCCGGGGGAGGGGCCATTGGCCTCCTCACCTTTGGCTCGGGCCCCTTCTGTTTTAATTGCTGGCGGGGATGCCAAGTCCTGCCAGCCGAAGAGATCTCCTCCTCCAGTCCTGCCTTTGCTGTTAGAGCAGCACTTAAGTCAGCAGGGCGCACTTCGGCCTTCGATGCCCAGATCCCTTTTGCACGCTCAGTTCAGCGACTGCCGACGTTGGCGGCTGAAGAGCGCTGCTGCTCTGGCAGTACAGGCAGGACTCATGGAGGAGATCTCTTCGGCTTATTTCTGTCTCAATGTTGCAGCGGTGGTAGCAAGGGGGGGAGGGAGTGAAAGAATACTTGCCCCCCCCCAAAAAAAAAATGCATTTCTGGCTATACACCTGCCCCCAATCACATAGCGCTGACTTGAACACGCAGAGTAATTTTAGGTGGCAGTTATAAAATCAGGAGTGGCCTAGTGGTTAGTGCAGTGGACTTTGATCCTGAGTTCGATTCCCACTGCAGCTCCTTGTGACTGGGGAAGTCACTTAATTCTCTATTGCCCCAGGTACAAATAAGTACTTGTATATACTATGTAAACCACTTTGAATGTAGTTGTAAAAAACACAGAAAGGCAGTATATATCAAGTCCCATTTCCCTTTCCTGTCTCCATTCACCCTGCGACTTTGTTCCCTACATCTGCTGTGTGCCACTGTGGGGCTCTCTATGATAAGTATTGCTATACTGGGACAGACCGAAAGGACCATCAAGTCCAGTATCCTGTTTCCAACAGTGGTCAATCCAGGTCACAAGTACCTGGCAAGATCCCAAAAAAGTACAATACATTTTTTGCTGCTTATCCTAGAAATAAACAGTGCATTTTCCCCCAAGTCCATTTTAATAACGGTCTATGGACTTTTCCTTTAGGAAGCCATCCAAACCTTTTTTAAACCCCGCTAAGCTAACTGCTTTTAATACATTCTCTGGCAACAAATTCCAGAGTTTAATTAAATGTTGAGTGAACAAATATTTTCTCCAATTTGTTTTAAATTTACTACTTTGTAGCTTCATTGCATGCCCCTAGTCCTAGTATTTTTGGAAAGAGTAAACAACAGTTCCACAAGTTAATTTTTCAATACTATCAGTACTGTGGGATAAATACCATCCGGTCCAGGAGATTGAATGCACACAAATTCTCCAAAATGAACATCAGGAGAAAAATTTCAGGCTGAATGGGACCTATTTCAGAGTTTCCTGTGCTGGTGTCACAGCAGTAGAATGTGTCCTATACTGCCCAGTGCTGGCCATGGGTGTGACTGGGTCTGCCCTAGGAGGCAGGTTCCCGGTGACACAGAAAGAGGTGGCTGCACCTTTGACTGAAACTGGTTTGGGCAGGGAAGACAATTAGGAGGATAATAACAGAAGGGAGTCTCCAGTGCAGAAAGTGGGAGAGAGATGTGTATAAAAGGTGCCTGATGTCAGGGCACTGCAGCCATCCATCCTGCCCGCTACACTTTTGCTGCTTCTCTCTGGGGATATAGGTAAGTCCTACATTATTTATAATTATTTCCTTTCAGATACTTAAGAACTGACACCTTGTTAAAGGGTGAAATAGTCAGTATTCTCAATGGAGAAGGGTAGACAGTGGAGTGCCACAGGGGTCTATGCAGGGACCACTGCTTATTAACATATTTATAAATGATCTAGAGATGGGAGTAACTACTGAGGTAATTAAATTTGCTGAAGACACAAAGTTATTAAAAGTTGTTAAATCGCAAGAGGATTGTGAAAAATTACAAGAGGACCTTACGAGACTGGGAGACTGGGCATCTAAATGGCAGATGACGTTTCATGTGAGCAAGTGCAAAGTGATGCATGTGGGAAAGAGGAACCCAAATTATAACTACATCATGCAAGGTTCCACGTTAGGAATCACGGACCAAGAAAGGGATCTGGGTGTCATGATACATTGAAACCCTCTGCTCAGTGTGCGGCGGCAGCTAAGAAAGCAAATAAAATGTTAGGATGTTGTAATGCCTTTGAATTGCTTCATGGTGCGACCGCACCTTGAATAGTGTGAAATTCTGGTCACCACATCTCAAAAAAGATATAGTGGAATTAGAAAAGGTACAGAGAAGGGCGACGAAAATGATAAAGGGGATGGGACGACTTCCCTATGAGGAAAGGCTAAAGCAGCTAGGGCTCTTCAGCTTGGAGAAAAGGCGGCTGAGGGGAGATATGTTAGAGGTCTATAAAATAATGAGTGGAGTTGAACGGGTAGACGTGAATCGATTGTTTAGTCTTTCCAAAAATACTAGGACAGGACTAGGGAACATGGAAAGAAGCTACAAAGTAGTAAACTTAAAATGAATTGGAGAAAATATTTCTTTACTCACTGAGTAATTAAACTTTGGAATTTGTTGCCAAAAACAACTGCAAAGGTCTAAAATACAAATTAATGCACGACATCAAACTTTACCTACTTGAGCACACAGTTATGGAACGCATTGCCGCGCAACCTAAAAACGATTTACGAACTAACAAACTTTCGCAAACTGCTCAAGACCCATCTCTTCAACAAGGCATACAACAAAGATCAACCAATGTGAACACACACAACTACTCCACATATATTCTGAACTATCTCACAATTCCTGATTGTTATACCATGATTTTGTTTTGTTAATTTCATATTGCCAAAGATCCCTCTTTGACAATAAATGTCTGTCTTCTAGCATCTTTCCACTATTCAAAATGTATTGTAAGCCACATTGAGCCTGCAAAGAGGTGGGATAATGTGGGATACAAATGCAATAAATAAATAAATAAAGTGGACTTGGGGAAAATCCACTGCTTATGATAAGCAGCATAAAATATATTGTACTGTTTTTGGATCTTGGCAGGTACTTGTGACCTGGATTGGCCACCATTGGAAACAGGATACTGGGCTTGATGGTCCTTCGGTCCGTCCCAGTATAGCAACGCTTATGTTCTTTCATGACTATTTCCCACTGCAATATGTTATATGTTTATTTTAAATCTGGTTCTGTGCTACTACTAAATGTCATATGTTTTATTTAAATAAAATGAGCTGAAGGCCCTAATTCTGTTCCCATCAGAAGTGGGTCTGGCCAGAAAGAAGGGATTATCTCCTCCAGAGCTGCAAATGTGTAGCTTCCATGGGGGGGGGGGGGGGGGGTGGAAGCTTGTACTGTAGGTAGGTAGGGGTTCTGTGAGTGAAACTTTGAGAAGGAGGCTTGCAATTCTGCAGAGAGAGAGAGAGAGAGAGAAGGGGAACCTTGCAGTAATCTGAATTTGCACTGCTACTGCCCCTGGTGTAGCGTTATCATTTCAGACTGCTGCCTGTGCGGGTATCACTCAAGGTGATTGGTGTGGTCCTTCACTTATCAATCGCTGCCTGTGCCTCTCGTTCATGCCACAGGATCAGTATGTGTGTGTGTGTGTGTGTGTGTGTGTATATATATATAAACACACACACATATATATATGTATATATCTCTCAAGTGATACCTTTTTTTTGGATGAAACACATTTTTGACTTGTTTTTGAGAGCTAATTCCCATTTCCATGGGTCAGAACAGAATGAACAAAACATGACATTACGAGGAAATACAAATGAATCCTACAAACATCTCCTCTGCTAATCTGGAGGAGAAAGGCATGTAGGGGTGGGGGTGGGGGGAAGAGGGGTGCAGGTAGGTTGATGGGGGATGACATCATGGCTCCCTGTTTAGTGAGAGTTAACTCTTGCCACTTAATGGGATGTAAAGAGCACAAGTTGAGCACCGGCAGGTGAGAGAGTGCAACTAAGAAGTGACACTTTAGAATACGAGACAGCTCCTGCAAGACTTCATTATAAAGCCTACAGGGTCCTCCTTGGCATTCTACAATGTTTAAGGTGGAGAACCAGCTCTCTAGCTCACAGGTCCAGCTCTACATAGTGGATCCTCTTCTACTTCTATCCCTCTGCCTGTCGGCGTACCTCAGGGTTCTGTTCTTGGTCCCCTCCTCTTTTCTATCTACTCTTCTTCCCTTGGTTCATTAATCTCATCCCATGGCTTTTCCTACCATCTCTATGCTGATGACTCCCAAATCTACCTTTCTACCCCTGATATCTCACCTTGCATTCAAACCAAAGTTTCAGCGTGCTTGTCTGACATTGCTGTCTGGATGTCTCAACGCCACCTGAAATTAAACATGACCAAAACTGAGCTTCTCATTTTCCCCCCCCAAATCCACCTCCCTGCTCTCCCCGTTTTCTATTTCTGTTGATGGCTGTCTTATTCTCCCTGTCTCCTCAGCTCGAAACCTTGGTGTCATCTTTGACTCTCTCTCCTTCTCTACTCATATCCAGCAGATCGCCAAGACCTGTCGTTTCTTTCTTTACAACATCCGTAAAATCCGCCCCTTTCTTTCTGAGCACTCTACCAAAACCCTCATCCACACCCTTGTCACCTCTCGCTTAGACTACTGCAATCTGCTTCTTGCTGGCCTCCCACTTAGTCACCTCTCCCCTCTCCAGTCGGTTCAAAACTCTGCTGCCCGTCTCATCTTCCGCCAGGGTCGCTTTACTCATACTACCCCTCTCCTTAAGACCCTTCACTGGCTCCCTATCCGTTTTCGCATCCTGTTCAAACTTCTTCTACTAACCTATAAATGTACTCACTCTGCTGCTCCCCAGTATCTCTCCACACTTGTCCTTCCCTACACCCCTTCCCGTGCACTCCGCTCCATGGATAAATCCTTCTTATCTGTTTCCTTCTCCACTACTGCCAACTCCAGACTTCGCTCCTTCTGTCTTGCTGCACCCTACGCCTGGAATAAACTTCCTGAGCCCCTACGTCTTGCCCCATCCTTGGCCACCTTTAAATCTAGACTGAAAGCCCACCTCTTTAACATTGCTTTTGACTCGTAACCACTCGCCTCCACCTACCCTCCTCTCCTCTTTCCTCTACACATTAATTGATTTGCTTGCTTTATTATTATTGTCTATTAGATTGTAAGCTCTTTGAGCAGGGACTGTCTTTCTTCTATGTTTGTGCAGCGCTGCGTATGCTTTGTAGCGCTAAATAAAAGCTAAATAGTAGTAGTAGTAGTAGTAGATCTGGCAGAGTAAGCTTGTTTGCCATCGAGCAATCTCCTTGTCCTTTATAATGTCCCGATTAACTGTCAGGCAGGACTAGGCAGCCGCCTGCAGCTTCAGAGTAGAGGTGGCAGCATAGGGTAGTTGCAGTCAGAGCATGGCAAGAGTTCAGACAGTCCCAGGAACCTACACACACATCCATTTATCTATCTCTGTGTGAGAATATGAAAAGTTTGATCTCCATTTATGCATTTTTACAGAATTGATTGGGGGGAGGGGGTGCGCAGGAGCACCTGATACCCTTGCAGTGGTTCTGAGCATCCTGTACATAGACATGTAGAGCAGAGGTCCAGTCACTCAGTGCCACCCTTTCTGCTCCCAGACCTTAAAGTCAGAGTGATTAACATGTGCGATTTTTCATCCCTGCAGAGCTGACAGAAAGGCCTGAAGGATGCCGTTTCTCATCAGCGCCATCCAGGACATTATCGAGGTTTACCTCAGCTATGCCCACCGGGAGTGCAACCTCCAGAAACTGAACAAGGAGGAGCTGAAGTCACTGATTCAGAATGAGTTTGCAGATGTGATCAAGGTAACTGTGGATCCCTGACAATAGAGAAAAAGCTTATAAGATGCAAATCACATCCTACTTCAGTTCATAAGTTCTCTGCCCCTCTGCATGGCACTTGAGGCATTCGTGTAAACATTCTCACTGGTTCAAGAATATGCATAAACTGAGAAACATATGGATATCTGAGTTTGCAGGGGCCGCATGTAAGTGTCTGGGCTTACAGGGGACTCGTGTGTGTGTCTGAACTTGCAGAGGACACGTTTGTGTGTGTTTTCACGGTGAAATGAATATTGAGAAACATAGGCAGATAAAGACCATGTGGCCTATCCAGTCAGCCCATCCAAGCCATCCACTCTCCCTGTCACTCCCTGAGAGATCCTATGGACTTGTCCCAAGCTCTCTTGAATTCAGATGCTGTTTTCATCTCCCCCACTTTCACCAGGAGGCCATTCCACAAATTCATCACCCTTTCTGTGAAGACGTATTTCCTCAGGTTACTTCTGAGTCTGTCCCCTCATCCTATGCCCCCTCGTTCCAGAGCGTCCTTTCAAGTGAAAGAGACTCGTCTCTTGTGCATTTATGCCGCATAGGTATTTAAATGTCTCTATTATATCTCCCCTCTCCCACCTTTCTTCCAAAGTATATATATAGACATCTTTAACTCTGTCCCCATATGCTTTATGACAAATATCATTGACCATTTTAGTAGCTGCCCTCTGGACCAACTTTTGAAAGTGCATCTTCAGAATTGTACACAATATTCTAAATGAGGTCTCACCAGAGTCTTATAGAGAGGCATTATCACCTCTTTTTTTTTCCTGCTGGCCATTCCTCTCCCTACGCACCCAAGCATCCTTCTACCTTTCGCTGGCGCCTTTTCTACCTGTTTGGTCACCTTAAGATCATCACATGCGATCACACCCAAGTCCTGCTCCTCTTTCGTGCAAAAAAGATCTTCAACCCCTAAATTGTACCATTCTCTCAGGTCTTTGCAGCCCAAATGCATGACCCTGCATTTTATAACATAAAATCTAAGCTGCCAAATTCCAAACCATTCTTCCAGCTTCACTAAGTCGCTAAATCCTTCCTCCTGTTATCCACACCATCAGGGGTGTCTACCCTATTGCAGATTTTGGTATCATCTGCAAACAGGCAAACCTTACCAGACAGCTCTTTGGCAATATTGCTTACAAAAGAACTGAACCTTGTGGCACTCCACTGGTAACATCCTTTTCCTCAGAATGAGCTTCATTTACCTCTTCCCACTGGCGCCTACTCAACCAATTTGTAACCCAGTCAGTCACTTTAGGGCCCAAACCAAGGGCACTCAACTTATTTGTCGTAAAGCGATGTGGTCACTATGTTAGTCTACTTTTAAAAGTAATAAATAGAAATAAAACAAAACATAGAAAAGAAAATAAGATGATACTTTTTATTACCTGGACTAACTTAATACATTTTTTGATTAAATTTCGACGAAGATTACCCTTCTTCTTCAGATCAGAAATAAGCAAATGTTGACGAATATCAGTACATATAAGTGAAACACAAAAGAATTCCAATGACAGTCTCACAGGAAGATTAGTCATGGATGCAAAGGCTTTGCTAAAATCTAAATACACCACATCTAGCACTCTCCCTTGATCCAACTCTTTGGTCACCCAGTCAAAGAAATTAATCAGATTTGTCTGACAAGACCTGCCTCTAGTGAAATCTTGTTGCCTTGGGTGCTGTAATCCATTGGATTCCAGAAACTTTGCTATTTCCTGTTTTAAAAATGCTTCCACAGAAGTCAGACTTACCGGCCTGTAGTTCCCAACCTCTTCCTTACTTCTGGCTTTTGTGGAGAGGGACCACATCTGCTCTTCTCCAGTCCTCCGGGACCACTCCTGACACAAGAGAAGCATTGAAAAGGCCAGCCAGTGGAGCTGCCAGAACGTCCCTAAGTTCCTTCAGTACCCTCGGATGTCCCTTCGCTTTGTCCACCTTTAGTTTAGCCAGCTCCTCACAAACACAGTCCTTTGACAATTGTTCAGGGACTACCACCCCTCCATTCCTATTTGTGTTTGTCTTCTGTAGTCCTGCTCCCGGCTCTTCAGCTGTGAACACAGAACAGAAATATTTGTTAAGCAATTTCACCTTATGTTTATCAGCTTCTACATATTTCTCCCCTTCACCTTTGAGTCTCATGTACTAAACATATAGTTTGGAATATTTAAGTTAAATGTTATAAGACCATTCAGTGTCCCTCCCTTTCCAAGACAAGTAAGAGGCAAATTGTATGAACAGAGTATAATGACAGAAACTATATGTGATTCTGAGACTGAGCAAAAGTTAGATAAGCTATGAAAGTGACGTCAGTATAGACTTATATTATAATTTTTTTTTAATACAGAACCCAAATGATCCCCAGACTGCAGTGACTGTGATGAAAACCCTGGATGACAACAGGGATGGAGAAGTTGATTTTGAAGAGTTTATGGATCTAATGTCTAAAGTGTCCAAAGCTTACTATAAGACTTTTCACAAGGATCAATCACAAAACACTTGTCGACAGCAACCAACAAAGCCTGGACAGCAAAAAGAACCGTTCACTGAGCAAAAAGATCATTTCAGACAGGATACAACACCTCAGAAACCAACTCAACAAGGTGAATGTAAACAAACAGATTCACTGGAACAGAACGTGCCTCAACACCAGTATAAAGATGATACACCATCAAAACAAGATTATCTTCACCAACAAGATCCAATTAAACCAGGTCAAGATAAGAAAGATCCAATTCAACAAACTCCATGGAAAGACCAACAAGGATCAAATAAAACTCAAGTAGATCAATCTCAACAAAGTTCTTCCCACCAGGAATCATGGCAAAAAAACCAACAAAAACAAGATCCAGTCAGACAACAAGGTCTGAGTAACGAAGACTCACCAAAAGAATATCAGCAAAAACAAGATCCATCACAACAACAAGGGTTTGATAAACAAGCCACATCTCAACAAAAATGGTCATCTCAGAAAGATTCATGGCAGGAAAAACATCCCACTGATAATGATGAAAAGCATCAACAGCAACCCCAGCCACAACACCCATCATATCAAAAAGATAGCAAACAAAATCAAACTCAAGACAATAATAACTCAAATTTAGCACAAGAAAGGCAAACACAGCACCAACAATCACAATACTCTGTTCGTCAACAAGAGGGGCAGAAATCAGATCTATCTCAACAACAAGGGATTGATAATCAAGCCACATCTCAACAAAAATGGTCATCTCAGAAAGATTCATGGCAGGAAAAACATCCCACTGATAATGATGAAAAGCATCAACAGCAACCCCAGCCACAACACCCATCATATCAAAAAGATAGCAAACAAAATCAAACTCAAGACAATAATAACTCAAATTTAGCACAAGAAAGGCAAACACAGCACCAACAATCACAATACTCTGTTCGTCAACAAGAGGGGCAGAAATCAGATCTATCTCAACAACAAGGGATTGATAATCAAGCCACATCTCAACAAAAATGGTCATCTCAGAAAGATTCATGGCAGGAAAAATACCCCACTGATAAATCAGGTTTACCTAATGATGAAAAGCTGAAACAGCAACACCAGCCACAACACCCATCATATCAAAAAGATAACCAAACTCAAGACAATAATAAATCAGATCTAGCACAAGAAAGGCAACCACAGCACCAACAACCACAGTACCCTGTTCGTCAACAAGATGGGCAGAAATCAGATCTATCTCAACAACAAGGGTTTGATAAACAAACTACATCTCAGCAACAACAATCATCTCAACAACAATGGTCATCTCAACAATGTTCATGGCAGGAAAAGAAATACTCCAATGATGAACAAGATTTATCAAATGATGAAAAGCAGCAACAGCAACACCAGCCACAACACCCATCATATCAAAAAGATAGCAAACAAAATCAAACTCAAGACAATAACAACTCAAATTTAGCTCAAGAAAGGCAACCACAGCACCAACAACCACAGTACCCTGTTCGTCAACAAGATGGGCAGAAATCAGATCTATCTCAACAACAAGGGTTTGATAAACAAACTACATCTCAGCAACAACAATCATCTCAACAACAATGGTCATCTCAACAATGTTCATGGCAGGAAAAGAAATACTCCAATGATGAACAAGATTTATCAAATGATGAAAAGCAGCAACAGCAACACCAGCCACAACACCCATCATATCAAAAGATAGCAAACAAAATCAAACTCAAGACAATAACAACTCAAATTTAGCTCAAGAAAGGCAACCACAGCACCAACAACCACAGTACCCTGTTCGTCAACAAGATGGGCAGAAATCAGATCTATCTCAACAACAAGGGTTTGATAAACAAACTACATCTCAGCAACAACGATCATCTCAACAACAATGGTCATCTCAGCAAGGTTCATGGCAGGAAAAGAAATACTCCAATGATGAACAAGATTTATCTAATGATGAAAAGCAGCAACAGCAACACCAGCCACAACACCCATCATATCAAAAAGATAGCAAACAAAATCAAACTCAAGACAATAATAACTCAAATTTAGCGCAAGAAAGGCAAACACAGCACCAACAATCACAATACCCTGTTCGTCAACAAGGTGGACAGAAACCAGATTCATCTCAAGGAGAGCATCAAGAATACCATTACCAATACCCACAATGTCAACAAAATCCACCTCAGAAAGAGCAATACCCATCCAAGTATAAACAAGATCCAGGTCAAGAAAAGGAGCAGCAACACCAATCCCAGAATCCTTCACATCAATCAGACAAATATAAACAAGAGAATCAAGAACGGGGACAGAAATACCAACCGTCTTATTCCTCATGTCAGTCAGACAAGGGTAAACAAGATCCATCTCATGACCAGAAGGAACAGCCGTACCAAACCCAGTATCCTCCACATCAACAAGATCTTCCAGAAAGGGAACAGCAATATCAATCCTCTTATCCTTCTCGTCAGCCACAGAAGAATAAACAAGACCCATCTGATGACCAGAAGGAACAGCCATACCAAACCCAGTATCCTCCACGTCAACAAGATCTTCCAGAAAGGGAACAGCAATACCAATCCTCTTATCCTTCACATCAGCCAGACAAGGGTAAACTAGATCAATCTCATGACCAGAAGGAACAGTCGTACCAAACCCAGTATCCTCCACGTCAACGAGATCTTCCAGAAAGGGAACAGCAATACCAATCCTCTTATCCTTCACATCAGCCAGACAAGGGTAAACAAGATCCATCTCATGGCCAGAAGGAACAGCCGTACCAAACCCAGTATCCTCCACGTCAACAAGATCTTCCAGAAAGGGAACAGCAATACCAATCCTCTTATCCTTCACGTCAGCCAGACAAGGGTAAACTAGATCAATCTCATGACCAGAAGGAACAGTCGTACCAAACCCAGTATCCTCCACGTCAACGAGATCTTCCAGAAAGGGAACAGCAATACCAATCCTCTTATCCTTCACGTCAGCCAGACAAGGGTAAACAAGATCCATCTCATGACCAGAAGGAACAGCCATACCAAACCCAGTATCCTCCACGTCAAGAAGATCTTCCAGATAGGGAACAGCAATATCAATCCTCTTATCCTTCACGTCAGCCAGACAAGGGTAAACAAGATCCATCTCATGACCAGAAGGAACAGCCATACCAAACCCAGTATCCTTCACGTCAACAAGACAAATATAAGCAAGATCCACCTCAAGAAAAAGAACAGCAAGTCCAGTCCCAGCATGATCAACATCAACAAGAGAAGCAAAAGCAAGGCCCTGGTGAACAAGCTCATCATAGCCCAAATCTACCTCAAACAGAACAGGGTCTAGGGCAGCAGGAAGAATCTGATTCTGTACAGCATCATGATCAACCCCAACATCGACATCAGCAAATCCATTACCAGTATCAGTACCAGTACCTCTGGTCACCAAACCAGCGCAGATTCCCATGGCAAAAATAATTAATTATAAAGCAGGTGTCACTCAGGATTTAGCATAAGCAACAAGGCTCAAAAAGGTCACCTAGTATATTATAAACAGAACCCAGAGGTTTAATACTTCAATTAAATGACACAAAACTTTAACTAACCCAGAATTAAAGTGAATTAATGTATTAAACCAGCATCAAAAACAGGAATAGAAAGAAATACAAATGTGTTATCAATGTCTTTGTAGTGTGTAGTCATGGTTTGTCTCAATAAAGCAATTCATGAAAATGCTTCAAGTGCTTGGTTCATCTATTGTCTTATAGACAAGTGCGTCATTTCTCCCCTTTGTACCTGGCTGTTTTTCAGGTAGTGGCAGAATTTGGTTGTAGGACAATGTCTACTACAGGAATGAGTCAGCTGCTTCCTTCCCAAATTATCACTCATATCAACACCTACAACAAACACAGAATATAGTGGCCAAACATGATATCTCACTGTTGTATACAAAATCAAGAGTGTTTACTAATGTCCAGCAAAAGATTGTGTTTCCCAAACTGAAGGGCGTTATTACTTGTAAGGGATGGCTTGTTTTCAGAAAATGTGGCTTTTTCTTCCAATTTCTGTTGATTTTTTTGGTTCAATTCACATTCGCTTTAATAAAAAAAGGCATTGTGCATTAGAACATTTTAATGCAAGTAAGTCAATTGCAGGTATTCTGTACGTGCACAAGTGACCCTGAACTGTGGCTGCTGAGTTATAGAATTACCTTCTAGAAGTACATCAAGTTCGCAAAGTAACTTAAGAGCAAACGGCAACCAGCGAAAGGTGAGGATTTAGACAAGACTTGGTTCAACAGCCAGGGTTTCACCCCTGCCTTGAATTTCTTATATGAATTTGCTTGTCTAAGTTTGGACGGGTATGAGTCCCAAAGGATTGGGGCAACCCAACTAAACACAGTACTGTGTGATGTATCCGATCGCAGGTTAGATGCCAAAGGTTTGATCAGATAGGTTATCAATACAGAATGTTGTGGACAGTAAGAGACAAGGGAAGACAATAAATAAATTAGGATATCTGATTAGAAAGAACAGTGATCCATCATCAATCCTACTGCAAACAGGAAGCCAAGTGTTGATCAAATAATATAGGTGTTACATGACCAGACCTCTTAGCATTGCGTAACAGTTTAACAATAGTATTTTGTATCAACTGTAAACTCTTAAGTTGACAGTTGGGAACTTCTACCAACACTGACTTACAATAATCCAATCTATTAGCCACCCAAGCATGAATCAAAGGTTTCAAGGCTCTGAGATCCAGATATGGTTTCAATGACCTGATCCGCTGCAGATTTAAGAAACAATTTTCAACTAATACGGAAATGTAAGACTCAAATGCCATCCATTACAACCCCCCGAACATATATTGTGCCTGGAGTCATGCATATTCAGATTCCTTTCAAGACTCCAGGACAAAAACAGGGAGGGTAATGTGTCCTGGAAATCCACATTGGCTCAGATATCCAAGGATTAATGACCATTTTATGTAAGACAATCCAAGATACAAGTGGGCCCAATATTTAAATTGCCTTTCTGGGGCTAAGCAGCCATTTTCAGCAGAAGGTTAACTGGATAGTGTTGCTGCAAATGCCTGGTTTGCACCCAAGCCGAAACGGGCTATTTTGAGGGTATTCTGTGGGTGAAGCTGGCATTTAACTGGCTAAGATATTTGCATAAAATGAAGTCCTAGCTTTCTGAGGTTCTTCATAGCCAATTAAGTGCCAAATATTGCACGGGAGAGGTTAGGCAAACAAAATACGCTATTTTTCAGATGTTACATTATGTTATGTTGTTATGTTATGTTATGTTATGTTAAGGTGGTTAGCTTAGCAGAGTTTAAGAAAGGTTTGGACGGCTTCCGGAAGGAAAAGGCCATAGAATGTTATTAAAGGAACGTAGGGAAAAATCCACTATTCTTGGGACAAGCAGTACAAAATGCTTTGCTCCGTGGATCTTGTCGGTTGATTTGACCTGGATTGGCCACTGCCGGAGACAGGGTGCTGGGCTAGATGGACCTTTGGTCTGTCCCAGTGTGGCGATGCAGATCTCCGCCCCTCCCCAATAAACTGGGCTCTCCGGAGGGTCCGGAGCCCCATCTCCACAGTCACGTAGGCGTCTGCCTAGTGCAGTTGCAGTCCCAAGTGCAATGTACTGCTTTGTCTTTGGTTCCTTCCTCCTTCTTAATCAGTCCGTTCAGTCTAGAGGCGGAATCCAATTAGTAATAATGGGTAAAAAGCAAAGGGTTAAACATCAGTCTACTCATCACTCTTTAAAGCACAGTCCACAGCAAAACCCCAAAGTTCATAACAAACCCAAATCCGCACAGGCGTCCCCCAGCATCTCCGTTCCAACACCAATCAGAGACCCTGGCCATCGGTTTGTGGTCTGTACAGAGCAGAGCTCAGAGTCCTCTTGTAGGCAGAACCATTTTACTGCTTCCAACTGAAGTTCATTTATAGACGGAACACTTTGCATGCACTTATATCTTCAACTCTATTCCTCCACCCCTCCCCCTGAGAATTAGTAGAGGCTGAAGGGACCCCCTCCCATACATTTACCAGCACTATCTCCTGGTATCCTCCCACATGTGTCCAGGCTGAGCTTTCTATCAGGTTCTTTTCTCCCTTCCCAGAAACCTTATCCCCTCCTGCACCAAGCCAGAAAGCAAGGCTGCTAGGAGCCCTTTCAATTGTTGCCCTTTCACCTTGGCCAGAGCCGAGACATCCATAGGTTCCTGATCCAATGCTGTCTCCTGAGGAATCCCCTGTCCTCCCTCTAAGGGCTGCCAGTTCATGGGTTCCTCCCTCTGCCTCTCCCCCAGCTGCATGATACCCTCCTGATTAGACCTCCCGGACCAATCACCCTCCCCTCTCTCAGGAACCTGGGGATTGTAGTGCTGAACATGCCTCCTGGCCGGGTCAGGTGCTCTATCTGGGGCCTGCTGGGAACTGTAGACCTCCTGCATCTCAGAGGAAGGGGAAGGACTGCTCTCTCTACAAGGGGAGGCCAATCTATGCTGGGGCCTCTGGGAACTGTAGTCTCCTGGGGCTGCTGGACAAGTTTTCTTTCCCTGGCCCTTTTTCCTACAGACTTTCCATCCCCCTCTCCGTGGCTCCTCACAGCAACTACCACGAATGGTTCATTCTGGATTACAAAAGATTAAGAATAACCAGAAAATTAATTTATATCAGCTAGATATTCCATAACTAACAGTCACATCAAATACTCAGTAAATAGGAAATGTCTTAAGTGCTTTTCTAAAAAGATAAGATAATTTGTCAAGACCCAAATCTGCAAGGACAGCATATTCCATACAAGCTCTGGAACTCTTTGCTGGAGGATGTGGCAACAGCGGTTAGCGTATCTGCGTTTAAAAAAAAGATTTGGACAAGTTCCTGGAGGAAAAGTCCATAGTCTGCTATTGAGACAGACATGGGAAGCAACTGCTTGCCCTGGGATTGGTAGCATGGAATATTGCTACTCTGAGATTCTGAATGGAATCTTGTCACTCTTTAGGATTCCAGAATCTTACTATTCTTTGGGGTTCAACATGGAATGTTGCCACGATTTGGGTTTCTGCCAGGTACTTGTGACCTGGCTTGGCCACTGTTTGGAAAACAGGATACTGGGCTAGGTGGATCATTGGTCTGACCCAGTATGGCTACTCTTATGTTCTTATGCTGAGGCTGATTGATAGTAAAGCTGCCTTTAGTTACCTAATTGAAAGAAAACATAACAACATCAGATTTCAGGTTCCAATGTCCTTCATCATGGCCTCCTCACTGGAAGTCTGCTCCAAATTTCCACCTCTTATAGGGCGGTGGACCCCTCCCCTAAGTACCACCCTAGGACCAGATAGGAGAGTTGGTCTTATTGATGGGCCTAGAGGGTCTGTCTTACAGTACAGGTGATTACTCTCACAGATAACTAGAATAAGAACATTAGAACATGAGCGTTGCCATACTGGGACAGACTGAAGGTCCATGAAGCCGAGAAACCTGTTTCCAGCAGTGACCAATCCAGGTCACAAGTACCTGGCAAGATCCCAAAGCAGTACAATAGATTTTATGTTGCTTATCCTAGAAATAAGCAGTGGATTTCCCTCTGATGATTAGGAGTATTTAAATGTGAATACTGTAGTTCTGAGACTAATGTTGGAGAAGTAGTTGACGACCAATGATAAAAACATATCCCGAAGGAAGGTCCTTCTCTAACCAATGGGTTAATATTATCTGTGTGAGGCACACAGCAACTTCTCCAGATAAATGAGTTTCGGATAAAAAAAATCTGTCCTCACGCTGATGCGTCTTCCAGCTTATCTGCCTGTCACCTGCTCTTTCACACCCTCCAGAAGCCGCCACCTTAGGCAACCATCTACTTTGCCTAATGGTTAACCTAGTCCTGCACCCATTCCTGGAGGATTTCAAAGGCACCCAACACTCTCTTTGTGAAAAGATATTTCATATTGCTCCTGAACTTTAAAATACAGACTTTAGCTAACTCCATCTTTCATTGTTGAAGCCTGTTGCTAAGACCTGGGAATGTGTGTGTAGTCAGCAAAAAGCTTTGCAATACAAAAGCCTAACCAAGGACGACTGCCAGCCAGTGAGCAAAGGATTCCTGAGCTGACATAAGGGCTGGGGAAGCAGAGAGCAAGGACATGCTGCTGTGACAATGTACTTCTCGGTCACAAACGCAATGCAAGGCTCTGGTTCTCTAAAACAGTATCGGAAAGTCCCAGGCCTATTATTCCGGAGTTAGTGGCGACTTTGCACCCCAGAAAACCGGCTGTTGACCTGAAAGCTTCACCTATATAAGCACACAACTATGAAATGCATTACCAAACGTCCTGAAATCAATACATGACATAACAATCTTTCGAAAATCACTAAAAATCAATTTATTCAAGAAGGCATACCATAACGATCCAACCTAAACACTCGAATCATGCAACACAACGAAACTTGTTACCAAACCAGGACACTTAAATTCTCTTCTTAACCACTTAATTCACTCTATAACTCATGTACTTTGAATCAATTACCACTCTGCATTTCCCATACTGGAAGTGGCGTCCGCTACCAAGGTACTATGTAAGCCACATTGAGCCTGCAAATAGGTGGGGAAATGTGGGATATAAATGCAACAAATAAATGAAACACTGACCTCATAGTTAAAGTGTGCTTCACTGTGGTGTCAGTAGGACAATATTGTGGTCCCTAGTGTCATAGCATTGGAAAGAAATAGGCTGTTGTTAGTAATATGTAATTTATCCTTAAAATCGAGTGTGGTACCGGAAGATTGGAGGGTGGCCAATGTAACGCTGATTTTTAAAAATATAGACTGGTGAGCCCGACGTTGGTGCCGGGCAAAATGGCAGAGACTATTATAAAGAATAAAATTACAGAGTATATTCAAAAGCATGGACTAATGAGACAAAGCCAACATGGATTTAGTGAAGGGAAATCTTGCCTCACCAATCTACTACATTTCTTTGAAGGGGTGAACAAACATGTGGATAAAGGGGAGCCGGTTGATATTGTGTAAAGCTGGTGGTTGGGAGGTGGGGATAGTGCTGGGCAGACTTATACGGTCTGTGCCAGAGCCGGTGGTGGGAGGCGGGGCTGGTTGAGAGGCGGGGATAGTGCTGGGCAGACTTATATGGTCTGTGCCCTGAAAAAGACAGGTACAAATCAAGGTAAGGTATACACAAAAAATGGCACATGTGAATTTATCTTGTTGGGCAGACTGGGTGGACCGTACAGGTCTTTTTCTGCCGTCATCTACTATGTTACTATGTGCATCTGGATTTTCATAAGGCTTTTGACAAAGTGAGGACGTTATAATGCCTTTGTATCGGTCCATGGTGCGACCTCACCTTGAATATTGTGTTCAATTCTGGTTGCCGCATCTCAAAAAAGATATAGTGGAATTAGAAAAGGTACAGAGAAAGTCTCAGAGATGCCTATTATTTCTAATTTTTCATTTAGTGCAATATATTCTAACTTTCCCATCGTATTTCTTAGGCTTCTGGCATTTGCATATAGACATTTCAAAGTATGTTTGCTGTTCCTATTTACATCTTGCTCAGCAGTTGACAGTGATAATTTGAAATTGTTTGTCTGCTTTTTTTTTTAAAAGATACCTGCTTACTATGGTCTCTATTGCAACCTTGCTATTGGGATACCCTATCTTAAGTACATAAGTAATGCCACACTGGGAAAAGACCAAGGGTCCATTGAGCCCAGCATCCTGTCCACGACAGCGGCCAATCCAGGCCAAGGGCACCTGGCAAGCTTCCCTGTTTTGGTGATATCTTTGAAAGATACCTTGTTCTGAACCATGCACATTTGAAGGACTGTTAGCCTTCCCCCAGTTTCTAGTTTAAAAGCTGCTCTATCTCCTTTTTTAAATGCTGATGCCAACAGCCTAGTCCCACTCTGGTTAAGGTGGAGCCCATCATTCCGGAATAGGCTACCCCTTCCCCTTTGCCCAGTTCCTTAGAAATCTAAAAACCTCCTCCCTGCACCATTGCCTCATCCACACATTGAGATTCCAGAGCTCTGCCTGTCTCTTGGCCCTTGCAAGTGGAAAGGCGAGCACTTCTGAAAATGCTACCCTAGAGGTTCTGGATTTGAGCTTTCCACCTAAGAGTCTAAATTTAGCTTGCAGAACCTCGCTCCCACATTTTCCTATGTCATTGGTACCCATGTGTACCAAGATAGCCGGCTCCTCCCCTATCTAGATGATGCTTGAGGCCCACCACCTTCGCATCAGGCATGCAAGTGACCAGACGATCCTCATGTCCACCAGCCACCCAGCTATCTACATGCCTAATAATCAAATCAGCAACTACAACAGCCATCCTAACCTGTCCCTCCTGGGCAGAAGCTCCTGGAGACACATCCTCAGTATGAGATGATATTGCATCCCCTGGTGGACTGGTCCTGGCTACAGGATTACTTCCAGCTTCACTAGGGTGATGTTCTCCATTTAGAGAACCTCCCTCCTCCAAGGCAGCACAGGGGCTGCCAGACTGGAGGTGGGATTTCTCTACAACGTCCCTGTAGGTCTCCTCTATGTACCTCTCTGTTTCCCTCAGCTCCTCCAAGTCTGCTACTCTAGCCTCAAGAGAATGGACTTGTTCTCTGAGAGCTAGAAGCTCTTTGCATCAAGCACACACCTATAACCTCTCACCATCTGGGAGATAATCATACATGTGACACTCAATGCAAAAGACTGGATAGCACCCCTCTTGCTGCTGGACTACTGTCTGCATCTTAATATAATAGAGTTGTTTAATTAAAACTTCTTTATGGTACCAGGGATATCAGATTAATATAAAGAGCCTTAAGATTATATGGTATAATGTGTAATTTATTTAGTTAGTGTTTGCTTCTCAGAAACTAATTAAATGTAACTAAAACTAATGAAAACTCCCCTCTTGTTGTCCTAATTAGAATAAAATGAAGAGTTGAGCAAGGGGTGGGTAGGAGCTGGGGAGGGGATTGGAATGAAGACTGAACTAGGCCCTGTGTGCTTTCTGGAGTCTATCTATTAATGTTGTGGCAGAAAATTCAAGTTTTAAAACTATGGGGATAAGGGTATAGAGACTAGCTAATAAAGTTTGTTTCTTCTTCTTCTATTTTTTAAATTTCTGCGTTTATCAATAACCTACAATTCCCTCTTTTAAACCCAATCTTTAAGTTACCAAGCACAGAGCAAAGTAATGTCACTTAACTAGAGAAATGTCCTCTCCTCTTCCTGGGGGTGGGGGGGGGGGGGGGGTTGAGTATGGGTTTTCATTTAACTTCACTCATTCACACCTTGACAAACTCTTATCCTCAGGTCAAATAGGAATTTACCCCCCCTAAGCCGCGGGTCAATTGCTGACACTGCCTGATCAAAGTGAATGGCGAGTGTCGGCATTAACATGGCTTAGTAAACAGGGGTGTAAGCAGCTATGATTCATGATTACATGTTAACAAATAAATTAGCATAATTGCAGTAAATCATCAGAAAAGACTACGTGTTCCCACTCCAAAGAACTCATATCAGAACCAGAGATCAAATGAACGTCACGGCTCTTCATATAACTTCTGTCCCCTGGCCATCAAGCCTCTGATCCTGTGGGACCCCAATCCAGTCAGTTTTTAAGCAAAGGAAGCACAGTTGTCTCATGACTATTTCATTGCGCATAATCTACCAGGCAGGAAATCTGAACAGATGTATGAAGGCAGAATCTAAAGTGCATTTCTAACCTATTTGGCCAAATTCAATATGTGATCATGATAAGGGCACAATTTCCTTCAGTTAATGCCAGAATAAATCTCAATGCTGACACAGAGAGAAACAGGAGGAACCAAATGCAAGGTTATCTTTTCAATGCTTTATTGAGTAATGCTTTACAGTTGCTCCACCCTTCAGACAGAAAAACTGCATCAGTGTTCATTCAGTATACAACATTTTCTTTGGCTTAAACAAGATTACACAGAGGCTTCTGTGAGCAAAGTGATAATGTGTCCATCAGTGAAGGATCAGAGGAGCAGGAGAGATTTCCAGATCTAGTTACATTCCATGCCAACGCGTGGATGTGTTCTCTGGCTATGATGTTGAACTGGGCTAGAGAACTCTGGCAGAAGCCTGGATTCGGAGAAGAGGTTGGTGCTTGGGTTTCTCCTCTTCTCCTCAACCTGCAATCAACTCTACCTCTCCTTCCTCCACCATTCTACCCTCAACGCTTCTCAAAAGGATCATCAGTTTCCTCCTATGGAATGCTCTTGCACATATGACCACACATCTCAGCGCGATGTGGATTGGTTGATCTCAGGATGACATCACTGCCTCAAGGCTTGGACTGATGTGAACAGGTGATGGTGCTGACAGGGTAGGTAGAGTGAGCAGAGGGGTCTGTGAAGCAGCATGATGTGACAGTAGCTTAAATACACAGAATCTTCACTGATAAAGCAATGGACAGAGCTTGGGAGCATCCAAGGTGTTTGGTTTGTCCATGTGCTAGAAAGATCTTCTGAGTAACTGAGCACATGACTGGGGCTCCCTGGGCTTTGCAGGAGCTCATTACTTCGAAGGCTGCTTTGACTTTTCTTGACCTGGTTTTGGTTCCTTGGATGGTTCTTGTGCTGGAGTAGGAACAGGGTTGCCACATGGAACTTTGGGCTTCTCTGGCACTGGATCCTTAACTAGGTCTTTGGGCTTTTCCTGCACTGGTTTTGGGTTCTTAGATGCCTCTTGTTGCTTCTCTGGAACATGAGCAGATTTGCTGCAGGGTGATTTGGGATGTTCTGGTTCCTTCACTGGTTCTTTGGCTATATCTTGCACTGGATGTGGGTGCTGCACTGGTTTGGGGTTTTTAGATGGCTCTTGATGCTTCTCTGGAACGGGAGCAGATTTGCTGCAGGGTGATTTGGGATGTTCTGGTTCCTTCACTGGTTCTTTGGCTTTGTCTTGCACTGGTTTTGGATCCTGCACTGGTTTTGGGTTCTTAGATGGCTCATGATGCTTCTCTGGAACATGAGCAGATTTGCTGCAGGGTGATTTGGGATGTTCTGGTTCCTTCACTGGTTCTTTGGCTTTGTCTTGCACTGGTTTTGGATCCTGCACTGGTTTTGGGTTCTTAGATGGCTCTTGATGCTTCTCTGGAACATGAGCAGATTTGCTGCAGGGTGATTTGGGATGTTCTGGTTCCTTCACTGGTTCTTTGGCTTTGTCTTGCACTGGTTTTGGATCCTGCACTGGTTTTGGGTTCTTAGATGGCTCATGATGCTTCTCTGGAACATGAGCAGATTTGCTGCAGGGTGATTTGGGATGTTCTGGTTCCTTCACTGGTTCTTTGGCTTTGTCTTGCACTGGTTTTGGATCCTGCACTGGTTTGGGGTTTTTAGATGGCTCTTGATGCTTCTCTGGAACATGAGCAGATTTGCTGCAGGGTGATTTGGGATGTTCTGGTTCCTTCACTGGTTCTTTGGCTTTTTCTTGCACTGGATGTGGGTGCTGTACTGGTTTTGGGTTCTTAGATGCCTCTTGTTGCTTCTCTGGAACATGAGCAGATTTGCTGCAGGGTGATTTGGGCTGTTCTGGTTCCTTCACTGGTTCTTTGGCTTTTTCTTGCACTGGATGTGGGTTCTGCACTGGGTTTTGGTCCTTAGATGCTTCCTGGGGCTCCTCTGGAGCAGGAGCAGATTTCTTACTCTGGTGGTGGTCAGGGTGGTGGTGAGGGGCCATTTTTCTGGTGTATTTCTCACCTGCAGAGAGAAGGAAAAGAAAGAGGGAGGATACAGGATTATTCTCCCTGTTACTGGAAAAAAAAAAAAAGGTTTCTGTCTTTCAATTCAAGTAAAGAAGGTAGAGAAGGGAGGAAGGAGGGGAAAGGAGGAGTGAAGGAGAGAAAGGACAAAGGAGGGAGAGGGAAAGAGAAAAGGGAGGCACAACTGGAAAGAGGGAATAGGTGAGAAGAGAAGAGATGACTGAGGAAAACAGTGAAAGTGAAGGGAAAGGGTAGAGGAGACAAGGGGCAGGGCAGACGGAATAGAAATGAGGAAAATGAGAGATAAAAAGGAAAAGAGAGAGGAAAACATGAAGGAAGGTTAAATGACACAAATCCTGAGAGTAAAACTATTGCAAATGATAGGCTCTATGTACCCCACAGTCTTCTATCAGAGACCAGCACAATACTGAGCTCAGACAGGGCCTGTATATACAGGTCCTCAATCCAGGTGGGCCCCAGACAACCCCTCCTCAGCAGGGTCCTTGTTACAGGTCCCTTTCACACTCAAAACAGACATCAGAATTAACACTATGGGGCTGATATTCAGCCCACGGAAGGCAGCGCGCATAAGTATGGCGATTGGCACAGAGTCCGGATATTCAATGCCAGGCTTTTTCTTGTGACCGGCACTGAATATCTGGGTATATTTGGGCGCTAAAAAGTTAACCGGCTATGTCGATATTCAGCTCCAGTCAGTTAATGTTTTAGCAGTCAAAGATAGGACAGCTTAACACCGAATATCCAAGCCTTACTGGCTATGTCACGCGATATATATGTAAAACCAGTACTTAAATACCGCAAAATATCTCAAAAGTGGTTCACTGTAATTTACATAATATAAGAGATGGAATATCTTTTGCATGAATTTATAATAAGTCTAATAAAAAAAGATAAAAACTAACAAAGAAAAATCATATACCCTAAACATATGTCTGATAAAGAAAAGTTTTAAAATTCTCCCTAAAGAGATTATAATCATTAATTAAGCAAATGTTATTGCGCAAGGTTTTCCAAAGTTTGGCAGCCTGAAATGCCCGCAAAGAATTAAATACTCTCTTTGATCTCATTCCTTTAAAAGTTGGAAAATCCAATCTAGTCAATACACGCAGCCTTACGCTTTCCTTATACTACCAAGAACCTTATAGAAACACAGAAAAATGAAGGCCGATAAAGACCGTGTGGCCTATCCAGTCAGCCCATCCAAGCCATCCACTCTCCCTGTCACTCCCTGAGAGATCCTATGGACTTGTCCCAAGCTCTCTTGAATTCAGATGCTGTTTTCATCTCCCCCACTTTCACCAGGAGGCCATTCCACAAACTCATCACCCTTTCTGTGAAGACGTATTTCCTCAGGTTACTTCTGAATCTGTCCCCTCAACCTATGACCCCTCATTCCAGAGCTTCCTTTCAAGTGAAAGAGACTCGGCTCCTGTGCATTTATGCCGCATAGGTATTTAAATGTCTCTCCTCTCTTGCCTTTCTTCCAAAGTATACATATTGAGATCTTTAAGTCTCTCCATATGCTTTATGACAAAGACCACTGGCCACTTTAGTAGCCGCCTTCTGGACCGACTCCATCCTGTTTTTATCTTTTTGAAGGTGCATCTCCAAAATTGTACACAATATTCTAAATGTGGTCTCACCAGAGTCTTATACAGGGGCATCATCACCTCCGTTTTCCTATTGGCCGTTCCTCTCCCCATGCACCCAAGCATCCTTCTCGCTTTACCCATTGCCTTTTTCTACCTGTTTGGCCACCTTAAGATCATCACATATGATCGCTCCCAAGTCCTGCTCCTCTTTCCATGCTCAAAGGTTCTTCACCTTTGTTTTGGGGCCACCTAAGGCAATATCAGCCAGATGAAACAAGTCACAGTGTCAGATATTCAGACCACGGGAGGGACCAGCCTAAAACTGAGCCCAGACAGGCCTTATATGTATAGCACAAACTTGTATTAGAAACCAGCCCAATAAGGAGGGATCATGGCAGAGCAGCAGAGCCTGAACCCGACTCCATTCTCAGCTTAATCAAAGACTGGAGGATGAAAAGCCATTCGTTTATTATTATTATTTATTGCATTTGTATCCCACATTCCCCCACCTATTTGCAGGCTCAATGTGGCTTACATAGATTTGTTAACATTGTCATTGCAGGATATCAGATACAGTTAGTAATGTGTAGCGATTAGGAAGGGAAGATAGAGGAAGGGAGAGAGTGGTTAGGGTAGTTATAGGCGTTCATAATTGAGTGGGTTGGTGAGGTGACTTCTTGAGGCTATAGGTTCTCATTGTAGGCCTTGTTGAAGAAGTATGTCTTCAGAGATTTATAGGAGAGAAATGAGATTCACTTACCGAAGAGAAGCTGAAGGAAGAGCTGTCAGCTGGAATAGGGAGCCCTGGCACTGGGGATCTTTTATACAGACAGGACCTGGTACAAGGTGGCCCCATGATTCTAGTCCTACATTCCAACTGTGACTAACGGCAGGAGCTATGTCCTGAAATTGAGAGTGAGGTCATCTAATTAGCATTGACATCTTATCTGAGCAATACAACAATCAAGAAAAATAATTACTCTCAAGTTCATTCTGTACAATCTTGTCAGAGAATGTCCTCAATTCTTGTGTCCCCACCACAGTTTCCAGGGTCCCCAGACCCCTTCCAGTATCAGTCTCAGAGAGAAGAATAAGAGACAGAGAACTCATCCTCATGCAGTTCCTTTGTCTCCTCTAGCTCTGTCCTGGGTCCCCAGACCCCTGACCAAGATCAGTCAGAGACATTTTAGGGACAGAGAACTCATCCAGTTCCTGTGACCTCCACCAGCAGGTCTCCAGTGCCCCCAGACTCCTGCCAAGATACTACTACTACTTACCATTTCTATAGCGCTATTAGACATACACAGCACTGTATACTGAACGTGTAAGACATAGTCCCTGCTCGACAGAGATAACAATCTAATCAAGACAGGCAGGACAAATAAGGGATAAAGGAATTACTTAAGGTGGGAATTACAAAACAGACAAGGCTACTGAACAAGAGAATAGGAGTTAGGAGTTAAAAGCAGCCTCAAAGCTTTTAGCTTAGATTTGAATACGGCCAGAGACGTACTGACTCAGGAAGTCTATTCCAGGCATACCTTGCAGCAAGATCAACGGAACGGAGTCTGGAGTTTGCAGTGGAGAAGAAGGGTACAGATAAGAGAGATTTATCCAATGAACGGAGCTCCAGGGGAACAGTGTAGGGAAAGATAAGAGAGGTACTGAGGAGCTGCAGAGTGAAGGCACTTGTAAGTCAATAAGAGGAGTTTCAACTGTATGCGGAAACTGATAGGAAGCCAGTGAAGTGGCTCGAGGAGAGGGCTAATATGAGCATAATGACCCTGGCGGAATATTAGTTGTGCAGCAGAATTTTGAACAGATTGAAGACGAGAGAGATGGCTAAGTGGGAGACTTGTGAGAAGCAAGTTGCAGTAGTCTAACCGAGAGGTGATAAGAGTGTGGATAAGGGTTTTGGTACTGTGCTCAGAAAGGAAAGGATGAATTTTGGTGATATTATAGAGAAAGAAATGACAGATTTTAGCAGTTTGTTGGATATGTGCAGAGAAAGAGAGAGAAGTCAAAGATGACCCCAATGTTACGAGCTGATGAGACAGAGAGGACGAGAGTGTTCTCCACAGAGATATGGAATGGGGGAAGAGGAGAGGTGGGTTTAGGGGGAAAGATAAGAAGCTCAGTCTTGGTTATCAGGGCTGCCAAGAGACAGAGCTGGGCTCAGAGCACAGCTGTCAATGGCCCCCCCCCCCCCCACCTCAGGATGCAGCCACTGGGCCTCTCCCCACTCAGGATGCAGCTGCTGGGCTACCCCACCCACACTTGAGATGCGGCCGCTTCTGCTGTCCCTCACTCACTCTTGGGCTGCCACCAGATCCCAGCACTGGGCTCCCCCTTGGAGGCTGGGGAGGAGCTGAAGCACTGATGTGGGAGGCCCTGCCCCCTACGTCAGTGCATCTGCTCCCCCTGGCCTTCAAGGGGGGCCCGGCATCGTGGTCTGTCTCTCACCTGCTCCAATGTGCCAGGACTGGTTCCCGATAGGAGCAGAAGAGGGACAGACCCTGGGGCCCGGTGCTGGGCCCCCCCTGGAGACCAGACCTGGGGAATTTTGCCCCCCCCCCCCCTTTCAGTGGCCCTGTTGGTTATGTTTAGTTTTAGATGGTGGTGAGACATCTAGACAGCAATGTCAGACAGGTAGAGACTTGGGCTTGGATTCCTGCTGAAATTTCTGGTGTGGAGAGATAGATTTGGGAGTCATCAGCATAAAGGTGATATTGAAAACTATGGGAAGAGGTCACAGCACCAAGGGAAGAAGTATAGATGGAGAAAAGAAGAGGTCCTAAGACAGAGCCCTGAGGTACACCCACTGATAGTGGGATAGAAGTGAAGGAGGATTCACCAGAACGTATACCAAAAGTGCGATGGGAGAGATAAGAAGAAAACTAAGAAAAAGAACAGTGCCCCAAAATCCAAGTGAGGACAGCATATCAAGGAGTTCAACAGTGTCAAAAGCAGCAGATAGATTGAGAAGGATGAGGACAGAATAGAGACCTTTTGATCTGGCCAGTAACAGGTCACTGGAGACT
This sequence comes from Microcaecilia unicolor, assembly GCF_901765095.1. NCBI lineage: Eukaryota > Metazoa > Chordata > Amphibia > Gymnophiona > Siphonopidae > Microcaecilia > Microcaecilia unicolor. Next base: position 36,979,564 of record NC_044044.1, read on the forward strand.
TTAGCAAGGGCTGTTTCAGTTGAATGTAGAGGGCGAAAGCCAGATTGAAGTGGATCAAGGATAGCTTGAGATGAAAGAAAGTCAAGACAACGGCAGTGAACAGCACGTTCAAGTAGCTTGGACAAAAAAGGGAGGAGGGAGATGGGGCAATAGTTGGAAGGGCAGGTAGGGTCTGATGAACATTTTCTGAGGAGTGGTTTGAAGGCATCAGGAACAGTTGCAATGGAAAGTGAAAGATTGAGGATATGACAGATAGAAGGGAGTACAGCTGCTGGGTCTGAATCGTGAGTTCAGTATGGTACTTCGGTGGCCCTTCGATTAGAATACAGCTGTGGGGATCTGAATCATGAGTCTTCCTGTAGATTTATGTTTAATGAGTGGTTATTATTCTTTTCACAAAGCTTTGAAGACTCATCTTTGTAATTCCTGATCTTTTGTATTAGTATTTTTACTTTCATTTTATCTGACCTTAAATCTTAAATTGTGGTAGTTGGCAGCTGACAAATCCTCTATAACATAATATAACATAACATGGGTTTGCCAGAGACTTAAATCCCAGACAATATGGGGAGAGATGGTGGTGGCAGAGGGAGGGGGGGGGGGGGGGGGGGGGGTTAGTACTCTGAGGACACCATGATGTAAATATTCTCAAAGGAAGGATAGTTTAACCCCCTGCCATGGTTCAGGTTTAGTTTAATAAATTTTCTATACTCACATTCTGGGGAACCATCAGGACACTTTACAATATGAAAGTAGAGAGGTGTGGTAACCTTCGAAAGCTAATCAAGAAATGTATTAAGTTATGTCCAATAAAAAAAGGTATCATCTTATTTTCTTTTCCATGTTTTGTTTTGTTTGATTTCTATTGATAACCTACAATATGAAATATATTGTAAAATAAATTCTAATCAATGTAAAGACAGTACAAATGTTAAGAAATGATCCAGAGTCCCTGGTTCTGGTACTGATGCAAGTGTATTGATTAGACCATTAGACTTGTGACCTGAACTATGTACACTTGTACTTCAGCAGTATCTCTGCAATTATTCTCATTCCTTGTAACATCTAATGATGAATCATACACACTTACTCCTGACCTTATCCAAGAATGAGAGTTTGTCATGCTGGAAGTGCGAGAAGAAGGAATGCAAATCCATACTCACCCCTGACACACATTACACATACCACCCTCCACTACACACCCACATTCACACATTCACAGCTCCCCCGACACCTACAATCCCACCTCCCCACACACACAAAGTCTATCCCCTACACATATAAGCACACAGACACACACATTCATCCCCACCTCCACCCTCCACAACACACCCACATTCACAGCTCCCCCGACACCTACAATCCCACCTCCCCACAGACGCAAAGTCTATCCCCTACACATATAAGCACACAGACACACACATTCATCCCCACCTCCACCCTCCATACACACCTATAATTCTTCATCTCCCCACATAACGGAACCAACGTAGGATGGAGCTATTCTAGACCTAGTGCTTACAAACAATGTTTCTGATATTACGGTGTGAGATCGTTTGGCATCTAGATAGACATCACCGAATGGTTCGATATTAAGACAAAGGAGGAGAGGGCTTATTCGAGATTGAAGGTCCTAGATTTCAAAAGAACTAACTTTGCTGAGATGGTGGAATTTCTCAAGGAAGAGTTAATTGGTTGGGAACAACTGAAGGAAGTAGAACAGCAGTTGGCAAAACTGAAAGGAGCCATCTTAAAGGCGACAATCTCTATGTTAGAAAATTACATACAACAGAGGAAAAGAAGACCACGCTGGTTCTTGAACATAGTAGCTGAAAAGGTAACGGAAAGACGATTAGCCTTCATACGTTACGAGAGGACTCAGAAAGAAGAAGAAAGCTAAAAATACATGGAAAAACTAAGAGAAGCTAGAAAAGTTGTCAGGAAAATGAAGAGGCAAATGGAAGAAAAGATAGCCAACACGGTAAAATTAGGGGCAAGACATTTTTCATATATATAAATGACAGGAGGAAGTGCCATAATAGCATGCTGAGGGGGAGAAATATGTAGAAGCTGATAAGGATAAAGCTGATCTGCTTAACAATTACTTCTGTTCTGTGTTCACGGATGAAAGGCCGGGGGTAGGACCGGCAGAAAACAAATGCAATTGGGGATGGATGTATGGTAGACCAGGACCGATTCTCAGAAGACTGTGTTCGTGAGGAGCTATTGAAAACCCACCTCTTCGAGAAAAGCTATGGCAAGAATCAAAACATATGAAGTCCTTACGCACTAACAGAGATAGGGCAATACACTCTCTTCTGATCTCTCTTCCCCTTATTCTCACCACACTTAAAACTCTACCCACAGATGGAACTGTTATACCCTAATGTTCTCTCGCCATTGTTCTATCGCCGATCACTTCCCCATTGTTACATTCTACTGTTCCATTCCCAAACTATGTTTGACTTTGACTTGTTTTCCCAAAATATGTTTGACTTCGACTGTCTTCCCATAACTCTTCTCAATATAACCCATAACCATATTGTAACCAATGTAATTCCATGACTCACAATGTATTGTAAGCCACACTGAACCCTCAAATAGGTGGGAAAATGTGGGATACAAATGCAATAAATAAAATAAATAAAGCTAGCTAAGTTAAAAGTAGGCAAAGTGATGTGGCCCTGATGGGATACATCCAACGGTAATAAAGGAACTCGGGGAGGTTCTGGCTGTTTGACCTCTTCAAAGATTCCTTACATTGGAGTGGTCCTGGAGGAGTTCAGAAGGGCAGATGTAGTCCCCCTGCATAACAGCGGAAGTAAGGAGGAGGTTGGGAATTACAGACCTCGGTGGTGAATAAAGTAATGAAAATATTTTCAAAAGCAGAGGATTGTGAGGTTTCTCAAATCGAATAGCCTGTAGGACCTGAGGCCCCATGGTCAGCAAGTCTCTCCTCATACATCTTGAAACACAAATGGAAAGGCCGGCAGGATCCGAGGCAGCAGGATTTCACTAGAGACAGGTCATGTCAGACAAATCTGATTGATTTCTTTGACTGGGTGACCAAACAATTAGATGTGGAAGGGGTGCTAGATGTGATGTACTTGGATTTTAGCAAAGCCTTTGACACGGTTCCACGTAGGCGACTGATAAATAAACTGAGTGCCCTCGATATGGAACCTAAAGTGACTGACTGGATTAAAAACTGGTTAAATGGAAGGAGACAGAGGGTAGTGGTAAATGGAGCTTGCTCTGAGGAAAGGGATGTTATCAGTGGTGTACAGCAGGGGTCCATCCTTGGGCCGGCTCTTTTTAACATCTTTGTGAGTGATACTGCGGAAGGAATGTCTGATTACGTTTGTCTCTTTGCGGATGATACCAAACTCTGTAATAAGGTGGACACCCCAGAGGGAGTGGATGACATGACGAAGGAACTAGTGAATCTTGAAGAAGGATCCAATGATTGGCAACTAAGACTTAATGATGCAAAATGCAGGGTCATGTACTTGGTTACAAGAATCCAAGGGCATGGTACAATATAGGGGGTGAAGTGCTTCTGCGTACGAAAGAACAATGGGAGACTTGGAGGGTAATTGTGTCTGATGACCTTAAGGAGGCCAAACAGATAGAAAAGGTGATGGTTAAAGGCATGGCACTGCCTCTAGAGTAATGTATAATGCTGACACTGGTCCTGGCAAGGGGTCTGGGGACCTGTGACACAGCTAGAGGGGACAGAGGAAACGAATAAGTTCTCTGTCCCTACAACTTCTCTCTGAGACTGAGCATGGCAGGGGTCTGGGGACAAAGGACACAGCTAGAGGGGACACAGGAAACGAACAAGTTCTCTGTCCCTACAACCTCTCTCTGAGACTGAGCCTGGCAGGGGTCTGGGGACACTGGAACTGTGATGGGGGCACAGAAATTGGGGAAGTTCTCTGTCTCTGACTAGATTGCACAGGATGAACTTGGGAGTAATTATGCTTCCAAATTGTCACATTGCTCAGGTGAGATGAAAAGGCAAATTGCCTAATTGATGACTCACCATTAATTTGGAGTCATAACTCCTGCCGTTAGTCACAGCTGGAATGTGGGACTAGAATCATGAAGCAACCCCAGTACCAGCCCTCCTGGCTGTATAAAAGATCCCCAAGTGCCAGGGCTCCATATTCCAGCTGACAGCTCTTCCTTCAGCATCTCTTCGGTAAGTACATCTCATTTCTTATAAACGAATGGTTTTTCATCCTCCAGTCTTTGGTTAAGCTGAGAATGGAGTCGGGTACAGGCTGTGCTCTGTCATGATCCCTCCTTATTAGGCTGGTTTCTAATACAAGTCTACCTCAGTATTGGGCTGGTTCCCAAAAAGTAGACATATTTCTCATAGCTGATGTCCAGGTATAACAACTTCTTTCCCAATTGTACCTCACTAAATTATTTTAATTGGCTTTTCACCAAGGAACTTGTACTAACCTTTTTTGAATTCCTTCATGTCAGTCAGTTGCCTTTATCACTACTCTCTTCATCCTTCCCCCTCTTCCTCTCCATGCTCCCTTTTCTCTTTCTTACTTTTTCTCTCCCTTTTCATTTATGGTTTCCAAATACCGAGTTATTCAATGGCCAGGCTAGTTGCTGGCAGATCCCTTAAACAGTCAAGGGAAAACCCCATTATTTTTCCTTGTTGTGGTCCTTCTCTTCCCCCTCCTGGGTTCAGCCAGTGTCTCCTCTCCCTCTCCTTCTGCCCACCCCCCTTCAGTCCAGTGTCTCCCTCTTATCCTCCCCCCCCCCACCATCCTCCAAACTTGTCTTGATCACCAGTAGTAGCAGAGATTAAATCAGACTTCCTCAAGCCAGGCTTTCCTCTTCCATGTCCCACTTCTTCTGATGGTAACTTCCTGATTCTGCGCAGGTGGCACATAGTAAAAAGGGAAGGCCATGATGCCAGCTAGAGAAAGTTTGCCTTATTCTCTGCCACTGCAGGTGTTCTAGGGAAGTTTGGTTTACTGGGGATGTGCTAGATCTAAGGGAAGGGGGCAGGAGGGGGGAGATGGAGATTTGCTGGACCTAGGGACAGGAAGATGGAGTTGTGCTGGACCTGGGCAGGAGGGAGGGATCTCAAGATATACTGAGGAGGGAGGCAAGAAGGGAACGAGAAAGAGACTGAACTGAGGTAGGGTAAGGCAGGAGGAAAGACACTGGACCCATGAAGGAAGAGTAGACAATACTTCAGTTGGCAAGCAAAGGGCAGGAAAGAGAGGGAGAGATGCTGGACCTGGGGTGTGGGGTGCAGGAGGGAGGAAACTCAGAGGGAGGGAAAGATCACAGAGAAGAGATGCTAGGCACTAAATAAGCATAGGGACATGGATACAGAAGGGCGATGCTGGAAAAGGGGAAGGACAAGGACAGAGGGGCGATGCTGGACAAGGCAAAACAAGGACACAGAAGGAAGATGCTGAATATAAGGGGAGGATAGAGATTGTAGGGGGGGGGGGGCAGAATGGCAGAAGGGTACAACAGTAAGTATAGAAGCCAACTTTTCAAAATAATTGGGGGTGCGAAACCCAATGGAAATTACCTCCTCTGGACACTGTCAAGGAGTTTGCCCAATATTGGGGGTGCTCATCTGGACATAAGAATTGAAATACCTAAATCGTGCCAACACTCCATGCTACTAATCCCAGGGCAAGCAGTAGCTTCCCCATGTCTGACTCAATAGCAGACTTTGGACTTTTCCTCCAAGAACTTGTCCAAACTTTTTAAAACCCAGATACGCTAACTGCTGTTACTGTATCCTCCGGCAAAGAGTTCCAGAGCATAACTGTTGGTTGAGTGAAAAAATATTTCCTTCTATTTGTTTTAAAAGTATTTCCATGTAACTTCCTTGAGTGTCCCCTAGTCTTTGTACTTTTGGAATGAGCAAAAAAATCGATCTACTCATTCTATACCACTCAGGATTTCATAGACCTCAATCATATCTCCCCTCATCCGTCTCTTTTCCAAGCTGAAGAGCTCTAACTCTTTAGCATTTCCTCATATGACAGGAGTTCCATTTCCTTTATGACAGTAGGTGTGGCAAGGGGCTTGGGGTGGGGAATGGAATGGGACAGGTTTTGGGTACATTTCTGTCAAAAAGTTGACAACCTTAGTTCCATCTTCCAGAGTCCCTGTCTCTTTTCTTCAGTACCCTCTTCCCTCTCTCAGTTCCCCACCCTACCTCTTACCTATTCTGTCCTCATCCTCACACCTCACTTTTCACTTTCCTTCCCCGCCTCTTTCTCCTTCCTCTTCCTCTTCCCTTTGTTCCTTCTCTACTACCTTTGCTTGAATTGAAAGACAGAAACCTTTTATTTTCTCCAGTAAAATAACTGATTGAGTAGAGCCCCCTGTAACAGGGAGAATAATCTTGTATCCTTCCCTTCTCTCTGCAGGCGAGAAATATACCAGAAAAATGCCACACCACCACGGCCACCCAGAGGAGCACCAGGGTGCATCTAAAAACCCAAACCAGTGCAGAACCCACATCCAGTGCAAGAAGAACCAGTGAAGAAACCAGAACAGCCCAAATCACCCTGCAGCAAATCTGCTCATGTTCCAGAGAAGCAACAAGAGGCATCTAAGAACCCAAAACCAGTACAGCACCCACATCCAGTGCAAGAAAAAGCCAAAGAACCAGTGAAGGAACCAGAACATCCCAAATCACCCTGCAGCAAATCTGCTCATGTTCCAGAGAAGCAACAAGAGGCATCTAAGAACCCAAAACCAGTACAGCACCCACATCCAGTGCAAGAAAAAGCCAAAGAACCAGTGAAGGAACCAGAACATCCCAAATCACCCTGCAGCAAATCTGCTCCCGTTCCAGAGAAGCATCAAGAGCCATCTAAAAACCCCAAACCAGTGCAGCACCCACATCCAGTGCAAGATATAGCCAAAGAACCAGTGAAGGAACCAGAACATCCCAAATCACCCTGCAGCAAATCTGCTCATGTTCCAGAGAAGCATCATGAGCCATCTAAGAACCCAAAACCAGTGCAGGATCCAAAACCAGTGCAAGAAAAAGCCAAAGAACCAGTGAAGGAACCAGAACATCCCAAATCACCCTGCAGCAAATCTGCTCCTCTTCCAGAGAAGCATCAAGAGCCATCTAAAAACCCCAAACCAGTGCAGCACCCACATCCAGTGCAAGATATAGCCAAAGAACCAGTGAAGGAACCAGAACATCCCAAATCACCCTGCAGCAAATCTGCTCATGTTCCAGAGAAGCATCAAGAGCCATCTAAAAACCCCAAACCAGTGCAGGAAAAGCCCAAAGACCTAGTTAAGGTTCCAGTGCCAGAGAAGCCCAAAGTTCCATGTGGCAACCCTGTTCCTACTCCAGCACATCCACAAGAACCATCCAAGGAACCAAAACCAGGTCAAGAAAAGTCAAAGCAGCCTTCGAAGTAATGAGCTCCTGCAAAGCCCAGGGAGCCCCAGTCATGTGCTCAGTTACTCAGAAGATCTTTCTAGCACATGGCCAAACCAAACACCTTGGATGCTTCCCAGCTCTGCCCATTGCTTTATCTCCTTAACAGTGTCAGTAAAGATTCTGTGCGTTTAAGCTACTGTCACACCGCTTTCCAAACTCCTCAACAGCCTGTCCCCCCCCCCCCCCCCCGCACACACACACCTCCCCGGTGAAGGTAGAATGGGGAAGAGGGAGAGGTGGAGTTGATGGCAGGTTGAGGAGAAGAGGAGAAACTCAAGCTTCCACCCAAGTTCTCTAATGCGATTCAACACGACAGCCAGAGAACATATCCACGCATGTTGGCATGAAATGTAACTAGATCTGGAAATCTCTCTTGTTCCTCTGATCCCTCTCCACTGATGGACACATTATCACTTTGCTCACTGAAGCCTTTGTGTAATCTTGCTTAAACCAAAACAATGCTGTAAACTGAATGAACAGTGATGCTCCACTCTTGACCTCTGAGAGAAAAGCTACAACTGTAAAGAATTACTCAATAAAGCATTGAAAAGATATCTTTCCACTTGGGTCTCATTTCTGTCTATGACTTGTGTGTCAGCATTGAGATTTATTCTGGCATGAACAGAGGTGTTTTCTCTCAATTTATTATCCATATATCAGCAGGAAATTGTGCCCTACACCATGACCCCCTACTGGATTCTGCAGCAAACTCTAGAAATGCACCTTAGATGCTGGCTACATAGATCTGTTAGATTTCCCAGCTGGTAATATGCACAGCTTTTGGAGAATGGCCTAAAGCTTTCCATTTAAAGGAGGGTAGGATTAGAGCAGAGGTTCCCAAACCAGTCCTGGGGACCCCAAGCCAGTCAGGTGCTCCAGATATCTACAATACATTTTCATCAGATCAATTTCAATGCAGGGCATGCACATTTCTGTCATGCATATTCATTGTGGATATCCTGGAATATCTCTCTATTTGGAGGGTCCCAGGGCACGTCTGGGGGCCACTGGATTACAGGCATAGTGGCCAGGGACCAGAAGTCATGGGAAGAGCCGTGATATTCACTCCCTCTAGGATTCTACCCCAAGAGTTCTTCTGGGTGGTAGCACATATTATCTCTTCCGATGACTTACTGTAATTAAAATAATTTATTCTTGCCATCTAACGATGAATCACATTTACTTCTTACTTAATATGAGGATGAGAGTTTGTAATGTTTGAATGACTACAGACGTAATGCAACCACATACTCATCTTTCCACATACACACACCAACACACCTAAAACCCATTCCACACACATTTACTACCCCCAGCTACCTACACATATAATCACACTCCCCACAAACATACATACACCAAGACACCTACAAACCATTCCACACCAACACATTTACAACCCTCTCCTCCCTACACATATACTCACATGAACCACATACATACACACGCCAACACACATCTAAAACCCCTTCTGCACTCAAATATTACAACCCCCTCCTCCCTGCACATATAACTGCACGAACATACATACAACACACCTACAAACTATTGCACACTAACACATTTACAACCTCCTCCTCCCTACACATATACTCACAACCCACATACATACACACACCAACACAAATCTAAAACCCCTTCTGCACTCATATATTTACAACCTTCTCCTCCCTACACATATAACCACACTCCCCACAAACATACATACAACACACGTACAAACCATTCCACACTAACACATTTACAACCTCCTCCTCCCTACCCATATACTCACACGCTCTACATACATACACACGCCAACACACATCTAAAACCCCTTCGCACCCAAATATTTACAACCCCCTCCTCCCTACACATATAACCACACCCCCCATGAACATACATACAACACACCTACAAACCATTCCACATCAATACTTTTACAACCCCCTCCTCCCTGCACATATAACTCCACGAACATACATACAACACACCTACAAACTATTGCACACTAACACATTTACAACCTCCTCCTCCCTACCCATATACTCACAACCCACATACATACACACACCAACACAAATCTAAAACCCCTTCTGCACTCATATATTTACAACCTTCTCCTCCCTACACATATAACCACACTCCCCACGAACATACATACAACAAACCTACAAACCATTGCACACTAACACATTTACAACCTCCTCCTCCCTACACATATGCTCACACGCTCTACATACATACACACGCCAACACACATCTAAAACCCCTTCGCACCCAAATATTTACAACCCCCTCCTCCCTACACATATAACCACACCCCCCATGAACATACATACAACAAACCTACAAACCATTGCACACTAACACATTTACAACCTCCTCCTCCCTACACATATGCTCACACGCTCTACATACATACACACATCAACACACATCTAAAACCCCTTCTGCACCCAAATATTTACAACCCCCTCCTCCCTACACATATAGCCCCACGAACATACATACAACACACTTACAAACCATTCCACACCAACACATTTACAACCTCCTCCTCCTTACACATATACTCACACGCTCTACATATGTACACACATCAACACACTTCTAATACCCCTGCTGCATTCAAATATTTACAACCCCCTCCTCACTACCCATATACTCACAACCCACATACATACACACACCAACACAAATCTAAAACCCCTTCTGCACTCATATATTTACAACCTCCTCCTCCCTACACATATGACCACACTCCCCACGAACATACATACAACACGCCTACAAACCAGTCCACACTAACACATTTACAACCTCCTCCTCCCTACCCATATACTCACACGCTCTACATACATACACACGCCAACACACATCTAAAACCCCTTCGCACCCAAATATTTACAACCCCCTCCTCCCTACACATATAACCACACCCCCCATGAACATACATACAACAAACCTACAAACCATTGCACACTAACACATTTACAACCTCCTCCTCCCTACACATATGCTCACACGCTCTACATACATACACACATCAACACACATCTAAAACCCCTTCTGCACCCAAATATTTACAACCCCCTCCTCCCTACACATATAGCCCCACGAACATACATACAACACACTTACAAACCATTCCACACCAACACATTTACAACCTCCTCCTCCTTACACATATACTCACACGCTCTACATATGTACACACATCAACACACTTCTAATACCCCTGCTGCATTCAAATATTTACAACCCCCTCCTCACTACCCATATACTCACAACCCACATACATACACACACCAACACAAATCTAAAACCCCTTCTGCACTCATATATTTACAACCTCCTCCTCCCTACACATATGACCACACTCCCCACGAACATACATACAACACGCCTACAAACCAGTCCACACTAACACATTTACAACCTCCTCCTCCCTACCCATATACTCACACGCTCTACATACATACACACGCCAACACACATCTAAAACCCCTTCGCACCCAAATATTTACAACCCCTCCTCCCTACACATATAGCCCCACGAACATACATACAACACACTTACAAACCATTCCACACCAACACATTTACAACCTCCTCCTCCTTACACATATACTCACACGCTCTACATATGTACACACATCAACACACTTCTAATACCCCTGCTGCATTCAAATATTTACAACCCCCTCCTCCCTACACATATAACCACAGTCCCCCCGAGTATACATACAACACACCTAGAAACCATTCCATACATTTACAACCCCACCTCCCTACTCATATGGCTTAGCCACTGTTGGAAACAGGACACTGGGCTTGATGGACCTTTATCTACTTATTTAATTATCTATTTATTAATTAGCATTTACCACCTTTTTGAAGGAATTCGCTCAAGGCTATGTACAGTAAGAATAAATCAAGCATGAGCAATAGGCAAGTACAGCAGTAAAAATATTGAAATAACTTATAGCAAGCCGCTTAAGGATAAACTATGGGAACTGCCAAAACATTTAGGGGCCCTTTTACTAAAACAAAAACTTGATGTGCGCCAATCCGGAAATACCATCGGCTTAATGCGGGCACCAGCGGCAGTTCCACCTCCAGAGCGTGCCATTTCTGGCGCTACAGAAAATCAGGTCTGATTTAACCCCGCCTGTAACTGGGCAGTGCCAATCACAGCCCAGTTACGCTGGGTTAGCATGGGAACCCTTACCACCACCTCAATTGCTCTTTGTCCTCCCCTTTCTATCACAGAATCCCCAAAGGCGGACTCTCCCCCACCAAGCAATTCACAGGTTCGCCAAGTCCCACTGTAAACTGGATACATGCCCCAACTACCTAATAAAATCAGCCCATCAACGCTTCATAGCAGACCTCACATCACACCTAAACTACATACTGCAACATGGATTCTTTCCTAAGGACAAAGGCAACATACTACTCACCCCAATACCTAAAGATTCAAAGAAAAAAGTAAATGAAATCACCAACTTACGCTCGGTAGCATCCATCCCTTTGGTAGTCAAACTGCTGGAAAGAATGGTAACCAAACAACTTACTGACTACTTAAACAAATTCTCAATACTACACGAGTCACAATCAGGATTTCATTCCAACCACAGCACCGAAACAGTAATAATCACTCTCCTAACCAAATTCAAACAAGAAATTGCAACAGGCAAAAATGTACTCCTCCTACAATCCGGCATGTTTAGTGCGTTCGACATGGTAAACCATAAAATATTACTAAACATCCTAGAATACTTTGGAATCGGTGGAAAGGTACTTGGTTGGATCAAGGGTTTCCTGACCACAAGAACATACCAAGTGATATCAATATCACCACCATGGAAACCAGAATGCGGTGTACCCCAAGGTTCACCGCTATCACCGACCCTCTTCAACCTAATGATGACCCCACTAGCCAAATCCACATCCAACCATGGCCTTAACCCCTACATCTATGCAGAGGATGTCATGATATACATCCCGTTCAAACATGATCTAACAGAAATCACAAACAAAATCAAACTCAGCCTGCAAATCATGAACTCTTGAGCGGATGCATTTCAACTAAAAGTCAACGCAGAAAAAACACATTGTTTGTGTTGTATTGTGATGAGAGGATGAGACAAACTCACCACTATAAGTACCTCAGAATACACTCTTCCTGTCTCAGGCAGCCTGAAAATTCTCGGAGTCACAATCAACCGAAACCTTACGCTAGAAAGCCAAGCGAAATTTACAACAAAGAAAATGTTCCACTCAATATGGAAACTCAAACGAGTAAAACCTTTCTTCCCGAGGGAAACATTCCGAAGTCTGGTACAATCAATGGTACTAAGTCACCTAGACTACTGCAATGCAATATACGCCGGATGCAAAAAACAAATTATTAAGAATCTTCAAACTGCCCAAAACACCGCAGCCAGATTCATATTTGGAAAAACGAGATATGAAAGCGCAAAACCCCTACGTGAAAATCTACATTGGCTTCCATTCAAAGAACGAATTGCGTTCAAAATCTGCACCCTGGTTCACAAAATCACTCACAGCGAAGCCCTGATCTACATGGCAGACCTCATAGACCTACCAACCAGAAATGCAAAAAGGTCATCACACACATATCTAAATCTCCACTACCCAAGCTGCAAAGGACTAAAATATAAATCAACATATGCATCCATTTTCTCCTACATAAGCGCTCAACTATGGAACGCACTACCAAACATCATGAAAACAAAGCACGACCTAACAATCCTTCGGAAATTATTAAAAACCAATTTGTTCAAAAAGGCATACCATAACGACCCAACCTAATCACCGGAACCCCACAACACAACGAAACTCATACAAGAACTGAACAAAACTTAACCCTTCCTCCTTGACTACCCAATGTACTCTATCACTTTTTGATCCTTAATGCAATTACCACTCTGTATTTCTCATACCGGAATTGGCGATCACCGTCACGGTATTATGTAAGCCACATTGAGCCTGCAAATAGGTGGGAAAATGTGGGATACAAATGTTATAAATAAATAAATAATGGTCTATGGACTTTTCCTTTAGGAAGCCATCCAAACCTTTTTTTATACTTTTCCAACGAAAGAGGAATCAGGGGCCCCGTCACCTCTCCACAGATACAGAGAAATCAGGGAAACCCCTAAGCTCAATATCACTGGGAAAAACCCCAGACAGTGAAGCTGACATTATTTAAACTTGTACAGGAGGTCAAAGGTCAAATAGTTGTTGTCAAAACCTGAAGTCATAAAAGTAAATCATCCACCACCCACTGATTCACTCCTAATAACCCAGAACCAATTGCTAAAATGCAGAGCTACAAAAATGGTCCAGCAAAATAAAAATATATTTGCACAAAAATATCATCGGATCAGTATGAAACTCATAAAACCCACCACAAAGAGTGTCCCTACTCTGAGATATAATGCCTTTTAAGACAAGGGTTGAATTCTTTATTAGAAAACAAAAGATTATAGAGATTTTTTTTCAAAAAATACTAAAAATATGACAGATTCATCCCTAGTTAGGAAAAACAGTAAGAGCCCTTCCACCTAGTAACGCTGATCATCTAATTCAGGCATTGGAAACTGTAGTATTAAATAATATAACGGCGCTTGAGAAACAAGATAAGAAAAGGATATCTTATGACTAGTGAAGAGAACATTACCTGAGCGTTGAACCATTATTATTAAACCAGCTGACAAAGCAGGTGCAGTAGTAGTTATGAACAGAGATTCATATATTGCAAACGTTAACAGAACATTTTATCATGTGCTCAAAGAGGATTCTACAACAGTATTGAAAAAGGAAATCAAGTCACTAGTGAAAGTAGGCCAAGAAGCCCAATATATTACTCACAAGGAAGCTGGTTTCTTGAAAGTGGAAGAACCAGTTCTTCCAACACAAATCTCTATCCTCCCCTCCAGGTAAGCCAATAGTGTCTGCGTGTGGTTCTCATCTCGAGCCTTTATCCATTTTCATGGATACGTTTCTACGTCCTTACATTAATAAAATTCCATCATATATGTGAGACTCAGCGGACATTATCAACATCCTGAATACCATTATATGTCAAGACAATATGCTTTTACTTAATTTAGATGTAGAAAGTTTCTATACCGATATACCTCAACGAGAAGCAATTGAGATATATTGATGATATTCTTTTGATTAGGAAAGGGACAGTGTGCAACCTAAAAAGGTTTTATATATGGTTAAATACTTTGGATACTAACCTTAAATTCCAAATAAATTATAGTAATACTAGTAAAAAAGGCCCGTTTCTGACACAAATGAAACGGGCGCTAGCAAGGTTTTCCTTGGCTCCCCTGCAGCCACCCATGTCCAGCGACCCTCCTCTCCCCCTGCAGCCACCCATGTCCAGCGACCCTCCTTCTCCCCCTGCAGCTACCCACGTCCAGCGACCCTCCTCTCTCCCCTGCCCCCCTCCAGCCACCCATGTCCAGCAACCCTCCTCTCTCCCCTGCCCCCCCTCCATCCACCCATGTCCAGCGACCCTCCTCTCTCCCCTGCCCCCCCTCCAGCCACCCATGTCCAACGACCCTCCTCTAGACATGGATCAGCTGTGAGGCATGTTTTTCCCCCCGGGTTTTGAAGTTGACATCATAATGGCTACGGTGATGTCAGCCTGATCTACGGAGCCTAGCAGACCAACTCGGAATGAGCCACGGTCCCAGCCAGCAAGTCAGAACGCTGGAGGTGAGAATTATTATATAGGAAGTGCAACAAATTCCAGAGTTTAATTAAACATTGATTGAAGAAATATTTTCTCCAATTCATTTTAAATTTACTAGTTTGTATCTTCATTGCGTGCCCCCTAGTCCTAGTATTTTTGGAAAGAGTAAACAGACACTTCATTTGTATCCGTTCCACTCCACTCATTATTTTATAGACCTTTATCATATCTCCCCTCAGCCGTCTTCTCTCCAAGCTGAGAGCCCCAGCCGTTTCAGCCTTTCCTCATAGGGAAGTCGACCCATCCCCTTTATCATTTTTGTCACCTTTCTCTGTATCTTTTCTAATTCCACTATATCTTCACTCTATTGCCTCTATGATATTAAGTTTTTTCATTTTACTATATTGCTTTACCTTTTTCTTGTTCCTTCTGTTGTGCACTAATATTTGATTATTTCCTCTTTATATATATATATTTCCTCTATATTATATAAAGAGGAAACAATAATCATATTATATATATATCCTGCTTATTTTAGTTCTCATTCAATTCAGATTATTGAATAATACATGAAATTTTATAAATATATATTTTTAAAAGAGTAACTAGGCACGTGCTAGGTGGACAATAAGCCTCTCTCTCTATAAAGTAGGTGGTAAATAGGCATAAACTGGACCGCTACAGACCCATAATGGATCAGCTGTTCATCCCTTTTAAAATATAGTCAAGTAACATTCAAGTCTTTAATTTGTGTAGAAAAATCAAACAAAGCTTTAATGTTACTACTACTACTACTATTTAGCATTTCTATAGCGCTACAAGGCATACGCAGCGCTGCACAAACATAGAAGAAAGACAGTCCCTGCTCAAAGAGCTTACAATCTAATAGACAAAAAATAAATAAAGTAAGCAAATCAAATCAATTAATGTGAACGGGAAGGAAGAGAGGAGGGTAGGTGGAGGCGAGTGGTTACAAGTGGTTACGAGTCAAAAGCAATGTTAAAGAGGTGGGCTTTCAGTCTAGATTTAAAGGTGGCCAAGGATAGGGCAAGACGTAGGGGCTCAGGAAGTTTATTCCAGGCGTAGGGTGCAGCGAGACAGAAGGCGCGAAGTCTGGAGTTGGCAGCAGTGGAGAAGGGAACAGATAAGAAGGATTTATCCATGGAGCGGAGTGCACGGGAAGGGGTGTAGGGAAGGACGAGTGTGGAGAGATACTGGGGAGCAGCAGAGTGAGTACATTTATAGGTTAGTAGAAGAAGTTTGAACAGGATGCGAAAACGGATAGGGAGCCAGTGAAGGGTCTTGAGGAGAGGGGTAGTATGAGTAAAGCGACCCTGGTGGAAGATGAGACGGGCAGCAGAGTTTTGAACCGACTGGAGAGGGGAGAGGTGACTAAGTGGGAGGCCAGCAAAAAGCAGATTGCAGTAGTCTAAACGAGAGGTGACAAGGGTGTGGATGAGGGTTTTGGTAGAGTGCTCAGAAAGAAAGGGGCGGATTTTACGAATGTTGTAAAGAAAGAAACGACAGGTCTTGGCAATCTGCTGGATATGAGCAGAGAAGGAGAGAGAAGAGTCAAAGATGACCCCAATGTTCTTCAAGAGTCCCAACATGGACCATCTTTCGCTGCTCGCTTTGTTAAGGAACCCGAAATACCAGGTTGTATAATCCAATAACACTTTATTTATTTATTTATTTAATTGCATTTGTATCCCACATTTTCCCACCTATTTGCGGGCTCAGTGTGGCTTACAATACATTGTAAATAATGGAAATACGGTTTGTTAATGTGCCGGTCCCTATGAGCAACCAACATGCCTTTCAATAATTAATACCTTCTGCTTTTAGTGTACGTTTTCATGTTTTTCAGAAGATCCCCTGGTCCCAACATGTCTGCATCTCTGTCTTGGTGTTACCTCCAAGATGTTGCCAGCGGCAGAAGCGATCCATCATCACTGCCTGCACTGGACACATAGGCTTCTCTCTGCCATGTCCTGCCAGTGAGGGTTTTAGCTGTGTGGATGTATGTGGGTTGTGTGAGTATATGTGTATGGACATATGTGTTGTAAATGTTTGAGTGCAGAAGGGGTTTTAGATGTGTGTTGGCATGTGTATGTATGTGGGTCGTGTGAGTATATGTGTAGGGAGGAGGAGGTTGTAAATGTGTGTGGAATGGGTTTTAGGTGTGTGTATGTGGAAAGATGAGTATGTGGTTGCATTACGTCTGTAGTCATTCACAGCATGACAAACCCTCCTCCTCATGTTAAGTAAGAAGTAAATGTGATTCATCGTTAGATGGCAAGAATAAATTATTTTAATTACAGTAAGTCATCGGAAGAGATAATATGTGGTACCACCCAGAAGAACTCTTGGGGTAGAATCCTAGAGGGAGTGAATATCACGGCTCTTCCCATGACTTCTGGTCCCTGGCCACTATACCTGTAATCCAGTAGCCCCCAGACGTGCCCTGGGACCCTCCAAATAGATGTTCCAGGATATCCACAATGAATATGCATGACAGAAATGTGCATGCACTGCATTGAAATTGATCTGATGAAAATGTATTGTAGATATCTGGAGCACCTGACTGGCTTGGGGTCCCCAGGACTGGTTTGGGAACCTCTGCTCTAATCCTACCCCCCTTTAAATGGAAAGCTTTAGGCCATTCTCCAAAAGCTGTGCGTATTACCAGCTGGGAAATCTAACAGATCTATGTAGCCAGCATCTAAGGTGCATTTCTAGAGTTTGCTGCAGAATCCAGTAGGGGGTCATGGTGTAGGGCACAATTTCCTGCTGATTTATGGATAATAAATTGAGAGAAAACACCTCTGTTAATGCCAGAATAAATCTCAATGCTGACACACAAGTCACAGACAGAAATATGACCCAAGTGGAAAGATATCTTTTCAATGCTTTATTGAGTAATTCTTTACACAGTTGTAGCTTTTCTCTCAGAGGTCAACAGTGGAGCATCACTGTTCATTCAGTTTACAGCATTCTTTTGGTTTAAGCATTATTACACAAAGGCTTCAGTTAGCAAAGTGATAATGTGTCCATCAGTGGAGAGGGATCAGAGGAACAAGAGAGATTTCCAGATCTAGTTACATTTCATGCCAACATGCGTGGATGTGTTCTCTGGCTGTCCTGTTGAATCGCATTAGAGAACTTGGGTGGAAGCTTGAGTTTCTCCTCTTCTCCTCAACTTGCCATCAACTCCACCTCTCCCTCTTCCCCATTCTACCTTCACCGGGGAGGTGGGGGGGGGGGGGGAGGACAGGCTGTTGAGGAGTTTGGGAAGCGGTGTGACAGTAGCTTAAACGCACAGAATCTTTACTGACACTGTTAAGGAGATAAAGCAATGGGCAGAGCTGGGGCGCATCCAAGGTGTTTGGTTTGGCCATGTGCTAGAAAGATCTTCTGAGTAACAGAGCACATGGCTGGGGCTCCCTGGGCTTTGCAGGAGCTCATTACTTCGAAGGCTGCTTTGACTTTTCTTGACCTGGTTTTGGTTCCTTGGATGGTTCTTGTGGATGTACTGGAGTAGGAACAGGGTTGCCACATGGAACTTTGGGCTTCTCTGGCACTGGATCCTTAACTAGGTCTTTGGGCTTTTCCTGCACTGGTTTTGGGTTCTTAGATGCCTCTTGTTGCTTCTCTGGAACATGAGCAGATTTGCTGCAGGGTGATTTGGGATGTTCTGGTTCCTTCACTGGTTCTTTGGCTTTTTCTTGCACTGGATGTGGGTGCTGCACTGGTTTGGGGTTTTTAGATGGCTCTTGATGCTTCTCTGGAACGGGAGCAGATTTGCTGCAGGGTGATTTGGGATGTTCTGGTTCCTTCACTGGTTCTTTGGCTTTTTCTTGCACTGGATGTGGGTGCTGTACTGGTTTTGGGTTCTTAGATGCCTCTTGTTGCTTCTCTGGAACATGAGCAGATTTGCTGCAGGGTGATTTGGGATGTTCTGGTTCCTTCACTGGTTCTTTGGCTATATCTTGCACTGGATGTGGGTGCTGCACTGGTTTGGGGTTTTTAGATGGCTCTTGATGCTTCTCTGGAACGGGAGCAGATTTGCTGCAGGGTGATTTGGGATGTTCTGGTTCCTTCACTGGTTCTTTGACTATATCTTGCACTGGATGTGGGTGCTGTACTGGTTTTGGGTTCTTAGATGCCTCTTGTTGCTTCTCTGGAACAGGAGCAGATTTGCTGCAGGGTGATTTGGGCTGTTCTGGTTCCTTCACTGGTTCTTCTTGCACTGGATGTGGGTTCTGCACTGGTTTTGGGTTTTTAGATGCACCTTGGTGCTCCTCTGGGTGGCCGTGGTGGGCTGGCATTTTTCTGGTATATTTCTCGCCTGCAGAGAGTAGGGAAGGAAAGAGGAAGGATACAAGATTATTCTCCCTGTTACAGGGGGCTCTACTCAATCAGTTATTTTACTGGAGAAAATAAAAGGTTTCTGTCTTTCAATTCAAGCAAAGGTAGTAGAGAAGGAACAAAGGGAAGAGGAAGGAGAAAGAGGCGGGGAAGGAAAGTGAAAAGTGAGGTGTGAGGATGAGGACAGAATAGGTAAGAGGTAGGGTGGGGAACTGAGAGAGGGAAGAGGGTACTGAAGAAAAGAGACAGGGACTCTGGAAGATGGAACTAAGGTTGTCAGCTTTTTGACAGAAATGTACCCAAAGCCTGTCCCATTCCATTCCCCACCCCAAGCCCCTTGCCACACCTACTGTCATTAAGGAAATGGAACTCCTCTCATATGAGGAAATGCAACGAGGTTAGAGCTCTTCAGCTTGGAAAAGAGACGGATGAGGGGAGATATGATTGAGGTCTATGAAATCCTGAGTGGTATAGAATGAGTAGATCGATTTTTTGCTCATTCCAAAAGTACAAAGACTAGAGGACACTCAAGGAAGTTATATGGAAATATTTTAAAAACAAATAGAAATATTTTTTCATTCAACGAATAGTTATGTTCTGGAAGTCTTTGCTGGAGGATATAGTAACAGCGGTTAGCGTATCTGGGTTTAAAAAAAGGTTTGTACATGTTCCTGGAGGAAAAGTCCATAGTCTGCTATTGAGACAGACATGGGAAGCAACTGCTTGCCCTGGGATTGGTAGCATGGAGTGTTGGCACGATTTGGGTATTTCAATTCTTATGTCCTTATGAGCACCCCCAATATTGGGCAAACTCCTTGACAGTGTCCAGAGGAGGTAATTTCCATTGGGTTTCGCACCCCCAATTATTTTGAAAAGTTGGCTTCTATACTTACTGTTGTACCCTTCTGCCATTCTGCCCCCCCCCCCCTACAATCTCTATCCTCCCCTTATATTCAGCATCTTCCTTCTGTGTCCTTGTTTTGCCTTGTCCAGCATCGCCCCTCTGTCCTTGTCCTTCCCCTTTTCCAGCATCGCCCTTCTGTATCCATGTCCCTATGCTTATTTAGTGCCTAGCATCTCTTCTCTGTGATCTTTCCCTCCCTCTGAGTTTCCTCCCTCCTGCACCCCACACCCCAGGTCCAGCATCTCTCCCTCTCTTTCCTGCCCTTTGCTTGCCAACTGAAGTATTGTCTACTCTTCCTTCATGGGTCCAGTGTCTTTCCTCCTGCCTTACCCTACATCAGTTCAGTCTCTTTCTCGTTCCCTTCTTGCCTCCCTCCTCAGTATATCTTGAGATCCCTCCCTCCTGCCCAGGTCCAGCACAACTCCATCTTCCTGTCCCTAGGTCCAGCAAATCTCCATCTCCCCCCTCCTGCCCCCTTCCCTTAGATCTAGCACATCCCCAGTAAACCAAACTTCCCTAGAACACCTGCAGTGGCAGAGAATAAGGCAAACTTTCTCTAGCTGGCATCATGGCCTTCCCTTTTTACTATGTGCCACCTGCGCAGAATCAGGAAGTTACCATCAGAAGAAGTGGGACATGGAAGAGGAAAGCCTGGCTTGAGGAAGTCTGATTTAATCTCTGCTACTACTGGTGATCAAGACAAGTTTGGAGGATGGGGGGGGGGGGGGGGGAGGATAAGAGGGAGACACTGGACTGAAGGGGGGTGGGCAGAAGGAGAGGGAGAGGAGACACTGGCTGAACCCAGGAGGGGGAAGAGAAGGACCACAACAAGGAAAAATAATGGGGTTTTCCCTTGACTGTTTAAGGGATCTGTCAGCAGCTGGCCTGGCTATTGAATAACTTGGTATTTGGAAACCATAAATGAAAAGGGAGAGAAAAAGTAAGAAAGAGAAAAGGGAGCATGGAGAGGAAGAGGGGGAAGGATGAAGGAAGTTGTGATAAAGGCAACTGACTGACATGAAGGAATTCAAAAAAGGTTAGTACAAGTTCCTTGGTGAAAAGCCAATTAAATAATTTAGTGAGGTACAATTGGGAAAGAAGTTGTTATACCTGGACATCAGCTATGAGAAATATGTCTACTTTTTGGGAACCAGCCCAATACTGAGGTAGACTTGTATTAGAAACCAGACTAATAAGGAGGGATCATGACAGAGCACAGCCTGTACCCAACTCCATTCTCAGCTTATCCAAAGACTGGAGGATGAAAAGCCATTCGTTTATAAGAAATGAGATGTACTTACCGAACAGATGCTGAAGGAAGAGCTATCAGCTGGAATATGGAGCCCTGGCACTTGGGGATCTTTTATACAGCCAGGAGGGCTGGTACTGGGGTTGCTTCATGATTCTAGTCCCACATTCCAGCTGTCACTAACGGCAGGAGTTATGACTCCAAATTAAAGGTGAGTTAACCAATTAGGAAATTTGCCTTTCCATCTCACCTGAGCAATGTGACAATTTGGAAGAATAATTACTCCCAAGTTCATCCTGTGCAATCTAGTCAGAGACAGAGAATTTCCCCAATTCCTGTGTCCCCAGAGCTCAGCCAGTATGAGTCTGAGAGAGAGGTTTTAGGGACAGAGACCTCACCCAGTTCCTGTGTCTCCAGCAGCAGTCTCCAGTGTCTCAGACCTCTTCCAGGATCAGTCTCAGAGAGAGGTTTTAGAGACATTGTCCAGTTCCTTTCTCCCCTCTAGACCCCTTGCCAGAACCAGTGTCAGCATTATACATTACTCTAGAGGCAGTGCCATGCCTATAACCATCACCTTTTCTATCTGTTTGGCCTCCTTAAGGTCATCAGACACAATCACCCCCCCCCCCCACTCTCCTGCTCTTCTTTCGTACACAGAAGCACTTCACCCCCCATATTGTACCATGCCCTTGGATTCTTGTAATCAAGTACATGAGGGTCATGTACTTGGTTACAAGTACATGACCCTCATTTCGTAGGATTAAATCTTAGTTGCCAATCATTGGATCCTTTTTCAAGCTTTGCTAGTTCCTTTCTCATGTCGTCCACATCCTCCATGGTGTCCACCCTATTACAAAGTTTGTTATCAATTGCAAACTGACAAACCTTACCAGACAATCCTTCCGCAATTTCACTCAGAAAGCTATTAAAAAGAACCTTGACTGACCCCTGCTGTACACCACTGATAGCATATCTCTTAACAAGCTTTTAGCCCTGCGATTCACTTTAGGTCACATACCGAGGGCACTCTGTTTATTTATCAGTCGCCTAGGTGGAACCGTGTCAAAGGCTTTGCTAAAATCCAAGTACACCACATCTAGCACCCCTCCCACATCTAATTGTTTGGTCACCCAGTCAAAGAAATCAATCAAATTTCTCTGACATGACCTGCCTCTAGTGAAACCATGGTGCGTCGGGTCCTGCAGGCCATTTGATTTGAGAAACCTCACAATCCTCCGCTTTCGAAGCATTTCCATTACTTTATTCTTCACCGATGTCTGTAACTCCCAACCTCCTCCTTACTTCCGCTCTTGTGCAGAGGGACCACATTCGCCCTTCTCCAGTCCTCTGCTGTTAGACAGTAGAGCCGCAGAACCTCTACGAGTTCCTTTAGTACCGTCGGATGTATCCCATCAGGCCCCATCGCTTTGTCTACTTTTAGCTTAGCTAACTCCTCACAAACACAGTCTTCTGAGAATCGGTCCTGGTCTACCATACACCCATCCCCAATAGCATTTGTTTTCTGCCAGTCCTACCCCCGGCCTTTCATCCGTGAACACAGAACAGAAGTAATTATTAAGCAGATCAGCTTTATCCTTATCAGCTTCTACATATTTCTCCTCCTCAGCATGCTATTATGGCACTTCCTCCTGTCATTTATATATATGAAAAATGTCTTGCCCCCAATTTTACCGTGTTGGCTATCTTTTCTTCCATTTGCCTCTTCATTTTCCTGACAACTTTTCTAGCTTCTCTTAGTTTTTCCATGTATTTTAGCTGTCTTCTTCTTTCTGAGTCCTCTTGTAACGTATGAAGGCTAATCTTCTTTCCATTACCTTTTCGGCTACTATGTTCAAGAACCAACATGGTCTTCTTTTCCTCTTAGTTGTATGTAATTTTCTAACGTAGAGATTGTCGCCTTTAAGTTGGCTCCTTTCAGTTTTGCCAACTGCTGTTCTACTTCCTTCAGTTGTTCCCAACCAATTAACTCTTCCTTGAGAAATTCCCACATCTCGGCAAAGTTAGTTCTTTTGAAATCTAGGACCTTCAATCTCGAATAAGCCCTCTCCTCCTTTGTCTTAATATCGAACCATTCGGTGATGTCTATCTAGATGCCAAACGATCTCACACCATAATATCAGAAACATTGTTTGTAAGCACTAGGTCTAGAATAGCTCCATCCTACGTCGGTTCCGTTATGTGGGGAGATGAAGAATTATAGGTGTGTATGGAGGGTGGAGGTGGGGATGAATGTGTGTGTGTGTGTGCTTATATGTGTAGGGGATAGACTTTGTGTGTGTGGGGAGGTGGGATTGTAGGTGTCGGGGGAGTTGTGAATGTGTGAATGTGGGTGTGTAGTGGAGGGTGGTATGTGTAATGTGTGTCAGGGGTGAGTATGGATTTGCATTCCTTCTTCTCGCACTTCCAGCATGACAAACTCTCATTCTTGGATAAGGTCAGGAGTAAGTGTGTATGATTCATCATTAGATGTTACAAGGAATGAGAATAATTGCAGAGATACTGCTGAAGTACAAGTGCACATAGTTCAGGTCACAAGTCTAATGGTCTAATCAATACACTTGCATCAGTACCAGAACCAGGGACTCTGGATCATTTCTTAACATTTGTACTGTCTTTACATTGATGAGAATTTATTTTACAATATATTTCATATTGTAAAGTGTCCTGATGGTTCCCCAGAATGTGAGCATAGAAAATTTGTTAAACTAAACCTGAACCATGGCAGGGGGTTAAACTATCCTCTTTCTTTGAGAATATTTACATTATGGTGTCCCCACCTCTACCACAAATAAATTGGAGAAGCACAGAAGAAGAATCTTCTATGATGTGGGACCAGTGCTGTGGAATAAAATCCCAAAATGAATTAGAGAAATTAATGTTTTTAGAGATTTTAACAGAGAACTTAAGGCATTGCTAAAGCGGAGGATAGTAACATAGAGGGGCATAATTGAACGGGGGTGCCCATCTCTAGGGATGGCTCCGTAAAGAAGCGTACCCAACCGTATTATCGAAACAAGATGGGCGGCCATCTTTTGTTTCGATAATATGGTCGGGGACGGCCAAATCTAAACATTTGGGCCGCCCTTAGCGATCGCCACCCTTAGAGATGGCCGACATTGGTTTTTGCTGATAATGGAAACTAATGGTGGCCATTTCAAAACCGGTCAAATCCAAGCCATTTGGTCGTGAGAGCAGCCAGCATTTGTAGTGCACTGGTCCCCCTCACATGCCTGGACACCAACCGGGCACCCTAGAGTGCAATGCAGTGGACTTCACAAATTGATCCCAGGTGCATAGTTCCCTTATCTTGTGTGCTGAGCCCTCCAAAACCCACTCCCCACAAATGTACAACACTACCATAGCCCTTAAAGGGTAACGGGCGGCACCTACATGTGGGTACAGTGGATTCTGGGTGGGTTTTGGAGGGCTCCCATTTACCATCACAAGTGTAACAGGTAGGGGGGGGGAATGGGCCTGGATCCGCCTGCCTGAAGTGCACTGCACCCACTAAAAACTGCTTCAGGGACCTGCATAGTGCTGTGATGGAGATGGGTATGATATTTGAGGCTGGCAAAAAAATGCTTTTTCATTTTTTTGGGGTGGGAGGGGGTTGGTGACCACTGGGGGAGTAAGGGGAGGTGATCCTCGATTCCCTCCGGTGGTCATTTGGTCAGTTCGGGCACCTTTTCAAGGCTTGGTCGTGAACAAAAAGGGACCAAGTAAAGTTGGCCAAATGCTCGTCATGGCCGCCCTTCTTTTTTCCATTATCGGCCGAGGACGGCCATCTCTTAACCATGCCCCCGTCCCGCCTTCGGTACACTGCCGACACGCCCCCTTGAACTTTGGCTGTCCCTTCGATGGAAAGCAGTTGAAGCCAGCCAAAATCGGCTTTTGATTCTACCGATTTGGCTGGCCTTGCGAGAAGGACGCCCATCTCCTGATTTGTGTCAGAAGATGGCCGCCCTTCTCCTTCAAAAATAAGCTGGATAGTAACATAGTAGATGATGACAGAAAAAGACCCGCACGGTCCATCCAGTCTTCCCAACAACATAAACTCATATGTGCTACTTTTTGTGTATCATCTACACTCTTGAACTCCTGGTTTTTTACCCACTGCTTTGTTGTATTGTGACTATCCGTGGGACTTCGTTGAGTTCTCCATGTTTGTGGATTCTCTACTATTTTTTGTGTATACCTTACCTTGATTTGTATCTGCCATTTTCAGGGCACAGACCGTAGAAGTCTGCCCAGCACTAGCCCCGCCTCTCACCCACTAGCCCCGCCTCCCACCACCGGCTCTGCCACCCAATCTCCGCTAAGCTTCTGAGGATCCATTCCTTCTGAACAGGATTCCTTTTTGTTTATCCCATGCATTTTTGAATTCCATTACCATTTCCATCTCCACCACCTCCCGCGGGAGGGCATTCCAAGCATCCACCACTCTCTCCGTGAAAAAATACTTACTGACATTTTTCTTGAGTCTGCCCCCCTTCAATCTCATTTCATGTCCTCTCGTTCTTCCGCCTTCCCCTCTTCGGAAAATGTTCGTTTGCGGATTAATATCTTTCAGATATTTGAACGTCTGTATCATATCACCCCTGTTTCTCCTTTCCTCCAGGGTATACATGTTCAGGTCAGCAAGTCTCTCCTCATGCATCCTGTAAGGCAAATCAAAAGGCCAGTAGGACCTGAGGCAGCAGGATTTCACTAGAGACAGGTCATGTCAGACAAATCTGATTGATTTCTTTGACTGGGTGACCAAACAATTAGATGTGGGAGGGGTGCTAGATGTGATGTACTTGGATTTTAGCAAAGCCTTTGACACGGTTCCACGTAGGTGACTGATAAATAAACTGAGTGCCCTCGATATGGAACCTAAAGTGACTGACTGGATTAAAAACTGGTTAAATGGAAGGAGACAGAGGGTAGTGGTAAATGGAGCTTGCTCTGAGGAAAGGGATGTTATCAGTGGTGTACCGCAGAGGTCGGTCCTTGGGCCGGCTCTTTTTAACATCTAGGGGACACAAGATGAAATTAGAATGTGGTAGGTTTAAAACCAATTGGAGAAAGTTTTTCTTTACTCAGCGCGTGGTTAGACTCTGGAACTCATTGCCGGAGAAGGTAGTGACAGCAGCTGGCCTTGCTGAGTTTAAAGGGGGTCTGGACAGATTCCTGAAGGAAAAGTCCATTGATCATTTTGGGATTTTGCCAGGTTCTTGGGGCCTGGATTGGCCGCTGTCGGAGACAGAGTGCTGGGCTTGATGGACCTTTGGTCTTTTCCCAGAGTGGCAGTGCTTATGTTCTTATGTACTTATGAGTGATATTGCGGAAGGAATGTCTGATTATGTTTGTCTCTTTGCGGATGATACCAAACTCTGTAATAAGGTGCACACCCTGGAGGGAGTGGATGACATGAAGAAAGAACTAGTGAATCTTGAAGAAGGATCCAATGATTGGCAACTAAGACTTAATGATACAAAATGCAGGGTCATGGTTACAAGAATCCAAGGGCATGGTACAATATAGGGGGTGAAGTGCTTCTGTGTACGAAAGAACAATGGGAGACTTGGAGGGTAATTGTGTTTGATGACCTTAAGGAGGTCAAACAGGTAGAAAAGGTGACAAAGGCATGGCACTGCCTCTAGTAATGTATAATGCTGACACTGGTCCTGGCAAGAGGTCTGGGGACCTGTGACACAGCTAGAGGGGACAAGGGAACTGGACAAGTTCTCTGTCCCTACAACTTCTCTCTGAGACTGAGCATGGCAGGGGTCTGGGGACAAAGGACACAGCTAGAGGGGACACAGGAAACGAACAAGTTCTCTGTCCCTACAACCTCTCTCTGAGACTGAGCCTGGCAGGGGTCTGGGGACACTGGAACTGTGATGGGGGCACAGAAATTGGGGAAGTTCTCTGTCTCTGACTAGATTGCACAGGATGAACTTGGGAGTAATTATGCTTCCAAATTGTCACATTGATGACTCACCATTAATTTGGAGTCATAACTCCTGCCGTTAGTCACAGCTGGAATGTGGGACTAGAATCATGAAGCAACCCCAGTACCAGCCCTCCTGGCTGTATAAAAGATCCCCAAGTGCCAGGGCTCCATATTCCAGCTGACAGCTCTTCCTTCAGCATCTCTTCGGTAAGTACATCTCATTTCTTATAAACGAATGGTTTTTCATCCTCCAGTCTTTGGTTAAGCTGAGAATGGAGTCGTGTACAGGCTGTGCTCTGTCATGATCCCTCCTTATTAGTCTGGTTTCTAATACAAGTCTACCTCAGTATTGGGCTGGTTCTGGGTACAAGCTGTGCTGTACACAGGATCTGTCCAAGCCTAGACCGAAGGTGTACTGGACCCAACAACTTGTCTCTGAGAGTGGCCAGTCCGGGTCACAAATACTTGGCAGATCCCCAAAAGTAGACATATTTCTCATAGCTGATGTCCAGGTATAACAACTTCTTTCCCAATTGTACCTCACTAAATTATTTTAATTGGCTTTTCACCAAGGAACTTGTACTAACCTTTTTTGAATTCCTTCATGTCAGTCAGTTGCCTTTATCACAACTTCCTTCATCCTTCCCCCTCTTCCTCTCCATGCTCCCTTTTCTCTTTCTTACTTTTTCTCTCCCTTTTCATTTATGGTTTCCAAATACCAAGTTATTCAATAGCCAGGCCAGCTGCTTGCAGATCCCTTAAACAGGCAAGGGAAATGTCATTTTTCTCCTTGTCGTGGTTCTTCTCTCTTCCCCCTACCGGGTTCAGCCAGTGTCTCCCTCTCCTTCTCCCCACCCCCCTCCATCCTTTGAACTTCTCTTCATCACCGGCAGTGGCAGAGATTAAGGCAGAGCCTTCCCTCTACCACATCTCACTTCCTCTGATGCAACTTCCTGATTCTGCACTGGTGGCACATGGCAAAAAGGGAAGGCCCCGATGCTGATCAGAGGAAGTTTGCCTTAATCTCTGCCCCTGCCAGTGTTCAAGGCAAGTTTGGAGTACTGGGGATGTGCTGATCTGAGGGAAGGGGGAGGGAGATGGAGATGTGCTGGTCCTGGGCAGGAGGAACGGATCTCAAGATATACTTCGGAGAGAGGCAAGAGGTGAACGAGAAAGAGACTGAAATGAGGAAGGGTAAGAGAGGAGGAAAGACGCTAAACCCATGAAGGAAGAGTTCTGAAAACTTCAGATTGCAAGGGAAGGGCAGGGGAGTGAGGGAGAGAGGCTGGACTCGGGGTGCGGGAGGGAGGGACATATCACAGAGAAGAGATGCTAGGCATTGAGTAAATAAGCATAGGGACAGGAACACAGAAGGGCGATGCTGGAAAAGGGGAAGGACAAGGACTCAGAGGGGCGATGCTGGACATGGCAACAGAAGGACATAGAGGGAAGATGCTGAATATAAGGGGAGAATAGAGATTTTAAGAGGGCAAATGCTGAACATTGTGGGGAAAGCAAAAGGAAGCACACAGAGAAGAGATGATGGACATTACAAATAGGAACAAGATGGTTGGTGGACATTGAGAGAGAAGAAATATTTTTTGAATGTATTAATGGAAACATGTCAGCTTTGGGAAACATGCATCTCATATCTTGTATTTTAGTTTCTATTTCTCTAGTATTGCTGTATATGCAAGGCTACGTTCTTGAGGTTTACAGTTTTTTTAGCCTTCAAATCTCTATTACTTATCTATGGTCCCTTGTTTCATATTTGCGAAGGGTTTGGCTGTGTTTTGTCTGTGTGGCCAAGGTACAGTACTCTGCTAGCATGTAGAGTCTATGTAGATCTGTGGCAGTCCCGTTTGTTATCTCACTAGCAGGCTTATTTTCGAAAGAGAAGGGCGCCCATCTTCCGACACAAATCGGGAGATGGGCGTCCTTCTCTCAGGGTCGCCCAAATTGGTATAATCGAAAGCCGATTTTTGGCATCCTCAACTGCTTTCCGTCGCGGAGACAACCAAAGTTCACGGGGGCATGTCAGCAGCGTAGCGAAGGCGGGACTGGGGCGTGCTTAAGAGATGGCCATCATCGGCTGATAATGGAAAAAAGAAGGGCGTCCCTGACGAGCACTTTGACGACTTTACTTGGTCCATTTTTTCTTGCGACCAAGCCTCAAAAAGGTGCCCGAACTGACCAGATGACACCGGAGGGAATTGGGCATGACCTCCCCTTACTCCCCCCCCAGTGGTCACCAACCCCCTCCCACCCTAAAAAAAAAAAAAAAAAACTTAATTTTTTTTTTTTTTTGTCAGCCTCAAATGTCATACCCAGCTCCATGACAGCAGTATGCAGGTCCCTGGAACAGTTTTTAGTGGGTGCAGTGCACTTCAGGCAGGCGGACCCAGGCACATCCCCCCCAACTACCTATTACACTTGTGGTGGTAAATGTGAGCCCTCCAAAACCCACCTGAAACCCACTGTACCCACATGTAGGTGCCCCCCATCACCCCTTAGGGCTATGGTAGTAGTGTACAGTTGTGGGGAGTGGGTTTTTTTTTGGGGGGGGGGTTGGGGGGCTCCGCACACAAGGTAAGGGAGCTATGCACCTGGGAGCAGTTTCTGAAGTTGGTGTGCTGGCATGCGAGGAGGACCAGTGGCTGGCTCCTCCTACGACCAAATGCCTTGGATTTGGTCGTTTCTGAGATGGACGTCCTTGGTTTCCATTATCGCTGAAAACCGGGGACGACCATCTCTAAGGACGACCATCTCTAAGGTCGACCTAAATGTTGATATTTGGACATCCCCGACCGTATTATCGAAACGAAAGATAATACGGGTTTCCCCGCCCCTTCACGGAGCCATCCTATGAGGACAGCCCCAGGAAAACTTGGGCGCCCTGTTCGATTATGCCCCTTCACGTGACGTATTGGTGATCTAGGGTCTGGTGTAATATTTTCAGTGCTACTTTTTCACAGTTAGGGTTGTGCTCGTTGAGTGTTAGGAGTTAATGCTGTTATGGTATGGTAAGGTTCTGAGTGTGTTTTCCAGTGAATGGATTGTGTGTAGGCTTTACTGAGGGGACATCAAATCTGTCATATACTTTTAGTTTGTCATAATATCAAACAGGGATTGAGAAATAATAATAGAACATATTCTTCTGAGATGGCAATCCTAGTGCAGACAGTTGATTGTAAGGTGGGGGTGGCAAAAGGGTACAACAGTTAAGTATAGAAGCCAACTTTTCAAGATAATTGGGGATGCCAGATCAAATGGAAATTACCTCCACTGAACACTGTCAAAGAGTTTGCCCAATATTGGGGGTGCTCATAAGGACATAAGAATAGCAATACCCAAATAGTGGAAACGTTCCAGAACCCCTAAGAGAATCAAGATTCCGGAATCCCAAATAGTAGCAACATTCCATATAGAATTTTAAATAGTACCAACATTCCAGAAACCCCTAAGAGTATCAAGATTCCGGAATCCCAAATAGAAGCAACATTCTATGCTACCAATCCCAGGGCAAGCAGTTGCTTCCCATGTCTGTCTCAATAGCAGACTATGGACCTTTCCTCAAGGAACATGTCCAAACCTTTTTTTAAACCCAGATACGCTAACCGCTGTTACTATATCCTCCGGCAAAGACTTCCAGAGCATAACTATTCGTTGAATGAAAAAATATTTCTATTTGTTTTTAAAATATTTCCATATAACTTCCTTGAGTGTCCCCTAGTCTTTGTACTTTTGGAATGAGCAAAAAATCGATCTACTCATTCTATACCACTCAGGATTTCATAGACCTCAATCATATCTCCCCTCATCCGTCTCTTTTCCAAGCTGAAGAGCTCTAACCTCGTTAGCATTTCCTCATATGAGAGGAGTTCCATTTCCTTAATGACAGTAGGTGTGGCAAGAGGCTTGGGGTGGGGAATGGAATGGGACAGGTTTTAGGTACATTTCTGTCAAAAAGTTGACAACCTTAGTTCCATCTTCCAGAGTCCCTGTCTCTTTTCTTCAGTACCCTCTTCCCTCTCTCAATTCCCCACCCAACCTCTTACCGATTCTGTCCTCTTCCTCACACCTCACTTTTCACTTTCCTTCCCCGCCTCTTTCTCCTTCCTCTTCCCTTCCTTCCTTCTTTCCTTCTCTACTACCTTTGCTTGAATTGAAAGACAGAAACCTTATATTTTCTCCAGTAAAATAACTGATTGAGTAGAGCCCCCTGTAACAGGGAGAATAATCTTGTATCCTTCCTCTTTCCTTCCCTACTCTCTGCAGGCGAGAAATATACCAGAAAAATGCCAGCCCACCACGGCCACCCAGAGGAGCACCAAGGTGCATCTAAAAACCCAAAACCAGTGCAGAACCCACATCCAGTGCAAGAAGAACCAGTGAAGGAACCAGAACAGCCCAAATCACCCTGCAGCAAATCTGCTCCTGTTCCAGAGAAGCAACAAGAGGCATCTAAGAACCCAAAACCAGTACAGCACCCACATCCAGTGCAAGAAAAAGCCAAAGAACCAGTGAAGGAACCAGAACATCCCAAATCACCCTGCAGCAAATCTGCTCCCGTTCCAGAGAAGCATCAAGAGCCATCTAAGAACCCAAAACCAGTGCAGCACCCACATCCAGTGCAAGAAAAAGCCAAAGAACCAGTGAAGGAACCAGAACATCCCAAATCACCCTGCAGCAAATCTGCTCATGTTCCAGAGAAGCATCAAGAGCCATCTAAAAACCCCAAACCAGTGCAGGAAAAGCCCAAAGACCTAGTTAAGGTTCCAGTGCCAGAGAAGCCCAAAGTTCCATGTGGCAACCCTGTTCCTACTCCAGCACATCCACAAGAACCATCCAAGGAACCAAAACCAGGTCAAGAAAAGTCAAAGCAGCTTTCGAAGTAATGAGCTCCTGCAAAGCCCAGGGAGCCCCAGCCATGTGCTCAGTTACTTAGAAGATCTTTCTAGCACATGGACAAACCAAACACCTTGGATGCTCCCCAGCTCTGCCCATTGCTTTATCTCCTTAACAGTGTCAGTAAAGATTCTGTGCGTTTAAGCTACTGTCACACCGCTTCCAAAACTCCCCAACAGCCTGTCTTCCCCCCCCCCCCCCCCCGCACACACACACCTCCCCGGTGAAGGTAGAATGGGGAAGAGGGAGAGGTGGAGTTGATGGCAGGTTGAGGAGAAGAGGAGAAACTCAAGCTTCCACCCAAGTTCTCTAATGCGATTCAACACGACAGCCAGAGAACATATCCACGCATGTTGGCATGAAATGTAACTAGATCTGGAAATCTCTCCTGCTCCTCTGATCCCTCTCCACTGATGGACACATTATCACTTAGCTCACTGAAGCCTTTGTGTAATCTTGCTTAAACCAAAAGAATGCTGTAAACTGAATGAACAGTGATGCTCCACTGTTGACCTCTGAGAGAAAAGCTACAACTGTAAAGAATTACTCAATAAAGCATTGAAAAGATATCTTTCCACTTGGGTCTCATTTCTGTCTGTGACTTGTGTGTCAGCATTGAGATTTATTCTGGCATTAACAGAGGTGTTTTCTCTCAATTTATTATCCATATATCAGCAGGAAATTGTGCCCTACACCATGACCCCTACTGGATTCTGCAGCAAACTCTAGAAATGCACCTTAGATGCTGGCTACATAGATCTGTTAGATTTCCCAGCTGGTAATATGCACAGCTTTTGGAGAATGGCCTAAAGCTTTCCATTTAAAGGAGGGTAGGATTAGAGCAGAGGTTCCCAAACCAGTCCTGGGGACCCCAAGAGGCATATTTTCAAAGCACTTAGCCTCCCAAAGTTCCATAGAAACCTATGGAACTTAGCCTCCCAAAGTGCTTTGAAAATATGCCTCTTGGCAAGCCAGTCAGGTGCTCCAGATATCTACAATACATTTTCATCAGATCAATTTCAATGCAGGGCATGCACATTTCTGTCATGCATATTCATTGTGGATATCCTGGAATATCTCTCTATTTGGAGGGTCCCAGGGCACGTCTGGGGGCCACTGGATTACAGGCATAGTGGCCAGGGACCAGAAGTCATGGGAAGAGCCGTGATATTCACTCCCTCTAGGATTCTACCCCAAGAGTTCTTCTGGGTGGTAGCACATATTATCTCTTCCGATGACTTACTGTAATTAAAATAATTTATTCTTGCCATCTAACGATGAATCACATTTACTTCTTACTTAATATGAGGATGAGAGTTTGTAATGTTTGAATGACTACAGACGTAATGCAACCACATACTCATCTTTCCACATACACACACCAACACACCTAAAACCCATTCCACACATATTTACTACCCCCAGCTACCTACACATATAATCACACTCCCCACAAACATACATACACCAAGACACCTACAAACCAATGCACACCAATACTTTTACAACCCCCTCCTCCCTACACATATACTCACATGAACCACATACATACACACGCCAACACACATCTAAAACCCCTTCTGCACTCAAATATTACAACCCCCTCCTCCCTACACATATAACCACACTCCCCACGAACATACATACAACACACCTACAAACCATTCCACACTAACACATTTACAACCTCCTCCTCCCTACCCATATACTCACACGCTCTACATACATACACACACCAACACACATCTAAAACCCCTTCGCACCCAAATATTTACAACCCCCTCCTCCCTACACATATAACCACACCCCCCATGAACATACATACAACACACCTAGAAACCATTCCACACCAATACATTTACAACCCCCTCCTCCCTACACATATACTCACACGCTCTACATACATACACACGCCAACACACATCTAAAACCCCTTCTGCACTCATATATTTACAACCCTCTCCTCCCTGCACATATAACCACAGTCCCCACGAACATACATACAACGCACCTAGAAACCATTCCACATCAATACATTTACAAACTCCTCCTCCCTACACATATACTCACATGCTCTACATACATACACACGCCAACACACATCTAAAACCCCTTCTGCACTCATATATTTACAACCCCCTCCTCCCTGCACATATAACCACAGTCCCCACGAACATACATACAACGCACCTAGAAACCATTCCACATCAATACATTTACAAACTCCTCCTCCCTACACATATACTCACACGCTCTACATACATACACATGCCAACACACATCTAAAACCCCTTCTGCACTCATATATTTACAACCCCCTCCTCCCCACACATATAACCACAGTCCCCACGAACATACATACAACACACCTAGAAACCATTCCACATCAATACATTTACAAACTCCTCCTCCCTACACATATACTCACACGCTCTACATACATACACACGCCAACACACATCTAAAACCCCTTCTGCACTCATATATTTACAACCCTCTCCTCCCTGCACATATAACCACAGTCCCCACGAACATACATACAACGCACCTAGAAACCATTCCACACCAATACATTTACAAACTCCTCCTCCCTACACATATACTCACACGCTCTACATACATACACATGCCAACACACATCTAAAACCCCTTCTGCACTCATATATTTACAACCCCCTCCTCCCCGCACATATAACCACAGTCCCCACGAACATACATACAACACACCTAGAAACCATTCCACATCAATACATTTACAACCCCCTCCTCCCTACACATATACTCACATGCTCTACATACATACACACGCCAACACACATCTAAAACCCCTTCTGCACTCAAATATTACAACCCCCTCCTCCCTACACATATTTATTAGGATTTATTTACCATCTTTTAGAAGGAATTCACTCAATGCAGTGTACAGTAAGAATAAATCAAACATAAGCAATAGACAATTACGCAGAAAAAATAGTCAAATAACAATACAAACACAGTATACTACTTACAATGTCAACACAATACGTAATAGAACATTTGAGCATACATTGAAGACATACACTGAAAGGGAAATAGTGCCAAACGAATCTCATTGAATTCTTTGACTGGGTGACAGGAGAATTAAATCAAGGACGTCATATGGACGTAATCTACTTAGATTTCAGCAAAGCTTTTGACACGGTTCCCCACAGGAGGCTCTTGAATAAACTAGACAGGCTGAAGATAGGACCCAAAGTGGTGAGCTGGATTAGGAACTAGTTGACGGGCAGACGCCAGAGGGTGGTGGTAAATGGAGTTCGCTCGGAGGAGGAGGGAAAGGTGAGTAGTGGAGTGCCTCAGGGATCGGTGCTGGGGCCGATTCTATTCAATATATTTGTGAGTGACATTGCCGAAGGGTTACAAGGTAATGTTTGCCTTTTTGCGGATGACACCAAGATTTGCAACAGAGTGGATACCCCGGAGGGAGTGGAAAGCATGAAAAAAAGATCTGCAGAAGCTAGAAGAATGGTCTAACGTATGGCAATTAAAATTCAATGCGAAGAAATGCAAAGTGATGCACTTAGGGAGTAGAAATCCAAGAGAGGCGTATGTGTTAGGTGGTGAGAGTCTGATAGTTACGGACGGGGAGAGGGATCTTGGGGTGATAGTATCTGAGGATCTGAAGGCGACGAAACAGTGTGACAAGGCGGTGGCTATAGCCAGAAGGTTGCTAGGCTGTATAGAGAGAGGTGTGACCAGCAGAAGAAAAGAGGTGTTGATGCCCCTGTACAAGTCGTTGGTGAGGCCCCACCTGGAGTATTGTATCTTGCTAAGGATGTAAAAAGAATTGAAGCGGTGCAAAGAAAAGCTACGAGAATGGTATGGGATTTGCGTTAC
Source organism: Microcaecilia unicolor (assembly GCF_901765095.1). NCBI lineage: Eukaryota > Metazoa > Chordata > Amphibia > Gymnophiona > Siphonopidae > Microcaecilia > Microcaecilia unicolor. The sequence goes on from NC_044044.1 coordinate 37,016,010, forward strand.
AAGATGTATGAGGAGAGACTTGCTGACCTGAACATGTATACCCTGGAGGAAAGGAGAAACAGGGGTGATATGATACAGACGTTCAAATATTTGAAAGGTATTAATCCGCAAATGAACCTTTTCCGCAGATGCGAAGGTGGTAGAATGAGAGGACATGAAATAAGATTGAAGGGGGGCAGACTCAAGAAAAATGTCAGGAAGTATTTTTTCACGGAGAGAGTAGTGGATGCTTGGAATGCCCTCCCGCGGGAGGTGGTGGAGATGAAAAAGGTAACGGAATTCAAACATGCGTGGGATAAACATAAAGGAATCCTGTTCGGAAGGAAGGGATCCTCAGGAGCTTAGCCGAGATTGGGTGGCAGAGCCGGTAGTGGGAGGCGGGGCTGGTGGCTGGGAGGTGGGGATAGTGCTGGGCAGACTTTTACGGTCTGTTCCCTAAAAAAGACAGGTACAAATCAAGGTAAGGTATACACAAAAAGTGGCACACATGAGTTATCTTGTTGGGGAGACTGGAAGGTCTGTGCAGGTCTTTTTTTGCCGTCATCTACTATGTTACTACTATGTTACTCACACGACCCACATACATCCACACAGCTAAAACCCTCACTGGCAGGACATGGCAGAGAGAAGCCTATGTGTCCAGTGCAGGCAGTGATGATGGATCGCTTCTGCTGCTGGCAACATCTTGGAGGTAACACCAGGGACAGAGATGCAGACATGTTGGGACCCAGGGGAGAAGGGGTGAGAGAGAAGATAGAGGGAGAAATAATTGGATGCGGGGATGTAGGGGAAAACAAAAAAAGCCAACCCTGTACTTTTTAAATGTATCTATCTGTATATGCATAGGCGCCCCGTATAAGAGGCTTGGGGAGGCTAAGCCTTCCCCAGCCCAACCCTGACCATCTTGTGTTTCTTCTGCTGCCCGCCTTCTCCATTGTCATTTTTACTGCACTGAAGAGTTCTGCCTCGGCACCGGCAATTCAGAGTCAGCCTTCTGCCAGCATCGGGGCTTTCTCTTCAGGCATGTCTCACTCCCTCCCAGCTCTGCAGAAAAGAGGAAGTTAGGTTAGAGTCCTGGACGCCCCTGAGGAGAAGCCCTGAGTCTCTGAATTGCCGGTGCCCAGGCAGAACTCTTCAGTGCGAGACAGCAGGCAGCAGAAGAAATAGGGAGAAAGATGCAAGACTCCCAAAACCAGTGGAAGTGAGCCTTTGTAGCCCAGTAAGTAAACAAGGAAGCCAATTTGGTTAATGTGTTTCCCCAGCATGACATCCTTACTGCCTTCAGCCCAAACGAAACAAACTTTTGAGCTGCTGCATCCAGGTTGTTCTTGATTGCTGATCGTAACAAGGCTAAAGCTGGGGCACATGGAATCACATTTTAATGTCATCTCATTTGTAGGAATTAGCATTTTAGATACACAACTGGATTATTCTGTTTTTAGGCATGTTTCAGGGACAAGTGGTTTTATAGGTCAAAATAAAAATAAATATTTTTTTAATGCAGATCTCTTTTGTTTAAACATAACTAAATAGGCTATAAGCCCCTAATGGTGTATTAGGTTCTGCCCAGTGTAATATTTTTGGTACAGTAAAGTTCTGAGTGTGTTTTTGCACAAAGATGTGCAAAAGATGTGTTTTGCAGTTGAGCGATTATGGTTAGTATATGCTTTGAGCAATCACTTTATTCTTTGACATATGATACATATTTAATATCTAAATTTAATAAAAGTATTGTGACTTTTATTTTTATTTATTTTTTTCTGTGTGTTATCAGACAATTATGGATTTAAGCTCCACCCCTGGCCCCATCCCTAACTCCACCCCCTTTAGCCTCCCCAAACAGTTGGGCCACCGACTGCCTATGTGTATATGGTGGGGTGGGGGTGGGGGGTGGCAAGCCAGGAGAGTTTCTGAGCTATAGGGAGGGAGGAAGGCTGGGGAAATTCTGAACTATAGGGAGGAGGGTTGGAAGGGACACCCAAAATAGTAGGTCTGGCTACAGCATTGGTTTTCAGGATATCCCTAATCAGTACGAATGAGAGAGATTTACATACCTACTGCTCCCATTATATGCAAATTTCTCTTGTGCATATTCATTGGAAATATCCTACAAACCCAGGGCCCTGTTTACTAAGCTGCATTATAGACACGTCAACCATGTACGTGCGTTAACGATATACATGCCCAGTCCTCGAAGGCCAAAGAACCAGTGGCGTAGCAAGGGGGGGCGGTCCGCCCCGGGTGTCAGCTCAAGGGGGGTGCTCCCTGCCAGCTCCCCCCCCCCCCCGGGTGCAGCATGATGATAACCCCTCCCTCGGCGCATCAACACCCCTAGACCCAGTGCCTACCCTCAGCTCCGTCCAACCAGCTCCCGCACCCTACCTTTAAAGAAATCTCAGAAGCCGAGGCGAGGCGCAGCGCCTCACGCCTGCATGTAAAAGAAGTATGGATCGTCTCATCGGGCCTTCCCTCACTCTGTCTGTCCCACCCTTGCGGAAATAGGAAGTTGAGTCAGCGGAGGGCGGGACAGACAGAGTGAGGGAAGGCCCGATGAGACGATCCATACTTCTTTTACATGCAGGCGCGAGGCGCTGCGCCTTGCCTCGGCTTCTGAGATTTCTTTAAAGGTAGGGTGCGGGAGCTGGTCGGACGGAGTTGAGGAGGGTAGGCACTGGGTCGGGGGGGGGGGGGGGGAGGTGCAACGGCGAACTGCCCCGGATGGCAGAGGTGGTGAAGGCCAGTGCATTGGGATGGGCGATGGAAAGGAAAGGTTGGGGATTTGGGTGGAAGACGTGGAGGCGACTTGGTGTTGGTTTGAGAACGGGACTTTGTGTCCTCGTCTACTCAGGATGGTGGGAACCAGAAACGGAGATTTCTCTGCCACCAGTTTTCCTAAGTTGCTATGGGGTCCTTTTACAAAGGTGCGCTGAAAAATGGCTTGCAGTAGTGTAGGCGCGGGTTTTGGGCACGCGCCGATCCATTTTTTAACGCGCCTGTAAAAAAAGACCTTTTTAAAATTTTTGCTGAAAATGGACGTGTGGCAAAATGAAAATTGCCATGTGTCCATGACCTAGCGATAAAGACTCACGTGGTGTTAATGACTTACGCGTGTGAAATGCCACTTGGTGCGTGTCTGTTACGCACGCCCGAAAATAAAAAATATTTTTCAGGCGCGCATATCGGATGCGTGCCAAAAATGAAATTACCGCAAGACCCATGCGGTAGTCAGGCGGTAACTCCATTTTGGCACATCTTGAGCACGCGTGGAACGCTTACACATCTTAGTAAAAGAGTCCCTATGTTACTAGACTGCTGTTGAAACCTGGCTGTAGGTGGCATGCATCTGTGATGATACATCAGGTACAGGGGATGTTCTACTGTCCTGGGTCCACCCTACCAGCACAAGCTGGACCTCCTCTTGGCCCAGTTTCAGTAATTAGACTCATCCTTCCCAAATTACTATAGTAATTGCACTCTGATTTACTCTGACCTCGCTGAGAAACTTTAACCTACAAATGAAAGTTGCCAAAGGCCTTTTAGGTGAGAAAAGAAATGCAATACATTTGTGATGAGCTTTCCAGGTCTCAGGTCAGGGCAGAGTGAGCTCAGGGTAAAGTGAAAAGTGAATGTAGCGTGAGAAGTGCGTGTTTCATAATCAGAACACATTTTGGGAACAACATGAGGGCCGGTTCTGAAAATGTCAACAATGCTGTTCAAATCTATTATAGAAGAGGTATTGAGGGAGCATTTAATCTGAAACATGAATGAATCTCAGCCTGGAGGGAGGTAGCGGCAGCTTGGAATAAAAATCCCTTCTCCAGAAATAGATAAATGGTTTAAAAGACTAAAGGTGTGTGTGTGCATGGAAGGAAAAATTCTTGGGATTCCTGTCAACGTGGAATGTGTATAGAAATGAGACCAAATTAGAGGGACTATGACATCTGAGGTTGGCATAGAGGCCGACACAAAATTATTTTAAAAGATATTTTTTGAGAGTGGGAGGGGGTTAGTGACCACTGGGGGAGTAAGGGGAGGTCATCCCTGATTCTCTCCGATGGTCATCTGGTCATTTCTGGCACCTTTTTGTGCCTTGGTCGTAAGAAAAACACGACCAGGTAAAGTCGTCCAAGTGTTCATCAGGGACATCCTCGTTTCTTTCGATTATGGGTCGAGGACGTCCTAGTGTTAGGCACGCCCATGTCCCGCCTTCGCTACGCCCCCTTGAACTTTGGCCATCCCTGCGATGGAAAGCAGTTGGGGACATCGGCTTTTAATTATATCGATTTGAACGACCCTGTGAGAAGGACGCCCATCATCCGATTTATGCTGAAAGATGGGCGTCCATCTCTTTCGAAAATGAGCCCAATAGGCTCCATACTTGGGGAATAGATTACATTTTGAGACTAATGCACATTGGATGTAATTTTCCTCGTGTATTGCATGTTGTACAAACAGGGATGAGCATTTATAACACTGCACAGTGTGTGCATACTGATTACTTGCTCAGGCCGCAGAGACACCCATAATTTATAAAATACATGAGTAACCGTACAAGGCACAAACGGAAAGTTAAACTTACCTCAGAAACTGAGTAGATTTGTAGAGCAGAAGGTTTTGGGTCTCGTACTCGGGGTGTTGCCATGGAAGTGAAGGACAGACTGTGCAGTCTTTACATTGTTCTGGATCCTAAACACATAAATTTTCAAATTAGAAAGATTATATTTCTACTACTTATGCAACCCAGACAAAATGAGGAATATTTTACACAATCTGCATGAAGACCGTGTGTCCAGGGTACAAATCTAGGAAAATGTGACATATAAGTAAAAGAAGCAGCATAAATAGGTATTTGTCTTTTCTGATGCCTCCCAAAGGATATAGAGAGAGTGGTGAAGACAATTTTCAAAGGAATTCACCCTGATCACTATGGAGTTACCGACCTAAATCTCTAGGGCTGCAAATTACCCTCCTCTCAGCTCTTGTACTGAAGGAGGCAGCAATCCAGCTCATTTTCGAAAGAGAAGGGCGCCCATCTTTCGACACAAATCGGGAGATGGGTGTCCTTCTCTCAAGGTCGGCCAAATCGGCATAATCGAAAGCCGACTTGGCCATTCCTCAACTGCTTTCCGTCACGGGGACGACCAAAGTTCACAGGGGCGTGTCAGCAGTGTACCGAAGGCGGGATGGGGGCGTGGTTAACAGATGGACGTCCTTTGCCGATAATGGAAAAAAGAAGGGCGTCCATGATGAGCATTTGGCCAACTTTACTTGGTCCAATTTTTTTTCACGTCCAAGCCTCGATAAGGTGCCCAAACTGACCAGATGACCACCAGAGGGAATCGGGGATGACCTCCCCTTACTCCCCCAGTGATCACCAACTACCTCCCACCCAAAAAAAACAAATTAAAAAACATTTTTTCCAGCATCTATGCCAGCCTCAAATGTCATACCCAGCTCCATGACAGCAGTATGCAGGTCCCTGAAGCAGCTTTTAGTGGGTACTGCAGTGAACTTCAGGCAGGCGGACCCAGGCCCATCCCCCCCTACCTGTTACACTTGAGGTGGTAAATGGGAGCCCTCCAAAACCCACCCGAAACCCACATGTAGGTGCCCCTCTTTACCCTTTAAGGGCTATGGTAGTGTTGTACAGTTGTGGGGAGTGGTTTTTTTTGTGGGGGGGGGGGGGGTTGGGGGGCTCAGCACCCAAGGTAAGGAAGCTATGCACCTGGGAGCAATTTGTGAAGTCCACTGCAGTGCTCCCTAGGGTGCCCGGTTGGTGTCCTGGCATGTGAGGGGGATCAGTGCACTACAAATGCTGGCTCCTCCCACGACCAAATGGCTTGGATTTGGTAGTTTTGAGATGGGCGGCCTCGGTTTCCATTATGGCTGAAAACCGAGGTCGTCCATCTCTAAGGCCGGTGATCTCAACATTTAGGTCGACCATCTCTAAGGTCGACCTAAATGTTGAGATTTGGGCGTCCCCGACCGTATTATCAAAACGAAAGATGGACACCCATCTTGTTTCGATAATACGGGCTTTCCTGCCCCTTCACCGGGCCATCCTTAGAGATGGGCGTCCCCGTTTGATTATGCCCCTCAATGTATACTAAGGTTGCTTCCCACCAGAGGGGACACTTGGCTCTTCTCCTTTTTGGCTTTGCCCCTAATGAAAGCAGTGACCACTAGAAATGAGGAACTCAGATAATACAATAATAAACATTTTTGTCTACTGTCGTAACTCAAAAATCTCTAGACAGTTTACAATTGAAAGGCAGCCCATTAGCATTGGGCTTAAATGCAGTTACAAACTTAGGGGCCCTTTTAAAAAGGCTGGCTAGCAGTTTTAGTGCACGTGCAAAGCGTTAGAGACGTCCATATACTTCTATGGGTGTCTGTAGCGTTTAGTGTGCCTTTGGAAAAGGACCCCTTAGAAACTACAATCAGGTCTGCAAAAGATATTTCTAAAATTACCAACATTTTAATAACTTCCAAAACTTCAAGCGCTTAGCTTAGCAGAGTTTTAAAAAGGTTTGGGCGGTTTCCTAAAGGAAAAGTCCATAGACCGTTACTAAATGGACTTGGGGAAAATCCACTATTTCTGGGATAAGCAGTATAAAATGTTTTGTACTTTTTTAGGATCTTGCCGGGTATTTGTGACCTGGATTGGCCACTGTTGGAAACAGAATGCTGGGCTTGATGGACCTTCGGTCTGTCCCAGTATGGCAATACTTATGTACTTATGATCACTCACAGCTGTTATCCGAAAGGAGCTGTTAATTCCATAGTGCTGGTCATAGAAGCCAACTTTTTAAAATTGGAGGTGCTCAGCCCTGTGGAAACAGCCCCTCCCTGGACACATACAAGGAATTTTCTCAATATCGGGGGTGCTCAAGCACCCACAGAGCCGGCTACTCTGGTGCTGCTATATTTTACAAGTAGATGACAAATGCAAAGAAGCCGCCACAGGAAGCTCAAGCTGAGGGGAGACATGATAGAGGTATATAAAATAATGAGTGGAGTGGAACAGGTGGATGTGAAGCGTCTGTTCACGCTTTCCAAAAATACTAGGACTAGGGGGCATGCGATGAAACTACAGTGTAGTAAATTTAAAACAAATAGGAGAAAATTCTTCTTCACCCAACGTATAATTACTCTGGAATTCGTTGCCGGAGAAAGTGGTGAAGGCGGTTAGCTTAGCACAGTTTAAAAAGGGGTTGGACGGTTTCCTAAAGGACAAGTCCATAAACCGCTACTAAATGGACTTGGAAATATCCAAAATCCCAGGAATAACATGTATAGAATGTTTGTACGTTTGGGTAGCTTGCCAGGTGCCCTTGGCCTGGATTGGCCGCTGTCGTGGACAGGATGCTGGGCTCGATGGACCCTTGGTCTTTCCCAGTGTGGCATTACTTATGTACTTATACATATGTTGCGAATGAATAGAACAGCTTCCCAATTTGAAACATACAAAAAGAGACAAGCATGAAGGAATACATCCACAAAAGATTTTAAAAGCAAAGCACAATATTTTCAATTCAATTGGGGCTTCTCGGTGAAGGGACCTAAAGAAAAGGAGTGACGTGGTTGCATTAGACTTGTTCAAAATTATCCTTGCAGCAATGTTTTGTAATAACTGATGCCTGAAAAGAAACTCCAGACCGCTCAAAACACAGCAGCCAGGCTGATATTTGGTAAAACACGATTCGAAAGTGCCAAACCCCTCCGAGAAAAGCTGCATTGGCTCCCAATCAAAGAACGTATTACCTTCAAAATCTGTAACCCTGGTCCACAAAATTATCTACGGCGAAGTCCCAGGCTACATGACAGACCTCCTAGATCTACCAACCAGATCATCACGAGCATACCTAAACTTACATTACCCAAACTGCAAAGGACTCAAATACAAAGCAACCTACGCATACAGCTTCTCCTATATAAGCACACAACTATGGAACTCACTGCCAAAAGCTGTGAAAACAACCTACAACCATCTAAACTTCAGGAAATCACTAAAAACCAACCTGTTCAAAAAGGCATACCCTACCAACCCAACATAAATGCCTACACTCTGCAACAAAGGAAAACCAAAGCTCGTAATGGACACTATATAACCTCTCCTCGATCCCCATTGTGCCTGAGTCTTAATCGACCACAACATCACCATATATTTGTTTCTCTACCAGACTTGGCGAACGCCTTTACGGTACTATGTAAGCCACATTGAGCCTGCAAATAGGTGGGAAAATGTGGGATACAAATGTAACAAATAAATAAATAATTCTTAGTCAGACCTACATAAAGTGCCCCTTTCACTAAGGGACTCTAGTGAATTTAGGTTGCGCTAAACACGAAGACACCCATTATATTTCTATGGGCATCTTAAGAGTTTAGTTTGTGCTCATTTTTACCGCGAGTTAGATCCACAAGCACACCTTAGTAAAAGGGGCTGAAAGAGAATGACGTTAATCTAATAAAAAAAAAAAAAAGAAATCGCATGCATAATTTTCAGTAAATAATCCAAAGACAAATATGGTTTAATTTGTCACACAAGACACAATCTGTGAAATATAGACCTAAGCTGAGGATCACCTTTCAGTGAAGAATCCAACCAAGCCCGAAGACTACGAACAGAAGAATGTAATGGGATGGAAAAATCTATCAAAACCAGGTTAATATCTGGTACGGTTGAAGTAAGCCCATTCACCCACAGCACTGATGTCTTATCAACATTAATCTTCATGAGATTCCTCGACATCCAACAAAGTATTATCTGTATACAGAAGTTTACATGTTGAAATGTATCTTCTACAGTGGTAAGAATAGGAAAAAATAATCTGCAAATCATTGACATGTATGAAATATATTAATCCCAAATGCTTCAGTAATGTACCTAAGGAACTAGAAAAGTTGTTAAAAAGTGCTGGGGACACTGGTGAACCTTGTGGAATGCCACAGTCTGGTGACCAAATACTACTACTACTTATTTCTAAAGCGCTACTAGACGTACGCAGCGCTGTACACTTGAACATGAAGAGACAGTCCCTGCTCCACAGAGTTTACAATCTAATCAAATAAGGGAAAAGGACAAAGAGTAGCAAGATTCTGGAATCCCAAAGAGTGGCAAGATTCCATGCGGAATCCCAAAGAGTAGCAACATTCTGTGTGGAATCCCAAAGAGTAGCAAGATTCCGTGTGGAATCCCAAAGAGTAGCAAGATTCCGGAATCCCAAAGACTACTACTAATCATTTCTATAGCGCTACTAGACGTACGCAGCACTCTACAATTGAACATGAAGAGACAGTCCCTGGTCAACAGAGCTTACAATCTAATTACGACAGACAAACAGGACAAACAAGAAATAAGGGAATATTAAAGTGAGGATGATAAAATAAGGGTTCTGAACAAGTGAATAAGGGTTAGGAGTTAAAAGCAGCATCAGAAAGGTGGGCTTTTAGCTTAGATTTGAAGACGGCCAGTGATGGAGCTCGATTATTCTTCAAAACCCTGTTGCAGCGATTCTTCAAAATAACTCGAAAACCAGACTTATAAAGATCCTACAGAATCAAGTGTTGCTGTGTATCGATCCATGGTGTGACCACACCTTGAGTACTGCATTCAGTTCTGGTCACCGTATCTCAAAAAAGATATAGCGAAATTAGAAAAGGTTCAAAGAAGAGCAACCAAAATGATAAAGGGGATGAACTCCTCTCGTTTGAGGAAAGGCTAAAGAGGTTAGGGCTCTTCAGCTTGGAAAACAGACGGCTGACGGGAGATATGATTAAGGTCTACAAAATCCTGAGTGGTGTAGAACGAGTAGAAGTTAATCGATTTTTTACTCATTCCAGAAGTACAAAGACTAGGGGACACTCGAGGAAGTTACATAGAAATACTTTTAAAACAAATAAGAGAAAATATTTTTTTACTCAATGAACAGTTAAGCTCTGGAACTCTTTGCCGGAGGATGTGGTAACAGCGGTTAGCATATCTGGGTTAAAAAAAAAGTTTGGACAAATTCCTGGAGGAAAAGTCTGTAGTCTGCTATTGAGACAGACATGGGAACCAACTGCTTGCCTTGGGATTTTTAGTATGGAGTGTTGCCACAATTGTAGTTTCTGCCAGGTACTTGTGACCTGGCTTGACCACTGTTTGGAAACAGGATACTGGGCTAAATGGACCATTGGTCTGACCCACTATGGCTACTCTTATGTGCAACAGGTCATGATTAACTCGAATGCAGAAGATAGATCCCATTACATTATTATTGCTGACTGACCTCTAACCAGGATTAGCCTGAGTTCAGATACCAAAGAAAGCAACCAAGTATCTGTGCAATGAAAGTTTTGAAAACCAAAGTCCGGCCACCAGCACTGAATTTCTGGTGTGTGTGTGTGTGGAGGGGGGGGGGGGGGGGGGGGGGGGGGGGGGGGGTTGGCACTGCAAATATAGCCAATTATGCTGATATTCATCGGCTGACAAGCTAGGGTCTAGTGGCCAAAGATAGACCTGCTATTTACACGGGTCTATTCTGCCACTAAACTTAACCAGTCAGCCGGTGAAAATCAGTGGTAGAGAAGAATCAAGGACTTCCCTCACTAACTCACCTCCTCAAGATACAGAGGATTCAGGGACTTCTTCACCTCACCCCAGATACCAAAGAATCATCGACTTGCCCCTCCATAAACACACACACATACCTTTCCCCAGATAAAAAGGCATCAGGGATTCCTCTCACTCCTCCCAGATATAGAGGAAGAAGCATTGACCCCGTCACCTCTCTCCAAATACAAAGGGAGTCCCCACCCCCATCCCTCTTGTGACTCTGGACAAGTAACCCTCCATCACCTCAGGTACAAAATAAGTACCTGTATATAATATTATTCATTATTATTAAAATCAGCTGTTAGTAATATGTAACCTGTCGTTAAAATTGTCCGTAGTACCTGAAGATTGGAGGGTGGTCAATGTGATGTGGATTTTTTAAAAGGGTTCTAGGGGTGATCCGGGAAATTACAGACTGGTAAGCCCGATGTCGGTGCCGTGCAAAACTGTGGAAACTAATATAAAGAATCAAATTACTGGATATGTAGACAAACATGGTTTAATGGGACAGAGTCAGCATGGGTTCAGCCCAGGGAAGTCTTACCTCACCAATTTGCTTCATTTCTTTGATGGCATGAATAAAGGTCAGCCAGTTGATGTAGTGAATCTAGATTTTCAGAACGCTTTTGATAAAGTTCCTCATGAGAGACTCCTGAGAAAATTTTAAAAAAGAGTCATGAGATAGGAGGCAAGGTTCTGGTGTGGATTAGGAATTGGTTACTGGAGAGAAAACAGAGGTTAGGGTTAAATGGTCATTTCTCTCAATGGAGTAGAGTGAACAGTGGAGTGCCGCAGGGATCTGTATTGGAACCGGTACTATTTAACATATTTATAAATGATATGGAAATCGGAATGTCGAGTGAGATGTTTAAATTTGCAGATGACACAAAACTATTTGAGGTTGTTAAAACAAGTGCAGACTGTGAAATATTACAGGAAGACCTTAGGAAATTGGAAGACTAGGCATCCAAATGGCAGATGAAATTTAATGTGGACAATTTATTTATTAATACATAAATACTAATAAATAAATACATTGGAAAGAATGATGCTAGGGACCACCTTGGGGGTCAGCACTCAAGAAAAAGTCTATAGAAAAAGTCTGTAGATAATACGCTAGCTCTGGTACTGATCTTACCATTTGAAGGGCCACTCACTGAATTCAAGAAACTCTCCGGAGCTTTTGATATGGTAATCTAGGATCATTTACTGGCACAACCTCTTTTGGTTGTTTAATATAATTATTCTAATTTAGTTGTAACATCTAATGATGAATCATACCATTTAATCCTGACCTGATCCTAGGGTGAGAGTCTGTCACCCCACCTCCACCATGTACTCATTTAAAATAGTAACATGTAACACAGAAACATCAAAAAATGACCTCAGAGAAAGATCATGTGTCTACTACTACTACTATTAAACGTTTCTATAGCGCTACTAGACTTACGCAGCGCTGTACAAATTAACATGAAAAGACAGTCCCTGCTCAACAGAGCTTACAATCTAAATTCAGTAGCAAAGAGGTGGGCTTTAAGCCTAGAAGACAGCCAGAGACTGAGCCTGACGTACTGGCTCAGGGAGTCTATTCCAGGCATAGGGAGCAGCAAGATAGAAGGAACAGAGCCGGGAGTTAGCAGTGGGGGAGAAGGGGGACGACAGGAGACATTTACCCAGCGAACGGAGTCCACGGGGAGGAGTGTAGGGAGAGATGAGAGCGGAAAGGTACTGAGGAGCTGCGGAGTGGATGCACTTGTAGATCCCTGTCCAGTTTGTCCCTCTATGTTATCTACTATCCCTTCCTCCCCCTTAGAAATCCTCTGCACTTGTCCCAAGCTCTCTTGAATTCAGGTACAGTTTTCGCCTTCACCATTTCCATTGGGAGGCCATTCCACAAATTCACCACCCTTTTCATGAAGAAGTATTTCCTCAGGCTGAGTTCAGCGACAGTAATGAGTTAAGGGAAACGTAAGGACATCCAGGGTCACTGTGAAATCACTTCTCCGTGGACAGTGGCCAAGGACAGAGAAGAAATTTTTTTTAGTTAAACATACTTATATTCCATCTATAACTAAGCGGAGTATAATAAACATCCATAATCTATGAAATACATAATAGCAAAAACCAACCAAACATTAAAATACTGCCCGTTCGTACCTAACCCTCCATTACCCTACGTGTTCTAGGCTGAAGTATAAGACCATGTATGCTTCCACCTTTTCCTACGTCAGCACTCACTTCTGGAATACCCTGCCAAAATCAGTGAGAACGGTTCCGGATTACCTGGCTTTTAGGAAATTGCTTAAGACCTGCTTCTTTGAGCAAGCCCACCCCAAAGATCCTGATCGCCCTTGTTAATCTCAGGAAGCCACCAGTATGGACTGACACTGCTATCCTGGACTGACCCAGCTATTTTTCTCTAACTTACTGTCCTGCTTACCCCTTTCCGTTTATTGTACCCTGTCTGTCTGTTATTCAATTGTTGTAAGCCACATTGAGCCTGCCAGAGGTGGGAAATTGTGGGATATAAGCACAGTAAAAATAAATCCCTTCTGCCTGGCTCTCCGCCAACTGCTTCTCCTTTCTTGAACATTCACCCAGACCACACCTGACACTTTAAATGTACATTAAATGAGAAGATCTAACCAACAGATGGTGCTTTTAAAACTTTCTTGAACCGTATCATATCTGTAGCTGTTCTAATATAAATCGACAATGAGTCCAACAGCGTTGAACCCACTGCAGAGAACGTGCTCTTATGCATTTTTTTCAAGCCGTACCCTCTGCAACTCTGGTGCAGACAAATGAAAAGATCCCTCTGACCTGTGTGGCTGATACGGTACATAAACATTCAGAACAGAGCAAAGATAAGAGGCAGCATATTTTTTCAATGCCCCTCTGTATCTACTACTACTACTTATCATTTCTATAGCGCTACTAGACGTACTCAGTGCTGTACACTTGAATATGAAGAGATGGTCCCTGCTCAAAAGATCTTTCTATCTAATCAGGACAAACAGAACAAATAAGGGATAAGGGAACTAAGGTGGGAAAGATAAAACATACAAAGGTACTGAACAAGTGAATAAGGGTTAGGAGTTAAAAGCAGCATCAAAATGGTGGGCTTTTAGCTTAGATTTGAAGATGGCCAGAGATGGAGCTTGACGTTCGGGCTCAGGAAGTCTATTCCAGTCAGCAAGATAAAAGGAACGGAGTCTGGAGTTAGCAGTGGAGGAGAAGGGTGCAGATAAGAGATATTTACTCAGTGAATGGAGGGAGGAATGTAGGGAGAGATGAGAGTGGAGACGAACTGAGGAGCTGCTGAGTGAATGCACTTGTAAGTCAATAAAAGGAGTTTCAACAATAAAATCTTAAAACAAATTTGCTCCTCAACTGATAGCCTGTGCAAACTATGCAAAATAGGTAGAAAGTCCTGAAAACGTGAACAACCTGTGACCAGGCGGCCTGCCGCATTCTGAACCACCTGCAATGTTAGGATTACAAGTGCATTCACTCAGCAGCTCCTCAGTTCGTCTCCACTCTCATCTCTCCCTACATTCCTCCCTGGAAACTCCATTCACTGAGTAAATACCTCTTATCTGCACCCTTCTCCTCCACTGCTAACTCCAGACTCCGTTCCTTTTATCTTGCTGCCTGGAATAGACTTCCTGAGCCCGTACATCAAGCTCCATCTCTGGCCACATTTTGGATGCTGGTGACCCTAAATACAAAAGGGATGATACTCAGCCCACGGAAGGCCAGCCCGTAGAAGTGCTGCAATCAAGGCTGACCCTGGATATTCAATGGCAGGCTGTTTCCAGTGACCAGCATTGAATATCTGGGCTTATTTTGGCCACTGAAAAGTTAACTTGCTATGTGGATACTCAGTGCTAAGCGGATAACTTTTTAGCGGTCAAATATAGGCTGCTATTTAAGTGGCCTATTTTGACTGCTCAACTTAGCCGGTTCAGCACTCAACATTTGCTCCTAACCAGCTACATCGTTAACCAGGATATTCAGCAGCAGATAAGCATTATCTCCTGCTGAATATCCTCAGTTAGGTGCTTAAATGCTATTTAACCAGCCAGGAGCTGTTCCTGGCTGGTTAAATAGTTTTGAGTATCAAGGGAGAAAGAGTTACAGTAATCAAAAGTATTCAAAATAGAACAAATGTCTGACACCAGTAAGGCAAATTTTCATTCAATCAGCAATCTAACTTCAAAACATGAACTTTTAATCAATTACGTGGTGCTAAGGCCAATTCTGAATCCAATACTAACGCCTAAACTACGAACTTAGCGAGACACACGAATCACCGGATCTTTCAGATGAACAGTTACTAATATAATCTCATCCGAAAACCCTCCTTTCAACACAACTTCACTTTTAGGAACATTCATCACCAATTTATTATCCCAGAACCAAGACCTTAGGAAACTGGAAGATTGGGCATCCAAATGGCAGCTGAAATTTAATGTGGACAAAGTTCCGCACATTGGAAAGAATAATCCGAATCGTAGTTACCTGATGCTAGTTTCCATCTTGGGAATCAGCACCCAAGAAAAAGATCTAGGTGTCATTCCAGCTTATTTTCGAAAGAGATCACCGGCCATCTTCCGACACAAATCGGGAGATGGCCGGCCATCTCCTGAAGCCGGCCAAACCGGTATAATGGAAAGCCAATTTTGGCCGGCTCCAACTGCTTTCTGTCGCAGAGCCGGCCAAACTTCAAGGGGGCGTTTCGGCAGGGTAGCGAAGGCGGGACGGGGCATGGTTACGAGATGACCAGCTGCAGCTGATAATGAAAAAAAGATGGCCGGCTCTGACGAGCATTTCGCCGGCTTCACTTGGTCCATTTAGTTTCAGGACCAAGTCTCAAAAAAGTTCTTCAATTGACCAGATGACCACCGGAGGGAATCGGGGATCACCTCCCCTTACTCCCCCAGCGGTCACCAACCCCCTCCCACCCAAAAATAAAAAATAAAAAACAACTTTTTTGCCAGCCTCTATGTCAGGCTGAAATGTCATATCCAGCTCCCTGACAGCAGTATGCAGGTCCCTGGAGCAGTTTTTAGTGGGTGCAGTGCACTTCAGCCAGGCGGACCAGGCCCATCCCCCCCCCCCCCACCTGTTACACTTGTGATGGTAAATGGGAGCCCTCCAACCCTCTCCCAAAACCCACTGTACCCACATGTAGGTGCCCCCCTTCATCCATAAGGGCTATGGTAATGGTGTAGAGTTGTAGGAAGTGGGTTTGGGGGGAGATTTGGGGGGCTCAGCACACAAGGTAAGGGAGCTATGCACCTGGGAGCTATTTAAAATTTTTTTTTTTTTTTAGAAGTGCCCCCTAGGGTGCCCGATTGGTGTCCTGGCATGTCAGGGGGACCAGTGCACTACAAATGCTGGCTCCTCCCACGACCAAATGCCTTGGATTTGGCCGTGTTTGAGATGGCCGGCCTCGGTTTCCATTATCGGTGAAAAACGATGCCGGCCATCTCTGAGATTTGGCCGGCCCCAACCGTATTATCGAAACGAAAGATGGCCAGCCATCTTTTTCGATTATATGGTTCGGGACTGCCTTTCAACACCGTTCGATTATGTCCCTTGTTGTAGACAATATGCTGAAATCTTCTGCTCACTGTATGGTAGTGGCCAAAATAGCAAACAGGATGCTAGGAATTATTAAGAAAGAGATGCAAAATAGGATGAAGAATATTATAAAGCCTCTTTATCGCTCCATGGTGCAACCTCACTTTGATTATTGTGTTCAGTTCTGGTAGCGATATCTCAAAAAAGATGTAGCGGAATTAGAAAAGGTTCAAAGAAGAGCGACCAACATGATACAGGGGATGGAGCTCCTCCCATTTGAAGAAAGGTTAAAGAGGTTAGGGCTCTTCAGCTTGGAAAAGAGACAGATGAGGGGAGATATGAATGAGGATGAGTGGTGTAGAACAGGTAGAAGAGATTCCATTTTTCGCTCTTTCAAAAAGTATAAAGACCAAGGGACACTCAATGAAGTTCCATGGAAATACTTTTACAACAAATAGTAGGAAATATTTTTTCACTCAAAGAATAGTTAAGCTCTGGAACCCTTTGCCGGAGGATGCAGTAACAGTGGTTAGCGTATCTGGGTTTAAAAAAAGGTTTTGACAAGTTCCTGGAGGAAAAGTCCATAATCTGTTATTGAGACGAACATGGGGGAAGCCACTGCTTGTCCCAGGATCGGTAGCATGGAATGGTGCTACTATTTGGGTTTCTGCCAGGTTCTTGAGACCTGAATTGGCTACTGTTGGAAGCAGGATACTGGACTTGATGGACCATTGGTCTGAACCACTATGGCTATTCCATTTACTCCTTGTTCATTTGTCCTATCACATACCTCCTTTGTTGATTCCACTGGTGAAGGCGGTTAGCTTAGCAGAGTTTAAAAAGGGGTTGGATGGTTTCCTAAAGGACAAGTTCATAAACCGCTATTAAATGGACTTGGGAAAAATCCACAATTCCAGGAATGACGTGTATAGAATGTTTGTACGTTTGGGAAGCTCGCCAGGTGCCCTTGGCCTGGATTGGCCGCTGTCGTGGACAGGATGCTGGGCTCGATGGACCCTTGGTCTTTTCCCAGTATGGCATTACTTATGTACTTATGATACTACAGATTGTATAGACACAGTAATATATATTCAAACTGCACAATTTCTGAAACAATGGGCTCAAACAGATGTTAAACAATAAAGAGACATATTTTGAAAGCACTTAGGCTTACAAAGCTACACAGTAACCTGTGGAACTTCTAATATGAGCCTGTCATCAGAAGATTGTCCTCTTCCCTGTGCAACTAGTTAAACAGCTTTACCTAGAATCACCTTGAGCCTCACATTTAATTCTAATTTCCATTTAATCGCTGAGGACACATCAGTGCTTCAAGTTTCTGGACACACCTTCTTCTTCCGGATTCTATAACAAATTTAAATACTTTGTGGGTGCTACTGTACTGATCATCATCAGATCACCCTGCCCCAAAAAAAGCCAACACACGCTATGCTATGCCCTTTGGTTCTTAAATATAGTCTGCTAAATTCTATTTAGATTCTAAGCAGATAACATAAAAAGAGGATTACATTCAATCTTCCACATCCCATTAAAAAAAACATCAAACCTTTTCAAGAAAATATGTAAATATTTAAAGATTTCTGAAATACAAAATATATCTGAATTTTATGAATCCACAAGGGTAAATTACTCCAGATGTTCACATCTTGATACAAGAAAGGTCTAAATAAAAATTCATTCTGAATCTTTCTAACAGATAGATACAGGTGATGCATGAATACAGCACAAACAGTTTGTTTATTGCATTTGTATCCCACATTTTCCCAGCTCTTTGCAGGCTCAATGTGGCTTACAATACATCATGAATGGTGGAAATATATTAGAAATAGACATTTAGTATTATAGAAGGATCTTGGATAAACATGATGATAAAAAAGCATGAGGTATGTATCACAAGCTAATATTATAAGCAGAGCCATAGCACGGCGCACCCTCCTCCCGCTGGAGCGCACCCCCCCCTGGAGCGCATACCTGCCGTGAAGGACGGGCGGGAGGGCCGATCCGCCCCGACTACACGTTGCTGGGGTGTGTCAGCTCCGCGCTGGTTCACTGCTCTCTCTGTCCCGGAACAGGAAGTAACCTGTTCCGGGGCAGAGAGGGCAGTGCACCAGCGCGGAGCAGATACCCCCCAGCGGCGTGCACCCGGGGCGGACCGTCCCCCCCGCCTCCCCCTTCCTACGCCACTGATTATAAGACAATTCTGGATATGTGTGGAGGAGTTCACATTTGTTGATCTTTGTGGTATGCCGTGTTAAAGATATGGGTCTTCAGTAGTTTGCGGACGTTGATTAGTTCATAGATCATTTTTAAGTTGCACGGTAGCACGTTCCAGAATTGTGTGCTCAAGTAAGAAAAGGTTGATGCCTGCGTTAGTTTATATTTTAGACCCTTACAGTTAGGGAAGTGAAGCTTGAGGAATGTGCGGGATGAGTTTTTAGCGTTCCTGGGTGGTAAGCCTATCAGGTCTGACATGTAGGCAGGGGCGTCTCCGTGAATGATTTTGTGAACTAGGGTACATATTTTGAAAAGCAGAGGGAAGGAAAGTTTTAGAGATAGGAGGTTTCTATGTGGAATAATAAATACCAAAATCTATCAGGCTGAGGCAAAAAAATGAAGCTAATGAGACAAGGAAGAGGCACAATGGGAGTGTGAGGGGTACAGAGACAGCACCTCTGCATCTCAGAAAAGTGGTGTTAGAAATAGACTCGCTGTCTTCTCTGGTAACCAAAACAAGAAATGAACAGAAAAACCTGCTATATTAGGGCAGAGACACCAGCATCTGTACCCCAAAAAAACACTGACAATATCCCTGCACTAGCTATAATTAAAGAGGGAGCGATGCCCTAACCTCACAGTGCTCTGGGGTCAGGAGATTTTAAGGGAACTGATCAGTGGAAATAAGTCACAGTCTCTCTCTTAAAGCAATGGAATCTCTGCTCTGGAGATCAGGAATGGCACTAACTAGAGTAATGTGTAATCCTGAGACTAGTCCCGGCAAGGGTCTGGGAACCCATGACACAGCTACAGGGGACACAGGAACTGGATGAGTTCTCTTTCCCTAATTCCTCTCTCGGAGAACATAAAAACTTAAGCAACTGAATCAAATCTCTGTAAACATGGAAGATGTAATGGCGCAATTTAACAAACTGAAGAGTAGGAAATCGTCTGGACCAGATGGTATTCATCCCAGAGTAATGATACAATTGAAAAATAAACTTGCAGAACTATTGTTAGTAATATGTAATTTATCTTTAAAATCAAGCATGGTACTGGAAGATTGGAGGGTGGCCAATGTAACGCCAATTTTTTAAAAAGGTTTCCAGAGGTGATCCAGGAAATTATAGACCGGTGATCCTGACGTTGGTGCCGGGCAAAATGGTACAGACTATTACAACGAACAAAATTACAGAGCATATTCAAAAGCATGGATTAATGAGACAAAGCCTAGTGGTTAGAGCACTAGTCTTGCAATCCAGAGGTGACCAGTAAAAAACCCCACTGCAACTCCTTGTGATCTTGGGCAAGTCACTTAACCCTCCATTTCCTCAGGTACAAACTTAGATTGTGAGCCCTCCTGGGACAGAGAAATATCCAGTGTACCTGAATGGAACTCACCTTGAGCTACTACTGAAAAAGGTGTGAGCAAATCTAAATAAAAAAGCAAAACATGGATTTTGTGAAGGGAAGTCTTGCCTCACCAATCTATTACATTTCTTTGAAGGGGTGAACAAACATGTGGATAAAGGGGAGCTGGTCGATACTGTGTATCTGGATTTTCAAAAGGCGTTTGACAAAGTACCTCATGAAAGACTCCAGAGGAAATTGGAGAGTCATGGGATAGGAGGTAGTGTCCTAATGTAGATTAAAAACTGGTTAAAAGATAGAAAACAGAGAGTAGGGTTAAATGATCAGTATTCTCAATGGAGAAGGGTAGATAGTGGGGTTCCCCAGGGGTCTGTGCTAGGACCGCTGCTTTTTAATAGATTTATAAATGATCCAGAGATTGGAGTAACTAGTGAGGTAATTAAATTTGCTGACACAAACTTATTCAAAGTTGTTAAATCGCAAGAAGATTTGAAAAATTACAAGAGGACCTTATGAGACTGGGAGATTGGGCGTCCAAATGGCAGATGACGTTTAATGTGAGCAAATGCAAAGTGATGCATTTTGGAAAGAGGAACCTGAATTATAGCTACATAATGCAAGGTTCCACATTAGAATTCACCGACCAGGAAAGGGATCTAGGCGTCATCGTTGATGATACATTGAAACCCTCTGCTCAGTGTGCGGCGGTGACTAAGAAAGCAAATAGAATGTTAGGTATAATAAGGAAAGAAATGGAAAACAATGCTATAATGCCTTTGTATCACTTCATAGTGCAACCGCACCTTGAATATTGTGTGCAATTCTGGCCACCACATCTCAAAAAAGATATAGTGGAATTAGAAATGGTACAGAGAAGGGCAACAAAAGAGATAAAGGGGATGGGACGACTTTTTTTATTGGACATAACTTAATACATTTCTTGATTAGCTTTCGAAGGTTGCCCTTCTTCCTCAGATCGGAAATAAGCAAACACGGTAGCAGATAGTATATATGAGAGAAACATCAAAGCATTAATGACAGTCTGACAGAGTGGGAGGGTGGGGGTATGCATGGGGACATCAAAGCATTTCATTGATATTCTAACAGAATGGGTGTTGGTAGGTGAGAGGAGGGTAATAAACAGAGAAATACAGCTTTATGTTTTAAAATGGGTTAGAAAACCCAGATGCTTATTAGTTGGGTATCAAAATATTCAATCATTCTTATTTCAAAGGTCTTACGTTCCTGTATTGTTTTAAAATTACCTATCAAAATTGTGATGGCAGTAATCTACCAAAAATATACACCATATACAACCAACGAACGGTAGAGTAAAGTTCAAATAGTGACAGACGGTCACAAGGTTGATGTATTTTGGGGAAGTCTCATACAGTCACTGAGGCAACTGCTTTATCACCAATCTGGTGTGCCTGAATTATAATCATAGACGGCCCCCAACCATCCGTATCTTGTGAAAAAAAAATTTTTATTGTGCTTTTTATATTGTTCATGCAGTGCTTAACATAAACTTCTAACCTTCGTATTGTGTGACCGGTATTGTACCGACCAGAGTATTAACATTCATTGTAGCGGAGATGACTTATAAAATGCGTATCTGCGTGCATGTCCGTATGCAGTTCCAGGAGTCCAGGGGACAGTAACTGGAGATACAGTAGGGACACAGGAATTGGATAAGTTCTCTGTCTCTGACTAGATTGCACAGGATGAACTTAGGACTAATTATTCTTCCAAATTGTCGTATTGCTCAGGTGAGATGGAAAGGCAAATTACCTAATTGGTTGACTAATCTTCAATTTGAGGACATAACTCCTGCCGTTAGTCACAGCTGGAATGTGGGACTAGAATCATGAAGCAACCCCAATACCAGCCCTCCTGGCTGTATAAAAGATCCCCAGTGCCAGGGCTCCATATTCCAGCTGACAGCTCTTCCTTCAGCATCTGTTCGGTAAGTACATCTCATTTCTTATAAACGAATGGCTTTTCATCCTCCAGTCTTTGGTTAAACTGAGATTGCCATGATCCCTCCTTATTAGGCTGGTTTCTAATATAAGGCTACCTCAATATTAGGCTGGTCCCTGGTATAAGGCTGTGCTGTACATACAGAATCTTTCCTGTGCAATTGTTTTCTTTCTATTCTCTTTGTTACTCAACCTGCCTTCATCTTTTCCTCCCTCAGGATTCCTCCTCTCTTCCCTCCCTCACTTTCTCTCTCCCTTTCCATCTACCTGTCCTGTGTCTCCTGTCCCCCTTCCCTTTTCACTCTTTCCCCTCACACCTCCTTTTCTCTTTGCTTTCTTC
This sequence comes from Microcaecilia unicolor, assembly GCF_901765095.1. Classification (NCBI taxonomy): domain Eukaryota; kingdom Metazoa; phylum Chordata; class Amphibia; order Gymnophiona; family Siphonopidae; genus Microcaecilia; species Microcaecilia unicolor. Next base: position 37,038,124 of record NC_044044.1, read on the forward strand.
CCAATCTATCACTCCTGTCCTCTTTCCTCTTCCCTTTGTTCGCCATTCTTCCTTTCTCTACCAACTTTACTTGCATTGAAAGACAGAAACCTTTCTTGTTTGTTTCAAGTAAAATTAGTGTGATTGAGCATAGCCTCCTGTAACAGGGAGAATAATCTGGTATCCTCCCTCTTTCCTGCCCTTTCTCTGCAGGTGAGAAATACACTAAAAATGTCCCATCACCAGGGTACAAAATCTGCCCCTGTTCCAGAGAAGCCCCAGGAGGTACCTAAGGACCCAAAACCAATGCAAGAAAATCCTAAAGAATCAGAGAAGACACCAGAACATCCCAAATCACCCTGCAGCAAATCTGCTCCTGTTCTAGAGAAGCCCCAGGAGGTATCTAAGGACCCAAAACCAGTACATGAAAAGTCCAAAGAACCAGAGAAGAAACCAGAACTTCCTAAATCACCCTGCAGTAAATCTGCTCCTGTTCTAGAGAAGCCCCAGGAAGCATCGAAGGACACAAAACCAGTACACGAAAAGCCCAAAGAACCAGAGAAGAAACCAGAACTTCCTAAATCACCCTGCAGTAAATCTGCTCCTGTTCTAGAGAAGCCCCAGGAAGCATCGAAGGACACAAAACCAGTACACGAAAAGCCCAAAGAACCAGAGAAGAAACCAGAACTTCCTAAATCACCCTGCAGTAAATCTGCTCCCATTCTAGAGAAGCCCCAGGAGGTATCAAAAGACACAAAACCAGTACACGAAAAGCCCAAAGAACCAGAGAAGAAACCAGAACATCCCAAATCACCCTGCAGCAAATCTGCTCCTGTTCTAGAGAAGCCCCAGGAGGTATCGAAGGACACAAAACCAGTACACGAAAAGCCCAAAGAACCAGAGAAGAAACCAGAACATCCTAAATCACCCTGCAGTAAATCTGCTCCTGTTCTAGAGAAGCCCCAGGAGGTATCGAAGGACACAAAACCAGTACACGAAAAGCCCAAAGAACCAGAGAAGAAACCAGAACATCCTAAATCACCCTGCAGCAAATCTGCTCCTGTTCTAGAGAAGCCCCAGGAGGTATCGAAGGACACAAAACCAGTACACGAAAAGCCCAAAGAACCAGAGAAGAAACCAGAACTTCCTAAATCACCCTGCAGCAAATCTGCTCCTGTTCTAGAGAAGCCCCAGGAGGTATCGAAGGACCCAAAACCAGTGCACGAAAAGTCCAAAGAACCAGAGAAGAAACCAGAACTTCCTAAATCACCCTGCAGTAAATCTGCTCCTGTTCTAGAAAAGCCCCAGGAGGTATCGAAGGACACAAAACCAGTACACGAAAAGCCCAAAGAACCAGAGAAGAAACCAGAACATCCTAAATCACCCTGCAGCAAATCTGCTCCTGTTCTAGAGAAGCCCCAGGAGGTATCGAAGGACACAAAACCAGTACACGAAAAGCCCAAAGAACCAGAGAAGAAACCAGAACATCCTAAATCACCCTGCAGCAAATCTGCTCCTGTTCTAGAGAAGCCCCAGGAGGTATCGAAGGACACAAAACCAGTACACGAAAAGTCCAAAGAACCAGAGAAGAAACCAGAACTTCCTAAATCACCCTGCAGTAAATCTGCTCCTGTTCTAGAGAAGCCCCAGGAGACATCCAAGGACACAAAACCAGTACACGAAAAGCCCAAAGAACCAGAGAAAAAAACAGAACTTCCTAAATCACCCTGCAGTAAATCTGCTCCCATTCTAGAGAAGCCCCAGGAGGTATCGAAGGACACAAAACCAGTACACGAAAAGCCCAAAGAACCAGAGAAGAAACCAGAACATCCTAAATCACCCTGCAGCAAATCTGCTCCTGTTCTAGAGAAGCCCCAGGAGGTATCGAAGGACACAAAACCAGTACACGAAAAGTCCAAAGAACCAGAGAAGAAACCAGAACTTCCCAAATCACCCTGCACCAAATCTGCTCCTGTTCTAGAGAAGCCCCATGAGGTATCTAAGGACCCAAAACCAGTTCAAGAAAAGCCCAAAGAACCAGAGAAGAAACCAGAAAATCCCAAATCACCCTGCAGCAAATCTGCTCCCATTTCAGAGAAGCCCCACGAGGTAACTAAGGACCCAAAAGTGGTACATGAAAAGCCCAAAGAACCAGAGAAGAAACCAGAACATCCTAAATCACCCTGCAGCAAATCTGCTCCTGTTCTAGAGAAGCCCCAGGAAGCATCTAAGGACCCAAAACCAGGGCATGAAAAGCCCAAAGAACCAGAGAAGAAACCAGAACATCCTAAATCACCCTGCAGCAAATCTGCTCCTGTTCTAGAGAAGCCCCAGGAAGCATCTAAGGACCCAAAACCAGTACACGAAAAGTCCAAAGAACCAGAGAAGAAACCAGAACTTCCTAAATCACCCTGCAGTAAATCTGCTCCTGTTCTAGAGAAGCCCCAGGAGACATCCAAGGACACAAAACCAGTACACGAAAAGCCCAAAGAACCAGAGAAGAAACCAGAACTTCCTAAATCACCCTGCAGTAAATCTGCTCCTGTTCTAGAGAAGCCCCAGGAGACATCCAAGGACACAAAACCAGTACACGAAAAGCCCAAAGAACCAGAGAAGAAACCAGAACTTCCTAAATCACCCTGCAGTAAATCTGCTCCTGTTCTAGAGAAGCCCCAGGAGGTATCGAAGGACACAAAACCAGTACACGAAAAGCCCAAAGAACCAGAGAAGAAACCAGAACATCCCAAATCACCCTGCAGCAAATCTGCTCCTGTTCTAGAGAAGCCCCAGGAAGCATCTAATGACCCAAAACCAGGGCATGGAAAGCCCAAAGAACCAGAGAAGAAACCAGAACATCCCAAATCACCCTGCAGCAAATTTGCTCCCATTCCAGAGAAGCCCCACGAGGTATCTAAGGACCCAAAACCAGTTCAAGAAAAGCCCAAAGAACCAGAGAAGAAACCAGAACATCCTAAATCACCCTGCAGCAAATCTGCTCCCGTTCTAGAGAAGCCCCAGGAGGTTTCAAAGGACCCAAAACCAGTACATGAAAAGCCCAAAGAACCAGAGAAGAAACCAGAACATCCTAAATCACCCTGCAGCAAATCTGCTCCTGTTCTAGAGAAGCCCCAGGAAGCATCTAAGGACCCAAAACCAGGGCATGAAAAGCCCAAAGAACCAGAGAAGAAACCAGAACATCCCAAATCACCCTGCAGCAAATCTGCTCCTGTTCTAGAGAAGCCCCAGGAAGCATCTAAGGATCCAAAACCCGGACATGAAAAGCCCAAAGAACCAGTTAAGGAGCCAATGCCAGAGAAACCCAAAGGTCTATGTGGCAAACCTTTTCCTACTCCAGTACAGCCACAAGAACCATCCAAGGAACCAAAACCAGGACAAGAAAAGGAGCCTTCAAAGTAATAAGCTCCTGCAAAGCCCAGGGAGCCCCAGCCATGTGCTCTGTTACTCAAGAGATCTTTCCAGCACATGGCTTAACCAAACACCTTGAATGCTCCCAGCTCTGCATATTGCTTTGTCTCCTTACCAGTGTCAGTAAAGATTCTGTGCATTTAAGCTACTGTCACACCATGATGCTTCCCAGACCCCTGAACAGCCTGTTCCCCACCTCCCCGCTCATTTTAACCTACCCTGTCAGCATCATCACCTAATCACTTCTGTCCAAGCCTGAGGCAGTGATATCATCCTGAGATCGACCAACCCACAACACGACTGTTGAGAAGAGCTGAGGGTAGAATGGAGAGGTGGAGTTGATGGCAGGTTGAGGAGAAGAGGAGAACCCCAAGCACCAGCCTCTTCTCCGAATCCAAGCTTCTGCCCAAGTTCTCTAGCGCGATTCAACACCACAGCTAGACAACACATCCACGCACATTGGCATCAAATGTAACTAGATCTGGAAATCTCTCCTGCTCCTCTGATCCCTCTCCACTGATGGACACAAAGTTCCATGTGGCAACCCTGTTCCTACTCCAGTACATCTACAAGAACCATCCAAGGAACCAAAACCAGGTCAAGAAAAGTCAAAGCAGCCTTCGAAGTAATGAGCTCCTGCAAAGCCCAGGGAGCCCCAGCCATGTGCTCAGTTACTCAGAAGATCTTTCTAGCACATGGACAAACCAACACCTTGGATGCTCCCCAGCTCTGCCCATTGCTTTATCTGCTTACCAGTGTCAGTAAAGATTCTGTGCATTTAAGCTACTGTCACACCAGGATGCTTCCCAGACTCCTCAAAAGCCTGTTCCCCACCTCCCCGGTGAAGGTAGAATGGGGAAGAGAGAGAGGTGGAGTTGATGGCAGGTTGAGGAGAAGAGGAGAAACTCAAGCTTCCACCCAAGTTCTCTAATGCGATTCAACACGACAGCCGGAGAACACATCCACGCATGTTGGCATGAAATGTAACTAGATCTGGAAATCTCTCCTGTTCCTCTGATCCCTCTCCACTGATGGACACATTATCACTTTGCTCACTGAAGCCTTTGTGTAATCTTGCTTAAACCAAAACAATGCTGAAAACTGAATGAACAGTGATGCTCCACTGTTGACCTCTGAGAGAAAAGCTACAACTGTAAAGAATTACTCAATAAAGCATTGAAAAGATATCTTTCCACTTGGGTCTCATTTCTCTCTGTGACTTGTTGTTCAGAGGGCTTCCTTTATTTCCCCCCCACACTGCATTTCAGCTGCTTTTGTCTTTAGCTCCTCCTCCCTTTTGGCTGTCTCTATCCTGAGCAGGTTTTAGCCAGGTATGGTGATTCCACTCATGTGGCTCATTGAACAATGTCTCCTTAATGGCCACCATTTCAGCTTGTAGATCAGGAATTTGATTACATAAACTGTGAGCATTTGTGCTCATCACCTTCCAGCAATATTTAAATGGTTTGCTAGTATTTTGGTCACCTCCTTCCCTTTGCTGAGAGCTTGTCTCTTGTTATTTGTACCACTGTAATGTTCATGCTGGTTTGGTCTTTCTGAAATTTGCCTGAGAACCGAGTTTGATTCCCACTGCAGCTCCGTGGGGGTATGTTACTTATATTATGTGGACAGACAGCAAAGATGACACAAGGATAAGTGGACAAAATTCCTAACAGCAAAAACAGTTTATTGTGGATTGTTCTGGACTCGACACAGCTGTGTTTCGGCCGGATGGCCGAAAACAGAGTTTTGTGATCCATAATAGGTCAAACAATGCATATGAAATGTATGGAGATCCAATAGTACTGTGTACCTTGACAATATACATTTAAAATATACTACTTAAAAAAAAAAATTTTTTAATACATCCAAAGTAGAGAGGTGTGGTAGCCGTGTTAGTCCACTCTTAAAGGTTATCAATAGAAATCAAACAAAATAAAACATGGAAAAGAAAATAAGATGATACCTTTTTTATTGGACATAACTTAATACATTTCTTGATTAGCTTTCCAAGGTTGCCCTTCTTCGTCAGATCGGAAATAAGCAAATGTGCTAGCTGACAGTGTATATAAGTGAAAACATTCAAGCATTACTATGACAGTAAAATAGATACTATTGGAGATTCTACGTGGAATGTTGCTAGTATTGGAGATTCTACATGGAATGTTGCTACTATTGGAGATTCCACATGGAATGTTGCTATTACACTAGCAACATTCCATGTAGAAGGCTGCGCAGGCTTCTGTTTCTGTGAGTCTGACGTCCTGCACGTACGTGCAGGACGTCAGACTCACAGAAGCAGAAGCCTGCGCGGCCACATTGGTGATCTGCAAGGGCCGACTTCTACATGGAATGTTGCTAGTGGAATAGCAACATTCCATGTAGAATCTATAGAAATCAAACAAAATAAAACATGGAAAAGAAAATAAGATGATACCTTTTTTATTGGACATAACTTAATACATTTCTTGATTAGCTTTCGAAGGTTGCCCTTCTTCCTCAGATCGGAAATAAGCAAATGTGGTAGCAGATAGTATATATAAGAGAAACATCAAAGCATTACTTTGACAGTCTGACAGAGTGGGAGGGTGGGGGTATGCATGGGGACATCCAAATAAATTCTATTAGATGTGCCATTTAATCTGTCATTACAAAAGGTGTATTAAGATTGAGCTGATAAAACATATTATTATTAAGTTAAAATTACTGTTCGTCAAAACGTTAGAGGGTCATGAAGCATATGCTCCAGTTTTGAAGAACCTGTGCGTGAATGTAGGCAATATATGAATGTAAACAGTGTAAGCATATTGTCAATAGAAATATATCAAACCGGCAGCAAAGAAGTTTAACAACGGTTGATAACCATAACATCAAGCCATGTCTATCGGCGAAGTGTTAACTAAAACAATCTATCGCCATAGCTCTCGACTGTAAACAGTATGAATCAAATAAAATGTCTCCGAGTAGTAAGAAATTCCATCAAGTGCCCGCATACATCGCGGTTGAAGAAAGTACAAGATGACCACAGAATAAGTCCCACCTGAAAAGTTGTAGCAAAGCAAAGAGAAAAGAATTGTGCATCTTACCTTCATGAATGATAACTTGAAGATAACACTCAAGTTAAGATCAAAGAACGCCTACGTCCCGAAACCAAACTTTTAAAGGTGCCAAAAGTGACGTCAGTGCTGACGTTGGTTTGGATGGTCCATTTTTGTGCGGTTAAGACCCTGAGGAATCAAAAGTGGAAGCGATGACTCAAAGTGCATTTTGTATGGGATCAAAAACTGACATATTAAAAACCAAAGCGCCAAAATGACGTCAGTATTGATGTGGATTCGGAAGGTGCATTTATAAACGTATGATGCCGGCACAGCTGTAGAGTCGGATCATGCGTTTACAAGCATACGTTACCGTTAGAGACGAGATCTTGTCTCGATAATTATTTGAGAGTAATAGTAGGAATGTGTACATTTAAATAGTGATTGGACAATAAGATAAAGCCCTTCGTTCCAATCTGAAAACCTTGTACTTCAGGTAAATAAAAACACGAGTGCAAGCCACAGGTGCACAATATATTTTATTTTTATTACATTTGGGGGGCAATGGAGGGTTAAGTGACTTGCCCAGAGTCACAAGGAGCTGCCTGTGCAGTATATCAAGTCCCATCCATTTCTTTTCCCTTTTATTTATTTATTTGTTGCATTTGTATCCCACCTTATCCCACCTCTTTGCAGGCTCAATGTGGCTTACAATTTTCTGTCATGGCTTTCGCCATTCCAGAGTGCAGCAACGCGGCCGCGCAGGCTTCTGTTTCTGTGAGTCAGACTCACAGAAACAGAAGCCTGCACGGCCGGCCGGCCGCACTGGTGATCTGCAAGGGCAGGCTTCTACATGGAATGTTGCTAGTGGAGGAGTAGCCTAGTGGTTAGTGCAGTGGACTTTGATGCTGGGGAACTGGGTTCAATTCCCACTGCAGCTCCTTGTGACTCTGGGCAAGTCACTTAACCCTCCATTGCCCCTGGTACAAAATAAGTACCTGAATATATGTAAACTGCTTTGAATGTAGTTGCAAAAACCACGGAAGGCAGTATACCAAGTCCCATTTCCCTTTCCGGCTGAAGAGCTTGGAGGAAAGATCAGGTTTTACCTCTTTCCTGAACCCTAGTTAATCTCTTTGTAATCTGACCTCTTTAGGCAGGGTGTGTGGGGGGGGGGGGGGGGGGGGGGGGAGGTGTCTCTCTCCCTGATTCTTTCTCATAACCCCTTTCTTTAATTTTACCCTCTTAATAAATTATCAGCGAGTGATGGTAAAATAGAGTGGGGCAGGGGTTGCTAATCAGCTTTTCTGTCAGACATTCAGGCTCCAATCCATTTCTACCTTAAAATGCCAACTGAGGCTTTTTAATAATTTAAGTACATAAGTACATAAGCACTGCCACACTGGGAAAAGACCAAAGGTCCATCAAGACCAGCACTCTGCCTCAGACAGCGGCCATTCCAGGCCCCAAGAACCTGGCAGAAACCCAAAATTTAATAACGATCAATGGACTTTTCCTTCAGGAATCTGTCCGGACCCCCTTTAAACTCAGCAAGGCCACTTGCCGTCACTACCTTTTCCGGCAGTGAGTTCCAGAGTCTAACCACGCGCTGAGTAAAGAAAAACTTTCTCCAATTTGTTTTAAACCATTTTGGTGCCTTTATGCTGAGTCCTCCTGAAATCTCGGTCATCTGGAAAACTTTAGAAGACCAGTGTAAACAATGTCCCATAGTCAAAACATGAAAACATGTACAGTACACCCAAGAGAATTGTCTGGGAGGTAATATCATTCTATACATTAATATGCAACAATGTAAATAAAGAAACAAGGATGAAAAGATGGTCCTTGAAATTGCCTGAAAGGTGTTAATAATACACATAAGCAGCCCTGTTTTATTTTGCTACTAAATTGTAAGAACATTACAATGAAAAATACAGAAACAATCAAGAAAAAAAAACCATACCTCATTACATCAGTGAATGTAACTAGACCAGATCATAGTGGAGGTTAATTTAAATCAAAACTCCTTTCAAAACACAAAGGAACACAGCAGACAATCCATCCAAACTTAAAACTCAGATAACCTCCAGCTTTGCCCTTAAGAAAATTCTCCACATGCAAAGGGGTGTAAAAAGGCAAAGGTATGGTTTCTGTATGTGATCAGGCACTTCCAAGGGAACCTAAGCAGAAATCTGGCACCTAATGGCCAAGGCAGTCTTGTTTTAAAAGAAAGGATATTCATAAGTACATAAGTAATGCCACACTGGGAAAAGACCAAGGGTCCATCGAGCCCAGCATCCTGTCCAAGACAGCGGCCAATCCAGGCCAAGGGCACCTGACAAGCTTCCCAAACGTACAAACATTCCATACATGTTATTCCTGGAACTGTGGATTTTTCCAAGTCCGTTTAGTAGCAGTTTATGGACTTGTCCTTTAGGAATCCGTCCAACCCCTTTTTAAACTCTGCTAAGCTAACCGCCTTCACCACTTTCTCCGGCAACGAATTCCAGAGTTTAATTACACGTTGGGTGAAGAAAAATTTTCTCCGATTTGTTTTAAATTTACTATACTGTAGTTTCATCGCATGCCCCCTAGTCCTAGTATTTTTGGAAAGCGTGAACAGACGCTTCACATCCACCTGTTCCACTCCACTCATTATTTTATATACCTCTATCATGTCTCCCCTCAGCCGTCTCTTCTCCAAGCTGTATAGCCCTAGCCTCCTTAGTCTTTCTTCATAGGGAAGTCGTCCCATCCCCGCTATCATTTTAGTCGCCCTTCACTGCACCTTTTCCAATTCTACTATATCTTTCTTGAGATGCGGCGACCAGAATTGAACACAATACTCAAGGTGCGGTCGCACCATGGAGCGATACAACGGCATTATAACATCCTCACACCTGTTTTCCATACCTTTCCTAATAATACCCAACATTCTATTCGCTTTCTTAGCCGCAGCAGCACACTGAGCAGAAGGTTTCAGTGTGTTATCGACGACGACACCCAGATCCCTTTCTTGGTCCGTAACTCCTAACGTGGAACCTTGCATGACGTAGCTATAATTCGGGTTCTTTTTTCCCACATGCATCACCTTGCACTTGCTCACATTAAACATCATCTGCCATTTAGCTGCCCAGTCTCCCAGTCTCGTAAGGTCCTCTTGTAATTTTTCACAATCCTGTCGCGATTTAACGACTTTGAATAACTTTGTGTCATCAGCAAATTTAATTACCTCGCTAGTTACTCCCATCTCTAAATCATTTATAAATATATTAAAAAGCAGCGGTCCTAGCACGGACCCCTGAGGAACCTCACTAACTACCCTTCTCCATTGTGAATACTGCCCATTTAACCCCACTCTCTGTTTCCTATCCTTCAACCAGTTTTTAATCCACAATAGGACATTTCCTCCTATCCCATGACCCTCCAATTTCCTCTGTAGCCTTTCATGAGGTACCTTGTCAAACGCCTTTTGAAAATCCAGATACACAATATCAACCGACTCCCCTTTGTCCACGTTTGTTCACTCCTTCAAAGAATTGAAGTAAATTGGTCAGGCAAGATTTCCCCACACAAAAGCCATGCTGACTCGGTCTCAGTAATCCATGTCCTCGGATGTGCTCTGTAATTTTGTTTTTAATAATAGCCTCTACCATTTTCCCCGGCACCGACGTCAGACTCACCGGTCTATAATTTCCCGGATCTCCCCTGGAGACTTTTTTAAAAATGGGCGTTACATTGGCCACCTTCCAATCTTCCGGTACCACGCTCGATTTTAAGGATAAGTTGCATATCACTAACAGTAGCTCCGCAAGCTCGTTTTTCAGTTCTATCAGTACTCTAGGATGAATACCATCCGGTCCAGGAGATTTGCTACTCTTCAGTTTGCCGAACTGCCCCATTACGTCCTCCAGGTTTACCGTGAAGTCAGTAAGTTTCTCCGACTCGTCCGCTTGAAATACAATTTCCGACACCGGTAACCCACCCAAATCTTCCTCGGTGAAGACCGAAGCAAAGAATTCATTCAGTCTCTCCGCTACGTCTTTGTCTTCCTTGATCGCCCCTTTTACCCCTCGGTCATCCAGCGGCCCAACCGATTCTTTTGCCGGCTTCCTGCTTTTAATATACCGAAAAAAATTTTTACTATGTTTTTTTGCCTCTAATGCTATCTTTTTTTCATACTCCCTCTTGGCCTTCTTAATCTGCGCCTTGCATTTGCTCTGACACTCCTTATGCTGTTTCTTGTTATTTTCAGACGGTTCCTTCTTCCATTCTATGACAGGAGGCTCGATTGAGGAATCATCTCTGGAAATATTTTTCACAAAAAGATTGTAGGAAACTGAATGCACTCCGGGAAGAGAAGGTGGACGTGAAAACGGCAGGACCTCCCAGAGATCTCTGTTACATATAGGGGAGTTACACTGTCTGCTGTGCTTCAAACTGGGCGCCCCGGCGAAGGGGCGGGGCATCCCGTATTATCGAAAAGATGGGCGTCCATCTTTTGTTTCGATAATACAGTCGGGGCTGGCCAATTCTCAACATTTAGGTCGACTGAAATGTGGAGCTCGGCGACCTTAGAGATGGCCGGCCTCGGTTTTCGCCTATAATGGAAACAGAGGATGGCCATCTCAAAAATGGCCAAATCCATGCCCTTTGGCCTTGGGAGGAGCCAGCATTCCCAGTGCACTGGTCCCTCCTACATGCCAGGACACCAACCGGGCACCCTAGGGGGCACTGCAGTGGACTTCACAAATTGCTCCCAGGAATGCCCTTCTTTTTTCCATTATCGGCCGAGGACGGCCATCTCTTAACCACGCCGCCATCCTGCCTTCGGTACACTGCCGACACGCCCCCTTGAACTTTGGCCGGCCTCGCGACGGAAAACAGTAGGTGCCGGCCATCTCCCAATTTGTGTCGGAAGATGTGCACCCTTCTCTTTCGAAAATGAGCTGGAATGTCTCCTGCACGTCGAGGTTTCTGCAGGAAGTCCCACAGCTAACCTTCATGCCACTGCCTAAGCTTCCTAGTACCTGATGCCATGTGTTTAGTGTTCTAGACTTAGAGAAAAATATTCTTCCAGATTAGCATTTACTATAGAATGGGCTTTTAGCATTTAGCCTGCGTTAATTCCCTTCTTAAGGCCATAATGTCGCTTGATGAATTTCCCCTACTGTACCTAAATGTGTGAGTTAAATCCAAATGCAGAAGTGGGAGCTATGGGGGGGAATTTGGACTCCACCAGCCGCAAACACGTTCTGCTGCTGCTCCCGCTTTCCACTACGACGTGGACCCTGGTGGGTTTTCAGAGTATGCGCCTACTTTCACTTTGAAAATTACCCCTAGTGTTCTGTCCAAAAATATACGAAGCTAGTCCCAGAAAAAAGGATCCCCTTATTTTCCATGTTTGTTTTTCATTTATTAACCCTTAAAGTGGACTAGTTGACCCACACAGGTTTTCTGGGTTAATATACATGTCTATATACGTATGTAAGTGCAAAGCCCCACTCTAGGGAAAACCTCCACAAATTGCAGATAAAGTTCTCTGCATTCAGGCATAACTGTACTCGCATTTGGCAGCCATTTTGCAAAAGTCCTTTTGCACACCTAAGCTGCATCTTCAGACCAGGAAATGGCTTTGAAAATTGGTCTCTGCACTGGGAAACCAGTTCTCCTAGTCTTCCCTCAAACCCATGAACTCTGGAGCTCCCAAGAGCGCAGTCCACTTTGACACCTCTTTTGGGGCACAGACCTGATTGATCAGGATGAGTATGTGGTCTAAGAGCACCATCTTGTGGCAGAGGAAAGGAATGGATCAACTGAACCAGCTCTGTTTTAGGGGGAAATTTCTAACAAATTCCCATTGCCTTAACTGCTACTACTACTACTACTACTATTTAGCATTTCTATAGCGCTACAAGGCGTACGCAGCGCTGCACAAACATAGAAGAAAGAACTGGCAGAGAGATCCCACACAATGTATCCCAGGATGCTCTCCCGCAGGGTCAGACGCTACCATTTTCCAAGATGGTGGCACAGAGGCAGAAGCGAGTAGGCATAGCTCCTGGATCCCAATCTGAACAGTGCACACTGGATGTTCTCGGGGGGGGGGGGGGGGGAGGAGGGTGTTGGCAGGTATTGGAGGGTCCAGTTGGGACCCTGAGTTATTTTTGCTGCGGTGGGGAGTGGAGTAGAGGGGCCCATGGATCACCAGGGAAATCTTTGGGGTGAGGGGGTGGAAGGGTTGAGGAACAAGGACAACTGGTCCACCAGGAATGTTATAGGGATCAGACGGTCAGGCAGTCTGGGGGGGGGGCCCACTTGGGACACCAGGGCCATTTTTGGAGTCAGGATTATTGGGGAGATCAGATAATTGGGTCTGGCTAGTGCCAACTGGAGGCCTCGTGCAAGAGGTCAAGTTAACACTAGCACAGATCCAAGTGCATAATGTGTCCCATTCATTTTATCCTGTTAGTGAAATTTTTTTGCTCTGTTTACATACTATTTTGGTTACTGCAGTGGACAGCTACATTTTTGCATTGGGCTTTGCTTTAGAAAGCCATACACTGCACTGACCTCTATACAGACCTGGTTTTACATGCAGGGGTTTGTATATAATTGTCTGTTTACACAGGTAAGACAGTGGGATGAGAAGGGGCAGAATGTGGGGGCAGGGAGTGGGGTGAGGTGGGGCAGTGTTTACCACACATTCCCAGGCAGGGCAGGATTAACCCTTTAGTGCAGGGGTTGGCAATCTTTATAGACAGAATGCCAGTACTAACCCTAGCGAGCTGCAACATTTTATATCATTTTATTAATTTCTTTATTCGCGCTGGATATACCGCCATATGTCTGAACTAGGCTTCTATGTGGTTCACAGAAATAAAAATGGGAGAGGGGAGAGAAAGGAACAGAAAGGAGAGGCAGGCAGAGATCAATCGGCCCGTCTCATCTTCCGCCAGGGTCGCTTTACTCATACTACCCCTCTCCTCAAGACCCTTCACTGGCTCCCTATCCGTTTTCGCATCCTGTTCAAACTTCTTCTACTAACCTATAAATGTATTCACTCTGCTGCTCCCCAGTATCTCTCCACACTCGTCCTTCCCTACACCCCTTCCCGTGCACTCCGCTCCATGGATAAATCCTTCTTATCTGTTCCCTTCTCCACTACTGCCAACTCCAGACTTCGCGCCTTCTGTCTCGCTGCACCCTACGCCTGGAATAAACTTCCTGAGCCCCTACGTCTTGCCCCATCCTTGGCCACCTTTAAATCTAGACTGAAAACCCACCTCTTTAACATTGCTTTTGACTCGTAACCACTTGTAACCACTCGCCTCCACCTACCCTCCTCTCTTCCTTCCCGTTCACATTAATTGATTTGATTTGCTTACTTTATTTATTTTTTGTCTATTAGATTGTAAGCTCTTTGAGCAGGGACTGTCTTTCTTCTATGTTTGTACAGCGCTGCGTATGCCTTGTAGCGCTATAGAAAAGCTAAATAGTAGTAGTAGTAGTAGTTATACCAAAGGATTGGCTGAAAAGGTGATGTTTGAGGAGCTTTTTGAAGGAGGGCAAGGTAAGTTGGTTCCTGATGTGTGACAGGAGCTCATTCCATAATTTGGGACTGAGATAACAGAAGGCAATATGACGGGAGGAGGTCTTGTGTTCTGACAGTGGCAGATTTTGATCAGCAGAACAAGGGTAAACGGAGGGGGGTGTATGGGATGAAGAGTTCATTGAGTTAAGCAGGAGTGGACAGCAAATGTGATTTATAAATCATAAATGCGAGAAGTTTGAATGTGACACATGCAGTAAAACACCTGTCTTGAGATCCAGAAGTGGCCGGTTCAAATCCCACTGCTGCTCCTTGTGACCTTGGGCAAGTCACTTAATCTTCCATTGCCTGAGGTACAAAAATTAGATTGTGAGCCCTCCAGGGACAGATAAAATGCCCAGTATACCTGACTGTAACTCACCTTGAACTACTACAGAAAAGGTGTGAGCAAAATCCAAATAAATAACCAAACAGGGAGCCAGTGTTTGGCCTTGAGGAGAGGTAACAGTGGTTCAAGTGGTGTTGAATTGTGAAGAAGTTTAACAGCCATAGATTAAATGAGTAGAGGGGGGATGCCAGCACACTTGCTCCATTTTGGCCCTGCAGAACTGCAGGTGAGGGAGTCACCGCTTAGCATATCATATATTCACTGTAGGCCGCTTAATGTGGCATGTGCTTGGAAGCAGCAGGAGGTCCCCTCTCTCCTTCAAGTTCAGTGCAAAATCAATTTTGTATAGTTGATGTCTAAACTATCTGTAGAAATAGACTTCCTCAGTTTCACCAAGTTTGGGAGGCTTACATGGGTTGGCTAGAGAGGCCGTCCCGGGTAGCCTGAACTTGTGGGTGTCTCCAAACTTGATTTGAATTGGTTTGGTTGAATGGTATGACCCTGTCTCACACAATATTTTCTGGTTGTTTCCCTGTACACATGTGTATGGAAGGTAGGGGGTGAGAGGAGGGTGGGGGGTGTTCCGGAGTTGTGGGAGATGGATTGGTTGTTAGCGCTGTGAGCCGTGTACTGAAGGGTGACAGTATGGGGCTCATTTTCAAAGCACTTAGACTTACAAAGTTCCATAGTAACCTATGGAACTTTGAAAGTCTAAGTGCTTTGAAAATACACCTCCACGTCTATTGCTGACTGTTGGGGGGGAAAGGAGTGAATTTCTTAGTTGTTAAATTGTCAGTGCTTTATGGTATACAGCTTTCAGTTAAATAAAAAGATTTTTTTTTTTTTAACCCTTCTCTGGATATACCAAAGCAATTACTGACCACAACATCTCCATGTGGAACATTAGCATATGCAGGAAGGCATCGACCCCCTTGAGTTCAGGAAGGGCCAGGAGGAATCCTTTTTCTTGGGTAACCCAATATAGAAGGAATAATGCCCTTGGTACAGTTCCTCGGGAGGCATGGGTTCCATTGCCTCTAGCTGAACCAGTTGGCCAGAGTACGTTCCGCGGCCTGACACTTTTGAAGGGAACCACACAGAAATGCCAGAAAACGTCTGAAATGGGTTCCATCAAGGCATAATTGTCATGAACAACCTCCAGAACTCACTGCTGAGGTTATGACAAAAAGACTTACAGACCGCCAACCTGAACCAGTCCAGAAGGGTCCCACTGACATTCACTTGAGACCTTTTGAGGGTAGAGGATCCTCCACTGTCCTGGGTGGCTTTTTTGCCCCTCAAAAGGGCTGGCCTTTCTGGCCCTTGGTGCAGGCACTGCCAGATTCTGACTTTTGGACATACAAAAGCAGGAGCAACCAACATATATCAATATATACTAAACGGACTTGGGAAAAATCCACAATTCCGGGAATAACATGTATAGAATGTTTGTACGTTTGGGAAGCTCGCCAGGTGCCCTTGGCCTGGATTGGCCGCTGTCGTGGACAGGATGCTGGGCTCGATGGACCCTTGGTCTTTTCCCAGTGTGGCATTACTTATGTACTTATGTAAAACACTACAATAATCCAACAGAGGCAACACAATAGCCTAAACCAGCACGCAAAAATGTTCAGTAAAAAACCCCAGATCTTATCGCCCTTAGCTATCGTAGTTTACGCAAACAGTTTATCTGTGGTTCCATAATCAGTTGAGTATCCAAAATAATTCCTGTGGGGGACAAAATTATTTTTTAACAAGGGCAACTGTTGGGAGTTTATACAATTTCAGAACAGTGGGAGATAGAGTCTCATATTTACAAGTTAAACAGTAAGGGGGGAGGACGGGAGACAAAGAAAACAACCTGTAAAGTACCGGCAGCAGGCTTTCACTTAAAGGGCTCCATTACCAAAATATACAGATTCCTGAATGATACAAGAGAAGAGAAATGTAGATACATAATGGAGTGGAAGAAGGACTTATGGAAAATCCACTATTTCTGGGATAAGCAGCATAAAATGTTTTGTACTTCTTTTGGATCTTGCCAGGTATTTGTGACTTGGATTGGCCACTGCTGGAAACAGGATGCTGGGCTTGATGGACCTTTGGTCTGTCCCAGTATGGCAATACTTATGTACTTATGATATAACCAGGGCATGAAGAGAGATAGGGGAAAAGGGACGAACGAAACGAATACGGCGGAGAGAGAAAAAAGAGGCCCGAATGACTGAGTTAATCTAAGGTTTGAACGTAAGCTTGTACTCGAATATGATACCAAGAACCTTAATGCAACCTTTGTAGGGTTTTGGTCCTCAATGGATGGAGGGGGAGAGAGGGGACCACGCAGAGAGGGGAAAAGCAAATGGACTCACATTTTATAGGATTGAGAAAGAGGAGATTCAATCTGAGCCAAGAGGAAACTTGCTGCAGACAATTGTTGAGAATGGAAATAGAATGCAATGGACCTGCAACACGTAGACGTATCTGGATGCCGTCAGCGAAACAGAATGGTATGAAGCCATAGATGCAAGGATGGAATCTGCTTCCACAAAGGAATGAAGATCAAAGGAAGCAGAAGTGGTGCGGTTGAAAGTTAAGTGAAATGTACAGCCAGACAAGTAGCTGGAAAACCAAGAAAGGATTGTACCCAAAATACCAATGGAGCATGGAATGATCCACTAAGTTGAAAACAGAAGAACGATCTCAAGAGACAATGACAACTGAGTGATATCTATCGAGGGAGGAGCAGATGGGGGTTATAGAGGGCAAAAAGAAGGGTTTCAGTGCCGTCTCTATTGTGATATGTGTTGCACTTCCTACATCTCGGCGTCATACATGACATCTGCTGCATGCTGCATGTTTCTATTGTGATGTTGCACGCCCTACATCTGTATCATACATGATGTGTGCTACACGTTTCATGTCTCTGTGATATGTGAACTTTGTACATCTGTGTCATACATGATGATAACACACTGCATCTCTATTGTAATGTGTTGCACTCTCTACATATGTCATACATATATTGTGATATATGTTATATGTGATGCATTCCATATGTCTGCATCATATGTGAAATATGTTGCACACTGCATGTCTCTATTGTGATGTGTTGCATTCCCTATGTCTGTATCATACATGATGTGTGCTGCACACTGCATGTCTCTATTGTGATGTGTTGCATTCCCTATGTCTGTATCATACATGATGTGTGCTGCACACTGCATGTCTATTGTGATGTGATGCACTCCTTACATCTGTGTCATACATGATGTATGCTACATGCTTCATGTCTCTATTGTGATGTGTTGCACTCCCTACATCGGTATCATACATCATGTGTGCTACACGCTTCATGTCTCTGTGATATGTGAACTTTGTACATCTGTGTCATACATGATAACACACTGCATCTCTATTGTAATGTGTTGCATTCCATACATCTGTCATACATGACATGTGCTGCACACTGCATGTCTATTGTGATGTGATGCACTCCTTACATCTGTGTCATACATGATGTATGCTACATGCTTCATGTCTCTATTGTGATGTGTTGCACTCCCTACATCGGTATCATACATCATGTGTGCTACACGCTTCATGTCTCTGTGATATGTGATGAACTTTGTACATCTGTGCCATACATGATGTGTTGCACACTACATGTCTCTATTGTGATGTGTTGCACTCCCTACATCTGCATCATACATGACATGTGCTGCACACTGTATAGCTCTATTGTGATATATGATGCACTCCCTATGTCTATATCATACATAACATATGTTGCACACTGCAAATTTCTATTGTGGTGTGCTGCACTCCCTACATCTGCATCATACACGATGTGTGTTGCACAGTTCATGTCTGTTGTGATATGTGATACACTTCGTACATCTGCATCGTACATAATGTGTGTTGCATGATGTATGTCTACTGTTATGTGTTGCACTCCCTACATCTATGTTATACATGACGTGTGCTGCATGTCTGTTATATGTGATGCATTCCATATGTCTGCGTCATGTGTGAAATATGTTACATACTGCATGTCTCTATTGTGATGTTGCATTCCCTATGTCTGTATCATACATGACATGTGCTGCATGTCTGTGACGTGTTGCATGCTGAATGTCTCTATTGTGATATGTGTTGCACTCCGTACATCTGCATCACATATGACGTGTGTTGCACACTACAGCCCCTTACACAGTCAAAGTGGTATACATTTCCAGTGGTCCTATCCACAGAAGTGAAGGGCGTGAAAATGCACTTACGTCATTCAACTTTCAGGGTAAACAGTTAGATCTGCTATTTTACTCATATCTACAGCATGACTCATACTGCATATGCATGTGATTACTGGAAGGGAATGTGAGGGTTATTTTAAAAAGCATTTTCCATCCTCTCCATGATGTTACTCCTAAGAGGACCGCCCTGCAACCTCAATTCATGCCCTCTGGTTCTACCGTTCTCCATCTCTGGAATAGGGTTGTTTGCATACTAATGCCTTTCAATTTTATTTTATTTTTTAGTATTTTTAATTTATGCATTTATAGAATTACATCCAAAGAAAACACATGGGACAGAAAACAGGATAACCAAAAAAAAGTATTAAGAAAGAAACAAACTTTTAGGAATGAACCAGCAATGACATCCATTAACAGTCCAGAATCTGAGGGGGGGGGGAGACCAAGGCACATGGTCGACAGAAACACATTCGTGTCTGTTTTGAGTTCTGAATACAGGGTTCTATGTATTCATTTTATGTGTTTGATTGTTCTTTTCTGCTTTGTTGTACAAATCAAGGTAAGGTATAAACAAAAAGTAGCACATATGAGTTTATCTTGTTGGGCAGACTGGATGGACCGTGCAGATCTTTTTCTGCCGTCATCTACTATGTTACTATGTTAAATACAAAATTAAAATAGTGAGCAGGTCTACGATCTCAGTCAGGGTGTTGATGTAATAACTAGAGGGCCAGAGAGACCCACAGTGAACTTCTGGAAACCAAAAAAGCCTGGGATCATAGAAAATGTATCTTGTAGCTTGGTAACACATTTAAATAGAAAATTTAGTCAGAAAAATCTCCCCGACTGTTGAACCCGAGGTCTAACTCTAAAAATTGTTTATGCCTCTGTTGTGTTGAGTGAGCCACGTCAGAAAAAAAAAAAAAACCCAGTCTCAAGACCCAGTATCTGTCTGGTTCTAAGATGAAAGTTCATTATTAAGGCAGCTGGAACTGAATCCCATAATAATCTGACATTTAGTTCATCAAATCATACATTAGAAACACAGAAAAGGACGGCAGATAAAGGACAAATAGCCCGTCCCTAGCATCCGCCATCTCCTCCCTCTCCTACACCCCCTGTCCCAGGTGGAATATCTTGATCAGTAGGTCTTTTCTCAGCAGTAGACAAATAATAGACTTTCCCTAATGCTGGAGAATGTAGTGACAGCAGCTGGCCTTACGGAATTTAAAGGGGGTTTGGACAGATTCCTGAGGGAAAAGTCCATTGAACATTATTAAATTTTTTTTTTGGGGGGGGGGGTTGCCGGGTTCTTGAAGCCTGGATTGGCCGCTGTCGAAGACAGGATGATGGGCTTGATGGACCCTTGGTCTTTTCCCAGTATGGCGGTGCTTATGTTCAGATATTTTTAATATTTTTAAAAAAATACCACTTGTTATCAATGGAGCAATTGAGCAAACTTTGGGAAAATGCTTAAATCTCAAACTTACAATATTTTCAAGATCTCCAGCTTGCGACGAATCACTAAATTATCATTGACCAAGGTTGCTTGATGCTCAGAAACCTTTTTTGATTCAGGTTTCACTACTTCTATGTTTAATTTGTTTATTGATTTTCAACTTTTCAAGTTTACAAACTTGTTTAGAAAAATTGGATATAATGAGGTTACAATATAAGAAAATGTATCATACATGAAAATTCCCTCAAACCAATACAAGTCCACAAGTGGGGAGTTCAAAATACAAACATCATTGAAGGTATATTAATAGGAAATAAACAATTTCAAAAAGAGTGGCAGAGGTGTACAGAGGACACTATATTCCAATTTCAAACAACATCATTAGTTGGAATTATTGTTCCAACAGTCTTCCTAGATGTAATAAATGTCTCGAGTTGGGATGGATCATAAAACACAAACTTTTCAGAGTGGTATGTGACCAGACACTTGCACGGAAATTTTAAAAAGAAAGTCGCTCCCAGCTGAATCGTTTCCTGCTTTTTTTGAAGAAATCTTTTCCGGCGCACTTGTGTGTCCTTTGATATATCAGGATATACACTAATTTTTAACCCTTTGAAAATTTTTTCACGATTTTTGTAAAACAATTTTAATATCCATAGTTTGTCAGAAGACAAAACAACTGTAGCCAATAACGTGGCTGGTATTACTTGTTCAGAGTCTGAGGTTTCTAAGAAAGCTGTAACATCCAAAGGTTGATTTTGTAATATTTGTTGCTGTCTAGATGGAAGATAAAAAACTTGCGCTAAAGGAGGTATATTTTCTTCACTGATCTGTAAGATATCTTTAAAGTATATTTTCAGCATCTCTCTAGGAGCCACATTATCCAACAAAGGAAAATTTATAAATCGCAAGTTATTACTTTTTGAAAAATTTTCCATTGTCTCTGCCTTTCTTCTTAAATTAATTAAGTCTTTCACCATATTATTTTGAACTTCTTGCAGTCGTTGTACTTCTTTATCTTGTTTCTCAACTTTAACATTCAATTGCTTTACCTTCTCCTCTATACAGACAACTTCCTGTTTCACTTTTTGAATCTGAGGAATTAGTGCTTTGCCCAAATCTGCGATAAGTGTCCACAAACAGTCTAACGTAACTTCGGGAGGTTTAACTTGAAAAACTGCAAGTGAAAAGTCACCTACCCCCATTTGTTGTAAGGAAATTCCTTCCATAGTCGAGGCATTTTGCTCCTCAATTGATGTTTCAGCCTGTGAGTTCAATTCAGCTCTTTGGTGATCTTCATATGTCTCCCGTCGTCCATCCCCCGTTCTAGGGTAAGACTCGGAGATGCCATACCTAGAGCTTCAATCTCACACGGCATTGGAGGGGGAGGGGGTGTTCGAGCGTCGGGGCTTAGAGAAACTTCCAGCTCTAAGGTCTCCTGCGCTCCTTCAACCAGCACAGGAGACAACAGCGAGCTGCTCACCGGCGTTCTGGCGTCCAAAACTCGCTGCAAAAAAGAATCTATCGGACCGCTTCGAGTTGGGGTACTAAGCCGCTGGGAGGCTGTAGCAGCAGCTTTCCCCCTTCTCTTAGGCATTTTTAAGGTATGGCTAACACAAGAAGCCTTTAGAAAGGAAAAAATCGCAGGAGCGTCTGTAACACGTCTGCTCTACTCGGCGGCCATTTTGAACTCCCTCCTCAGGTTTCACTACTTCTAAGTGGTTTTTTTTCCCACCACAGAGACTGTTTTTTGTACTGTGCCTAACACAGATCAAGTTGGATAGATCTGAGATGCTAGCAATTCAAATTTATTACAAACCGTCTGATCCAACTTAGAGTCTCCCAAATAACATCTAGTGTTATCAAGCTAGGCAGATCTTTTGAGACTCACCTAAGAGCTTCTCTCTGAGTCCACGGAAGAGTCTGATTCGTGTGTGATGTATGTTTTTGTTTATTTTCTTAGAATCTGCCTTTATTAATCAGGCAGCGGAAGCAGTGGCCCGTCTCATCTCTCTGGGCAAAGTTACATATGCTCTCCAAATATCTAGCTTTCCCCACCTTGAATCTGCTCATGGCAGTTCGGTACAGACTCAGCCGTAGCTAAGTCTGTAATTAAAGAGGAACCCAGTTTTAATTAGCTAAAGAGATATAGTTTATTAGTACATAAGTACATAAGTAATGCCATACTGGGAAAAGACCAAGGGTCCATCGAGCCCAGCATCCTGTCCACGACAGCGGCCAATCCAGGCCAAGGGCACCTGGCAAGCTTCCCAAACGTACAAACATTCTATACATGTTATTCCTGGAATTTTGGAGTTTTCCAAGTCCGTTTAGTAGTGGTTTATGGACTTGTCCTTTAGGAAACCGTCCAACCCCTTTTTAAACTCTGCTAAGCTAACCGCTAATTAATTAGTATTAATTAGCATTGATCCATTACCCAATAATGAGAATACCAGCAATTCAGTCAATCATACAGTGGAACAGAATCACACGACACATCGGCTCTCGGTGGTGCTCTTGTCTCTCTCCTCCATCAGCATCTGCCTCTGTATCTGCGTCTGTCTCTCTCTCTCTGTCTCTCCTTCTGCGTCTTACACTTCTTGGGGTGCTTCCTTTATACTGTCTCAACCCAATGGATTCCAACGAGATCCAGCTTTGTCAGCAGAAGTTGCTATCCCTTATCAGTTGATAAGGAACCGATAAGGGTGACTTCATTGGGTCCCAGGTTCTAACTATACACAAAAGGGGTGCAAAGCACAGCTGGCGAGATGACTTCATCGGTCACTCTGCCCTTCTTACCTATTCTCAGCTTCCCCCTCCCTCTGAGTACTCTCTAACTACGTACATCTACCCCCTTATCTACTTTCATTAGCCCAAAACATCTTTCATGACTCTTCACCGATGCCAGTCCCAGGCATGTTTATAAGAGCAAAAGACCCCCTCCCGTGCCAGCTCCCTGAGAACTCAGTTCAGCTTGTGCTACAGAAAAATGTATTTTGTATCAGAGATGACTTTGGATTTTTAAATGAAGCCCAGCTCTTATTATGAGCCATTTGCTTGTAGAGGCCTAGCTCTTTAGCCTGAGCCATTGACCTGTATTTTACTGAGAGCAAGGGCGGCCATATATATACATTTTGCACACGCATGTCACTTTGCATGTGATGTATACCATATGCTGTACAGCTATGCATGCAACATTTGTGCTGCACAGACATGACACTGTCACATGCAGCACATGTGTACCTGTATCGTATGTGAAGTATGTTTTGCACATGCATATCACTTCGGTATGTGATGCGTGCCCCATGAGGTGTGCCTGAATCACGTGTGATGTGTGTCGCACTGACTTGTTTTACATATTTTCCCTCTGTTTTCTATGAACGCTCAAAGTGGACAAGAAAATAAAACAGAGACATACAAATACCAAAAAATTATGAAAACAGAGCAAGGTCAGTGTAGCCACCGAATTTTGCAGGATTCCATTCAAAGGCTGCCTGCAAGTGGATTTCTTCTGGCTTTTTGCCTTTCACGGTTCCAGCTCAGCAGACAGAAAGAATTTCACTTCCTGGTGCATGGACAAGTCTTAGCAGGCCCAACAGCTTCAGTCAGTCTCCACCTTCAGTAAATTTTGCTTTCATACAGTAACTGCGGGCAGCTGACCTGCCCCACCCCCTTCCCAATCTGTCTGAGGGATGTCATTAGTAGGGTTTACTCTTCATTTTCCTCTCCAGGCCTTACACTGTGACCCAAAGAGCTGAGGCTCCCTCCCCGTCAGAAGCTAAAATAATGCAGGGCTCACTTGGATATACAGCCTGTCTCAGATGGCAGCTTTTCAGCTATTGTCACTGAAGCCCAAGGGGAGGGTAGTGGCAGCAAAATTCTTCATCTGGATTACTAATATGATTGCCAGCGGGGCTTGATTCTGCCGCTGGGAGACACAGATGCCCTGCTGTAATACCCAGGAACTATAGTAAGACATTAAGGTCCAGTCGCCATACGGAGGGTCAGCCCTACAGTCAGGCCACTATAGAGGAGACTACAGAGAAACTTCAGAGATGACTCCATGCTGCTCTATTTCCCCTAAAGCGAACTAGAAAGACCTCTTCCTAGCCATCCCTAGTTGCCACAGGCCACGCCTCGCCCTTCATGTCCAACGCAGCCCAAACATATGCAGCAAAAAGGTCTGAGCACCAGGTTGCCTAGGAAGCCCCAGAAAACTTCAACAAAAGGGAACCCTTCAGGGCAAGGAAGGGACATGGCGGAAGGCAGGAACGGTGTCAGGTATAACATAACAGAAATGGCAAACAAGGCATAATTGTATTAACCTACTAATCACTGCTAAGCTGTTAGTAACAGAGATAGTATCTTAGGGATACCATAGTCTGCTATTGCCATGATAACTGGATTAGTCACACTATAGTGTTGATATAGTGTTACTGGATCTGGCATTCATTTTGGAGACACAATGTGATCTTGGGCAAGTCACTTAACCCTCAGTTGCCTCAGGTACAAACTTAGATTGTGAGCCCTCCTGGGACAGAGAAATATCCAGAGTACGTGAATGGGAAGGGCAGACCCTCCCTCATATTAAAAAAAAAGTTGCAGGTGCTATACTGTTGAATTGTTCCCTCTTGCTCCACTGCCAATACAATATAAGAACATAAGCATTGCTATACTGGGACAGACCAAAGGTCCATCAAGCCCAGCATCCTGTTTCCAACAGTGACCGATCCAGGTCACAGGTACCTGGTAGGATTCCAGAACAATAAAACAGATTTTATGCTGCTTATCCTAGAAATAAGGAGAGGATTTTCCTAAGTCTGTCTTAATAGTGGCTTATGGACTTTTCTTTTAGGAAATTAGCCAAACCTTTTTTAAACCCTGTTAAGCTAACTGCTTTTACCGCATCCTCTGGTAACGCATTCCAGCATTTAATTACACGTTGAGTGAAGAAATATTTTCTCCCATTTCTTTTAAATTTACTACTTTGTAGCTTCATCGCCTGCCCCCTAGTCCTAGTATTTTTGGAAAGAGTATACAAGTTATTCAGGTCTACCCATTCCACTCCACTCATTATTTTATAGAGCTCAATTTCATTGAGTGTCCCCTGGTCTTTGTACTTTTTGAATGAGTGAAAAATCGACTCACCTCCGCCTTTATCATGTTTGTCATCCTTCTCTGGACCTTTTCTAATTCCACTATATCTTTTTTTTTTTTTTTGAGATGTGGTGACCAGAATTGCACACAGTATTGGAGGTGTGGTTGTACCATGGAGCAATACAAAATCATTATAACATTCTCACTTTGCCTTTCCTAATAATACTATTATTTGCTTTCTTAGCTGCCTCTGCACACTGAACAGAGGATTTCAACGTTTCATCAATAACACCCACATCCTTTTCCTGGGCGGTGACCCCTGAAGTGGAACCTATAGTTTGGGTTCCCCTGTGCACCGTTTCTCTGGCAAACGAAGAAACTAGGGTTTACCCATCTGATTATATCTGTTATCTTCTAAGGAGTGAAAATAGAGGTGAAACAGCAAAGGCTACCTTTCTTTTCCCTGCCAACAGCGACACACGTCCTTCTGTCACCCCAGCCCTCCCTGTTCGGTTGTCCGTTTAGGATGACAAAGCGCACAGCCGCACCCAGGAGGAGAAAGCCCTGCCCTCTCTCCCTTGGAGGCGTGATCTGCCCCTCACATTCCCCAGTCGCTCGGGCAGGTTTTTGTGCTGAAGAGAATTTGGCAGCCCAGGGCGGGTGTGGCTGAGGGGGGGGGGCGGGCTCAGGCTCCTCTTAAAGGTCTGGCACGGAAACAGCGGCCACAGCTCGGTTCGGCTCAGCTCCAGTCCAGTCCCCCTTCTCTGCTTAGAACGGACACAGCTTCGCACCATGGTAAGTCCGGAACTTGCAGCCCTTGGGGGGGGGGGAGGAGGGTGCCGATCCCGGGAGGACAGAGTGGGATAAGGTGGGTCAGAGGAGTGGGGGGGGGGGGGGAGTAGAGGCTACCAGGAGTGGACATGATTGAGACTCAGCCTCCCCCACCCCGGCCACTGGCAGTGAGTGACTCAGCCTGCCCGTGGGTTTCTGATGAGGTGGGAAATCATGTCCATCTCCACCCAAAAAAGGCAAAAAGAGAACTTGGTCAGAGCCTGGTAGGAAACAGCCCAACCCAGAAGATCCTGAGTCATTCTGGACAGCTGCCAAAAGAAAGCAGAGGTTGGGGGTGGGGGGAGGGATGGCTGAGCCGGAACTTGCTTTTATCTCTAGTGGGGTGTGGAGAGAGGGGGGGGGGGGGATCAGCTGGAGGATTCAGTCCAGATCAGGGGTCTTAACCCAGCCCTTGGGACACACCCAGCCAGGACCTCCACATGAACAAGCAGGAGAGGGTTTTGCTTGCACTGCCTTACCAATGCAAATCTGTTTCATGCCTATTCTTTCCGAGCACTCTACCAAAACCCTCATCCACACCCTTGTCACCTATTGTTTAGACTACTGCAATCTGCTTCTTGCTGGCCTCCCACTTAGTCACCTCTCCCCTCTCCAGTCGGTTCAAAACTCTGCTGCCCGTCTCATCTTCCGCCAGGGTCGCTTTACTCATACTACCCCTCTCCTCAAGACCCTTCACTGGCTCCCTATCCGTTTTCGCATCCTGTTCAAACTTCTTCTACTAACCTATAAATGTATTCACTCTGCTGCTCCCCAGTATCTCTCCACACTCGTCCTTCCCTACACCCCTTCCCGTGCACTCCGCTCCATGGATAAATCCTTCTTATCTGTTCCCTTCTCCACTACTGCCAACTCCAGACTTCGCGCCTTCTGTCTCGCTGCACCCTACGCCTGGAATAAACTTCCTGAGCCCCTACGTCTTGCCCCATCCTTGGCCACCTTTAAATCTAGACTGAAAGCCCACCTCTTTAACATTGCTTTTGATTCGTAACCACTTGTAACCACTCGCCTCCACCTACCCTCCTCTCTACCTTCCTGTTCACATTAATTGATTTGATTTGCTTACTTTATTTATTTTTTGTCTATTAGATTGTAAGCTCTTTGAGCAGGGACTGTCTTTCTTCTATGTTTGTGCAGCGCTGCGTATGCCTTGTAGCGCTATAGAAATGCTAAATAGTAGTAGTACTATTCATAGTGGGCTGGGTGTGTCCCGAAGACTAGGTTGAGAAGCCCAGGTCCAGACAGAACCAGATGCAGGTCTAGGCAACATGGGCCAAATCCCCAGGCAAATGCAGAGGCTACTTGGCTCTTCATCCCCTCCACCCCCTGCTATTGCCTATGGGTGTCAAAATGAGTCCAGACTTGCTCTATCAAATGAGGGAGGATCGGATGGTGGCTGAGCCTCTTTTTTTTCACATGGGGTGGTGGTGCCCCTCTCCCCCCCCCCCCAGTGGCGTGTGTTATGTGTTTGGACTGCAGCCTTCTCAGGGGGGGGGGGGGGGAGAGGGCTGCTGGCCAAAACACATCATTCAGTTCTCCAGTGCTTCTCTGAGTACCTTTGATAAACTCCCTAGTATTCTGAGCAGTTTAACCGCTCTGTGGCCCCATTTGGGGTGAAGGTAGTCTGATCACTGGCTTTTCCCCTCGTCCCTCTCCTCCCCAAGCCAGGAGAAACTTGCCTTACAGGCGAGTTTGGAGAGACCTGGACCACCTGCTTCTGCAGGGCACATTTGAGAATTACACTTTCTAAATTTCCTTTCATTGCTGGAGGGCACTGCCCAGTAATGTGAATAAGCCCACTCCTCTTCCCACGTGTGTCCCAGGGACAGCCTCATCAGGCTTTTACCTAGAAGGCCACCACAGCACACGTAGAGCCCTTGCTATTTGACAGCTGAGGCAGAAGTTTCTCCCCGCCGTGTTCCACCGAGCAGGTGCCATTCCAACACTAAGCTGCTAGGAGGGAGGTCTGCTGGCCAAATGAGAAGACACTGACCCATCTGTCTGCAGCAGCACTGGAAGCCGGGTACTAAGTTCAAACCTAAAGATCCTGCCAGGAAAGCACCCACTGCAAGCCCAGGGCGAGCAGGGAAAGGAGTCTTGCATTTAGCTCACAGTAAGTTCTGTTCAGGTACAATGTGTATTCCCCTGTCCCCAGGGCGCTTACAATCGAAGTTTGTACCCGAGACTTGCCCAAGATCACAAGGAGCATCGGTAGGGTGTCAACCATGGCTTCCCTGCTCTCCATTCTGCTACCCTATATTAATAATCAGACCCGTTCTTCTTTCTGCAGTCTCAGCCCATCACCAAGTCTCCAACAGAAACAATGCGCTGCATTGAGACTCTCATCACGGTCTTCCAGCGCCATGCCGGCAAAGAAGGCGACAAAAACAAGATGTCCTTCAAGGAATTCGAGTGCTTCATGAAAACAGAGCTTGCACCTTTCGTGGAGGTGAGTGCATGTTATTAGCTGCAAGGCAGGGCCTCCGAGACTTGCTTGGAGACACTGGAAGCATCACGCGTGGGGTAGAAGGGAAGAGAGTTTGGGGAACTGGTAGCTCCGTGCAGAAGTGAAGGCTGTGAGGTGGCAGTCAGATTGGACAGGCGTAAGCACTCAACTGCATCCTGGGTTGGATGTTGGCTTCTTTTTCTTAGCATCTGCTAATTGTGCAAGGTTTTGTGACAGGATCGGCTTCTTCTCATCCTGCCCATGCTATAAAGAGAGAACCTCTTAATTTTATTGAGGGATCTCAGCATTATGGCTTGGAACCTACCGTAAAGTCATAACAATTTTCTCTGGGCCACATGGTGCCACATCATCAGTCGTGCGCTCTGTTTGGCTCTCCAGGCCCTAAAGCAGTGGCCCTCTCTTTTTACAGAACCAGAAGGACCCAGATGTTTTGAAGAAGATGATGAGTGGCTTGGATGGCAGTGGGCCAGATGGCCGTAGAGATGGTCAGCTGGACTTCCAGGAGTTTCTAAACCTCATTGGTGGTCTGACATGCTCCTGTCATAATGCTATGACGTCTAGCGGTCCAGCCAGAGGCAGACATTGAGTCCACATGTCTCCAGGGCTCATGTGATGTCCTGGTACAAAGCTGTGAAGGCAGGTGAGACCAGCTCCATCATTCCTCTATCAGTCACAGGCTGACCTTCAACCCTTATGGAACATCCTGTTGCTAGCATGTACTATATTGATTGAAATAGTATCACTAAACCCTCTTCCCGTCCATCCTCTGTTCTGTCTCTTATACTCACACCAGACCATCAAACATAGCCTGTATATAATTTGTGTTTTAATAAAATTGTTTAAACAATGAGTGCTGTCTTTTAAAGGGAAAAATACACTAGAGGGCTGCCAGCCTGCCCCTGAAAGCCAGAATTCAGGAGGAGGGCTCAGCCTAGGGGAAGGGAAGGACCCATATAGAGGGGTCACCTCAGGGTGGGGGTGGGACAGTGTGTGCCCCCCTGTGATGAGGAGGAACCAGGCTGGGAGGAGTGTGAAAGCAGGGAGATATCCACAGGAGGAGGAGGGAGCAGCCCATGCGAGATCCATGGGGAAGGCTTTGCTTTCCTTGGAGGTAGGAATCAGTGGAGGTGAGGAATGAGAGTGGCACCCAAAAGGCTGGAGGTCTGGGATACAGAAAATTCAGTGATCTTCATATCAGAAGCTTTAGCGTCTGGAAATCCAGATCCACCTTAAATCGATCACCTCACCCTATCCAGCCTTATAATCTCTTTTGAAAACTTGCAGTTTAAAAAAAAGAAATAAAAGCAAGGTGTTGCATTGAGAGTTGATACCATGAAGGTTGAGGCTCTGGCCCTGCCTCCAGTGTGAAAAGAAACCCAAGTCAGTTGCATGAGAGGCTTGAGGGACAGAGGCAGAAAAGCAGCACTTGAACCTTCCCAGCCCTTCCACCAACCTGGTACCCTCAAACACGCAGCTGTACAATCCTGGCTTCTCCATATTGCCCTGTTTCTCTATAGACTTCACCCAGTGTACTCCTCAGCACCCAGACTTGTGCCATGGCATAGCATAGCACTGATTTTGGTCTGGCTAAGGGTAGGTGCCAGGCAGTGTCCCTCATTCATCTCTGCCGCTGACTCCATAGTGAACAGGCCATGCCTCACCCCTCACCCCCCATGGGCGTGAGCTTGCCTCGTATCTCACTCTAGAACAGGGGTTCTTGACCCAGTCCTTGGGACACGCCCAGCCAGGCAGGCTTGCAGGGTACCCACAATGAATATGCACGCACTCCCTCCAGTGTATGCAAATCTATCTCATGCATATTCATGGTGGGTGTGTCCCGAGAAGTAGGTTGACAAATCCTGCTGTAGAAGATCTCTGACCTTGGCCAGCATCACTACAGCTAATCTTTTCCATAATCTGCACTGCAGCAGCCAGAGGGCAGGAAAGGTCAGATGGCTCGCTGGAGCCATAGCATGGATAATTCCAGGTTTCCCTGGAATAATCATGCTTCTTTAAAAAGGCTCTCTCATCCCAAATATGAGGGTTTAGCTGACGCCCCTGAACTTCAGCTATATAATGTCATAGATATCGCTGGTTCCACTGGGAGAGATGGCAGTCTGGAAATTATTCCTGTCCCACTGGCATCTGTACTGGGATCAGTGCTGTTTAATCTACTATAATAAAACTCACCCTCAACACTGAGGACACTGACGTCAGTGAAGCCAAGCCCTGACTTCCTTCAAAAAGGTTCGCAGGTTCGTGGTGGTGAAGCCACCAAAATCGCTCCGGGCCCTGCCCTCGAGGGCGGAGCAATGGCAGAACACCGAAGGGGTTGGCAGGGAGGGAGGCGGGGGGGGGGGGGGGAAATCGCTCCGGGCCCCGCCCTCGCATCAAACGTCATGACGTTGGGGGCGGAGCAATGGCAGAACAATGAAGGGGTTGGCCAGGGAGGGAGGGAGGGGGGGTGTTGGCGACGAAAACCTTGCTAGCGCCCATTTCATTTGCTCTGAAATGGGCCTCTTTTACTAGTATTTACATAAACGATTTCTGTTTAATATTCACATGGAAGATCAGCTGGGTTCATCCAAATGACTGTTTCAGGTCAGGATTACTCCTTTGGTGGGCCCTGGGTAAATCAGCACATTGGACTTGCATCACAATACAAATATATGTCAAATTGTCTACAAACAGGGAAATGTACGGGGGGGGGGGGGCAGGGAAAACTGTGGAGGACGGTGCCTCTAGTCTCTCACCCTCAGCTGACTTAGGAGGAAAAAAAAATCTGTCCCACTTGGAGCCACTGAACACGGCCCCTCCTATACATTTTGGTCCCAGACACATGACTAGTTTGGCTGAGCTTTAATTCTGCTCTAGGAGGAGGAGGAGGAGGATGCGGGGCTTGGATGAACCACTGAGCAGACTCGCGTGAGTGGCTTAGGGTGGCTTCTGGGATGGCGAGGAGTGGCTGAATGGTGCTGGTGGGGAGGAATGGATTCAGGGAGCTTCTGTGGTGTGCTGCGTACAGGACGAGAGGAAGAGTGGCTTCTGGGGTGATTTCCAGTGGGTGGAGGTGGGAAGGAGTGGCTTCTGGGGTGATGTACACAGGGTTAATGTGCAACTGCGACTGGGGTCAACTAAAATGTAGCTACCTTCGAAGGCACAGTACTACAAGCTGCAGTGAAGCTGAACCGGCACCCGCCACAAGGGGTACCAGACACCAGCGTGGACCTGACAAAGCACCGGGGCGAAGAAGAGAGAGGCTACAACTATCCCACTGAACCCTTTGAGTCAGGGTTCCAGTTGTGGTTTTCTTACGTCCATGCTAATTATATCACTCCACTAGGGCTTAGAAACAACCTGTTAGAAGTTACCCCTTGTTAGTCACACCAAAATTTGTAAAAATAAATATATATATATAGGTGTTCACCACACCAGGTTGTTAACATACAATAAACCGTTTCATGTGACCACGGACCAGGATGACTCCTAATTCTTTTCCTAACACTGGCCGCCTCGGCCTACCACAGTCACTCGAGGGCTGCGCAGCAATGTCACCATGACAGGGGCAAAGCAATCCCCTCAGCTAGGGAGTCACCTGTACGTTGCTGATGCCTCCTGCTTGTCCTAGGAGAAAGTGTAGTTACTTATCTGTAACGTAGGTCAAGTCAGCCACACAAGCCGCCCTCCTCCCCTCAAGGCCGATGCGGCACTAGCTACTGATAAACTGGGGAAGAACCAGGGGAGGGGGGGGGGGGGGGGACGACACTACACAGGTTCACAAGGGTTAGGGGGGGGGGGGAACCCCTCTGAGCTATTGGAGAGCTTTTTCCGTCCAATGAGAGCCGTCGGATGACATCACCTGTACGTGGCTGCCGCATCCTGTTTGTCCAAGAACTGAAAGGTTCTTGCTCGCTCTTTGTCACCAGAGGGCGCTGCACTCCCAGACAGTGTAATTTCTGGAAAGCTTGATCCCATTTACTAATTATATATTCAAGGAAGTGATCTATATATGTGTATTTGTTTATTAGGATTTATTTACCAACTACTACTACTAGTTATCATTTCTATAGCGCTACAAGGCATACGCAGCGCTGTACACCATACACAAAAAGACAGTCCCTGCTCAAAGAGCTTACAATCTAGATAAGACAGGCAGACAGAACAATTAAGGGTAAGGGATAGAGGTGAGGATAAAAGGACAGGTCAAGTGAGCAGTGGTTAGGAGACAAAAACAGTGGTAAAAGACATACAGGCTCCGGAAGTTTATTCCAGGCGTGAGGTGCAGCAAGATAAAAGGAACAGAGTCTTAAATTAGCAAGAGAGGAGAAGGGGACAGACTAGATTTATCAACAGAACGGAGTACCCGAGGGGGGGCGTAGTAGGGAGAGACAAGAGTGGAGAGGTACAGGGGAGCGGCACAGTGAATGCACTTTAGGTCAATAAGAGAAGTTTGAATTGAATATGGAAACTGATAGGGAGCCAGTGAAGTGACTTAAGGAGAGAGCTAATGTGAGCATAGCGACTTTGGCGGAAAATGAGTGGCGCAGCAGAATTTTGGACTGATTGAAGAGGAGAGAGATGGCTAAGTGGGAGGCCGGTGAGAAGCAGGTTACAATAATCTAGGCGAGAGGTGATAAGAGTGTGGATGAGGGTTCTGATTGAGTGCTCAGAGAGGAAGGGACAGATTTTGCTGATGTTACAAAGAAAGAAACTACAGGTTTTGGCAATCTGCTGAATGTGCGCAGAGAAGGAGAGAGAGGAATCAAAGATGACCCCAAGGTTAGGAGCAGATGAGACATGGAGAATGAGTGCCATCCACTGAAATAGAGAAAGGGGGGAGAGGAGAGGTAGGTTCAAGAAATACACAAAAGGCAGTGCACAGCAAAAAACAACCTATACGCAATTAAAACACATTCAAATCACAATACACACTATAACATAGTCAACACAACACAGATGAAAACATCTTGACAGACAGCACAATGGGTAAACGGAGGTGGAATACGTAGACAGAGTAATAGGACTTTAGACAGAAGTATGACTAACTTGTTTGCCAGTGCTGAGGAGACCTGTCCATGTGGTACACAGATGATACAAAGAGCCACCTGCTCAAGCGTACGCAGGGGGGACTGAGGTGGGGGGAGGCAGGGACGGTGGGGCAGATGTCATCTTTTCGCTAGTGTGCAATACTCCAGAACCAACCTGCAGAAAAAGCTCAAGGGATCTGCTGTGCATTCAGGGATGTACTGTTCCGATTGTCTTAGGAAATCAACTAGACAAATGAGCCTGTTGAGCTGATATAGTGTGTGTTTACGTAGGCATGCTTCTCTGTACCTGGAGCAGCCTCTCTGACCCTCCCTACCTTTAATTAACCATGTTTGCTATAGTAAATACACCGTCTGAAAGTTTTTTTGTTTTGTCTGCTTGTCTCCATGGAGCAGCGACTGTCTTCTGCCTATGTTCTAGCTCCGTTAAAGAAAAGACCTATCCAGTCTGTCTCTCCATACCAACTATAGAATAAAACAACACAGTTCCTTATGTCAGTCACAGGTAGCCACACGTGGAGTCCCTCAGGGCTCTCCGCTCTCTCCAATGCTTTATAGCATCCTGGAAAGACTCTATAAAACTTACGGACAAGCTTGTATACTGACGCAAATAATGATATTCTTCTCATTCTGATTTATTGTTCATCCACACTCGTACTTAATGATACCCGATCCAATGCTGAACAATGTATAGATGCTGCTGAGAATTACAATATCATTTGAAATTGAACACTGACAAAACAAAGCTGCTATGGTTATGCCCTCGCTGAAAATATTACCTGACACCAGCACAGTGCTCAGAAACAACATACACCCCAATGAATCTACTACTACTAAACATTTCTAGAGCGCTACTAGGGTTACGCAGCGCTGTACAGTTTAACAAAGAAGGACAGTCCCTGCTCAAAGGAGCTTACAATCTAAAGGACGAAATGTCAAGTTGGGGCAGTCTAGATTTCTTGAATAGTGGTTAGGTGCCAAAGGCGACATTGAAGAGGTGGGCTTTGAGCAAGGATTTGAAGATGGGCAGGGAGGGGGCTTGGCGTATGGGCTCAGGGAGTTTATTCCAAGCATGGGGTGAGGCGAGGCAGAAGGGGTGGAGCCTGGAGTTGGCGGTGGTGGAGAAGGGTACTGAAAGGAGTGATTTGTCTTGAGAAAAATGTCAGGAAGTATTTTTTCATGGAGAGAGTGGTAGATACTTGGAATGCCCTCCCGCGGGAGGAGGTGGAGATGAAAACGGTAGCGGAATTCAAGCATGCGTGGGATAAACATAAAGGAATCCTGTGCAGAAGGAATGGATCCTCAGAAGCTTAGCCGAGATTGGGAGGTGGGGCTAGTGCTGGGCAAGACTTCTACAGTCTGTGTCCTGAAAATGGCAGATACAAATCAAGGTAAGGTATACACAAGAAGTAGCACATATGAGTTTATCTTGTTGGGCAGACTGGATGGACCATGCAGCTCTTTTTCTGCCGTCATCTACTATGTTACTACTAATCTCCACAAACCCTTCCTCTCCCTCAGAGATCCTCTGTACATAGAAACTGACACAGTTAAAGACCATACGGCCTATCCAGTCTGTCCATCCACATCAACTACTAATCTCTACAATCCCTTCCTCTCCCTCAGAGATCCTCTGTACATAGAAACTGACACAGTTAAAGACCATACGGCCTTCCAGTCTGTCCATTCACCCAACTACTAATCTCTACAATCCCTTCCTCTCCCTCAGAGATCCTCTGTACATAGAAACATAGAAACTGACACAGATAAAGACCAAACGGCCATCCAGTCTGTCCATCTGCACCAACTACTAATCTCTACAATCGCTTCCTCTCCCTCAGAGATCCTCTGTACATAGAAACAGAGAAACTGATACAGATACAGACCATACGACCTATCCAGTCTGTCCATCTACACCAACTACTAATCTCTACAATCCCTTCCTCTCCCTCAGAGATCCTCTGTACATAGAAACATAGAAACTGACACAGTTAAAGACCATACGGCCTATCCAGTCTGTCCATCCTGACCAAGTACTAATCTCTACAATCCCTTCCTCTCCCTCAGAGATCCTCTGTACATAGAAACATAGAAACTGACACAGATAAAGACCATACGGCCTTCCAGTCTGTCCATTCACCCAACTACTAATCTCTACAATCCCTTCCTCTCCCTCAGAGATCCTCTGTACATAGAAACATAGAAACTGACACAGTTAAAGACCATACGGCCTATCCAGTCTGTCCATCCTGACCAACTACTAATCTCTACAATCCCTTCCTCTCCTCCAGAGATCTTCTGTACATAGAAACTGACACAGATAAAGACCATACGGCCTTCCAGTCTGTCCATTCACCCAACTACTAATCTCTACAATCCCTTCCTCTCCCTCAGAGATCCTCTGTACATAGAAACATAGAAACTGACACAGTTAAAGACCATACGGCCTATCCAGTCTGTCCATCCTGACCAACTACTAATCTCTACAATCCCTTCCTCTCCCTCAGAGATCCTCTGTACATAGAAACATAGAAACTGACACAGTTAAAGACCATACGGCCTATCCAGTCTGTCCATCCTGACCAACTACTAATCTCTACAATCCCTTCCTCTCCCTCAGAGATTGTCTGTACATAGAAACATAGAAACTGACACAGATAAAGACCATACGGCCTTCCAGTCTGTCCATTCACCCAACTACTAATCTCTACAATCCCTTCCTCTCCCTCAGAGATCCTCTGTACATAGAAACATAGAAACTGACACAGTTAAAGACCATACGGCCTATCCAGTCTGTCCATCCTGACCAACTACTAATCTCTACAATCCCTTCCTGTCCCTCAGACATCCTCTGTACATAGAAACTGACACAGATAAAGACCATACGGCCTACCCAGTCTGTCCATCCACACCAACTACTAATCTCTACAATCTCTGAGATTCTCTGTACATAGAAATTGACTGCAGGTAAAGACCATACGACGTATCCATACCATCTACTATCCCTTCTTCTCCCTTCCAAGATCCTGCGCTTGTCTCATGCTTTCTTGAATTCAGATCCAGGGTCTCCACCACCTCTGCTGGGAGACTGTTCCGTGTATCCACCACCCTTTCTATAAAGAAATATTTCCTTAAGGTATTCTAGAGTCTTTCACCTCATCCTATGCCCCCTTGTTTCAGAGCTTCCTTTCAACTGAAAGAGGCCACTAACAGAGTTAAATTCCTGCGTAGAAGACGTAATCTGCTGTAGTCCTCTGCAGAAGAAAAAGTTTGGAAAAATTACAGGAAATGATCTGCTAGGAGTCCGATTTCTGTCTCGTCCCATATGCTGACTCTACCATCCTTCATATAAGCAATCACTCTCGTTGCCACTCTGTCTATACAGCAGGGGCAGTCACCTGGGGGGGGGGGGCAGGAAAAAGGTGTTGCAATCAAAGCAAATAATAAACCCTTTCTACCACACTAACTCAAGCATCACTGAGTACTTTTACCAGCAGAGGGAGAGGCTGATTTTTGAAGAGTTAATTTTATCTGTGTAAACGGCTTTTGGAAATTAATCCTATTGGAGGTACTTTTATGAACTTGTTTCCCACATAAAAAAGGTTTTTATAAAATTATGTGAATAAAAGTAAGCACAGTGGCAGGACTGCATGTACTGTTACATTCAACACGTGTGTGGCATGTTCATGGGCAGAGAGTGTGTGCACTCACATGCACACACAAAGTACATGCGCTCTTCATAAAACACACAGTCCTTGAGTTGCCCATCTGTGGTGGTTTACAAAGTATAAAAAGCAGGGTAGAAAAACACGTATACCAGACACAGTATCCAGCACACCCCGTACATTACAATCTTACAGTGGGGCCAAATTTCTTGGCCCTCAAACAGCACTTGATTTGCTGACACACTGACATACTCACATACAGTATAACACAATAACCCAATGCACCTATCACAACTGCTTGTATAACTATTCTCAAAGCTTGATCTTCTAAAAATAGGCCCAGTTGTGCAGATTCTACGCACGTACATTTACACAAGCTTGTGCAAAAGTCTGGAGCTTCAATCTAGCCACAATTTCTATGTACATATACATGAAACGTTGATGTCCAATTATGCATTTTTACAAGCTTGATCTTGGAAGGGGAAAAGATCTAACATCATTTTCTGTGACTTTAATATCAAAATCTTATGGGGCCCCTAGAGGCTGGAAAGGTAATTGAAGGGAGTTGGGAGCTGTGCTTAAAGCTTTGCCCCAACCCTGCTGCACAGCCAGTCCCTGAGCTACACCCTGCTGGCTGCTCTCCCCTCTCTTGTTCTTATTAACCCTGTAACATGTTAACTCTAGAGACACAGAAAACTCTGCCCCTTACTGCAGTTAAAGCTTTATAACTCCAGTGACACTCAGCTCTGTGGGTGCTAAGAACCCCCACTATTGAGCAAGCTCGTTCACTGTGTCCAGGGAGGAGTAATTTGTATTGAGTTCGGCTCCCCCAATCATTTTGGTGCCTGCGCTCCGAGCAGGCAAAAGCTCAGATGCCTCAGAACCACTTTTGACTTAGACAAATGTGCTGACTTGACTTGACTAAGAAGGTGTACGTAAATGTGAATCAAGAGGAAACAGCTGCATTCAGAGAGAAAAATCAACAAAGAATCATCACAGGAAACTGAAACTGGTCCTATGAAACGGTGCAGAAGACGACGCAAACATAGTAACATAACATAGTAGATGACGGCAGAAAAAGACCTGCTCGGTCCATCCAGTCTGCCCAACAAGATGAACTCATATGTGCTACTTTATATGTACACCTGACCTTGATTTGTACCTGTCCTTTTCAGGGCACAGACCGTATAAGTCTGCCCAGCACTATCCCCGCCTCCCAACCACCAGCCCCACTTCTGGGGATTTTAATGGGCTATGATGCAGCACTGGGGGATGTAACTGGATTTAACATAGTAGATGACGGCAGAAAAAGATCTGCACGGTCCATCCAGTCTGCCCAACAAGATAAACTCATATGTGCTGCTTTTTGTGTATACCCTACCTTGATTTGTAGCTGTCCTCTTCAGACCATCAACCAGCTTGAAATCAAGCCCTATAAAGAATTTGAAAAATGGATGCAAGGCCAAGAAAACTCCACTATGCCCACCAGGTAATGTAAGAGAACCAGTGGCTGCCATGATAGGCAATAATTCTTTTACAGAAGTAGAATATAAGTTACTGAATAAAGCGTATATACCTGGCCAACTCTTTTCATCTAGCTGGAGTCCAGAACTTGGAGTTCCACAGGGCTCGTCACTTTCCCTGATTTTGTTGAACGTCTTTATGAATTCTTTGGGGTTTAGTTTTGGATTCATCAGGGTTTTTTGGTTATTCATATGCAGATGGTATATCTGTGTTATATATATATATTTTTTATTTGTACCCCGCGCTTTCCCACTCATGGTAGGCTCAGTGTGGCTTAGGTACTTAGCCATCTATCCCCCCTTCAATCCGTTCAGAACTCTGCTGCACATCTTATATTCCGCCAGAACCGATATACTCATATCACCCCTCTCCTCAGGTCACTTCACTGGCTTCCAATCAGATACCGCATTCAGTTCAAGCTTCTCCTTCTTACCTACAAATGCACTTGATCTGCAGCCCCTCACTATCTTTCTACCCTCATCTCCCCTTACGTTCCCGCCCGTAACCTCCGCTCACAGGACAAATCCCTCCTCTCAGTATCCTTCTCCACACCGCCAACTCCAGGCTCCGCTCATTCTGCCTCGCCTCACCCTATGCTTGGAACAACCTTCCTGAGCCCATACGCCAAGCCCCCTCCCTGCCCATCTTCAAGTCTTTGCTTAAAACCCACCTCTTCAATGCTGCGTTCGGCACCTAACTCCTACCGTTCAGTAAATCCAGACTGCCCCAATTTGACTGCCCCTATCGGGCTGACCGTTCACTTGTCCTTTAGATTGTAAGCTCTTTGAGCAGGGACTGTCCCTCTATGTTAAATTGTACAGCGCTGCGTAACCCTAGTAGCGCTTTAGAAATGTTAAATAGTAGTAGTATTTGTACCTGGGGCAATGGAGGGCTAAGTGACTTGCCCAGAGTCACAAGGCGCTGCCTGTGCCTGCAGTGGGAATCAAACCCAGTTCCCCAGGACCAAAGTCCACTACTCTAACCACTAGGCAACTCCTCCACTGACACTACAACTTCACATTTTCTGACACTACAAGCTTCCATTTCAGATTGTATTTTTATTATTCATTCTTGGGCAAATCACATCTGTTAAAGCTCAATCAAGCTAAGACAACACTTTTGTGCTTTAGTAATGACGTGTCATTGGTTCCATCTAATGTTACAATTTGAAAAACCTTCTACAGTATTGGGGATTATTTTGGATACTCAATTAACAATGGAACCTCAAATACATTACTCGAGTAAGCAAATATTTATGAAATGGCATCAGCTAAGGATGATTAGATCTGGGGTTTTTTTCCAGATCATTTTCGTAGGTTAGTGCAGGCCATTGTTTTGTCTTAACTTGATTAATGCAATGCCTTGTATGTTGGTTAACTTCAAGGCTTGCTAGTAGACTGTAGCTCACAGAATACTGCAGCAAAACGGATATATAGTAACATAGTAGATGACGGCAGAAAAAGACCTGCTCGGTCCATCCAGTCTGCCCAACAAGATAAACTCATGTGTATACCTTACCTTGATTTGTACCTGTCTTTTTCAGGGCACAGACCGTATAAGTCTGCCCACCACTATCTCCGTCTCCCAACCACCAACCCCTCTTCCCCCCACCGGCTCTACCATATAGTCGTTCAAGATTTGATCATGTAACACCTTTATTGAGAAGTCTGCATTGGTTGCCGTTACGTGTGCGTGTGGAATTTAAAATTACCTGTATAGTATTTAAAATTCTCGTTTTCATTCCACCTATTAGGATTTCCGTCTATTAAGAAAGTTTGTTATTAAAAAGTTTTTGACAGCTCTTTTATATATCAAGCTAGTAAGCTATCGAACTCTATTCCTGAGCAAATACGTACGCTTGTTCCGTAAAGCATTAAAAAATTTATTTATTTTTAGTACATTTATACCCCACATTATCCCACAAGAGCGGGCTCAATGTGGCTTACACTATTACAAATGATTACAATTCAGGGAGGGTACAGATACAAGGAAGCCAGAGGAAGGGGTAACACCATGTGGCTAAGACAGCGGTGCATGTCGAGGTAGGTGCAGTCGGGGGACTGGTGGGCACGGCTGAAGTGAGGAAGGCTAGGATTTAGTATTGACAGTGGGATAAGCATTCTTGAATAAATATGTCTTTAAGGATGACTTGAAGAGCTGGTGGTCATCTGTCTCCTTCAGCCGCCGTGGTAGAACATTCCAAGATTTCGGGCTGACGTATGAGAAGGTTGATGCAAAAAGTAATTTATATTTAACATTCTTGCAACTTGGAAAGTGTAAGTTGAGGAAGGATCGAGCAGTCACTGATGCATTTCAATCTTGTGAGTCAACATGCAGGTTTTGTTTTTGGAAAATATCTAGATTAATTTCTGATACTTTTTATCTTATTGTAACTCGCTCGGATTCTTTGCTGATTGAAGCAAAATATAATTGCTAAGAATAGAATAGACCCTTGCCCGTAGAACAGGGCTGGTGTACTTGAAGCTATGTCTGAAATATAATGAGAAGGCAGGTACACCAAGCCTTAACGTACAGAATTACTGCCATAAAATTGGATGTGGCATGGGAAGGTGATGGGGTGCCTCATTAATGTCAAGGTGGAAAGTGTTTTATTTCATGATCTGGCCCACCAACACGTAAGAAGACAGACAATAGCCAAGATTATTTGTTTGCAAAGTATACATTGAGGGGGAAAATGGAATACTCATGGCAAGAAACAGCTTGAATGCACAGTTTTGATGCAAATAAGAAAATTAGCTTTGGCAAGCACTCACCAAGGACTAGAAATGAGGTGTTCAATTTGATATGACAGGGATACTTTAGAAAGGTAAGGTGTCCTGTGCAGGACAATCAAAGGATTTACTTTATTAGTGTGTATCTAGGGCATAGGTGAAAGATGGTCTCGGGTGGGAGGGAAAGGAGGGGGAGAAGAATTATCATGGTCTGGATTAATGCAGACTTGTTGGGAGCGGGAAGGGAGATTAATGTACAGAAATATAAAAAATGTAAAACTTGGTTTGCCAGAGAACTAGGGAAGGCAGGGTTCAAATCCCACTGTGGCTCCCTATGACCTTGAAAAAGTCATTTAACCTTCCATTAACTCAGGTACAAACTGACAGTAAGATCTAGGGGCACATGAGAAATACCTAGTATACATGAATGTAACTCACCTCAAGCTACACCTAAATGAGGCCCAAGTTAAATCCAAATTCCCTTTTCTTGATATCATTTGCTTATTGTTAAACATCAAACATAATCACTGTATGCTGACAGCCGAACCATATTAACATAGTAACATATAGTACCCATAGTAGATGACGGCAGAAAAAGACCTGCATGGTCCATCCAGTCTGCCCAACAAGACAAACTCATATGTATACCTTACCTTGATTTGTACCTGTCTTTTTCAGGGCACAGACCGTATAAGTCTGCCCAGCACTATCCCCACCTCCCAACCACCAGTCCCGCCTCCCACCACCGGGTCTGACACAGACCATATAAATCTGCCCAGCACTATCCCCTCCTCCCACCAACAGCTCTGACACAGACCGTATAAATCTGCCCAGCACTATCCCCACCTCCCAACCACCAGCCCCGCCTCCCACCACCGGGTCTGACACAGACCGTATAAATCTGCCCAGCACTATCCCCTCCTCCCACCACCGGGTCTGACACAGACCGTATAAATCTGCCCAGGACTATCCCCTCCTCCCACCACCTGCTCTGACACAGACCGTATAAGTCTGCCCAGCACCATCCCCTCCTCCCAACCACCAGCCCTGCCTCCCACCACCGGCTCTGGCACAGACCGTATAAGTCTGCCCAGCACTATCCCCACCTCCCACCACCAGCTCTGGCACAGACCGTATAAGTCTGCCCAGCACTATCCCCGCCACCCAACCACCAGCCCCGCCTCACACCACCGGCTCTGGCACAGACCATATAAGTCTGCCCAGCACTATCTCCGCCTCCCAACCACCGGCTCTGGCACAGACAGTATAAGTCTGCCCAGCACTATCTCCGCCTCCCAACCACCGGCTCTGGCACAGACCGTATAAGTCTGCCCAGCACTATCCCTGCCTCCCACCACCGGCTCTGGCACAGACCGTATAAGTCTGCCCAGCACTATCCTCGCCTCCCAACCACCAACCCCTCTTCCCCCCACCTGCTCCGCCACCCAATTATACACAGCTGCTTTTGTAGGCCTTCATACACAATTAACAGCATCATCAGACCCAAATACTTAGAAGGGGACTAAAGTATGAAAAGCAACAGCCAGGGTCAATCTCCATCCTTAAACCTGTACTCGTAGAGGGCAAGAGTGAGAATCTACCAGCAGAGTTTGCAAAGCAAGAGAAAACATTTTTAAACCACACGATTAGCAACCAAGGGAAAAGAATTGACAACTCAAATAAAATGTGGCAAATACAGAAACCAAAAGTAGATCAAAACCTAACAAATGATCAGCAAGTAAGAATTAAGAGAAAGTAAAATCAGGACTATGCCAATTTGTGCTAAGATTTTTTTTTTCCTTCTGTTTTAGAGTAATAATTCTCCTTAAATTTGTTTGGACTCTCCCCCCTTATCTTATGGTGGTCTAAGGAAGAGTGATAAGATAAATAAGTTTGACATGTATGTTTAAATGGAATATTTTTTTTTCCTCAATAACTCTCTGTATTGCCTTACAAACTTGATTTGTTTGTATTATAATTAAAATCAATAAATATAAAATTAAAAAAAACAAACTTAACAAATGAATGGTTAAAGAGGAATGAACTTTACCTAAACTGAGAGCTGGATAATTGCAGCACAAGAAAGTGAATCATGAGCAAGACTGTTCACTACTATAAAGGGAGAAACAGCCACATGGAGGTTCAGTAGCACCAAACAGGAAACAGCCACATGCAGGTTAAGATAAGAATAGCTATACCAATGGTCCATCTAGCCCGTGGCCACGGCAGGTCACAAGTACATGGCAGAAACCCTGTGAATACCAGCATTCCATGCTACTGATCGAGAAACAGGCACACATCTTGTGCCTAAGTGCACAGAAAGACACAATTGGGTAGCCAGGGCTCATCCAATGGAAACTGAAAACACTATATTAAAGATCTTCACTATTTTCAGGTGGAGACCAGTTTGTCAAAAAAAGTTGAATATGATAGTGTCACATCTGTGGCCGTGACCACCCTCCGACTTACCTTATT
Organism: Microcaecilia unicolor; assembly: GCF_901765095.1. Classification (NCBI taxonomy): domain Eukaryota; kingdom Metazoa; phylum Chordata; class Amphibia; order Gymnophiona; family Siphonopidae; genus Microcaecilia; species Microcaecilia unicolor. The sequence goes on from NC_044044.1 coordinate 37,082,070, forward strand.
TCTGGGGGTCAGCTTCTAAGCTGGCTTCTGCCTATCCTTTCTGGAGTAGTTTTCCTTCTGTGTGCTGGCTGCTTCCAGCATGGCTCTAATTACTCCACTCTACTGCACCTGGGGGGGGGGGGGGGGGGCTGCCTGAGTTAGCTCTACCTCTGTCTCCAGCCTGGCTCTGTTTGCTCCTCTGTGCTGCACTTAGGTATTCTAAGTCTCTCTATGTTCTGTGTGCGCTCTGCCTGCTCCTTGGTTTGTGCTCCTCTCACCCGCGCTGGTGGCCAGAGCCAGTGGCTGCCATAGTTTGTCTTGCTGCTCCTACCCATTCCATACTTTAGCCCAGTCCGGTCCGGTTCTTCCAGCCTGCCGGACTTGTCTCTCTTATTTGTGCCTGGACCATTGGAGCAGACTCTGTGGGTGCTTAAGCACCCCCAATATTGAGAAAATTCCTTGTATGTGTCCAGGGAGGGGTTATTTTAATTGGGATTAGCACCCCAATAATTTTGAAAAGTTGGCTCCTGGATAGCCTCTGTAGCTGCTTACTAATGGCTGCAGCTGCTCCTCAGGTGTTGAAGGGCTTTATTAATCACTTAGAGACTGCAGCCTTTGCATGTCTAAGGTCCCTGGTATGTTAGAGTGCTCTGTGCACTGCTACCTTGTCCAGTTCAGTGTGAGTTTCTAGCTTGTTACTAGTTAGCTTGGGCCAGGGCCGTGCCTAGGGTCTCTGGTGCCCCCCTGCAGACTATCAGTTGCCCCCCCCCCCCCCACATTGCAAAATAAGATAGCAGACGTAAATTCTCAAAGTGAACATATTCCAAACACTATAAAGAAAATAACATTTTTTTTCTACCTTTGTTGTCTGGTGACTGTTTTTCTGATCATGCTGGACCAGTATCTGATTCTGCTGCTATCTGTCCTCTTAACTCCATTTCCAGGGCTTGCTTTCCATTTATTTATTTCCTTTCCTCCTTTCTTCTTCATTTCTGGTCCTCAGCTTCTGCCTATTTTCTTCATCCATGTGCAGTTTTCTCCTCTCTTCCTTTTCCCTCATTTCATCTTTTATCTCTCTTCCCTCCCCTCTATGTCCAGCAATTTCTCCTCTCTCCCTGAGCCCTGCCCTCCCATCCATGCGCCTCTGTCCCCTGCCCCCTCCATTCATCCCTATCCAGCAATTCCCCTCTCTCCGAGCCCTACCCTCCCCATCCATGCCCATCTGTCCCCTGCCCCCTCCATTCATCCCTGTCCAGCATTTCCCCTCTCTCCCTTCCATGAAGCCTGCCCTCGCATCCATGCTCCTCTCTCTCCCATGCCCTCCCCCTCCCATGTCCCAGCTGCCCGCCCTCTTCTCCCCCCCCTCCTCCAACATCCCTTTCTTTTTTTTTTCTTTTAAATTTACCTCCTTCTGGCAGCGCAGGCACAGCGTCAGTGAGGGAGGCGGCACTCTTGACGTGTCTAGCCTTCCCTTCGCTCAGTGTCCCGCCTTCTTCTGACATCATTTCCTTGACGCCAGAAGAAGGCGGAACACTGAGCGAAGGGATGGGAAGGCTAGACACGTCGGGAGCGCCATCTCCTTCACTGATGCTGCGCCTGCGCTGCCAGATGGAGGTAAACTGGGGAAGCTCATATTCACAGTTGCATGGTTCAGATATTAAATAGAATGACTATGCCAGCAGCAAAGTCTGAGGAAAATGTGGGGGGAAAGTTTGTATTAGGCAAAAGGTCTGGGGGGGGGGGCCACTGCTCATTGTTTTGATCAGTTCACACATCTTCTCCATTCCAAACACTGGCTCCCCATTTCAGCCTGCATCAAATTCAAGATTCTACTCCTTGTGTACAATGGCAGACTCCCCTCAGCCTCCACTTAATCTCCTCCATCTTCCTTGCCACTCAGCTTTTCAATTCACCATCTGTAAGGAGACAGCATTTAGTTATGGAACTCCTTTGCCTCTTTCTATCCTGTTAACTCTTGTTTTTACGGAAGCCTTCGGCTCTTCCTCAATCACCCTACATTTCTACCATATACCATTTTATTACTCCCTTCTCGTTCTCTCTTACTTTTATATTAGTATTGTGAATCACTTAGAAGCCTGTATAGGCATGTGACGGTATAGCAAACAATAAATAAATAAATAAATAAAAGTACCAGAATCCATGACCCAGCCAGAATTGTAATGAATGAATAAGATACGATGCAAGAAAACCAGACACGGGGCAAAGTAGAAAAACATGACTCTTCAAGAGGCAGAAGATCATCAACAACCAAGAGATGCTGAGACCAAGAAAGTTTATTTATTTATTTAAAAAATGGATACCCCCATCCACTTCACTTGACAAAGTTGCCTAGGGTGGCTTACAAAACATACAAATATTAGATCAAATAAAAGGGAATTGGAAATGGGACTCGATATTACCGCCTTTCTGTGGTTTTTGCAACTACGTGCAGGACGTCAGACTCACAGAAACAGAAGCCTGCGCGGCCGCGTTGCTGATCTGCAAGGGCAGGCTTCTACATGGAATGTTGCTAGTGGAATAGCAACATTCCATGTAGAATTCCAATAATAGCAACATTCCATGTAGAATCTACAAATAGGGAAAGGGAACTGGGACTTGACATACCACCTTTCTGAGGTTTTTGCAACTACATTCAAAGTGGTTTACATATATTCAGGTACATATTTTGTACCAGGGGCAATGGAGGGTTAAGTGACTTGCCCAGAGTCACAAGGAGCTGCAGTGGGAATCGAACCCAGTTCCCCAGGATCAAAGTCCACTGCACTAACCTCTAGGCTACTCCTCCACTAAAAACCCTACTAAAATTATATATACATTTAAAAAAAGCAGACAGTGCCCCCCCCCCTCCTCAAGAAATCATCCCATTGTTTTAAGAATTAGTGGCCTGATTTTAAACACATTTCTCAAAGCACCTTGATGGGTTGCCCGTGGACATTACACCTTATGAACACCCGAAGGAAGGTCTCTTTGGCACAACCCAAGTGCAGTAAATTTGCCAGATTCAGATCCTACTCCCAACATACCTGGTCTAAGTGAGAAGGTCATTCCTGTGAAAAAACAAAACACATTGGAGACGCTGCCTCCAATCACTGAGCTGCACCCTGCTAACTACACTCCCATTCCCCCATGGCAGTGCTGCTAACATCTAAGAGGAAAGGTGTCAGTGTGAAAGAGCTAAAATTTCTGATCTGAGAGGATAAAAAAAGGAGGTCTTGGCCATGCCAGAAAGAGGGCAGGCAATGCACCAACAGAGCAACCAATCCTGACATTAGCATCAGATTACAAGGGGCTGGTCCCAGGGCTGGGGAGCTGGCAGAGGCAGCTGTGCTGTCTCTCACCCTCACTCTCTTTCAGACACCGAAGGCTGCTGTTCAGATCACTCTCTCTCTCTCTCTCCTTCCCAGGTAAGTGCCCAGCAGAACTCTAGAAATGTTTAGTACTTAGTGGGAGGGAGGGAGTAAGCTGGCTGGAGCTGCATCAGGAGGTATTGCAAGGTTGCCCAGGCTGTCTGCAGTGAGAGCTTGAGAGGCTGTGCTCCTGGCAAGCTGAGGCAGGCAGCCCTGAGAGCTGCTACGAGAGAGCAGCAGAGTGTGTAATACTCTGCACATCTGGCCTGTAGTGTTCCTGTGCACAAGTGATCAGGAATTATGAACTGAGGGAAAGGTTCGGGGCTGAAAGGGAGAAAAAGGCAGTAAGCTTGTTAATAAAGTGTCTGGGCTGCTGAAGGACCACACCCAGAGCACATCATCACACTGGTTGGGGCTGGGAGAGGGGTGTGGGGACATGCAGGAGGAAGGAAGTTGCTGCTCTGCAGCCTTGCATTCAGGAGCAGACAGGCATTTGGGTGTGGCACAAGATGCAGGCGCAGGGAGTGCTTTGGATGGAGCCTTAAAAGCAGGGGGAAAGTGGGGGTATAGTGCCAGATGTTGGACTGCAAATGAGTGTGGGTGGAAAGGAAGGGCAGCTGTGGGGACTGGTGCCAGTGCAGTGCCAGATGTAGCAGCAGGGAGTGGTGGGGATATCGTGTACGCTGCTGGATGCAAGGAAGAGTTGTGAATAAAGGGTAGGATTGTGGGTGCGGTGTGGATGTAGGGGCACTGCTGGACACAGGGGTAGGTTTGTGGATGCACGATTGGGGACAGACTCCCCTCCCCAACTGCAAGATGCACGTGAGAAGGGGCGAAAGGGATTTACCAGCGCTTGCACAGCCGGAGCTATGGAATTATATTTATTGGGGACATGAGAATTGCATAACTGCCTTTTATTATCCATTTTTAAATCTCCATCTTTTTCTTAAATTGTTCGTAATTCAGTCAACTACCAAAAAAACCCCACGAACAAATTAAGGCAAAAGAAGCATGTTAGAAAATCTGCTAATATCACAGGGTTGAGATGTGAGGAAGGTGTACATTAATGCCTGGAAGCACCCTCTGCTCCCACCTCTCCCTCTCAGGCCGCCTACTGCCCAACCCTCCCTTCTGCCCTATGTGCTTATCTGCACACTCCCAGACAGGCTAAATATTTTGAATCCTTCTCCTGTGCTGTTGGCCCAGACTTTGTTCTGTAGGGTGTGCGATGTGGTGATGGACCCACTGCATGAGTTTTGTGATGCTGGACTTGGCTATTTTCTGTACAGTGTTGAAGACTTGGGTTGATGGACTCAAATATAGGCAGATTGAAAAATGTACTAAATAAATAAATATATTTATAGGCCTTTGCCTTCTGGTATGAAGAGTGTCTAGGGCCTACGGTTTTGGGCCAGAACCCGGTCCTGTCTGAAGAAAGTGTAGGACTTGATGGTGCAGTCAGTGCTTGGGTGTGATCTGGGCTTGGGGGGCCTGAAGACAGTTCACTCATGTGAATCCTGTCTTTGTTGTGAGATGAATACAAGGCTATGATCATCGACTGTGCCTACACATGTTTTGCGAGTGAGTGAGACAAGTAGAAGTTGTTCCATTCTTAGTCCCGAGGACTGCAGCAGGCCTCCCAGCTCCAGATCTGAGGAACAACCCTACCACACCTTTCTGAAGCTAGGATCTGTAGGCTAAAGCCTGTGCATGTTTCAACAGGACCCATACACAGTGTTATCACAAGAGGTGTGACTTCTGCATGTGTCTAGGGTGGGGGATAGTGGAGACAGAGTTTCTGGCTCTGTGCTTCTTGCATTTGTTGGCAAAACTTGATGCGGTGAGGAGGATAATACTGAAAGGCCTGTGATGTGGGAAAGGGCCACTGCCTTGAAATAATGGGTTGTGAGGGTATTGTATGAGAGGCACAGAATTCGTTGCATGGGACCAATGGAAGCTGCAGTGTGAGAGTGACAGTCCCTTCGACAACCAACAAAGGAATTCGTGAGCCTAAATATTATGTAGAGGAAGAGTTTGTTTCTCTGTCTTAGCCTTTCCTTTCCAGTTCAAATCATAGCCACGTTGCATCCTGAAGGGGAGGGGGAGAAAGAAGCCCAGAAATTCAAGCAGCGGCCTTCCAGCTTCCACTCCAGGAAGCTAGAGGTCCTCTGGCATGTGGGTGTTCATGTGCATTCCCCATACAAGCAAGCAATGTGCTCCCACAGCGTGTTTAAACACATGTACATGCAACACGATAGATGCATTTTATGTAATGTAACATGATTTGAGCCCCAAATTTTTTTTTTGGTTAAGCGGAATACAATGTGCTATTAAATTACATGAAATGAAACAGAAGCGTGTGTTTGTGTGTGGGGGGGGGGGGGGGGGGGGGGGGGGGAGTCCCTGCAACAGTGCCAGAATTCAGACAACTCTATTCCTTGTCATCCTTACTATTCAGAGATGGTGAGCAAAGCATGTGTAGGGTGTTGGGTTCAGTCTTGGGTGTAAGAAAGGAATCTTACTCTGCTTTTCCTCTTTACTTCTCCCATCTAGTGTGCGTCCCTGCACCTTATCCGCTTAGCAGAGTTTAAAAAGGGGTTAGACGGTTTCCTAAAGAACAAGTCCATAAACCACTACTAAATGGACTTGGGAAAAATCCACAATTCCAGGAATAACATGTATAGAATGTTTGTACGTTTGGGAAGCTTGCCAGGTGCCCTTGGCCTAGATTGGCCGCTGTCGTGGACAGGATGCTGGGCTCGATGGACCCTTGGTCTTTTCCCAGTGTGGCATTACTTATGCACCTTTTCTTCCTGAGTCCAGCAGCATGGACAATACTGCACTGCTTGTCATGCACAATTACAGGAGTAACACAGGTTTTGTGGTTTGTTCCTTCAGGTGTGACTTCTCATTCGCCCAGGTAAAAAAATGGTGGTGCCTTCTCAGATGGAAAATGCTATGGAAATCATCATGTTCAACTTTCACAAGTATGCAGGGGAAAAGGGCTACTTGACTAAAGATGATATTAAAGTTATGATGGACAAGGAATACCATGAATTCATGAAGGTAACCATAGAATGTGTCTCATCTCCCATCCACCTATCTCCCACTCCGCCCCAATCCAACTCCCAATCTCTCTACCACCTCCCAATTATCTCCCACATCCCCCAACATCCTGTCCCACTCACAGCTCAACTAAACTCCCAACCTACCACTTCCTGTCCCACACTCCGCCCCAATCCAACTCCCAATCTCTCTACCACCTCCCAATTATCTCCCACATCCCCCAACATCCTGTCCCACTCACAGCTCAACTGAACTCCCAACCTACCACTTCCTGTCCCACACTCCGCCCCAATCCAACTCCCAATCTCTCTACCACCTCCCAATTATCTCCCACATCCCCCAACATCCTGTCCCACTCACAGCTCAACTGAACTCCCTCTCTTCCAACCTACCACTTCCTGTCCCGCTTCTTTGCCCCAGCCCAATCTCCTGCCATCTCTTCTCTAACTTACCACCTTCCATCCAGCTATTCCACATCACCTGTCTTACTATCAATCCCAAGCAACCTCCCTCTCAATCTCTCTAGCACCTCTCATTCAGCTACCTTCCACTCCCTCCCCTAACTTCTTATCCCATTCTCAGTCCCATCTAACTCCCAACCTCACTCCAACCTCCCATTCAACTACTGTCCTCCTTCCACTACCTGCCCCTTTTTCAGCCCCAACCCACTCCCAGCTTAACACTTCACATTCAACTGCTGCCCACTCCCCCCCATTCCTTGCCCCACTCAGCCCCAGTCCACCTCTCTTTCCCTCTTCCACTCCACTTCTAACCTCGACACTACCTCCCACCCAACTAACTTCCTGCCCCACTCCATCTCCATGTCCCACTTCCAAACTCTCTATCTACCTCCCATTCAACTATCTCCTTTGCCCCCCAACTTCCTGTTCTACTCTCAGCTCCAGTACACCTCCCTGCCCTCTTCCAACCTATCATCTGCCATCCAACTATCTCCAATTCTCCTCTCCTGCCTCAACCCACCTCTTTGTTCCTCTTTCAACCTATCACCCAGTGGCGTAGCAAGGGCGGCTGACACCCGGGGCGGGTCGCCGCTGCGCACCCCCCTCCCCGGGTGCAGCGCGGTGCACCACCCCTCGGAGCGCATTCTTACCACTGGCGCTCCGCCCCAAGTGCACGTCGTCGCTGGGAGCTGCGTCGGCTCCGCTGGTTCCCTGCTCTCTCTGTCCTGGAACAGGAAGTAACCTGTTCCGGGGCAGAGAGAGCAGGGAAGCAGCGGAGCTGACACCCCCCCCAGCGGCGTGCACCCGGGGCGGACCGCCCCACCGCCCCCCCTTCCTACGCCACTGCTATCACCTCCCTTGTGTGTTCCCTGCCCCTTCTCATTTTCATCCCCAATCCTCCTCCTTGTCCCTCTTCTCTCTACCTTCTAGCCTCACTTCCACTTTTGTCTCCACTCCTACCCACATCACATCTGCTGTTCCTCCACCTCCTGTTTCACCTCTCATCCCACTTTCTATCTGATTTACTCCTGCAGACCACTCTAAACACCTGACACAAAATATCAGTCATTCTTGAGGGATGGAGATGGTCATTCTCCAAACAGATTGTGAGACAAAAGGGGAGAAGTCTAACAGGGAAGGCAGTGGGATCTCGGATCGCTGAAATGAAGAGTGCTCCTAAGAAAACTGGGGAGTTTCAGATGGGCTAGGCCTTCCTTTAAATGAGGCAGATTTCATTATCGTATTTCATCTTTCTGCAGAACCAGAAGGATCCTCTGACAGTGGATAAAATAATGAAGGACTTGGACCAGACCCGAGATGGGAAAGTAGACTTCCAAGGCTATTTCTCACTCGTCGCTGGATTGACCATTGCCTGTAATGACTACTATGTATGCCATATGAAACCAAAAGGCAGAAGATTCTGAGGGTGTGCAAAGAACTCAAGTATCTGCCAGAGAACAAAACGAAGGATGGAGTCCCCTGCCCCTCCCCCCCCCCAGCAGCTTCTCCTTTCACATCAGCTCCCCAGCCAACTACAAGGTTTTTTCAGGCTGCTCGTTTCTAAACTTGCACCTTCCTTGTTGGGGTCCTCCTTGCTCCTGTGGGCCGTGCAGGTGTAGATATTTTCTGTGATGAGGGCCAAGATCATCATTTGACTCCTGTACTCAGAGCTCAGGGCTGTGGGAATAAAAGCAACCTTTTCTTTTGGAAAAAAATTTCTGACTTCCTCTTTCTTTTCAAGTCTTGGGTTGCTGTAACCAGTGCTATGAAAATTCTTCAGCCTGGACATAGATGGAAGGTGAGACAGGGAGCTGGGTTGGGGTTATGAGTTCATTCACAGGGGGGCACAGCTGCACCCTCAGAGCACGAACAGGGACAGTGAGGGAAATGAATCAGCACCCAGCACAGTTATGAAGTGTTTAACAGAACACAGCTTTATGGTCGGAGGCTTCTTTCAATGATTTCTGATATTTACAGAGCCAGGGCCCAATTAAGGCATAGGAAAAAGCCTGGTGCCCCATTTGGGGGGGGGGGGGGGGAACGACTCTGGGAGAACATAATAACAAACATAAGAAAAGCAATACTGCATCAGACCAATGGTCCATCTAGCCCAGTATCCTGTTTCCAACAGTGGCCAAGCCAGGTCACAAGGACCTGGCAGAAAACCCAAATAGTAGCTACATTTCAAGCTACTGATCGCAGGGTAAGCAGTTCTTCCCCTATGTCTGTCTCAATAGCAGACTATGGACTTTTCCTCCAGGAAGTTGTCCAAACCTTTTTTAAACCCAGATACGCTAACCGCTGTTACTACATCCTCTGGCAACGAGAGCCAGAGTTTAACTATTTGTTGAGTGAAAAAATATTTTCTCCCATTTTAAAAGTATTTCCATGGAACTTGATTGTGTCTCCTAGTCTTTGTACTTTCTGAAAATGAGGGGAAAAAAATCGATTTACTGCTACTCTTCTAGATCACTCAGGAATTTGGAGACTTCGATCGTGCCCCCCCCCCCCCCCCCCCCCACCTCAGCCATCTCTTTTCCAAGCTGAAGAGCCCTAACCTCTTCAGCCTTTCCTCATATGAGAGGAGTTCCATCCCCTTTATCATTTTGGTCGCTGTTCTTTGAACCTTTTTAAAATCTTTTTTGAGATACAGCAACCAGAATTAAACGCAATACTCATAGTGAGGTCGCACCATGGAGCGATACATAGGTATAATAATATTCTTAGTCTTATTTGCCATCTCTTGCCTAATAATTCCTAGCATCCTGTTTGCTTTTTTGGCCACCGCCACACACTGGACAGATTTCGGCGAATTCTGTACGATGACACCTAGATCTTTTTCTTCAGTGGTGACTCCTATGGTGGACCCTAACATCAGGTAACTATGATTCAGATTATTCTTCCCAATGTGCATCACTTTGCACTTATCCACATTAAATTTCATCTACCATCTGGATGCCCAGTCTTCCAATTTCCTAAGGTCTTCCTGCAATTTTTCACAGACCGCATATATTTTAACAACCTTGGATAGTTTTGTGTCATCTGCAAATGTAATCACCTCACTTGTCATTCCGATTTCCAGATAATTTATAAATATGTTAAATAGCACCGGTCCCAATACTGATCCCTGCAGCACTCCACTGTTCATCCTCCTCCATTGAGTGAAATGACCATTTAACCCTACCCTCTGTTTTCTGTCCAATAGCCAATTCCTAATCCAAAATAGAACACTGCCTCCTATCCCATGACTCATTAATTTTCTCAGGAGTCTCTCAAAAGGAACTCTGTCAAAAGCTTTCTGAAAATCAAGATAAACGACATCGACCAGCTCATTTTATCCACGTTTATTCATGCCTTCAAAGAAATGAAGCACTTTGGTGAGGAAAGACTTCCCTTGGCTGAATCCATGCTGACCCTGTCTCATTAAACCATGTTTATATATCTGTTCCATAATATTATTCTTTATAATAGTTTCCAATATTTTGCCCAGCACTGACATCAGGCTTACCAGTCTGTAATTTCCCAGATCACCCCTGGAAGCCTTTTTAAAAATCAGGATTACATTGGCCACCCTCCAATCTTCAGGTACTACAGATGATTTTAACGACAGGTTACAGATCACTAACAACAAATCAGCAATTTCATGTTTGAGTTCTTTCAGTACCCTTGGATGCATGACATCCAGTCCAGGTGATTTACTACTCTTTAATTTGTCAATTTGGCTCAGTATGTCTTCCAGGTTCACCAAGATTTCTTTCAGTTCCTTCGCATCATCGCCCTTGAAAACCATTTCCATTACAGGCAGACCTCTTACATCTTCTTCTGTAAAGACCGAAGCAAAGAATTAATTCAGTCTCTCCCTGAGTGTTCCTTTTGCTCCTTCATGATCTGAGGGTCCCACAGATTTCCTTGCAGGCTTTCTGCTTCTGGTGTATCTGAAAAAGTTGTTACTGTGAATTTTTGCCTCAGTGGCAAGTTTGTCTTCATATTCTCTTTTAGCTTTCTTTATCAATGCTTTGCATCTAACTTGCCAGTGCTTATGTTGCTTCTTATTTTCTTCATTTGGGTCCTTTTTACATTCTTTGAAGGATGCTCTTTTGGCTCTAACAGCCTCTTTCATGTCACTTCTTAACCATGCTGGCTGTCGTTTTCTCTTCTTTCCACCTTTGTAAATGCGTAGAATGCATCTGATCTGGGCTTCCAAGATGGTGTTTTTAAATAACGTCCATGTGTCCTAACCTTTGCAGCCGATGCTTTTAACTTCTTTTTGACCAATTTGCTCATTTTATCATAGTCCTTTTGAAAATTAAATGATGCTACAGTAAGATTTCCTTTGTGATTTCACTTCAGATATTAGCTCAAATTTGGTCTTGTTATATTATCAATGTTTCCCAGAGGACCCAACACTGTTACTTCTTGTACTATGCATTCCACCAAGGACTAGATCTAAAATAGCTCCCCCTCTTGTGGGTTGCCAATTATCTAGATTTTTTTTTTTTTCAGCACTTTACAGACTTGTAAATTAACTGTCTGGAAGCCAGAAGGATTGCTAAAATATTTGGATATTTTTCATAGTTTAGCCCTCTACCTCTTCAATCCTCCCCTCCTTCCAGTGCAGAAAGGTTGTAGGATTCAGTTAGTGGGAAGGTTGCTCTGGTCACCATTGGAGCCGATGCTGTGGGTGCTTGAGCACCCCCAATATTGAGAAAATTCCTTGTATGTGTCCAGGGAAGGGTTATTTCCATTGGGCTTAGCACCCCCAATAATTTTGAAAAGTTGGCTCCTATGCTGGTCACAGAAAGGAGGTGAGCTGCAAGTACAGTGGGTGATTACTGAGCTCTGCAGGGGGCCTTGGAGAAAGCCAACAGAACCACTGTGTTTCCTGAGATGGGGGGAATTGTTGAAAGGAGAGTGTGAGTGGACTGCTGCTGCAGGCTGAGAAAGAGCTGGCAGCAAATGCAAAAACTTTACACAATGGTGGGCAGAGCTAAGTGGGGAGGGGGCACATGAGCAGCAGGCAACCCCCCCCCCCCCCAGAACAGAAAATGTGCATGTCTGTCTAAAAGGTGACAATGTATGTGTTTAGCTGAAGAGCAAGAGTACGCTAGTGTGTGTGTGTGCATGAGTGTGTCTGAAGAGTGAGAGTTGCATGAGTGTGTATATATATATATATCTGTGTTTCTACTGGGGCACAGTCTCATATAGAGTTTCCCTTTGAAAATTTGGGCTGGAGTGGAATAGTGCACTGGTACAAATATACTTACCCTCAAAGAGATAAACAACATGCAAATGGTTTAATAGAAATCATTATTGCCTTCAATATAATTAAAATAATATCTTCAGTGGATACCTCAGAATTTTCACATCTAGAAAAGTATTCCACATTACCACTCCCAATAAACTTCCCCATTAGTAACAGCAGGATTGTAAGGAGTTTGAAAGGGTTTCTAAAAACAGAGATCCCTCAAACATGATGACATCCAGGTAGAACACCAGCTAGGAGTCCTAGTAATGCTTCCTAAGCAGACTCCTTTACCTGAGGCTCCGCTGAATAAACTGGCCTGGAGCTTGTTACACATGTACATATCTGTTTATGCAAGTTCCTGTGTTTTTTGACTGCTGTGGAGCCTACAGCTGTGCAAAGAAGAGCTCAAATCTGTACAGCACAAGGTAGATCTCCTGTTTTCAGCTGCTCTGATCAGAAAAGATAACTCCCTGCAGCAGAACTTCTCATGATGAAAGCCCTCAAAGTGAGCTGAGAAGGACCCAACTGGATGCCAGGCTGCATAGACACAGCATCTGCCAGCCCCTCCCATGCATCCTGCCTCTGCAGGGGGAGTGTGCTGAAAACCTCTCCCTGATGTGCTTTTCTCTCCCCCCCCCCCCCCCTCTTCCACACCCCAAATGTTTGCTACAGGCAAAGCAGAACAGCTAGTAGTCACATGAATCATTTAAATCTGCAAAAGGGAAGTGCGGTCTTTCCCTTTCAGTACAAGGCAGAACAGATGTTACAGCTTAAGAACCCTGGTTTTACAATTATCCGAGCCACTCTCTGATTTGAACCAGGAGGCCAACTTCAATATAATTGAGGGAGAAGGAGACACACTGCTTCCCTATAGCTGAGTGGTGGGGAGGCACTCTCTTGTAACTGAGGATTGGGCGGGGGAAGTCAACAGGCCACCCTCTCCCCATAACTGAGGGGAAAGGGGGAGACACTGAAGTTTACATGTCATTTGATTTATTGAAATCGTATCCAATTATCTCAGGAAAGTCTGACAAAGGGGTGGCTACAGCAATACTGCAGTGCGTAAGGAGAGGGCAATATGCCGCCTGAGGAAGGGATGAGATGGTGCCTCAGCCCCTCCCTGAGTCCACCATCTTTCCACACTCTGCCAACTCCCTCCCACCCCCAGCTGCGGTCTGGCATCCCTCCTTCCTTCCTCAACCCCACTCCCTGAGCCTACCTTCTTGTTTTTTGTTTTCAAAATGCAGCGGCAGCAGCAATACCCATATGAGGATTGATGCTGACGACCATGACTTTTGAAAAACAAAAAAGGAAGAAGATAGGCTCAGAGAGGGGAACTGAGGAAGGGATGGGGGAAAGATACCGCGCCCTAAGGAGTGCCGCCTGAGTCCTTCCACTGGGTATAAGCAGTGAAAAATAAAGCCCTCTCTGTATTGCTCACTGGCGAGATCTCGGTTCTGGACAGTGAGAGTGAACATGATCCAGAGAAGGGCCAAAACATTCCCTAGTTGATATTCAGTCATTACCAATCAGCATTTTTAAAACACTGACTGCTGCCAGCTAAACCAGCCCTGGATATTCTACACCAGGCCATGTCCAGGAACTGGCACCAAATATCCAGGAATGACCACATGGCACCTAAGGCTCCGTTGATTATGCAGGGCCCAGGCTTGCATAAAGGGTTCACCCAATGTGCTCAATCTGTACCCCACCCCCACCCCCAAACACTTCTGGGCTCCCTCTGACTCCCAAGGCATGCCCTCTCCCCCTTTCTGGGACCCCCAATCCTTCAATCCCAAAATTGAAGGCCTGTATAAGAGGAAGTGTCAGTCCAGTGTGCCCAATCTGTCCACCCCCCTCACCATACCTGGACTCCCTGATACTCAAATCAGGCCCCCCTTCTAATTTTCAAACCTCCCCTGAAGCAGGTTACCAATTCTTCACTCTCCAACCCCCCCTCCCTGCCAATCCTACACCCCAATCTCATCCTAAAATGGAAACCCTGCCCATAATCCAACCCCCCCCCCCCCCCCTCCACCTTCCTTCACACGTCTTCATCCCTGGGACTTAGCAGCGGAGGATACCCTTTCTGCTCCTGTCTCATTGGCTCCAGGTGGCACTGACCTCGAGTTGTGTCTCAGTCTTGGGGCTATAGCCCTACAATAAATAGACAGATAAATAACTATGGTGTAGGAGCTATACCAAAAACCCCAGAAGACCAGGAATATCTACTATTGCCAATCACTTCTGTGGTGCTACTAGACATACCAGTGAGATATGCAGGATACTGTAAATATTATATAGATCTTCAGCTACCTGAAGGAGTCCATCAGTTACACAGTGGGCTAAGAACTAGAGGAACCCGGTTCAAATCCCACTGCGGCTCCTTGTGATCTTGGACAAGTCACTTAACCCTCCAATGCTTCAAGTACAAACTCAGACTATGAACCCTCCAGGGACAAAAAAAAACACAAAAACAAGTAATGTACCTGGTACTGCTTCCTTGTAACCAGATAAGGAGAGAGGATGAGAGAGACACCTTCCTCCTGCAATATTAATGTCTTTCACTATTAGCGGGCTGCAAACTCACTCTTCATTATTCTGGTGATGGTAGATCAAGCCTCAGTCCTTTCTAATGTGTGCTTATTAGATGTTTCATCAGGAGGGGCATTTTCAAACGGGGACGACCATCTCTAACGGCGCCCAACTCTAAGGACGGTGCCGCAAAGGGGCGGGGCAATGCGTATTATCGAAACAAGAGGGACGTCCATCTTTTGTTTCGATAATACGGTCGGGGACACCCAAATCTTGATATTTAGGTCGACCTTAGGTCGTCTTTCAGATGGTCATCCTCGGTTTTCGGCAATAATGGAAACCAAAGATGTCTATCTCAAAAACGTCCAAATCCAAGTCCTCTGGTCGTGGGAGGAGCCAGCATTTGTAGTGCACTGGTCCCCCTCACATGCCAGGACACCAGCCAGGCACCCTTGGGGGCACTGCAGGGGACTTCACAAATTGCTCCCAGGTGCATAGCTCCCTAACTTTGGTGCTGAGTCCCCCAACCCCCCCCCCCCCCCCTCCAGGTCTGCCTGCCTGAAGTACACTGCTGCAATGGGCCTGAGTATGGCATTTGAGGCTGGCAAAAAAGTATTTTTAAACTTGTTTTTTTATGGTGGGAGGGGGTTAGTGACCACTGGGGGAGTAAGGGGAGGTCATCCCCGATTCCCTCCGGTGGTCATCTGGTCAGTTCGGGCACCTTTTTGAGGCTTGGTTGTGAAAAAAAATGGACCAAGTAAAGTCGTCAGGGACGCCCTTCTTTTTTCTATTATTGGCCGAGGACAACCATCTCCTAATCACGCCCCAGTCCCGCCTTTGCTACCCTGCCGACACGTCCCCGCGACGGAAAGCAGTCAAGGGTGTCAAAAAATCGGCTTTCGATTATGCCGATTTGGACGACCTTGCGAGAAGGACGCCCATCTCCCGATTTGTGTGGAAAGATGGGCGTCCTTCTGTTTCGAAAATAAGCATGTAGGATTATGTTGATATCATATTATCTCTCCGTTATTTGAATTTCAGTGCTCTTAAATGTGTATATTTTTGAAACTGGTTCATGTTAGTCCTATTATTAGGCTTCAATTTGTTTTCAAGTTTACCTATTTTATTGTATTTATGTTTATATTGGTCATTTTACTATTGTTAAGTTTTTTGTTAAACTGGCCCTGCTGTACACTGCCTTGGGTGAATCTCTTCATAAAGGTGGTTAATAAATAAACAATGTATATTCGTTCTTAAGGCTACCTGCAGGTACCAGAAACAGATCAGTTAACTCTGTCCCCTCTTGCTCACCCCTTCCTCCCTCCCCTCCCCCCCATGTACCCCCTCTTGCACTGTCCCATCACTGGCTATTATTAACTCTTTTCTGTCATTAATCATTGTGGAAGGGAGTGTCAAGAGGAACAAAGTTACATAGAATTAAGCAACACTGATGGGGTACGAATATTAGTCAGAGATCATAGTATCAGACGGAACGGCTCACCGCCAGGCTCCCTCTTTATTCTGGCAGGAAAGGTGATCTTTCTTCTAGAACTGAAAAGATAACCAGGAGTTTGAACTCAAAGAGGCACATCCCAAGGGAATAATTACTGCAACTCCTTCTACCCAGATTTGAAATGCTTTCTCATGAAACAGCAGTCACAACTTCAAGTGCATCAGGCCATTACAGTTAAACAGTTTTTTTTCAGCTCTACTTCAAAGTCTTGACCGCATTATAATGAAGCAAAATCCATTTCAGATCCGCCAGTTCCCCATTCCACCGTCTGCTCAGGAGATCCTCTCAGAATAATCCACTACTGATCCTTCCCTTGCACAATACTTTCTGCTATCTGGAAAGGTTTGAAAACTCTTGTCCCTGCTTCAAGCCTGTCTCTAAGAACAGGTCCGACTGACAGTCTCCTGTCTTCCTGCACTGATGCTTTTTTCCCCCCCTTTCTGTCCAGCTCTGTTTTCATAGATACTACATTCCCCCTCTTATTTCATATATATGACTGTGGATTTAACCACCCCCTTCTTTCATATGCTGCTTTGTGCTTTTGTTCCTTATTGTAAACCACCTTTAGATAAAAATAAAAGGCTGTTTACCAAGTAAATAAACCAATCTTCTTTCTGGACAAGGTTACCCTGACCTTCTTGAGGTGCCAAGACTCATTGTGTATAAGCAGTTGCAGAGAACTGCTCTGTCCTGTCCCTCTGCATTTGATTTTCGTAGATCACTCTCTGCTTCTTGCTCACTTATCTGAGTTTGGCCTCTCTGGCACTGTTTTGAAGTGGTTCTCTTCTTTCTTAGTGTTTGTTGCTCCTCATCTCACTCCCCTCCATTTCCTGTGCACGACGGGGTTCCCCAACGTTCAGTGCTTTCCCCTCTTCTCTAATATTTTTCTCAGCTCTTTAACCTCATTATTGCAGCTCATGGCACCTCAGCATTATTATGTGGATGATATCAGTCTTGTTGCTACTGTACACCCCCTCCCCTGCTTTCTCTGTTCTTCAAGCCTGTCTTGATGACATGGCTTCCTGGTTTCTCTCAAATCGTTTGACAGTAAATCCATCAAAATCTACTGCTTGCTGGATTATAGGCCACTCCTTAGGATCCAGTCTCTCTCCTTGCTGATTGACACAAGCCACAGCTGTGGCATTGTCCAAGAGAACAAGCACTGATTTACCCTCAAGGAGAAGTTGAAAGGCCTCCAGAGCTAATCGAATTGCTCTGGTTTCCAAAAGGTTGATCGGGCAGCACTCTTCTTCCCTAGACCAAAGGCCCTGCACCAGTTGCCCTAGACAATGAGCTCCCCAGCCTCTGAGATTGGCATTGATATTATCCATTGTGGAGGATCCAAAGGAACCCCTTTGGCCAGATTGCCCATTTGTAACCACCAACGGAGACTCTTGCGAACCAGAGTCCTGAGCAGTAACCTGATCTGCAGAGAGTTCGTCTGTGGAGACCAGCGGGACAAAAGAGAATGCTGGTCTCGTATGCACTCTGGCCCAAGAAACTACATGTATCACCACTGCCATAGAACCCAGGACCGGAAGATAATCCCTCGCATATGGGATTGTGATCTGGAGGAGAGAACGAATCTGATCTTGAAGCCTGAGGATCCTGCACTGAAGAGTATCGAAGGACACCCCGAAATAGTCCAGAGACTGAGTTGACAACAAATGGCTCTTGAAAGGATTTATCACCCAACCTAGAGAATGAAGAAACTGGACCAACCGGGCAGTGACTTGAAGACTCTCCTGATACAACTTTGCTCTGATCAACCAATCGTCCAGATAAGGATGTACTAAGATGCCTTCCTTTCGAAGAGCTGCTGCCACTACCACTATAACCTTTGTGAAAGTGTGAGGAGCTGTTGCAAGGTCGAAAGGCAGAGCATGAAAGTGATAATGCTTTCCTAAAACTGCAAAGTGAAGAAAAATGCCAATGGTCAGAACGAATCACAATGTGCAGATAGGCCTCCGTTAAATCCACAGCCGTTAAGAACTCTCCGGATCAAACCACAACCATAACGGAGCAAAGGGTTTCCATATGAGAGATGGAGACTTTGAGCGCCCGATTGACCACTTTGAGATCCAAAATGGGCCGAAAGGAACCTTGTTTCTTCAGGACAAAAATAATAAATGGAATACCGATCCATGCCTATTTCCGAGGGTGGTACTGGACAAACAGCCTGCAAGTCGCGAAGTCTGTCCAGAGTGTCCCTGACCGCCACCACTTTGAGATGAGAACTACAAGAAGACTCCAGGAATACATCTGGCAGTTGCCATGCAAACTCTACGGCGTCCCCTTCGTGAAAAACCTCTAGCATCTAGACTCAGGGTAATCTGGGCACTCGTCCAATAAAACTGTGTCAAGCGTGCTCCCACAGGAATTGGAGACTGGGCCTGGAGACCTTCATTGTGATGGGCAAATGGGGGACTGAAAGGATGACTCCACATCTCTGCCACTTCGCCGAGCAGCACAAAAAGATTGAAATTGTTGGAGATACCTGGACTTTGGAGCACCAGTGTTCTATCCACTCTGAACCAACAAACATTTCATCCACAGCCCCTGCCAGAAAGAAAGCCTCATCCTACCGATCTTGGATGGTCTTCAGGAAGTCGAGGGACTTTAGTCTCACCCAAACTTTTAACCAACTTGACCAGATCCTCACCAAGAAGAAAACTGACCCTAAAGGGAAATTTACTGAACTTAGATTGAGGCCAGATCAGCTGACCAACCATGCAGCCAAAGGAAGCGACAGGCAGCCAACCCTAACACCATAGACTTCGAAGAAACCCGAAGAAAATCATAAATGGTATCGGCCAAGAAAGCAGACCCCCATCTCAATTTTAGCTACTTCTGTGTTTATCAAGGCCAAATCATCTGAAGAATGATCCAAAACCCGCTCAGACCAGCAAAACAAACATGCCCTGGCAACCAGAGAGCCACAGATAGCTGCTTGGACAGCTAGAGCTGAAACACCAACTGTTCTTCAGAAGGGTTTCCATACTGCGGTCCTGAACATCCTTAAGAGCTATGCCCCCATCCACAGGCACTGTAGTTGTCTTAGTAACAGCTGACACCATGGCATCAACCACCAGAGGTTTAAGAAGAGATTTGTCTTGCTCTGAGACAGACTATAGACCTGGAAAGCTTAAATGCAGCATCAGGAATATCCCACTCAGATTGAATGATATCTCCGATGTCCCGATGCATAGGAAAAGTCTTCCCAACCTCCGAGTACCATTCACCAGGGGATCTACTTTATGCCCCTCTACCACCTGAGGCTCTTTCTCAAAATGCAAGGTAGAAGAAACTAAAAAAATAAGCTCCAGAAGATCCTCCTTATGAAAAATACTCACCACAGAAGGATCCTTACCTAGGAGCAATTCCTCATCAACAGGACCATTACCTATAAGGTCTTCTGAAATGTCTGCATCTCTTACTAGATCACCACCTGCAAGGATAAGCATATCTGGGTCAGCATCCTAACCTTCATCCTCCACATCCCAGGAAACTCAAGGCCTCTTAGCCAAAGAAAGGGACTTGCCCGACAGAATATGAGCATGCTTTGTGAAGGAACCTGACTTTTGTAAAAGAAAGGCCTGATACATGGCCAGAATGAAATCTGGAGGGAATTCCCCCCCAGGTCCTCCTCCCTGCTCTGGAACAGACACCAAAGCAGTCTCTGGCAGTTGCCCAGAACCTGACCCGCAGCGCACAAGCTGCTCTGACGAAACCGGCAGTTCTAAAATGGCGGCGGTTCCCACCAAAACGGGAGCCGATGCCTAGCGTGCACTCCCTTCAAGCGGGTGAGAAACTGCAGCTGCCGGCGAAAACGCGGTCTCTGAGAGAGGCTGCCGGCAGCTCCACCGCGGTACAAAATTTGCTAACCTCCGCTGCCATTAAACCCTACTGCTGGAGAGCAGCCTGCACTAAGAATAATGGGAGGAAGATGGGGGGAGGGATCTGACCACCCAAGTGGGACACCCCTGAAACTATTGGAGAACCCATCAATCATTCTTTGGGCTGCTCCAAAGGGACGCTAAGGAAAACCCATGTATGTACTATGGCCTAAAGAGTCTCCACCTGAGACAGGAATCCAGCAGGTAGCAATCTTTCTGTATCTGCCATTTTGCTTATTCCTTTTCTCTGTTTATTACATAGTAACGTAGTAAATGACGGCAGATAAAGACCTGAACGGTCCATCCAGTCTTTCTCCTGTCCTATTGTTTTATGACGTTCCTTTCACTTTTAAGCCCTTGGCTATGATATTTTATTGAAAACTGCTTTGTTTTCTGGCAAAGAGACAGTATATAAAATTTTAATAAACTATAAACTTTAACCACAGGCCCTAGCTTCCTGCCATAAATGTTTCAAGATTCTGTATCAAGAGCTTTCAAATCCAACAGCAACTATGTGGCATATTAATTTGCACATTAAATTATGCTGTTTTTTTTAAAAGAAGTTCTTTAAAAATAATCATTTTCTAGCATTTCTTGTTTGCCTAGTTACTTTCTGTGGTTGCTTTTTTTGGAGCATGGGAATCCACATGATCACTGGCTGTGAATGTAGGAGGAAAATTGAGAACAGGGAAAGGAGTGAGAAGTATGAATCTCAGCAGAGAGGGAGAGAGGATCTTAGATCAAGGGAATGGAGACAGGATCTCAGGCAAGAAGGGGAAAGGGAAAGGGTACGGTCCACAGAACAGACAGCCTCAGAGCGGGAATGAGTAGGATAAAGGGAAAGGGTACGTCCAGAGGACAGACGACGTCAGAGTGGGAGTGGGTAGGATAAAGGGAAAGGGTATGGTCCAGAGGACAGACGGCCTCAGAGTGGAAGAGGGAGGGTGGGGGAAAGGGAAAGGATACAGTCCACAGAACAGCTCACCCCAGGTAAGAGATTATCCAGGATCAGACGAGGAAGGGGCAATCTGCTTCTATGGCCAGTGACCCTGTCCGTTCACTCATGTACCACAGTCCCTTCGATCCTCTTCCTTCCTTACTTACTCCTTCCTTCCTTGCCCTCCCATCTCCATTTTCCTTCTTACTTGCTCACTCTTTTGGTCCCCCATTCACTCATTTCAAAGTGCAACAATCTGGCCAGAAGAAGAGGGAGAAGAGGTGAAAGTGCTGAGCTGCTCCCAGAATCCTGTCTCATCACACTGCATCAGGAAGGAAACAGGTTGGCTCCTGCCATTAGCAAAATTCCAGCCCTGATTCCACAGGGAATAAAGAATTCAGCAAGTAGGGCTGGGAACAAATTCAATAACCCTATTCAGCTCTTTTAGTTCCTCTGCATGACAGCAGATAAAGTGGAGTTAGCCTGCCACGATTAGTCTTTAATAAACATTTACACTACACACGCACACACGGATCACCTTTGATACCAGGCTACGTCTCCCTCTCCTAACTTTGAACAGTCCCTTTACCTCTCTGCTCTTCAGCTGGGTAATAAATATCCCATTTGATGGTACTGTTCAACAGCCCTGCCCTCGCTCCTCGGTGCTTGCCTCACATGTTCCTACATTTGTAAGTAAGAGACTCCTCCTTCCTTCTCTTTCTACTTCCAAATAGCTGTGCAGAAATTAATCCAAGTACTGAGACAGTGCAGTGATTACAGCATACAGCGGATTAACGTAGGAGACCTGCTTACTGTTATGTCTGCCTATTCAATGAGACCTGGATCTATAAACTGCAAGTGCCTGAGGCCCATGCTGCAAAGCCAGTACAGAATGCTACACCACGTTCAAAACGTTAAACATCCATAGTTATCCCAGTATGTTTATGACACTGTATTGTAAAACTGGATTCTTACAACAAATTACTTTCTTATGCATTATTCTTTGTTATGTATCCTATACTGTTTTTGTAAACCACACTGAACTCAAAACTTGTTTGGGATATAAATGTCAGAAATAAATAAAATAAACAAACATGGGAACCCCAAGTCTGATGAGCTGACCCATACAGCCGCACTGGAGGCATCGCTTCTTGTACAGCTGCACAGCCCACAAACACACTGCATCACCTGCTCGTAATACACTAGAAACACACTCACAGCCAGTGATGTGAAGGCAAGAGAGTACAGGAGGCCCTGTAGAGCCCCAAACCTACTACATGAGGGCAGGAAGCAAGACTGAAGTTCGTAGAGATGTGAAAGTCCTCTGACATTATCCAGCTTATTTTCGAAAGAGAAAGACGCCCATATTTCGACCCAAATTGGGAGATGGGCGCCTTTCTCTCACGGGCGCCCAAATCGGTATAATCGAAAGCCGAGTTTGGGTGCCTCCAACTGCACTCTGTCACGGGAACGAACAACGTTGACGAGGGCGTGTTGGAGGCGTGGTGAAGGCAGGACTGGGGCGTGTTTATCGGCCGAGGAGAGATGGGCACGCTCGGCCGATAATGGGAAAAAAAAAGGGCGCCAGAAGCGAGAATTTGGGTCACTTTTTTTGAACCCTTTTTTCTCGCGAACAAGTCCCAAAAAAGTGCCCTAAATGACCAGATGACCACCGGAGGGAATCAGGGATTACCACCCCTGATTCCCCCAGTGGTCACTAACCCCCTTCCACCAAAAAAACAACAACTTTTTTTCCCAGCCTCAAATGTCATACCCAGCTCCATCACAGCAGTGTGCAGGTCCCTGGAGCAGTTGTTAGTGGGTGCAGTGGACTTCAGGCAGGTGGACCCAGGCCAACCCCCCCCTACCTTTTACACTTGTGATGCTAAATGGGAGCGCTCCAAACCGCCCCCAAAACCCACTGTACCCACATCTACGTGCCCCCCCTTCAGCCATAAGTGCTATGGTAATGGTGTAGAGTTGTGGGCAGTGGGTTTTGTGGGGGATTTGGGGGGCTCAGCACCCAAGGGAAGGGAGCTATTTTAATTTTTTTTTTTACTTTTTACAAGTGCCCCCTAGTGCCCTGTTGGTGTTCCGGCATGTGAGGGGGACCAGTGTACTACGAATCCTGGCCCCTCCCACGACCAAATGCCTTGGAATTGTTCGTTTTTGAGCTGGGCACCTTCGGTTTCCATTATCGCTGAAAAACGATACCGCCCAGCTCAAATCCGCCCAAATGCAATGCATTTGCCCGGCACAAACCGTATTATCGAAACAAAAGATGGACGCCCATCTTTTTCGAAAATACGGTCTGTCCCGCCCCTTCACGTACCCATCCTCGGAGATAGGCGCCCATGGAGATGGGCGTTGGCGTTCGATTATGCCCCTCTATGTGTCCCTCTGGGAGGAAGCTTACGGAGAAAGCAAAGTTGCTTACCTGTAATAGCCGGAAATCAAAATTGGAGCACTTCCTAGACGCTACCATGATCTACTGAACACGTGTGATGTGTTCCCCATAATGACATTGCACAGGGCCCCCCTCAGTTCTCTAATAATTAGAGAAGACAACTCTTTGAGGAGGTGGGAAGATTCTGGAACGATTGATATGCTGCTATCCTCAGGAAGCACATATTGCAGGAATGAAAATGTACTCTGAGGACAGAGGATACAAGTTGTCAGCTATGAGAATCCTTAGCTGCAGGTTGCCTGTAAACTAACAAGGGGAAACAAATATTTCAACAGCAAAGTCAACAGTCAAAACAAACCATTTTAACATTTCTCTCTCTTTTTTTTTTATTAAGAAAGGGAACGTGAACATTATATAAACTGGACTCTGGGGGAAGTAGAGTTACATAGAAACAGAGAAAAATGGAGGCAGATAAACACATATGGCCAATCCAGTCTGCCCACCTATGCCATCTACTCTCCCTTTATTAGAGATCCAGGATGTGGGGCGGGGGGATGTACAATGACAGCTGGGGAGGAAAGGAGAAAGAATGAGAGTTGGGGGGAAGAAAAATGAGAGGTGGGGGGTATTGCACGTGGGAGAAGACTTTAGGGGGGGCAGACAGAATTAGGAGTCTTGATCAGAGTTAGAGGGAGAGAGAACTGGGGAGGCTGGAGTGGATTTCAGGCCTTATGATGGGGAAATTCTGAGCCAAAACACAGCCAATAAACAATGCAGAATTTTGCAAAACATTAAAATATTGTGCACAGAATTTTCAAAATAATGCGCAGAATTCCCCCAGGAGTAATATAATGTATCAAGATTTTCAGAAGGTTTTTGACAATGTTCCTCATGAGACACTCCTGAGAAAATTCAAAAGCATGGTGGGCAGCGGGACTGGTGGTTGGGAGGCAGGGATAGTGCTGGACACACTTATACGGTCTGTGCTAGAGCCAGTGGTTGGGAGGCGGGGCTGGTGGTTGGGAGGCGAGGATAGTGCTGGACAGACTTGTACGGTCTGTGCCAGAGCCGGTGGTTGGGAGGTGAGGATAGTGCTGGGCAGACTTATACGGTCTGTGCCAGAGCCGGTGGTTGGGAGGCGGGGCTAGTGCTGGGCAGACTTATACGGTCTGTGCCCTGAAGAGCACAGGTACAAATCAAAGTAGGGTATACACAAAAAGCAGCAAATATGAGTTATCTTGTTGGGCAGACTGGATGGACCGCGCGGGTCTTTTTATGCCGTCATCTACTATGTTACTATGTATGTTACTATGGATAGGAGAATAGGAACTGGTTAATGGAAAGAAAACAGAGGGTAGGGTTAAAAGGCCATTTTTCTCAGTGGAGGAGGATGAATACTGGAGTGCTTAAGGGATCTATACTGGGACCAGTGCTATTTAACACGCGTGTCCACAAAAATGTGAGCCTGCTAAACATTTTGAAATAACCTCAAACCTGTACTGAATTAAAAATTTTTGTGTACAAAGTGACATATATTTGCGTCAATGATGTTAAAATACCGAGGAATCCCTCATCCCAGTTAAGAGATTTTTACTAACTATCATAAATCTCAGTTTCCACAACTGAGACAGTAAATTTCTGACTTACTTGCTGAGTTTTAATTAAAATGCTCAGAGTCTGGAGGGGAATTTTGCAGGAGTGAGTCTACCGCTGTCAGATGAAAGAATGATTGATTGGTGAGTGGCTGCACTTTGATCAGCGTATCATTGACAGAGCAGTGAACCAGTGGTGGGATCAACTGCATAAATATATTTGGGAGAAAGGGGGACAATTTGAACATCAGATTTAAACATTTGGCCTGTTCGACTTCAACTGTGTTAGAAACTAACTTTGTCACTTTGTGCACGTAAAATTTTAATTAATTTGGTGCAGGTTTGCGGTTGTTATTGCAAAATGTTTAGGGGGCTAACTTTTTTCTGGATACAGTGTATTTATAAATGATCTGGAAATCGGAACAAGTGAGGTGATGATGACATAACATTATTCAAAGTTGTTAAAACACATGCAGATTCTGAAAAATTGCAGGAAGACCTTAGGACGTTGGAAGACTGGGCATTCAAATGGCAGATGAAATTTAATGTAGACTAATACAAACTGATGAACATTGGGAAGAATAATCCAAATCAAAGTTATTTGATGTTAAGTTGCACCCTAGGACTTATCACCCAAGAAAAATATTTAGGCAGTGGCCAAAAAAAGCAAACAGGATGCTAGGTATAATTAGGAAAGTAATGAAAAATAAGATGAAGAATATTATAATACCTTTGTATTGCTCCACGGTGCGACCTCTCCTTGAGTATTGAGTGCAATTCTGGTCACCGTATCTCAAAAACGATATAGCGGAATTAGAAAAGGTTCAAAGAAGAGCGACTAAAATGATAAAGGGGATGGAACTCCTCTCATATGAGGAAAGGCTATAGAGGTTAGGGCTCTTCAGTTTGGAAAAGAGACGGCTGAGGGGAGATATGATTTGAGTAGATCGGAGTAGAATGTACATAAGTACATAAGCACATAAGTAATGCCATACTGGGAAAAGACCAAGGGTCCATCGAGCCCAGCATCCTGTCCACGACAGCGGCCAATGCAGGCCAAGGGCACCTGGCAAGCTTCCCAAACGTACAAACATTCTATACATGTTATTCCTGGAATTTTGGATTTTTCCAAGTCCGTTTAGTAGCGGTTTATGGACTTTTCCTTTAGGAAACCGTCCAACCCCTTTTTAAACTCTGCTAAGCTAACCGCCTTCACCACTTTCTCAGGCAATGAATTCCAGAGTTTAATTACACGTTGGGTGAAGAAAAATTTTCTCCGATTTGTTTTAAATTTACTACACTGTAGTTTCATCGCATGCCCCCTAGTCCTAGTATTTTTGGAAAGCGTGAACAGAAGCGTCACATCCACCTGTTCCACTCCACTCATTATTTTATATACCTCTATCATGTCTCCCCTCAGCCGTGTCTTCTCCAAGCTGTATAGCCCTAGCCTCCTTAGTCTTTCTTCATAGGGAAGTCGTCCCATCCCCGCTATCATTTTAGTCGCCCTTCGCTGCACCTTTTCCAATTCTACTATATCTTTCTTGAGATGCGGCGACCAGAATTGAACACAATACTCAATGGGTAAAAGTGAATCGATTTCTTACTCTTTCAAAAAGAACAAAGACTAGGGGATACTCAATGAAGTTACACGGAAGAAAAGTTCATAATCTGCAATTAATACAGACATGGGACAGCCACTGCTTATCCCTGGGATTCGTAGCATGGAATCTTGCTACTCTTTGAGACCTAGATTGGTCACTGTTGGAAGAAGGACACTAGACTTGATGGACCATCAAGTCTCACTCAGAATGGCTATTCTTATGTTTATCTCTTGGCCTTCGAATCACATTAGTATTGGTGTATCATTTGGCTATTGTTGTGAAATAGTCTTTTTGATTTCACTGCACTGATTTTTTTTTCAGCCAGGGGGAAGGAGGCAAAACTGAAGGCAAATTATATGTACAGCTGAATAAGATATGAGGAACTGGCTCAGTGACTGGGTTGTGCAGCAAGCTGGTCCAAGTGCAAAGTGAGTGAACAGTTAGTCTCCACATGTATTAAAGGCCTGGGAGAAGAGCCAGGGTTTCAACTGCTTCCTGAATTAGAGTTCGGTGTAGCCCCGAGTCCCACAGTGTGGAGGCTACTCCTGAGAAGGCTCGTTGGAAGGTATCATATTGTGCAGTTTCTTTTGATGAAGGTACAGATAGTGATGCTCCTTGAGAGGACCTTGGAGGCTTCAAAAGGTATATAGAGGGTCCATTTTGTCTGAGGACCTTGAATATCAAAGACAGTTTCAAATTTGGCCCTGTAAGGTACTGGTAGCCAGCGCAGTTTTTGCAGAGAGGGTGTGATGTGGTCAGTCATGGTGCAAATTATTTTTGATTTGACCAATATGCAGGGAATTTCAGTAGCTATGGTTTTTATCTACTGTGATCAGAGTAGTCTTCTTGATATAGGGATAGAGACACTGTAGTTGCCACAAGTGATTGAATGTACAGAATCAATGTACGTGATGAGTCCAGCAGTACCCCAAGATCCATGACCTGTGATTTTAGAGGGAGGTCATACTTCTCAAACCAGGAACAATGCAATGACTGAACTCAAATGGAACTTAGAAGGGGAGCCCAGGCAATAACCTACACATTCTCAGTGGAGCATGCTTCTAAGTAACGCTCCAGTACCAGGATCCGTCTGTCAGCCCTGTGTGAGGGCTTCTACCCCACTTGCCCTCTGGGAAACACTGTTCTAGGAATGTGAACGTCCTCTGGAGCTGGAAAGCTGGCACATGAATCCTGTTCCATATTGTTGTGAACTGTCTCTGTTTTCATTGGAACCAGCTGCGTTTCCTCTGCCTGTAACTACTGACTCACTAAGCCCTGTTCATTCCAAGGTCTCTGGCAAAATATTTCAGATTCCATGGCAACAAGGGAGAGAATGCAGCCTGTCCAGGGCGTGTCGACAGATAGAATAACCTTCATTTTAGACTGCACAGTTTATTAGTTACAAGAGTTCTTGAGACAGCCTCAATTATCCAGGTTTGGAGTGGAGGAGTAGCCTAGTGGTTAGTGCAGCGCACGCTGATCCTGGGGAACTGGGTTCAATTCCCACTGCAGCTCCTTGTGACTCTGGGCAAGTCACCTGAAACTGAACATGGCCAAGACCAAGCTTATTGTCTTCCCTCCCAAACCCACTTCTCCTCTCCCTCCACTCTCCATCTCAGTTGATAACACCCTCATCTTCCCCGTCTCATCTGCCCGCAACCTTGGAGTCATCTTCGACTCCTCCCTCTCCTTCTCTGTGCATATCCAGCAGATAGCCAAGACCTGTCGCTTCTTTCTCTATAACATTAGCAAAATTTGCCCTTTCCTCTCTGAGCACACCACCCAAACTCTCATCCACTCTCTCATTACCTCTCGCCTTGACTACTGCAACCTACTCCTCACTGGCTTCCCACTTAGCCATCTATCCCCCCTTCAGTCCGTTCAGAACTCTGCTGCGCGTCTTATCTTCCGCCTGGACCAATATACTCATATCACCCCTCTCCTCAAGTCACTTCACTGGCTTCCGATCAGGTACCGCATACAGTTCAAGCTTCTCCTACTAACCTACAAATGCACTCGATCTGCAGCCCCTCCTTACCTCTCTACCCTCATCTCCCCTTACGTTCCTACCCGTAACCTCCGCTCTCAAGACAAATCCCTCCTTTCAGTACCCTTCTCCACCACCGCCAACTCCAGGCTCCGCCCTTTCTGCCTCGCCTCACTCCATGCTTGGAATAAACTCCCTGAGCCCATACGCCAAGCCCCCTCCCTGCCCATCTTCAAATCCTTACTCAAAGCCCACCTCTTCAATGTCGCCTTCGGCACCTAACCACTTTACCTCTATTCTAGACTGCCCCAACTTGACATTACGTCCTTTAGATTGTAAGCTCCTTTGAGCAGGGACTGTCCTTCTTTGTTAAACTGTACAGCGCTGCGTAACCCTAGTAGCGCTCTAGAAATGTTAAGTAGTAGTAGTAGTAGTTAACCCTCCATTTCTCCAGGTACAAATAAGTACCTGTATATACTATGTAAACTTCTTTGAATGTAGTTACAAAAACCACAGAAAGGCGGTATATAAGTCCCATTCCCTTTCCCCCTTTCTTCTGTCAACAAAGAGAAAACGTCCAGGTCAATGAAACCCTAAAGGTGCAAAGGGAAGAGGGAATACAGTAAGTCACAGGAGCTGGTCCTCACTGTCCTCTAGCAACATCAGTCCAGACAAACCGTCGTACTAAACACCTCTGCAAAATAACCAGACCTTTTTTTCTTTTTTTAAAGTCTGCTTAGGTATAGCTGTATTTTGTATTTTTTTTAGTATAGTTTACTTGCCTGATGTATCATTTTTTTCTGTCCTCCAAGGACAGCAGGCCAGTCTAAACGAGTGGGAACATCAACAGCAGACCCCATGATGGATCACTTCTTTAGAAGCTTCTAGAGCTTTACTCATGCTGTTATTCAGCAAAGCCAGTAAACCAATCGCAAGGGTGGAAGTACAAACACTGTAGAAGCCCATGAAACATCTCTTTATAATCCAGTTACAACTACACAGACTGTACAGCACATGGACCTGTACCAGTTACATAACATTTTTATCTCAGTATTTCAGGATGCTATCTGCTTCAAATTTGTTTGCTGTTCTAATCACACAGTGGTTTACAGATCTTTATGTAAACTTTTTAATCAAACTAAGATATATACAGAAATATACAACAGTGAGTAGGTTTCCCTCATGAGGGGCATTGCTGTGCCAGAGTGGGAGAGTATGGGCAAGGGAAGGGCATACTGTGACACGGGTCCCTCTGCATCTGAGGGCAGTGAGTTTCTGTGATAGGACGGAAGGAATATTGGGGCTCTGCGACAGGGGCTCCCTCTATGGAAGTAGGGGGGAAGGAGGGGATGCTGAATGAAGGCCCACTATCAGGAAGTGGAGAGGGTATAGGATGGAGGGTGTCACTAACAGAGATCTCTGAATCTGAGGGCAGGGAATCCCTGTGACATTACTGAATTGTGTGTGTGTGTGGGGGAGGAGGGGGGGTGACAGTTCATCTATATAGTACATAAGAAAACATTTTAATAGTCAGCATAGGTAGTAAGGTAAGGGATTCATTTAAGAAAGTTGCAAATGAGGTCAGAAAGGTGCTTGAGTATCATCTTAGCTAGGGTAGGAGTAGGTAAAGTACCTCTAATCGAAATTGTAAACCGCAGAGTCGCCTCAGGGATCATTTGTGGAAAACAAGGAAACACTGTGTCTGCATCCCTGTATCCAAGGATGAGGTGGGTGACTGTGACGGGATTCCCAGTATGCAAGAGTGAGGCCAGTGACTTCCACAAGGGTGGAGGAGGGGCATTGTAATGGGAGAGGAGTCCTCCTGTGCCTGCTATGGAGAACAAACAGGCACTGTTCCTCCTGCCCTGTGATTCATACTGATTAGCTGCCATGTTCTGTCCAGACAGGGATCGTGTGGTTTGGGGTTCAGATATGGGCGGGGCACTATGAAGACATTCCTAGGCCATGACATTTATCCACATCTCCCTACTCCATTGTCCTGTACATTTCCATGCAGGATAAATACTGGCTGTGCTCCCAGGTAGTGAAAGCTCTTAGCTGTTTCAGCTATTTCTGCAGTGAACGGTCTCATCACAAACCAGCTCAGTTTCCTGCAGAGAGAAGGGCTGAGGTTCAGTCTGCAGGGAACTGGAGGAGGGGAGGAGCATAGGGCAGAGGAAGGGACTGGGCCACATTCACAGCCAAATAACTTTACTGACATGATAATTTGTACATGTGTTTCCCCAGTGATAGGAAGATAACAAAAGCCATACTGGGTCAGACCAATGGACCATCTTTGCCCAGTAGCCTGCGTCCAACAGTGGCCAAGCCAGGTCACAATTACCTGACAGAATCCCAAATAGTAGCAACATTCCATGGTACCAATCCCGGAGCAAGCAGACACAGAATTTTAATCCAGAAACTTGTCCAAACCTTTTTTTAAACCCAGATATGCTAACCGTTAACACATCCTCCGGCAATGAGTTCCACTAACTATTCATTGAGTGAAAAATATATATTTACTCCTATTTGTTTTAAAAGTATTTCCATGAAACTTCATTGAGTGTCCCCTGGATTTGTATGTTTTGATAGAATTAAAACAACAACAACAAAAATCAATTCACTTCTACTTGTTCTACACCACTCAGGATTTTGAAGATCTCAATCATATCTCCCCTCAGCCATCTCTTTTCCATGGTAAAGAGCCCTAACTTCTTTAGCCTTTCCACCATTTAAAGGAGATCAATCCCTTTTATAATTTCAGTAGCTCTTCTTTGAACCTTTTCTAATTCCCCTAATACCTTTTTTAAGATATGGCAACCAGAACTGAATGCAATACTCAAGGTGCAGACCCACCATGGAGCTACACAAAGGCATTATAGTGTTTTCAATCTTATTCACCATCCCTTTCCTAATAATTCCTAGCATCCCATTTGCTTTTTTGGTTGCCGCCACATACTGGGCAGAAGATTTCAGCATACTGTCTACAATGACACCTAGATCTTCTTGAGTGCTGACTTCTAAAGTGGACCATAGCATCAGATAACTAGGATTTGGATTCTTCTTCCCAATGTACATCACTTTGCATTTGTCATCTACCATTTGGATGCCCAGTCTTCCAATTTCCTAAGGTTTTTCTGCAATTTTTCACAGTCCACATGTGGTTTTTTACAACCTTGAATATTTTGTGTCACCTGCAAATTTAATCACTTCACTTGTTGTTTCAATTTCCAGATCATTTATAAATACGTTAAATAGCACCGGTCCCAGTACAGATCCCTGCAGCACTCCACTGTTCACCCTCCTCCACTGAGAGAAATGGCCATTTAACCCTACCCTTTGTTTTCTGTCCAATAACCAAGTCCTATTCCACAGCAGAACATTAACTACAATACCATGAACTCTTCAATTTTCTCAAGAGTGTCTCATGAGGAACTTTGTCAAAAGCTTTGTAGATAATAAACACAGTTATGCACCCTGGAGTAGAGTCAAAGGGCAAAGGCCATAAATCGTGAGGCCCAGGAACTTATGATCTGATATCCTTACAGGCAAACAGGCCTGGGAAAGGAGGAAGCATAAACAAACATGAGAATGTGGTATAGCAGGTGAGGGAAACCAGATAGTTTTGAAAAAAGACCAGATGATCCAGAGTAAGATAACTAACTGGCTGAAGCCTTGTAAATCACTGTTAAACACAAGTGTATAAAAAAAGCTGTTTCAGTTCAGTATGTTGGAGTGATAGATACAGAGAGCATATGTATGCAGTAGTTCTATCCTCCCATGAGAAAATATTAAATTGTATCAATACTTGGTAAGTAAATAAATTACTTTTCTCATAAACGGCAGCCTTGGTCTTTTATCTCTACAAATTGTGGGTAACTGGTATATGTAGATTTGGAGAGGTGGTAAAAAGACCTAAACATTTACACTGAATTAATTAATACAGCTTTCTGAAAATCTATATACACGACATCAACATGTTTATTCATACCTTCAAAGAAATGAAGCAAATTGGTGAGGCAAGATTTTCCTTAGCTGAATCCATGCTGACTCTGTCCTATTAAACCATGTTTATCTATGGACTCTGTAATTTTATTCTCTATAATAGTTTCCACTAATTTGCCCAGAACTGACGTCAGACTTGCTGGTCTGTAATTACCCAGATCACCCCTGGAACTCTTTATAAAAAGCAGCGTTACATTGGCCACCCTCCAGGTACTACAGACGATTTTAATAACAGGTTACAGATTATTTATTTATTAGGATTTATTTACTGCCTTTTTGAAGGAATTCGCTCAAGAGACGGTGTACAGTAAGAATAGATCAAACATGAGCAATAGACAATTACAGCAGTAAAAATATTCAAAACCAATACAAAGTAAGGCATGGTATACTACTTACAATGTCAACACGTAATAGAACATTATAATCGATACTGAAGAGTAAAGGTCTATTCTATCCTCATCCTTCTCAATCTATCTGCTGCTTTTGACACTGTTGATCACAGTCTACTCCTTGATATGCTGTCCTCACTTGGATTTCAGGGCTCTGTTCTTTCCTGGTTTTCTTCTTATCTCTCCCAGCGTACCTTTAGTGTATACTCTAGTGGATCCTCCTCTACTTCTATCCCACTGTCAGTTGGTGTACCTCAGGGATCTGTCCTGGGACCTCTTCTCTTCTCCATCTATACTTCTTCCCTTGGTACTCTGATCTCATCCCATGGTTTTCAGTATCATCTTTACGCGGATGACTCCCAGATCTACCTCTCCGCACCAGAAATCTCAGCCGAAATCCAGGCCAAAGAATCAGCCTGCCTGTCTGACATTGCTGCCTGGATGGCTCACCGCCATCTGAAACTAAATATGACCAAGACTGAGCTTCTTATCTTTCCCCTAAACCAACTTCTCCTCCTCCCCCATTCTCTATTTCTGTGGATAACACTCTCATCCTTCCTGTCTCATCAGCTTGTAACCTTGGGGTCATCTTCGACTCCTCCCTCTCCTTCTCTGCACGTATTCAGCAGACTGCTAAAACCTGTTGTTTCTTTCTTAATATCACCAAAATTTGCCCTTTCCTTTCTGAGCACACTACCAGAACCCTCATCCACACTCTTATCACCTCTCGCTTAGACTATTGCAACTTGCTTCTCACAGGTCTCCCACTTAGCCATCTCTCTCCTCTTCAATCTGTTCAAAATTCTGCTGCACGACTAATATTCCGCCAGTGTCGTTGTGCTCATATTAGCTCTCTCCTCAAGTCAATTCACTGGCTTCCTACCGTTTCCGTATACAGTTCAAACTCCTCTTATTGACCTATAAGTGCATTCACTCTGCAGCTCCTCAGTACCTCTCCACTCTCATCTCTCCCTACATTCCTCCCTGGGAACTCCGTTCACTGGGTAAATCTCTATTATCTGCACCCTTCTCCTCCACCACTAACTCCAGACTCCGTTCCTTTTATCTTGCTGCACCATATGCCTGGAATAGACTTCCTGAGCCGGTACATCAAGCTCCATCTCTAGCCGTCTTCAAATCTAAGCTAAAAGCCCACCTTTTTGATGCTGCTTTCAACTCCTAACCCTTATTCACTTGTTCAGAACCCTTACTTTATCATCCTCACTTTTCCCTTATCTCTTGTTTGTCCTGTTTGTCTGCCTTAATTAGATTGTAAGCTGTCGAGCAGGGACTGTCTCTTCATGTTCAAGTGTACAGCGCTGCGTACGTCTAGTAGCGCTATAGAAATGATAAGTAGTAGTAGTAAAGCAAAGATGTAACATATAGATAGGTAAGATGGTAGGAAGAGTTTAGAAAGTAAAGTGATTGATTTAAAGAAAGTTGCACATGAGGTCAGAGAAATGGTTAAATATTATCTCAGCTAAGGTAGGGTACTAACAGCCAATCAGCAATTTCAGGTCAGAGTTCTTTCAGTACCCTTTGGTACATGCGATTTACTACTTTTTAATTTGTTGATTCGATTCAGTACATTTTCCAGGTTCACCGAGATTTCTTTCAGTTCCTCTGCATCATCACCCATGAAAACCACCTTTGTAAATATGTGGAATGCATCTGGTCTGATGCATTTACTAGTTAATAAGACAGAAGGAGATGGGTTCTAATGATTCAAATTCAGATAATTTTACTGACAGAATAACTTGTACATGAGTTTACAGCAGTAATGCATTTAGCAGTTAAAAAACAAAGCAAGAGATGGGTTCTGGTGGTTGTTGAGGAAGGGACTGGACCACATTCACATGCAGATAACTCTAGTGACAGGTAATTTGTACATGTGTTTCCACAATAATTTATTTAACAGTTAATAAGTCAGCAGGAGATGGGTTCAGGTGGTTCTGGATGGAGAGGGGAATGGGGCAGAGTCCAGGCTGTGGAGTAGGAAGAGACTGGATCACATTGACATCCACTTTAATTTAATGACATGATAATTTGTACATGTGTTACTCCAGTAATGCATTTAACAGTTATTAAGACAGCAGAAGACAGGTTCTGGAGCAGTAGGGGAACGGACCACATTCACATCCAGATGACACTATTGAAAGTATAATTTGTACATGTATTTAATAATTAATAAGACAACAGATGGAAGGTTCTGGAGGGAGAGGTGAATGGGATTGGACCACACTGACATGCAGATAACTGTACTTACTGGTAATTTGTACATGTAACATGGTAACATAATAGATGAGAACAGAAAAAGACCTGCACGGTCCATCCAGTCTGCCCAACAAAACTCATATGTGCTACTTTTTGTGTATACCTGACCTTGATTTGCATCTGCCATTTTCAGGGCACAGACCGTATAAGTCTGCCCAGCACTATCCCCACCTCCCAACCACCAGTCCCGCGTCCCACCACCGGCTCTGGCACAGACCGTATAAGTCTGCCCAGCACTAACCCCACCTCCCGCCACCGGCTCTGCCACCCACCACTGGCTCTGCCACAGACGGTATAAGTCTGCCCAGCACTATCCCCGCCTCCCACCACCGGCTCTGGCACAGACCATATAAGTCTGCCCAGCACTATCCCCGCCTCCCAACCACCAGCCCCGCCTCCCACCACTGGCTCTGCCACAGACGGTATAAGTCTGCCCAGCACTATCATCGCCTCCCAACCACCAGCCCCTCTTCCCCCCACCGGCTCCGCCACCCAATTTCGGCTAAGATCCTGAGGATCCATTCCTTCTGAACAGGATTCCTTTATGTTTATCCCACGCATGTTTGAATTCCGTTACTGTTTTCATTTCCACCACCTCCCGCGGGAGGGCATTTCAAGCATCCACTACTCTCTCCGTGAAAAAATACTTCCTGACATCTTTCCTGAGTCTGCCCCCCTTCACTCTCATATCATGTCCTCTCGTTCTACCGCCTTCCCCTCTCCAGAAAAGGTTCGTTTGTGGATTAATACCTTTCAGATATTTGAATGTCTGTATCATATCACCCCTGTTCCTCCTTTCCTCCAGGGTATACATGTTCAAGTCAGCAAGTCTCTCCTCATACGTCTTGTAACGCAAATCGTCCATGTGTTTTCCCAATAATTCATTTAACAGTTAATAAGAGTGTATGAGGCAGGTTCTGGAGAGTTCTTCTTAGTACTCCAGTGTAAAATTGCAGGTTTTGCTTTGAATGCATTCACAAATTGCTGCTTCCTTCCCCCCTACCCTCCCTCTTTGGTGTGATTAACTGATTATTTCTTGCAATTTGCATTTCCTACTCCTGTTATTAAAATTTCATGAAAAAAATGTCTAGAAATGGAAGGGACTGGATCATTTGTGCACGTGTTTCCCCAGGGAAGCCAGCAGGAGGCGGGAGGGAGGGGGGAGAGGAGGGGCGGGGTTAGGGTTCCACAGTGAGTATTTCCCTTTGGCCTCAGCCACGGTTTTACCTTTGAACTCTGGGAGTGGGATTCTCACGGTTCCGGTCCTCCAGGCCAGCCCTACCGTCACCATGATGACAGCCGAGCAGCTCCTCCGTCACGTGACACACAGGGCATTGGCCGCCCGGCAGGAAGCGGAGTGACGTCACTGCGCTGCTGGCGTCTCCCGGTTGCCTGGGAAACGAGCTTTCCGGCCGTTGGTGGAGCAGCACGTGCGCTTCGTCCTTGGTGCGGAGGCAGGGCGCTGTGACGTCAGAGCACCTTTCACCTTTGCTCCGCAACGCTCCTCCTCCTCCTCCTGCTCTTTCCAAAGACCTTCAGTTCTGGTGGAGGTAAGTAAGGGAAAGAAAGGGAGGAATCGGGTGGGGAGAGGGGGGGGGGGGGCAAGAGATAATAAAAAGAATAGAGGGGAGATGGGGAGAGTGGAAAGGGGATGGAAGAGAGACTGGAGAGAGAAAGATAAGGAATTGGATAGGGGGGAGGGAAGGGGGAGGACAGCAGGAGGGGAAGGAGAGGGGGGAAGGGAGAGGAGAGCAAAAGGGGGAGGGGCCGAAGGGGGTAGATGCACTAAAACCATCGCTGAAGCCCTTAGCGAATCGGTAAGCAACGGGAATGCATCAAGGAAATCGCATGCAAATGAGCTGGTCGCTGCTAGCTCATTTGCATGGGATTTCCTTCCAAGCCAGTCGGCCAGCTGAGCATGCGCAGAGCAGCCAAGCGTTATGCGACCTTCACTGAAAGAAAAAAAAAGTCATCCCCATAATTGGGAGGGACATCAAAGGGCTACGAGCAGGCTCCCGATGCTGCTGGCAGCTATCGGCGGCTTCTGCTCCGGCCGCCTTGCGGCTTTCTGTCTGGCCCGGGATGTTAGCAGCACGTCCGATGCCCCGCCTCCAGGTCTCAGTCAATCACAGCGCGTTTAGCTGTCAGCTAAACGCGCTGTGATTGGCTGAGAGAGACCTGGAGGAGGGGCATAATCAAAAGAGACGTGCAAATAGTTTTTTTGATTTGGACGTCCTCGCACATCTCTCCGGCGGTGGTCATTACAGAAGGACACCCATCACAAAAAAATCTGGGAGAAAAACGTCAGGGACGTCCTTTTTTTTTTGTTAGTGAAGGACGTCCATGTTAGGCACTTTAGAAGGACAGCCCTGACGAGCACATGGACGTGGCTAGGCAAAGGTTTCCAGCTGGTTGCTTTTTTTGTTGTTTTGAGTGAAGGACGTCCATAAAGGACGTCCCGACGTTTTTTTTTTCCCAATTTTTTTTTTCGGTTAAATTTATAGAAGTTTTTAGAGGCGAATAAATCCTGCACAAACCCAACGAGAGGTACAGACCTCCCGTTAGATTTTCCACGGTTAGGCAATCAGAAAACAATAGTGCATCACATTACAATACGATTTATACACATTATAATACTAATTTGCTCATCTGCATTCCGTTTTCGTTAGCTGCTACCGTGATAGGACAATGCCCTTTTGTGCATGTCCTGGTTTACTACTTGTACGTTAAACTGGCTAGAACCAGTTTAAAACCCACGTTAATGGATTGTTAAGTTTAGTGCATCTGGCCCAGAGATAGGGGAGAGGAAGAGAAAAGCAAGGGAAGGGCTAGGCTTAAGTTATAAAGACAAATAACAACTGTCTTTTACCTTATAAAATAGTTTTTTTTTCCCTTTTTATCCTACTAGATCAATCCAGATGAATGGGTTGCATCCCCCCCTGCCAGCAGATGGATGTTAAAGAAACTGAACTCTTCCAGTAATATCACTGGTATAAGTGCTGGTGCACTCTGGAACCCTTCAGTATTTCTTTACGTCTAGCACATGGTGTAGTTTGGTCTGGTTCAGCGGGTTTGTTTTGCTAGGCCTGAATCCCCAAGGCACAATCCACTGCAGCCACACCTAATGTACCTCCCCCTACCCCCAGTGTGACCCTGTTGAAAACCAGAAAAAAAAAAAACTCTCTCTAAGGCTTTATTCTCTTTTGCTGTCTGTTAGGGGAATAAAGTTACTTAAAAAAAAAAACCCAGAGTAAAAGAACAGGTAGCAGCAGTACAGGATAGTCAACTGGGGCACACACACACTGGCAGGTGAGGGAGCAGCAGCCTGGAAGACCCGCTCCCCAAAAGGGTGAGTCTTTGGTTTAGATCCATTGAGAGATGGGGCCTTGTGGTCACAGCAGCCACCAACATACTCTGCAACAGGAGATCCTACAGCCTTTTCATAATTAACATGTGAGGCCTCTTTGTCTAACACACACATATAACCTTTCAAAGATATAAACATTTTCTTTAGTGAGTATTGTGCCACAAGACTTCTACTCCTGTTCTTTTCTGATATGATTTATTCTGGAGTGGTTTTCCTTTTCCCCCTTTATATTGTATATAGAAACCCAAATAGTAGCAACAGTCAGTGCTACTAATCCCAGACCAAGCAGTGGTTTCTCCTCTCCCTGTCTGCACTGAATGAGACTAGGGTGGGCTACATCTCCCTTTCCCTCCATCCCCTAGCATATTCCTGTCCCAGCTCTCTTCCCTGCTGCCCCCCCCCCCCCCCCCCCCCCCAGGGTCCATTTCTCCTCCCCACCCTCATTCATCTGGACTGGTCTAGCAGGTTTGAAGGAAAGGAAATTAACATGTGGAGGAGCGACCTAGTGGTTAGGGTGGTGGACTTTGATCCTGGGGAACTGGGTTCAATTCCCACTGCAGCTCCTTGTGACTCTGGGCAAGTCACTTAACCCTCCATTGCCCCAGGTACAAATAAGTACCTGTATACAATATGTAAGCCGCATTGAGCCTGCCATGAGTGGGAAAGTGTGGGGTACAAATGTAACAAAAATAAAAATGTGTAAATACATTTCACTTTCTCTGAAAAGTGTTTAGGTGACCTGTTATTAGTTTAATCTTTGTATATAAACTACTGGATTAAGAAAGAAATTGATTTTTTTACAGTACATTTATGGTCTTTTCCTCTTCACAGCCTTGCCAAAACAGATGTGGTAGTTGTTCCTTGGAGTTTGGACAGTGTGGGACTAGGCCATTGATCTGTCGCTGGGAATTCAAGCAGTACAGTACTGGGAGGCTGTCACTTCTCCAGGAGTTTGGGTAACACGGTACTAGGAAGCTGGCTCCTGTTCAGGAAAGCATAGTGCCAGCAGTCAAGCTGACTCGGTGCCAGCACTGACTGCTCAGCTGAAGGCTGCCTGGGAAGGGTCACCAGTGCTCAGAGACTGTAACAGTATGTTTAGGTGCAGTGTGAGGCTAATTAAGGGGTTGACCCAAATTACATGGCTTCGGGAACAGCCAGTGCTTCCAAACCTTCTTTATAGGAGAAGTGTACCAGCTGCTTACCTTCCGTCCCGAGCCCTCAGGGTGAGTATCCCATGTGGCTGTGGTTCAGCTAGGCTAGCAAAATAACTTCAGTAGTGCAGAAGTGTTTAAAATAGCATTTAATATTCTTGCTTCAGCCTGTAGAATTGTACTAAGCGCAATATATAATCTGCAGAACCAAACCCAAATAGCAGAGTAGTACTCTAGTTATCTGATAAGTAAGTCCTGGCTATGCCTTTGATGCCTTAGGCAATGTTTTCACATCTCTCTCTGTGTTGAGGTTTGCAGGTAACATGGCCTTGTGCTGAGGAGGTCAAGGACTTCTCCCTTCCCAATCCTAGCTGGAGCCAAAACATGAGGAATCTGTACAACAAGTATATGGAGCTGAGTCAGCAGGGGAGCTGGATACGACTTCCTTCTTACAATGTAACTGCAACTCATTTAATAGGCAAGGCAGGTGAGTCTATCTGTGAAATTCTCCCCAGATCATAGTAACATAGTAGATGACGGCAGAAAAAGACCTGCACGGTCCATCCAGTCTGCCCAACAAGATAAACTCATATGTGCTACTTTTTGTGTATACCTTACCTTGATTTGTACCTGTCCTTTTCAGGGCACAGATCGTATAAGTCTGCCCAGCACTATCCCTGCCTCCCAACCACCAGCCTCACCTCCCACCACCGGTTCTGGCACAGACTGTATAAGTCTGCCCAGCACTATCCCCGCCTCCGGCTCTGGCACAGACCGTACAAGTCTGCCCAGCACTATCCCCGCCCCCCAACCACCAGCCCCACCTCCCAATCTTGACTAAGCTCCTGAGGATCCATTCCTTCGGCACAGGATTCCTTTATGCTTATCCCATGCATGTTTGAATTCCGTTACAGTTTTCATTTCCACCACCTCCCGCGGGAGGGCATTCCAAGCATCCACTACTCTCTCCGTGAAAAAATACTTCCTGACATTTTTCTTGAGTCTGCCCCCCTTCAATCTCATCTCCAAAAAGATAAGTGGAACTAGAAAAGGTGATAAAAGTGATAAAGGGGATGGGATAACTTCCCTGTGAGGAAAGGCTAAAGCGGCTAGGGCACTTCAGCTTGGAGGGGAGATATGATAGAGTACAGTGGAACAGGTGGGTAGACGTGAATTGCTTTCACTCTTTCCAAAAATACTAGGACTAGGGGGCACGTAATGAAACTACAATGTAATATATTTAAAAAGTCAGAGAAAATTATTTTTTCACTCAACGTGTATTCAAACTCTGGAAATCATTGCCAGAGAGTATAGTAAAAGCAGTTAGCTTAATGGGGTTTTAGAAAGGTTTGGATAACTTCCTAAAAAAAAAAAAAAAAAGTCCATAAGCTATTATTAAGATGGACTTGGTGAAAATCCACTGCTTATTTCTAGGATGAGCAGCATAAAATATATTGTACTGTTTTGGGATCTTGCCAGGTACTTGTAACCTGGACTGGCCACTGTTGGAAACAGGATGCTGGGCTTGATGGGCCTTCGGTCTGTCCCAGTATGGCCATCTGTTTGCATGCATATTCATTGGGGAAATCCTGAAAACCCAAGGTTGGACACCCCTGCATTAGAGAATGGACTCCCACTTATAAACTGCCCTCACTTCAGTTAGAATCATCCGAACCCTAGTGATTACAAAGCTAAGTAAACATGTTTTAAACGGATGAAGAAATTTTAAAGGATCTTTAAGAAATGAAATAATGAAGGTGTACTTTGAGCCCCGAAGTGGACCGATGATTAAGACTGCAGTGAATTCAAAAGGATGCGTTTTTACACCTCACGGAAGTAGAACTGAGCTGTTTATCTGCATATTTTCTGGTATGTTGACTGACTGACTTGGTTGTACATTAGGGGATTCTGTTCCTTGACACAACAGACTTCCAGATGTAGCTCCGGTAGCACAAAATAATTTCACCTGCTCCACCAGTGTGCACAGACTCGGTGTGCATTTCACAAAGTATGTGCACAAACTGAGCCCCCGGGAATGCCCACGCATGGTCCGTGTATGCGTATACTTGCTGCTGTTGGCACAGATACTTGGTCACGCGTGTTCACGTGTGCAGTTCTGTCATTGCTATCTTCGATGTGAAAAACCTTTTGAAAATTGTCTCCCTGTGTATGATGTAGAAAAAGCATGACCCGACCTGAAAGAAAAGAGTGCAGTGCCATACAAAAACTTGCTAAAAATTTT
Organism: Microcaecilia unicolor; assembly: GCF_901765095.1. NCBI lineage: Eukaryota > Metazoa > Chordata > Amphibia > Gymnophiona > Siphonopidae > Microcaecilia > Microcaecilia unicolor. The sequence continues at coordinate 37,124,088 of NC_044044.1, forward strand.
CTTCACCCAACGCATAATTAAACTCTGGAATTCGTTGCCGGAGAACGTGGTGAAGGCAGTTAGCTTAGCAGAGTTTAAAAAGGGGTTAGACGGTTTCCTAAAGAACAAGTCCATAAACCGCTACTAAATGGACTTGGGAAAAATCCACAATTCCAGGAATAACATGTATAGAATGTTTGTACGTTTGGGAAGCTTGCCAGGTGCCCTTGGCCTGGATTGGCCGCTGTCGTGGACAGGATGCTGGGCTCGATGGACCCTTGATCTTTTCCCAGTGTGGCATTACTTATGTACTTATTGTGTAAAACCAGCAGGGAAATGCAGGGTAGCTAATTAATCCTTCCCTTTGCATTGAGTTCAGAAAAGATAGGAGAGTCAGAGAGTGTGGAACTGCTGACTGCCACAGCCCTGGACATGAGGACTCTTCAGAGAATAGTGCAGTTAGGGAACCTGAGCCCTCAGCACATCCGATTCTTGGATTGGATTGACCGCATGGCCCGTCTTTGTGTACAGGCTGAGCAGGGGGAGACACTGACTGACTTCTTATCTTAATATACTGCTTACTGCGCTAGCATTAAGGTATATAACATGCACAGTACTAAATCCGACTGCAGTCAATACTGATCGTGATGCTGGTACTTCTTCTCAACAGAGCAATGTCCAGATAGTGCAAAACCCCAAGTGACCACTCGTCTCTTCACCAGGAACCTGGATGTGGAAGGCCTGGGCTTCGAATACGTCATGTTCTACAACCAAGCTGAGCTGAGGACTGTGGGCATTTTTCAGGCAGGCCCCTACCTGGAAGGTCCCATTGGGTACGTAGACCCTCCCACCCAGTGTTCCCCCTGCAGTTAGTTCAAGAGACGTGAAATGAGTTTAGCAGTAGGGCTAATACACACACACACAATGCCGCGAGCTTAGCTGAGCTCTCGAGACGCTTCCTTTGCACCTCGCTGTATCGCGATATGTCCACGTACAGATTATTGATTCTGGTCTGTCGTTTATTTATTCCAGGCTTACTCACGGGGGCGCCATTGCTACGATTGTTGATACTACATCCGGTGCTTGCGCTATTTGCACGTTGGGGAAGGTGAAGACTGCAAACCTGAATATTAACTATAGGAGGTGAGTTGCCTCAGCTGCAGGGTTTACTATGACTGGAGAGAGGGGGCAGTGATTGAGTGTGTAGTGGCAGGTACAAGAGCATTTTCCATGTGTAGAACTTGTTTTAAATGCGGGAAACAGAGCCTACATTTACATGATCTGTGCTTAAGCGTTTCTAGAGAGAGAGAGAGTTGCAATGCACACGTGTGAACTTGATAAAATGACATTTGTACGTGCAGACAGCACGCAATCAGATTGAGAGCAGTATTTTGGATAAGTTGCAGTCTTAAGAGAGGAATGGGAAATGCCGTTATACAGTGTATTGCAATAATCTAAGTATGAGATGGGTAGGGCGTGAATTACAACATGTAGAGCATTAATAATTGAAGTAGGGTCAAGTGTGAAATCTTGTTTCTTGTGAAGAATTAGATCCAATGGAGGAGATTTGGGTGGGAGTCTAAATAAATCCCCAAATCTTCAGAGAGAAAGTAACATAAGGGCAAGTTGCTGACCCATCACCATTGGTTCAGGGCGGGGATTGTCCATAATCCAGCTTGACCCTTCCACAAGGCACTCATTCAGGGGAGCAAGATCAGCGGATTAAGGGTCCACAAGATGAACCAGTTGGACATCATCAGCTAAACAGTAGCCACTGATAGCTTTGGACTGTGTTATGTAGCAAGAGGACTGAGAAATAAATGAAAAAGAATTGGCAAAAGTATAGAACCTCAGGGCACCCTATGTGCAACTTATGTGCCCTCCCTCCATTGTATGCAAATATTTATCAGCCATCTTCATGGGTAATCTGAAAAGGGATGCACTGACAGTAGCAGTTCATTTCAAGGTTATGTCAAGAAGGACAGCCCCTTCCTACAAAACCCCATGCATGCAGCGGTTTTATTTAATTTCACATGTAAAACCCCCCCCACCATTCAGCATCTACCATAAATGGTATTGGACTGTGTTTTTAAGTATTGAAGGGGTGTTGATGTCTTTGGGGGCACGAACATGACTCCGACACACAGGTCTTTCTCAGCCAATCACACCGCGTTTAGCTGACACCAGTGACAGCTACACGCGCTGTGATTGGCTGAGAGAGACCTGGAGGGGCATCGGACGTGCTGCTAACACCCCGGGGCAGACAGAAAGGAGCAAGGCGGCTGGAGCAGAAGCCGCCAATAGCAGCCAGCAGCATCGGGAGCCTCCTCGTAGCTCTTTGATCTCCCTCCCAATTATGGGGATGACTTTTTTTTTTTTCTTTCCGTAAAGGACGTCCGTGGCATGCGCAGAGCAGCCAGTATAACGCTTGGCTGCTCTGCGCATGCTCAGCTGGCCGACTGACTTGGAAGGAAATCCCATGCAAATGAGCTAGCAGCGACCAGCTCATTTGCATGCGATTTCCTTGATGCATTCCCGTTGCTTACCGATTCGCTAAGGGCTTCAGCGATGGTTTTAGTGCATCTACCCCCTTGTCGCCCAGGGCTCCTGGTCTCATCCTTAATGAGTTGCGTCTCTGAAGTTGGAAGCAGGCCATCTTTATTCCTCTTTATGCAAATAAGAGGGGGGGGGCAGGAATCTTTTGTCGGGGAGGGCAGATTTTTGGTTTGGATAGGGAAAATTTGGGTGGGGTGATTGGGTGCAGTGGGAGGCCCTATGAATACAGGCCTACCAAGCTTTATGTAGGAACTGTACAGTTTTCTTCTTTTGAGTTACTGGGAGAGGGTTTATAATGTGTATGTTAAATATGTCCTATTTGGATTGTTATTGTTCTTTGTTTCACATTGCTGATATATTTGTGTATTTTTTAATAAAATAATTTTTTTAAAACCGCAATCCATCACGCCCGTATTCCCTCACTGCTGTCCTTTGCTGTGTTTTGCAGCCCTATCACGCTGGGTTCCACGGTGGAGGTACAGTGCAGAGTGGATAAAATAGAGGGCCGGAAGATCTTCATGAGCACTGAGATCCGGAGTGCAGATAGCCAGGTGCTCCACATAGAGGCAACTGGTAAGACAAACAGTCTGTTCACCGATCCATCAGCTCACTTGATCTATTACAGAATAAAGCAGGGCTGGAGTGCTAGACACACAGGGAGAGACTCCCTGCTTAGCAGGTACAGTACTGGGCACAGGTGACGAGAGAGAGTCCCAGGCCAGACTGCTAGAGAGAGAAAGAGTGCACAGACAGAGTGCCAGGGGATTCAGGGCTGGGAACACACAGAGCGCCAGGGGATTCAGAATCAGGGACACACAGAGTGCGCCAGGGGATTCAGGGCTGGATGCAATTCTGGGGACACACAGAATGCAAAAGAACACCAGAGCGAACAACGCTGGTAACAGAATTCGAGCTGTAGCCTGGCTCCAGTTGCCCTGCTGGCAGCTGCCGGGTGGGTTAGATGTTTTTATATCTCTTCTTCAAGGTTCCTGCCAGGTCTTACTTTCTGCCTCTTGTCTTCTGCTTTTCAGCTTTATTTATTCAAATGAAAATGTCCGAGTGAGTTGTTACATTCTCCTCCAGAGGAGCTGGAAGTGTCCGAGCCATCTCACCCCACCTCAGGCTCATCTCGTCAGTAACTGCTGCCCTTCTTCAGTATTATAAGCTAGCGCCAGGGGCAGATACTCTACAGTGGCAGCTGTGTGTGGCATTGGCTGGATTCATCACCTAGACTCAAACCTAAAGATTCCACAACAGGAGACCTGGGATTGAAAGTGTTTTAAATATATGTTTTTTTGCTGTAAAAGTCAAAAGAAGAATGACTATTTTTATAATGATGTGTATTTTCTTAAGGCACGTGCACTCAGGTGCTTGCTTTCTCCTCCGTCTCTCGCTGTAGACTTTAGGAGAGACATTTAATAAAGCCACAGATGAATAAACTGAGAGTTCCTGGCGCTGTTTTCATAGTATTTGCTACATGTGCACCCAGATCCCTGCAGCACAGCCATTAAGGAGATGGCTACAGGATCCTTTTGGAGCTGCTGTTGCCTTTCTGCTAATAAACCTTTGCAGATCTAGAGCCACTGTGTCCCTTACTTCTTTTCTGAAACTGGCAGCGAACGGAGTGGGCTGCGTCAGGAGACAGGGGTTAACTCTGTGACTCCTTCACAGAATAAAAGAGCAAGTAAGAGAAGACAGTATACCCTGCATTTGGAACTGGTCCCACTAGCACCCCAAGGCAGCTCTGTAATTTGGAGGGTGGTGGTCAGGCTTTGGGGGGGCCCTGCACAGTCTCGGAGGCAAGCGGTGGGAAGGGCTGGAGCTGTGTCCTCTTCCTCAGTAGTGTTTTCTCAATTGAAAAGCAGCAGACAGCATTGCAGTGGATTCTGTGTGTTAAACTGAAGAAGGAAATGCCTGTTAATGCCGAGTTCACGTCAGTGTTGGAGAGAAAAACACCTTAGCTGTGCATAATCTTTAGGGTTAAGTAGGACATTAGGCCGCAGTCCTTTGGATTGTGGACTAACAGCAGTAATCCATAGAGCCGAGCTCTACCACTGGCTGCCTTTCAGGTGCTGTGGAGGACTTGCAGCTCATCTGCATATCCTTTACAGCCTTCTCTGGGGTGACTCCCAGGTCCACTCCGACCCACTCAGGGTCTCCGCTCTAGGTGCGTGGGGCATTTTTCTCTTTACATTTATTTTCTCCCAGTTACTACTTATGGCTCCAGTACACTTTCTCTTCTTGGTACTGTCCCTTCCTAATCTGTTTCTCCATCTGAAACCACTGTCCACTGTCCACCCTCTGTATTCATCATCTCACCATCTCTTTTTTCCTCTTCCTTTTTCTCAGCTCTCAACCTTCAACATTTCCTTCCTTCCATTCATCCATCCATCTCCTTTCTATCAGAGTACATCTTGCCTTTGTCGCTGTCGTCATACCTCTCCTACTCTTCTCCGTACTCTCTTGCTCCTTCTCCTGCTCTCCGCTGGGGACATTAATCCCAATCCTGGTCCTCCACATCAGCTCTCATCCTATTTCTGCAGGTCACACCGTGATATCTCCAATCTAATTTCTGTTCCTCTCCTCCCCCCTTCTTCCCTGCCTTTCTCTTGCGCTCTGTGGAATGCCCGCTCTGTCTGTAAGAAACTGCCCTACATCCGTGACCTCTTTATCTCTCGTACTCTCCATCTGCTTGCCCTAACTGAAACTTGGCTTTACCCTGAAGACACTGCTTAAGTCGCAGCCCTATGCCCAGTTGGCCGTGGAGTTGGTGTCGGGCTACTACTTTCTCCCTCTTGTAGATTTCAACCTCTTCTTCTACCTCAGTCTCACTGTTTTTCTTCCTTCGAAGTCCACTCCATCCATCTATTTGCTCCTCTGCCTCTCCGAGTAGCACTCATTTATCGACCCCCTTATAAGTCCCTTTCTTCCTTTCTCACTGACTGATGCTTGGCTTTCCTTCTTTCTTGAACCTTCATCTCCTTCCCTCATTCTTGGGGATTTTAACATTCATGCTAATGATCCCTCTGACTCTTATGCTTCACAGTTCCTTGCTTTAATATCCTCTTTCAATCTTCAACTGTGCTCCACTGCCCCCACTCACCAGAACGGCCACTGTCTTGATCTTATCCTCTCCTCAAACTGCTCACTCTCCAGTTTCTGTGCCTCAGCTCTTCCCCTTTCTGACCATCATCTGATAACTTTCACACTTAAACACCCTCCTCCCCAGTCCCGTCCAATCTTAACCAATACATTTAGGAATCTTCAGGCTATTGACCCTACTACTCTGTCTTCCAGTGTTTCAAAGCTCTTCTCTACCACTATGTTAGCCAAGTCTGTCAATGAGGCTCTCTTCCTATAATACTATTCTGTCCTCTGCTCTGGTACTCTCGCTCCTCCCATTCCCCGTTCTGTAAAAAACGTACCAAACCCCAGCCTTGGCTGACCTCTAGAATCCGCTACCTACGTTCCTGTGCCTGCTCTGCCGAACGCCTTTGGCTGAAATCCCGTGCCCATGCTGACTTTATACATTTCAAATTCATGGTGACTTCCTTCCAGTCTGCTTTTACTTGCCAAACATTACATCCAGTTGACTAATTCTCTTGACTCAAACCTTCAACATCTCTTTGCCACACTGAACTCTGTCCTCAAAGTGCCTTCACCTCCAACCCCCCCCCCCCCCTTCACTTTCCCCCCAGACTCTGGCTGAGTTCTTTCATGATAAGGTTCACAAGATTAAACTTGAATTCTCAACCAGGTCACCGCCAACTCTCTTTCCCTTAGTCCATTCTCTCAACCCTCCAACCCCTGCCTCCTTTTCTGAAATCACTGAAGAGGAAACTACACATCTTCTTTCCTCCTCAAAACCAACTACCTGTTCCTCTGATCCTATTCCCATCCATCTACTTAACACTATCTCTCCTACTGTCATCCCTTTTGCATAGTAACAGTAGATGACAGCAGAAAAAGACTTGCACGGTCCATCCAGTCTGCCCAACAAGATAAACTCATATGTGCTACTTTTTGTGTATACCCTACCTTGATTTGTACCTGTCCTCTTCAGGGCACAGACCGTATAAGTCTGCCCAGCACTATCCCCGCCTCCCAACCACCAGCCCCGCCTCCCACCACCGGCTCTGCCACCCAATCTCTGCTAAGCTTCTGAGGATATCTGTCATATCCTCAATCTTTCACTGTCCACTGCGACTGTTCCTGATGCCTTCAAACATGCTGTAGTCACACCACTCCTTAAAAAAACTTTCATTGGACCCTACCTGTCCTTCCAACTATCGCCCCATCTCCCTCCTCCCTTTCCTATCCAAGATACTTGAACGTGCTGTTCACCGCCGTTGCCTTGACTTTCTTTCATCTCAAGCTATTCCTGATCCACTTCAATCTGGCTTTCGCCCCCTTCATTCAACTGAAACAACGCTTGCTAAAGTCTCCAATGATCTGTTCCTAGCCAGATCTAAAGGTCTCTATTCTATCCTCATCCTTCTCAATCTATCTGCTGCTTTTGACACTGTTGATCACAGTCTACTCCTTGATACGCTGTCCTCACTTGGATTTCAGGGCTCTGTTCTTTCCTGGTTTTCTTCTTATCTCTCCCAGCGTATCTTTAGTGTATACTCTAGTGGATCCTCCTCTACTTCTATCTCACTGTCAGTTGGTGAACCTCAGGGATCTGTCCTGTGACCTCTTCTCTTCTCCATCTATACTTCTTCCCTTGGTACTCTGATCTAATCCCATGGTTTTCAGTATCATCTTTACGCTGACTCCCCCCAGATCTACCTCTCCACACCAGAAATCTCAGCTAAAACCCAGGCCAAAGTATCAGTCTGCCTGTCTGACATTGCTGCCTGGATGTCTCAGCGCCATCTGAAACTAAACATGACCAAGACTGAGCTTCTTAGCTTTCCCCAAAACCAACCTCTCCTCTTCCCCCATTCTCTATTTCTGTGGATAACACTTTCATCCTTCCTGTCTCATCAGCTCGTAACCTTGGGGTCATCTTCGACTCCTCCCTCTCCTTGTCTGAACATATTCAGCAGACTGCTAAAACTTGTCGTTTCTTTCTCTATAATATCACCAAAATTCGCCCTTTCCTTTCTGAGCACACTACCAGAACCCTCATCCACACTCTTATCACCTCTCGCTTAGACTATTGCAACTTGCTTCTCACAGGTCTCCCACTTAGCCATCTCTCTCCTCTTCAATCTGTTCAAAATTCTGCTGTATGACTAATATTCCACCAGTGTCGTTATGCTCATATTAGCCCTCTCCTCAACTCACTGGCTCCCTATCCGTTTCCGTATACAGTTCAAACTCCTCTTATTGACCTATAAGTGCTTTTTTTTTTTGCTTACATTTGTACCCCGCGCTTTCCCACTCACAGCAGGCTCAATGCGGCTTACATGGGGCAATGGAGGGTTAAGTGACTTGCCCAGAGTCACAAGGTGCTGCCTGTGCCTGAAGTGGTAATCAAATTCAGTTCCCCAGGACCAAAGTCCACCACCCTAACCACTAGGCCACTCCTTCACTCTGCAGCTCCTCAGTACCTCTCCACTCTCATCTCTCCCTATGTTCCTCCCCGGGAACTCCGTTCACTGGGTAAGTCTCTCGTATCTGCACCCTTCTCCTCCACTGCTAACTCCAGACTCCGTTCCTTTTATCTTGCTGCACCATATGCCTGGAATAGACTTCCTGGGCTGGTACGTCAAGCTCCATCTCTGGCCGTCTTCAAATCTAAGCTAAAAGCCCACCTTTTTCACTTGTTGAGAACCCTTATATTATCATCCTCACATTAATATTCCCTTATTTATTTATTTAGAACATTTATATCCCACAGATTCCCACCATGGCGGGCTCTATGTGGCTAACATTTATGAAAAGAACATCATACAAATTCAAGGTCGGGGCAAAGATTAAGGAACATCGAGGGAGGGGAGCAATCAACAGGAGACACAAATGAGGGCCGGTAAGAAGTTAGATAACAGAAGAGTACGATTGACCACATAGATAAGTCTTAAGGGACTTCTTGAACAGATTGTGGTCGGCAGCCTCCTTTAAAGTAGAAGCTAGAGCATTCCAGTAACGAGAACTCTTATCTCTTATTTGTCCGGTTTGTCCTAATTAGATTGTAAGCTCTGTCGAGCAGGGACTGTCTCTTCATGTTCAAGTGTACAGCGCTGCGTACGTTTAGTAGTGCTATAGAAATGATTAGTAGTATTCATAATGTCCCGTTTGGACTACTGCGATGCAGTCTGTATAGGCCATTCCCAAGTGGCACCTGGCCCAAAATGCTGCAATCTGGATTTTATACTGAAGCAAATCACATCGATCGCTGTTGAGGCAGGAGCCGGTGCAAGATTCTGCAAGAAATATGATTTTTTTTTTCATTTCATTTATTATCAGTTATCCAAAAGTATTTTCAGTTTAATGTAGTTTATTCACTATCATAAATAAGACAGTGATGTTTAGCATACAGTGTGAAAATAAATACATCAGAATCATACTTCTAGACTGAGGAAAAATAGAACAAATCTTTTATCCGTAATTTAATACAAATTTCCTAAAAGAATATTAAACTAACCGCTGAGTCTTGCTCTTGAGTAACACTGCTAAAAATATAACCATAAGCACATAAGCACTGCCACGCTGGGAAAAGACCAAAGGTCCATCAAGCCCAGCACTCTGTCTCCAACAGCGGCCAATCCAGGCCCCAAGAACCTGGCAAAAAAAACCAAAATGTAATAACGATCAATGGACTTTTCCTTCAGGAATCTGTCCAGACCCCCTTTAAACTCAGCAAGGCCAGCTGCCGTCATTACCTTCTCCGGCAATGAGTTCCAGAGTCTAACCACGCGCTGAGTAAAGAAAAACTTTCTCCGATTTGTTTTAAACCTACCACATTCTAATTTCATCTTGTGTCCCCTGGTTCTATTATTGTTAGAAAGCGTAAACAAACGCTTCACATCTGTCCGCTCTTTCCCGCTCATTATTTTGTAAACCTCTATCATATCACCCCTCAGCCGCCTTCTCTCCAGGCTAAAGAGTCCTAGCCGTCTTAACCTCTCCTCATAGGGTAGTCATCCCATCCCTTTTATCATTTTTGTCGCCCTTCTCTGCACCTTCTCCAATTCCTTTATATCTTTTTGAGATGAGGCGACCAGAACTGAACACAATACTCCAGGTGCGGTCGCACCATGAAGCGATATAACGGCATTATAACATCCTCATATTTGTTTTCCATCCCTTTTCTATTAATACTCAACATTCTGTTCGTCTTCTTAGCCACCGTAGCACATTGAGCTGAAGATTTCAACGTCCTTTCCACGATGACTCCCAGATCCCTTTCTCGGTCCGTAACTCCTAACGCGGAACCTTGCATAACATAGCTGTAATTCGGGTTCCTCCTTCCCACATGCATCACTTTGCACTTGTCAACGTTGAACTTCATCTGCCATTTGGAAGCACAATCCCCTAGTCTCACGAGGTCTTCTTGTAATTTTTCACACTCCTCCCGCGACAAGACGAACCTGGATAACTTTGTGTCATCTGCGAGATGTCAAAATATTACAAGGTAGAATACACCTATCTGAGCTTGGCGTTATCTGCATAATATTTTGACATGATAGAGTATTATAATAATACAGCTCTATAAGGTCACTTTGGAGGTTTTTTAGACTAATGTGGAACCTGTATCATAGTCTCCGGCAAAAAGTATTGAGGGAGGTCTATGACAGTCTGTGATTCACAAGCTTGTTAAAGTGAATACAGAGTTTCTGAAGTCTTTTTTCCTCCAAAAATAACGCTTAGAGGATTCTATCTTGCTGGTTATATTTTTAGCAGTGTTTCTAAAAGAATATTAACAATTTGCAAAAAAAAAACCCAACAACATATAATTATTCGGACACCTAATCTCCTTAAGGAAGTGACTTTTACCATTTAGTTCCCTGATATACAAATCCTGCAGAAAAATTTCTTACATGTAGGAAAATGAAGGATAAGATATTCCGTAGAACACATTACAACATTCGGTAGAGGAAATTCTACCAAGTCCTGCATATAATCTGGGTCATACCATCTAATACATAACTTTGCAGACCATGCCTTTATTGGCAGCATATAATGATAGCAATGAAGGTGAAACTCTCTCAGTGTGAGCCTTGAAAGAATAACCACGCTGCGCTCTGAAGGTTTCCTCCATACCATTTTCTTAGAACCAACAGTCATCAACCTAAAGATTGCACCAATGCTTGGAATGTCTCGGTAGAAAAAAAAGGTTCTACTTCTCAATTTCCATGATATCCTAAAAGTTTTAGTTGTAACTGTAGATATTTGCTGTTCAAAAGTTAAATATTGGTCAATAATTACTCTCAATATTTACAGATTAGATTGCAAGGGATAATATGATCAGTTGTAAAGCTAGTATAGGAAGTATGGCAAAAAGGACTCATTACAACTAAAAATGTAGGTTTATCCCTATTTAACTTTAGTTTAAATGTTGATACCTATACTTCCGTAATATCCTAAGCCTTCTTTAATTTAGATGCAATACATCGTAAATATCTTTATCAAAGGGACTATAGATTGTTACATCATCTGCATAGATAAAAGGATTAAACCCCCAACTCTGCCAATTTCCTCTCCAGTGGTACCATCAAGATATTAAATAAAATCGGAGAAATGGGTGAGCCCTGCGGCACACCACAATCTGAAATCAAGGGGAAAGAGAGAGAACCTGACATCTTTACCTGATACAATCTGCATCAAAAATCCTCTAAACTAGCTTAACACGTCTCCACAAATCCCAATATTATCCAAGAATCAAAATCGTACGTCATGATCAAGAACATCATGCCCTAGATGTGTCAAACTGAAGCACTATGATCTTCCTTCCAGTGCTAATTTCACGTCTAAATTCAGCTAGAAGTGTCCTGTACTGTAGATAGAGATTTATGCAAAACCAAAAATGGGATAAATATTCCATTAGCAGTTGAGGAGTAGCCTAGTGGTCAGTGCAGCAGACTCTGATCCTGGGGAATTGGGTTCGATTCCCACTGCAGCTCTTTGTGACTCTGGGCAAGTCACTTAATCCTCCATTGCCCCTGGTACAAAATAAGTACCTGAATATATGTAAACCGCTTTGAATGTAGTTGCAAAAAACCTCAGGAAGGTGGTAGATCAAGTCCCATTTTCCTTTCCCTATTTGAGATTTTATCTGGAATGTTGCTACTATTTGAGATTCTGTTGCTACTATTTGAGATTGTACATGGATTGTTGCTACAATTTGAGATTCTGTTGCTACTGTTTGAGATTCTCCATGGAATGTTGCTACTATTGGAGATTCTACATGGAATGTTGCTACTATTTGAGATTCTGTTGCTACTATTTGAGATTGTAGCAACAATCCATGTACAATCTCAAATAGTAGCAACAGAATCTCAAATTGTAGCAACAATCCATGTACAATTTGAGATTCTGTTGCTACTGTTTGAGATTCTCCATGGAATGTTGCTATTCCACTAGCAACATTCCATGTAGAAGCCTGCCCTTGCAGATCAGCAACGTGGCCGTGCAGGCTTCTGTTTCTGTGCAGGACATCAGACTCACAGAAACAAGCCTGCACGGCCGCATTCGTGATCTGCAAGGGCAGGCTTCTACATGGAATGTTGCTGGTGGAGGAGTAGCCTAGTGGTTAGTTCAGCGGGCTCTGGTTCTGGAGAACTGGGTTCAAGTCCCACTGCAGCTCCTTGTGACTCTGGGCAAGTCACTTAGCCCTCCATTGTCCCAGGTACAAATAAGTACCTGTATATAATATGTAAACCGCTTTAAATGTAGTTGGAAAAACCACAGAAAGGCAGTATATAAGTCCCTTTCCCTTACCTTCCGTTACTTTAGCCATAAGAGGGATAGAAACAACTGGTCTGTTTTTAGCACCATCTTTTCTACTGGCCATTACATTCTTTTCTTTAGGAATGTTCTCAGGAAAAGGAATTTTAAAAGATAGCAGGGAAAAAAGAAACTACGAGGATTCTCAGTGGGAGGAACACACTGGTGCAATAGGTTACCACGAGAGCGTGTTGAACCTGAAAAGCGTTTGAACACGTGTTTTTTGCGATGTGTGCCAAGTATTTATGGAGATGCAGAACTCGCTCCCCTCTGACAGGCAGAGCTGTAGCTGTAAGAAAAGCTCAGTGGGAAGCCTAATGTTTTCTGTTTTAATTGTACAGCGCAGATAGAGGGAAAACTTCACGCTGCGCAATCTCGAGGGAAGAGTTGCCTCTTTACTTTCTTCCTGCAACGTTGGGCTGTAGGGTGAATGGTTCATAAGAGGTGGATGGACAGTTAAAAGTGAACACGTGAGTGATTTCATATTAAGAAAACAAAAGAGGACAAGCAATAGGTGAAAGGGCAAGAGAGCCTGGCAGCTTCAGAGACTGGAATCCAGAACCATGTGTATGTACAGCACTTCCTCACCAGAGGGCGCTGCTCCTCCATGAGTCTCTGATCCTACACACAAGCTATGCAGCTGTAACAAGGCAGCCAACAAGCAGAAGGGGTCTTTCTGGGGACGGTAGAAGCAAAGAGCATTTCACCAGGAAAGCTGGGTGCAGGGACTGGTTCACCAGGAGTGGAGGTGCATAGTAACATAGTAAATTATGGCAGACAAAAAAAACATGGCCCACCCAGAGTGGAAAGTTGAAATTCTTCGACTTTGGTAAATTCTAGCTTATGTAGTTATCAATAGAAATCAAACAAAATAAAACATGGAAAAGAAAATAAGATGATACCTTTTTTATTGGACATAACTTAATACATTTCTTGATTAGCTTTCTCCACTGTGCCTTTTCTCTCATCTTTGTACTTTTTTCCTAGCACTGCCCTGGTAGACTTCACCTTCTTACAAGACCGATTGTGGCAGCCAGAGAAGGCGCAAATGGGCAGCTAAAGAAAGGAACAGTCACCACGGTCTGTTCTGTGTGTCATCCCCCCCCCCCCCCCCCACACACACACACTTCCCCAGCCATTACCGAGAGTGACAGGCCACTTCAGGGACTTGGAGAATGGAAAGGAGATGGAGAGCTGAGACAAGAGAAAAAAATAAAGCCTGGTGGGTATTTGAGACACAAGTCAACACGGGGGCATATGATTTTGGGGGGGGGGGGGGAGGAAGGGTGAGACGGGCCTTAGGGATTAGCAGGGTGTAGGAGCAAGGTCAATATGGGAGAAATAAGAGTAGCCCATCCTTAAAGTTTACCTAAAACCTCAGAAGTGGTTAAACTTGAACAACTTAAATGAAATAACCAATGAGATCAATCAGAGCTTCCAGACCATGCACTCTTGGGCGGACTCATTCAAGTTAAAACTCAACGCAGAAAACACTCAGTGTCTAGTTCTCACCTCCCAATACAATATAAACAGCTACCCCACAATAACCACACCCTACTGCACACTTCCTATCTCAGAAAATCCTTGGAGTCACCATTGATCGAAACCTCACTCTCGACACCCACGCGAAGAATACGACGAAAAAAATGTTCCAATCGATGTGGAAACTCAAAAGAATAAAACCTTTTTTCCCAAGAAACATCTTCCGCACCCTAGTACAGTCATTGGTAATAAGCCACTTGGACTACTGTAACGCTCTGTACGCAGGCTGCAAAGAACAGACCATCAAGAAACTCCAAATAGCCCAAAACACCGCAGCCAGACTCATTTTTGGAACACCTAAATACGAAAATGCAAAACCCCTCAGAGAGAAACTGCACTGGCTCCCACTCAAGGAACGAATTGAGTTCAAGATCTGCACGACTGTACACAAAATCATTCACGCAGATGCCCCACTCTATATGTTAAACCTAGTGGACTTACCGCCCAGGAATGCCAAAAGATCGGCCCGCAAATTCCTCAACCTGAACTTCCCCAGCTGTAAAGGAATGAAATACAAACAGGCTTATGCTACGACCTTTGCGTACAAAAGCACACAGTTTTGGAACGCTTTACCCATGGCCCTGAAAACCATGAACAATCTAACCAGCTTCCGCAAAGCTTTGAAAACACATCTCTTCAACAAAGCCTACAAAAGTCATCCTCAATGAAACAAATCATTCCTTAAACCACCCAAGTACACCAAAAAACACCTCTCACATGACCTTAACCTAACACCTTTCCATCTAAATCCTCTTATACCTCAGCTTATGGTCGACTGTTTTCTTAAATCATGTAATGACGTTCTCATTTCCATACTCTGTAAGCCACATTGAGCCTGCAAAAAGGTGGGAAAATGTGGGGTACAAATACAATAAATAAATAAATAAATAAAGCAGCTTTTGTGGATTATCTTTCTAGGGAGGGCCAGGAGTCAACTTTTCAGATCAACTGATTGTGGGTGGGAAACTCCGTGGATATAGTAAAGGAGGAGGTTAGACAATAGCGGGTTGCTCAGGTGCCCCCAAAAGTGAAGGAGACAGAAGGACGTGGTTACACCAGTGGATGAGTACAGTATGGACTGCTGCAGAGAGATCTTAGGGGAAGCCAGGGCAGCCTAACTATTAGGCAAGACTAGACTAGTCAAAGAAAACTGCTAGTCCTGTCAAGAGGAAACAATGAGTCACGCATAGTTACCTGATGCTAAGGTCCACCTTCGGCACTCAAGAAAAAGATCTGGGTGTCGTTGTAGATAATATGCTGAAATCTGCTCAGTGTGCGGTGGTGGCCAAAAAAGGATGCTAGGAATTATTAGGAAAGGGATGGTGAATAAGACTGAAAATACGATAATGCCTCTGTATCACTCCATGGTGTGTCCACACCTTGAGCATTGTGTTCAATTCTGGTCGCTGTATCTCAAAAAAAAAAAAATAAAAAAAAAAAAGATATAGCGGAATTAGAAAAGATTCAAAGAAGAGCGACCAAAATGATAAAGGGGATGGAACCCCTCTCGTATGAGGAAAGGCTAAAGAGGTTAGGGCTCTTCAGCTTTGAAAAAAGAGACAGATGAGGGGAGATATGATTGAGGTCTACAAAATCCTGAGAGGTGTAGAACGAGTGGAAGTAAATCGATTTTTTTTTACTCGTTCCAAAAGTACAAAGACTAGGGGACACTCAAGGAAGTTACTTTTAAAACAAATAGGAGGAAATATTTTTTCACTCAACGAATAGTTAAGCTCTCGAACTCTTTGCCGGAGGATGTAGTAACAGCGGTTAGCGTATCTGGGTTTAAAAAAAGGTTTGGACAAGTTCCTGGAGTAAAAGTCCATAGTCTGCTATTGAGATAGACATGGGGAAGCAACTGCTTGCCCTGGGATTGGTAGCATGGAGCGTTGCCACAATTTGGGTTTTTGCTAGGTACTTGTGACCTGGCTTGGCCACTGTTCAAAACAGGATACTGGGCTAGATGGACCATTGGTCTGACCCACTATGGCTACTCTTGTGTTCTTAAGTGAGTCATAATCAGTTGATAACGTAACCTCCCCCCCCCCCCCTTATCCACAACCTGCCTATAATCAATGACAATTCTATAAATGCTCCATACATTCCCCTTCGAAATGAATACAATGAATTAATATGTGAAATTGGTAGGCCTCTGCTTTAAAAAGATGGGTCACATTTTGAATATACAGACCTGTGACCCATCTTTTGCTCTGGTCCCCGACAGCTACACAAACTCAAGAACCATCAGCAAATTTTTTTAACCTGTATTTTTAGAGGATTAGTGAAATGATCAGGATTGGAGGGAGGAGGGGTAAAGCTGAAGGGTTGCCCAGGACGCCTGCCACCCTTGCACTGGCTCTGGGGGAGCAGAGAGCAGTACTAGAGATGCTTAAACTGCGAATACAGCACAAACAGCTGAGGGAAGACCTCAAGGGAAGATGTTATCTCAACATTTGTGCCAGGTTCCATCAGCTTTAGCAATGAGTCAGACAGCTGACAATTCTTTTTCAAGTTTATTTTTTTTATTAAATTTGAAATCTGCTTTACCATCTGTAGCTGAAAGCAGTTGCAGTAAAACCAGAAATCCACCTACGGTACCATGTGTCAAATAAAAAATACAGAATGGATCGCTAAATACTGTTACAGAATTAATGATCGGTCTGTAGATGTGGCTTGAATCCATCCTTCCCACTATCGCATAATTGCTGAAAGAAGTGAATCCAGGGCAGGTGGGCTTTTGGGGGACAGGATGTACTGGGATCTTTCTCCTGGGTGCTAGCTACCTGCAGGAGCTGTCACATGTGAGTCAGTGCTTATTGGGGGGGGGGGGGGAGAGAAAAAAAGGTGCGCGCGAGGGAAACTTTTGCAACTGAATCTCCTTCAAGTGGTTTTGGTGGTACTGGAAGGTGAGCTGCAGTGAGTAAAGGCTGTTGATTTTCCGCTGGGTTTCGCATGCTCACCGTTGTGGAGATGGAAGCAGGAGATAAGACAAAGTTGTTCATGTCACGTTTTAACCAGTGAAGACTAAAGGGAAAAATTACTGACACTTGTCTCCGTCACTGAACATCACCTCAGGGG
Organism: Microcaecilia unicolor; assembly: GCF_901765095.1. Classification (NCBI taxonomy): domain Eukaryota; kingdom Metazoa; phylum Chordata; class Amphibia; order Gymnophiona; family Siphonopidae; genus Microcaecilia; species Microcaecilia unicolor. The sequence goes on from NC_044044.1 coordinate 37,141,137, forward strand.
AAAGCGTTCTGGCCTGAGCGACATGCTGTGCATTTCTCTGTCCCATCTAAGTTTGTAGCTGAGGCAAAGGAGGATTAAGGGGTCCTTTTACTAAGCCACGGTAAAAAGTGGCTTGCGATAGTGTAGGCGTGGGTTTTGGGTGCGCAGAAATATCTTTTCAGCGCACGTACCAAAAATCCCTTTGTGTTTTTGCCGAAAATGGACGTGTGGCAAAATCAAAATTGCCGCGCGTCCATTTTGGGTGTCTGATCTTACCGCCTGCCATAGACCTAGCGGTAAGGACCTGCGCGTGTCCGAAAATAAAAATAATATTTTCCGGACACACGCCAAAAATGAAATGACCACAAGAGGCAGGCGGTAGTCGGGCGGTAAGTTCATTTTGGCTCGCGTAGACCCTACCATGGATTAGTAAAAGGGACCCTAAGTGACTTGGCCAAGATCACAAGGAGCAGCAGTGGGATTTGAACCGGGCTCCCCAGCTCTCTCTGCTTCTACCCCTCCTGCCCCACCTATGCGGGGAGCCTGTTTTTCTAAAATCAGCACATGATTATAAATGTCTTGTAACTAGTATTCTGTGTTTTATGATTGTCCCAACTGTACCCCCAGAAATGTAAACACGTCTTGAGTAACTGTACACGAGAAATCTTCTGTGCAAGTAAAATCCAAAATTTATTTGTAGCATTTGTATCCCACATTTTCCCACCAATTTGCAGGCTTAATGTGGCTTACATTTGCCGTAATGGCGGATGCCATTTCCGGGTAATAGAATTGCAAATGTTATTGCGTATGGTGCATACATACATGATAACATACATGGAACATAACATATATGGAATAGATCATGGTATATATATATATATCCAACTAATTAACTATAGGGATTTTTGACACAACCAGAGTCAGTATTAATTTATAATTACTATAGACTCCAGAACATATGAAAATTATTTCACTTTTATTAACAATAAATATCAATCGTCAATACAAACATACATACACTATAATATCTCCCTCAAACATTCACACGCTCCTGCCATCCATCCAAATGCTTTATACCCAAAGTGTACAAATTACAAATTACCTCCCACGAGGATAATACAGCTGGTCATAAATCAATACAGTATACGTGTACCAATCGAAGATTGGTTACCCAATAGATTCATCATGAATACTGGTACAATATATCTTTGAAAAACCTACATATAGTCTGTATTCATTGTTCTTAACGTAGCTGAAACAATTTTGTAAATGTACACCGTATACATGAGTTGTGGAACTGTTCCTCCAACAAAAATGTTGTTTCCTGTGGAGGACTAGTGTCACTAAGGACGTCCAAAACCCACAACTTGAGGAGGCTGGGAACGTGTATCCAAGTATGAAAACATCACATCGCCGGTTCCCTTAGTCCTTAGTGACACTAGTCCTCCACAGGAAACAACATTTTTGTTGGAGGAACAGTTCCACAACTCATGTATACGGTGTACATTTACAAAATTGTTTCAGCTACGTTAAGAACAATGAATACAGACTATATGTAGGTTTTTCAAAGATATATTGTACCAGTATTCATGATGAATCTATTGGGTAACCAATCTTCGATTGGTACACGTATACTGTATTGATTTATGACCAGCTGTATTATCCTCGTGGGAGGTAATTTGTAATTTGTACACTTTGGGTATAAAGCATTTGGATGGATGGCAGGAGCGTGTGAATGTTTGAGGGAGATATTATAGTGTATGTATGTTTGTATTGACGATTGATATTTATTGTTAATAAAAGTGAAATAATTTTCATATGTTCTGGAGTCTATAGTAATTATATATATATATATATATACCATGTGCGTACATACATGGTAGAGAAGAGTAATTATGGTATTGCATGAAGGTTTCAGAGTGATACATTGCATTATAATCTCCATTAGGTCATCGACTGTAGAGAGATCTTGGTTTACATAAGGTTTAGGGTGGTGGTGTCTGTCATGTGATAAGAGCTCGGTTTTGTATAACTCATATGTAGTGTTATTATTTAGTATTTAAGATGGATGTTTGTGGTATGCCTTCTTGAAGAGATCAGTTTTCATTAGCCTTCGGAAGATGGTTAGGTCTTGCGTTGTTTTTATGGCCTTCGGTAGTGCGTTCCATAGCTGTGTGCAGATGTACGAGAAGCTGGTCGCGTATATGGATTTATATTTTAGCCCTTTACAGTTAGGATAGACTTTACATAGAGCAGTTGCTGGCAGCCCTGAGAAGGAAAGAAGGCATTCCTCCGTCACTCTGGCTAATGGGATTCTCCTTGGCACTGACTTAAGTGACAGATGTCGGGGCATCTTTGCTCAGCTAGCTTGAAAGTTGAAATTTTCTGTGAAGCCTCAGACACTTCTGGGTTGCCAGATGTCCACAATGAGTTATTCCATCAGATCAAGGCACCGACTTTCCAAAACAAGGACTTTTTCAGGTTTTGAGCTGCACAAGGCATCAGATGTATTTATGTGTGTGTGGTGTCAGCATAGGAGCCAACTTTTCAAAATTATTGGGGGTGCTAAGCCCAATGAAAATAACCCCTCCCTGGACACATACAAGGAATTTTCTCAAGCACCCACAGAGTCAGCTCCAATGGGTGTCAGGACGTGACCAGTATCCTGAAAATCTGGAATGGACTGCCTGGCTTCTGCAGGCAGTAGAGACTGAGGCAGTGGAAGGGCTGAATGGTTTTCCTGTGACTCACTTCTTTAATGAGATGGGCTAGTGCAGGTCTTCCCAAACCTGCCCCACAGTCAATTGTGTTTTCAGGGTGTGCACAAGAAAGATGCACCAGAGAAATTTGCATACAGTAGAGACCCAGCATACTCTGGAAATCCTGAAACCCAGCCTGGCTCTGGGGACCCCGGAACCAGTTTGGGAAGCTCTGGGCTAGTGGCCACAGGTGAAAAAGTGAAGCTAACCCTTGCATACAGATCTGGGAGAGCCACCGAATCTGGTTCCTTGAGATAGTCTGTGTCCTGGAGAGGTGGGAAGGCTGGCTGAAGAGCTGACATTTGGGCTAGAGATACTTCCTTTTGCCTTCATACCAGGGGTCCGCATCTCTAGGTCTGATCGCAGATTTGAGGGAGGAAACCTAAAGTTGGTTTTTGCCATGTCTGTGGCCTGAGAGACTTGTCAGTTAGTAATTCTAATGTTGACAGGAAGCCACAAAGTAAGTAACTGTCACTCTCCTTATGTAATCACCAAGACCACTGGCCTGGCCCAGAGCGAGGAGACAAAAGGGACAGATGAATGCACAGATTATCTTTAGGAGGAAACATGGGTTTAAGCTGCCCTTTGTCTCTATAAATCCACTGCCTTTCTGGAACTTTGTGTATTTCTGCTTCTCAATGGGCTTTGTGTACCTACAAACCTGAGGGGTACACATGGTCCACCAGCAACCAATGCAAGCTGTCAGAACTCAGGGACTGTTTATTTCTTTCACTCAATACGATTACAGGTGTGTAATCCTTCGTCCAATTCCTTGTCTACCTGGCTAGTGATTATTGCAAACTTTTCCACCAGGACTGCGTCCAATCTCTCTTTAAACCCTGTTAGGCGTCCTCTGGCAACGCATTCTACAGCTTAACTGCGCTGCCTGCAAAATTAGTTTCTCCAGTTTATTTTAACCTGACTTCCTGTGAGATAAGGGGACAGTTTGAAAGAGAAAAGAACTGTTTTCTACTAACCAGTTTCATCTCATTCATGAATTTATTTATTTATTTATTGCATTTGTATCCCACATTTTCCCACCTTTTTGCGGGTTCAGTGTGGCTTACAATATGAGTTAAATATTGGAAATACAATTTGTTACAGATTGGTTATGGATTACATTTTTCAGAATTATGCAAAACAATTGAGGTGTCGTTAAGGAATGTAACACTGGAGTATAAACATTGAAACATTGGAAGGAAACAATGGGAGCTTAGAGGGCGATAAAAAGGCATAAGAACATATCATATATATCTTTCTGTGATTGAAGGTAAGAATGATGTGATGTTACAGGAATGAGAGTTCAGAGGTGAATGTGTGGTGCATTCGTGAACAGTAGGTGTGGACTTGATGTGTTTTGGTCCTTTCCGTCAATTTTTTCGAAAAGATGGGTCTTCAATGATCTGCGGAAGGAGATCTCCTTGCCAACCTCTTCAGCCCCTGTGTCATTCTTGCATAAGAGTTGTATGAGAGGGGTGACTGAAGGTTTTGTCATGAGAGAAGCCCCTAAGGCCTGTCCAGCCGACCTAATTTCTTTCTTGTAGCATTGCTTCATGTCTAAGTTTATCTTTAACTAGCCGTTAAGCCCGTAACAACGGGCACGTTTTTTGTTTTCCTATGGCCTCCCCCCCCCTCCGTCCACCAACCCTGCTCTCTCCCCTCCTCTCCCTCCTCCCATCCGCTCCATCCACCCGTGTCCATCAACTGTTCTCTCCCCTACCCTCCATCCTCGGGCTCCCATCCATGTCCACCCATCTCCTAAGTGTACCGCGATTGTGACCTCCTCTGCCCTGCCGTCCCCTCCGCCGCCACCTTTGACACCCCCCCCCCGGCGTCGCCCCCCCATCTTTCCACCATCGTCGTGTCCTCCTTCAGCTGCTTTCGTTACCTCCCGTGATTCCTCCTGTCGTGTCAATTTGCCTCCATCGCTGCGTCCGTTTCCCTCAGTTCCGCCCCCTCCGATTTCCACGCCCATGTCCAAGCCCTCCTCCCTATTGGGCTGTACTGCTGGTGGAGGCGGGGCTTGGACTTCTGCACTCTCAAAGTTCAGTCTCTACTGCGCATTTGCGAGCGAGTCGGTCACTTGTCATTTATATGTTTGATTAGGGATGGTCGGTGTTTATCACAGATGTTGTTGAAGAAATGTTTCCCATCATACTCCTTGAATCCATCCTTTGAAGTCTCTTAACTGTGATCTCGCATTCTGCAGCTTCCTGTGCATTGAAAGATGTTTGTTTCCTGTGTATTTTTTTTTTTTATACCTTCCAGGCATTCAGATGTCTTTATTATAATCGCCCTCAGTTTTCTCTTGAGTATCAATATTTAGACCTTGTCCCCTATGCTTCACCTTAGCACGATATCACCCCGAGATGCACCCCTGTTCAACATAATCATAGATTATCTGAAAACAGTGACACAATGTAACAAACCAGCTGATCTAATATCATAATTTGCTCCTCCATCATTCCAATGTGTCTCACTGGGATTGTAACCACCTGCTCACGTCACTCCTCCAATGTTCTCCGTCCCCCCTCCCTCCCAGTTCCATGGGACCCTGGAACTGGGAGGGAGGGAGGAGGACACTGGAACTCGGAGGGGGGAGGGAGGGGGGCCAGGAATTCAGTGGAGGGGGCAGGGAGAGATGCTGCACATGGATGGATGGAGAGGGCAGGGCACAGAGGACGTTGCCTGCATATGGATGAATGCAGGGGAAGGAGGGGACCCTGAAACTCGGAGGGAGGCAGGGAGGGGACGACCCTGGAACTTGGAGGCAGGGAGGGGGACAACAAACCCTGGAACTGGGAGGGGGGACGACCCTGGAACTCAGAGGGCGGGAGGGAGGGGGGACCCTGGAACACACTCTCATGCTCACACACATACACACACTCTCTCTCTCTGTCACACACACAGACACACTCGCACCCAGTCTCACTCTCTCTGTCACACACACACACTTGCACATTCACTCTCTCTCTCTCACAGTCACTCTCTCACACACTCTCTCAAACATACACACGCTAAGGAAAACCTTGCTAGCACCCGTTTCATGTGTGTCAGAAACGGGCCTTTTTTACTAGTAGGGAATAATTAATTCTCAAAATCCATCACTAGCTGCAACTTGCCCTTTGTGATGTCACAGTTTTTCTTCATGAGATCATAGTGCTCTTTTGATGATGTCACAGCGCTGTTTATGTTTGCAGTCCAGTCCTCAGACATTTGCTTCTTTCCAGATTTTAGGCTACAGAAGGCACTGAGAGTTTCATGGGGCTACCAGAGAGATGCTTAAATGCCAGTCGCCTGCCCCAGTTAGTGGGAGACACTGGTACAGACGGGGGGGGGGGGGGGGGGGGGGGAGAGGCTGTGTTGATGGTGAATGTGATGGTTTTCACACGTCTGATTTTGACATTTTCTGTGCTCAGTTCAAGGAGAGCCTGTGAGTAACCCTATTAACCCAGATCGTGAGTGCTAAAGTGGGACAGGATATACCACCCACACCTTGTGTCGTGCAGCCCAGGGGTTCCTCACCAAAAATTGCCACCGTCACAAAGTGGCAGCATCCCTTTGGCCCACAGAGAAATCCGCTTTCATGCTTTCTCCCTGCACAAATGAACTGGATTGTGAATTTCTGACTGCCTTTCCATCAGGCGGAGATTCCCTATGACAGCCTGCATTATTGCTCTTGTACAGTAATGGAGAATGACAGTCAGTAGCGTTTTAGTAACCAAAGGTAGCCCACAGCCAGCATATTCCAAGCTGACCCAGGAACTGCGCACTCACGGCCTGAGTCTCACACTGTCAGCAGCATCTCTTGTATCTGTGTCTCTTGCTCCGGGCTGTCTCTCTATTTGCCTTTCACTCTCTCGCTCTCTCATACCTTGACTTTCTTGGCCTGCCTGTCTCTCTCTTAGCCTCTCATTCCTCTCTTTCTCTCTCATTGATATAGTTCTTGCTCTGTCTGCCGCTTGCAGTCTTTTCATATTCTTGCTCTGCTTTCAGTCTCTCTGCAGGTTCTGACTGCCTTTATTTGTTTAAAGATAGGATTAATGCACAGCTAAGTTCTGCAGGTGTTTTTGAGTCTGCTTCAAACTCTTACTCTGCAGCACCTTTGAACATAGAACCCATGTAGGGTACAGCTGAGATGGGGTTGGGGGTGGGGGGCGAAGGAATTACTGCAAAGGTTCACAGCCTGTAGAGCACCCAAGCGTCCTCAGGACCAAATCAGCCCCTGCATGTTACTGCTTCAAGACTTGCCAGTATCAGACTAGGAGCAATTCATCCTTATGTTAGTGTTTTAACAGACATACAGGAAAAGTCAGCAGTGGTTGATAACCATATAAGTATTTTAATTAAAAAAAATATTGGGCTGAATGCCTAAACACCTTGATATGTCTCTAAAAAGTCATGGAATATGAGGCAAGGTTCTGGTGTGGATTAGGAATTGGTTATTGGACAGAAAACAGAGGATAGGGTTAAATGGTCATTTCTCTCAATGGAGGAGGGTGAACAGTGGTGTGCCACAGGGATCTGTACTGGGACTGGTACTATTTAACATATTTATAAATGATATGGAAATCAAAAAGACAAGTGAGATAATTAAATTTGCAGATGACACAAAACTATTCAAGTTTATTAAAATACATGTGGACTATGAATGAGAGTATAAGGATTTTAAACTGGATCCCGGAATATCAGAAGCCGATGAAGTTTACAAAATGATGCAAGAAGCTTTACTTTACAAAGAAATCTAGCCGCTGTATTCTGTAAGGACTGAAGTCTTTTCAGATCGGCCTGTGCAATGCCCATGTAAACAGCGTTGCAGTAATTGAGACAAGAACTCACATAGGCATGATAAAGGGCCTGTAATATGTAGAAATCGACGAACCGAATAAAGCTGGTGGAGAGCAAAGAAGTCTCCCTTAAGAACTGAGGAAATCTGTGGAGTGAAAGCTGGTGCTATTTCGCTAACTGTGCCCCCTTATTACTGCTTATTTCTCTAGCGCTACTAGACGTACGCAGCGCTGTACACTTGAACATGAAGAGACAGTCCCTGCTCCACAGAGCTTACAATCTAATTAAGACAGAGAAATAGGTAGTGCTTGTTTTCTAGCAAAAAAGGTGCCGGTACTCAAATGCCAGACCACCCTTCAGGGGTGGGGTGATCACTGAGAGACCCACCCCACAGTAGCCAGGTCCCCTGCAACCAGTCACAGTATCTATGACAAGGCAGAATTGGTGTGTAGAGCCTGAGCTCTTTCATTAGAGGTCCATGGGTCAATTTTAGCAGACAATGGAAAAGGTGCTGGTACTCAAATGCCAGATCACCCTTCAGGGGTGGGGTGATCACTGAGGGACCCACCCCACAATAGCCAGGCCCCCTGCAACCAGTCACAGAATCTATGACAAGGCAGAATTGGTGTGTAGAGCCTGAGCTCTTTCATTAGAGGTCCGTGGGTCAATTTTAGCAGACAATGGAAAAGGTAGTCAAATGCCAGACCACCCTTCAGGGGTGGGGTGATCACTGAGAGACCCACCCCACAAAAGTCAGACCCCCTGCAACCAGTCACAGAATGTATGACAAGACAGAATTGGTGTGTAGAGCCTGAGCTCTTTCATTAGAGGTCCATGGGTCAATTTTAGAAGACAGTGGAAAAGGTGCTGGTACTCAAATGCCAGATCACCCTTCAGGGGTGGGGTGATCACTGAGAGACCCACCCCACAATAGCCAGGCCCCCTGCAACCAGTCACAGAATCTATGACGAGACAGAATTGGTGTGTAGAGCCTGAGCTCTTTCATTAAAGGTCCATGGGTCAATTTTAGCAGACAATGGAAAAGGTGCTGGTACTCAAATGCCAGATCACCCTTCAGGGGTGGGGTGATCACTGAGGGACCCACCGCACAATAGCCAGGACCCCTGCAACCAGTCACAGAATCTATGACGAGACAGAATTGGTGTGTAGAGCCTGAGCTCTTTCATTAGAGGTCCATGGGTCAATTTTAGCAGACAATGGAAAAGGTGCCGGTACTCAGTACCCCCAAGTACCCCCTCAAAAAAAGCCCTGCAAACAGGACAAATAAGGGAAAAGGTAGAAATGATAGAACACACATTGTACTGTCAGGGCTGCCGAGAGGGGGAGCAGGGAGGGCAAAATTCCCCCGGGCCTGGCCTCCGAGCAAGGATCTGTCTCTGTCCTCCTGACAGGACCCAGGTGATCGCTTTGACACAATCACCCGGGTCCCAACATGAGCAGAAGACAGACAGACTGTTGCTCTGCCCCCCCCCCCCTGCCCCCTTAGAGGCAAGGGAGGAGCAGACACAGTTTGATTCAGGTCCCCAAGCCCTGATAGCAGAAGCCTTCCCTCCGGCACTGTTCTCCACCGCATTGCCTGTGTCTGCTCACGCACATATCCGGTTTTGCTGAAACTGAGTGTGTGCGATGTGAGCAGAAGTAGTCGCACTGGGCAGGACAATGTGGCGGAAAACAGCACTGGAGGAAAGGCTTCTGCTGGCAGGGCTCGGGGACCTCCCCCAGCCAAGGTATGTGGAGTTGCAGCAGGGAGATGGGGGAAATGTGCCCCCCCCCACACACACACACTCTTTAGACTCCAGCCCCCTCAATCTGGCCTGGCTATGCGGCATGCAGGGGGGCAGCAGTGGCGTCCTGTCCTGGGCCCAGCGCAGTCTCTCGGTGGCCCTGGGTACTGTACAAGTGAGTAGGGGTTAGGAGTTAAAAGCAGCATCAAAAAGGTGGGCTTTCGGCCTAGATTTGAAGACAGTCAGAGATGGAGCTTGACGTACTGGCTCAGTCCCTTTCCCATCCTATTCCCCTGCCCTGGCAGCTCTTATGCTGTATTTCCTGTCCCTCCTTTCCTCTACCTTCCCCTTTCTCTTTCGAGTGTATCCTAGTGTGACTGTAATTCTTTCCTGTCAATTACTGTAGTTCCTTTCCATTTCTGGTGTTTTTTTTTTTACTTACTGTAAACTGCTTAGTTTATGATTGATTGATTTATGGTGTATTCCACCTTAGGCCGAAGCAGAGTACAAAATACAACATAATCAAATTGAATAAAATGCATAAAACCCTGTAAAATATCAAAAAAGCAAAATAACTAAAAAAAACCCAACAACAGGCAGGATTGCTTAGATCAAACAGTCAGCCATGAGAGTAAAGCAAATTTAATAAACTGTAAGAACCCCCAGATAAAGAAAGGACTCAACCAGTGAAAATTGATTCCCAAACAGATATGGAAGTACCACAGGGGGTGAAGAATGATTTGTGATCCAGCAAACTGTGGTTTTATCCTCGTTCAGAACCAAGCGACTAAGCCCTTAACCAAGAAGCAATCGTGTCTAAAGAACTTCGTAAAGGCTGAAAATCTACAGCATTTGGATTGATTATACAATGAACGAAAAGAATGTCCGCACAGAAATACATAGAAACGCTCTGTGACTGCTTCGGTAAAGGAAGGGGTCTAAAAGATCTCTCCCAGCATCTCATGGGACTTTGTCCAACCACACATAGGACTAGGTATCACAGGTTCCTACCATGGGTTAGATATGACAACCCCCCCCCCCCCCCCCCCCCAATTCTGATGATGATTTCTTGCACCTACCCGCCTCCCTTCATCTGTAACCAGAACATTGCAACGGGTCAAAGGTCAGCGTTAAGGGTCTGTCAGAGACAGGGAGTCCAGGTGCAAGGGCCCTGAGCACTGGTACGGGGTTGTCAATGCTGGGGCATCAAAGCACTTAGGTTTCAGATCAGAGACTCATGTGAGCACAGGAAGGTGGGAACAGCTCAGTGATAGACAGTAGGCCGACATGAGCTTCAGGCTACAGGAGGAGAACAGGTGGGTGTGAGTGCAGGGCAGTGGACGCTCTCTCCATGCTTGTTAACTTTGCATGCACACTGCCCGTCTTCCAGTAAAAACTTTCAGGTACTGCTAAGGGGAAAAACCTCTCTGAGCTCCAGTGAGCAAGAGCAGAAAGTGCTCAGTGCTGAGCCAGCAGTGACTCAGAGACATTCAGAGCTCAGACTGCAGGAAGAGCTGACACAGTCTGAGCGACTGAGACAGCTTCTCCCCAACTCGCCCCTCATTCCAAGTCGGTCTATCCCTTCTCTTCCAGCCTCTCCCTTTCTTTCAGCATCCCTTCTTCCCTAGACTTCATGTCCTTCCTACACCAGTCACCCCCCCTACCTCAGCGTCTCATTCTCCCTCCCATCCCAGCATCTGTCTCTTACACTCCAGCCTCTCCCTCCCACCCCATTCCTCCTCCCTCAGGTCCTAGTGAGTGGGCTGGATACTGATAACCAAGACAGGTTCATTGTTGGTTATGATGTCATATGAACCAATTAGATCTCAGCTCGTTTGAGGTCATCCATGATGTAGTGATGATGGGGAGGTTTCCAGGCTTACGTCATCTTCTGGTGTAAGGTAAGTGTGTTCAGATTGGATGCTCGTGGTCAGATCTGTAATCCATCAAATAGCTTGCAAAGTCTAGTTTGCCATATACTATGATTGTTTATGATCTGATCAGTGTCTAGTTCCAGTGACCATAATCACACTTTGGATTGTTTATTAATTTCCACGTGTGGAAAAGGTGTGGCCAGCGTACACGTGAGATTTCCTTTTTCTGAGCTGGAAAGAGAGATCCTCTTCAGAAAGGTCCCTTCTGGGGATAAGAACATAAGAGTAGCCATATTGGGTCAGACCAATGGACCATTTAGTCCAGTATCCTGTTTCCGACAGTGGCCAATCCAGGTCACAAGTACCTGGCAGAAACCCAAATAGTAGCACCAATCCATGCTACCAGTCCCAGGACAAGCAGTGGCGTTATCTAAGTCTATCTTAATAACAGTTTATGGAATTTTCCTGCATGAATTTGTTAAAACCATTTTTAAACCCAGATACACTAACTGCTGTTACCACCTCCTCCGGCAATGAGTTCCAGAGCTTAAGTATTCGTTGAGGGAAAAATTATTTCCTCCTATTTGTTTTAAAAGTATTTCCATGTAACTTCCTTGAGTGTCCCCTAGTCTTTGTACTTTTGGAACAAGTAAAAAAAAATCTACACCACTCATGATTTTATAGACCTCAATCATATTCCCCCTCAACCATTTCTTTTCCAAACTGAAGAGCCCTAACCTCTTTAGCCTTTCCTCGTAAGAGAGGAGTTCCATCCCCTTTATCATTTTGGTTGCTCTTCTTTGAACCTTTTCATCCATGCACGCCAATATTGAATGACAGGAATGTCCAACTCCCAAATGGAGGACTGAGCAAATATTCATCTAGCAGAAGTTGTGGGTGCTCTCAGATTACCTTGTGCTGTTTTAATGTTGTGTTGTGTTGGTGGAGATCGGCAGGCATGACATGTGACTACTTGGATGGCCTGTATTCCAAAGAGCACAATTAATCTGGATATAGGGTTTCTTGATGCGAGCGCTCAATGCCTAGACTCATGCTTGATATTTAGTGTTAGAGTGCGTGGAACAGGTCTCCGTGTTAGCTCTCCACATCGTACTGGCCCAATTCTGCATACGTTCCTCCCTTGGCTTCACCTTCTGACTTGCATTTTTTAATATGATTCTAAAAGTGAGGCTTTCTGGTTCTTCACCAGTTCTCCCAGAAGGAAAGTCCCAGCTGAGATGGTTTGTTGTGTTTGGTTTTGTTTTAGTCTTCCAACTCCGAAAAATTTCTTGTAGACATCTGACCTGTGGACTAAGGAATATTCAATAACATTTATCTGCAAAGCAACACCTGACTAAGATATTCAGAGGCGCTATTCAGATAGTGACACTGAATATCCGGATATTTTTTTGACCGTTTCAGCCAGCTTTAAAAAAACCCCCACCAACTTCAGTGGCTGAACATCCACCTGACGGTATCTGTCTTCTGGATGGCTAGGGTAACGTACAGTGTACCTAGACAAATTCCATTACACAGTCTAAAGGATGACGCTGGTAAAGGTATAAATAAGCTTGGGGATAATAGATACCCATAAGTTCTCCTATTACTGGTAAGATATAGCGAGAGGTTTTGATGACTAGACTCAAAGTGTTGGATGGCTGTCTTAACAAGAAGTACATTCTCTAGAGAGTATCGGAAATAGATGACTGGTCCACTGTGGTGGTTCCAGTGTTTTACTGATGTCGCTGTCCAAATTCATTGAAGCTGGTAAGGGAGAGGCCCCACTTCTCTGAATCTGCCCTACCTGAAAGATAGATATTTCTCAGTTGTCGGCAAGGTGCATGCCATGAATGCTGTCTCCTTGGTCTTCTGATTCTGGAGGATGGTAACCTTCACGTTGCCAACCTGTTGAGTTCTTCGTCACACAGCTACTACCTTGGAGCCAGTTGTTTTGGTTCTTTTGAAGTAGAGTATGCGTATTTATCGGGCCTGCCTGTTAGATGTATGCTAGAAATACTTCCTAGCTCAGAGAGGGTGCAAGACCTTTTTCCAAGTCTTATGAAACCAAAGAACTTTCATCTGTGGCATATGTCAGTGTCCACCTGTGAGGGAGGGATGCTGTTTCCTCACCGCCCTATGGAGCCCCTCCCCTCATTCGTCTTGAGTGAAATGAAGGCTGTAAAGAGGGAAAGAGCTGGCGGTCCATCTTTCTCTTACGGAAGGGAAAGGGGAGTTACATTCCATTTGTTTATTTATTACATTTGTATCCCACATTTTCCCACCTTTTTTGCACCCTTGGACCCAAAGCACCTGCAGGCATAAAGGAGCTGTGAATGTATGTGAAGGGGGTGCAGGCACCTTTCTTTCCACCCCTCTGTCTCTGTGATAGGAACTCTGTGCTAAGTGTCCGTTTTGGCCTGGCTAGCACTTTGCATGCTGTCAGACAGCCTCCTGAGCTTTGGATGACATTGTGCTACCTGCTCTGGGGCATAGTGGCACCCTCCCTCCCCCAGACATGTTTCCGACATCCAAACCAAGCTTTTCTGTGGGCTGCTAGCCATGAAGCCATGGATGGTAGGTCAGAGTCTTTCTCTCTATTAGCGACTGTGTGGTTTCCTGCCCCAGAAACAATGAAACGGCATTTTACCCCTAAGATAGGAAGGAAATGTGAGCTGAACAACTTGCTGGTAGAGGGGGATAGAGAAGAGTTATTTTTTTTTGGGGGGGGGGGGGAGGGAGGGAGCAAGACTTCTCAAATGAAACACATTTTAAAAGAATGATCACTTAGCAATCAGCAACCCACCAGAGAGCCTCCAACCCTCTCTGTGAACTCCCTGCTCTCTTCCCGACTACCCCGGCCATCAGCCACCCACCAGAGAGCCTCCAACCCTCTCTGTGAACTCCCTGCTCTCTTCCCGACTGCCCCGGCCATCAGCCACCCACCAGAGAGCCTCCAACCCTCTCTGTGAACTCCCTGCTCGCTTCCCGACTGCCCCGGCCATCAGCCACCCACCAGAGAGCCTCCAACCCTCTCTGTGAACTCCCTGCTCTCTTCCCGACTACCCCGGCCATCAGCCACCCACCAGAGAGCCTCCAACCCTCTCTGTGAACTCCCTGCTCTCTTCCCGACTGCCCCGGCCATCAGCCACCCACCAGAGAGCCTCCAACCCTCTCTGTGAACTCCCTGCTCGCTTCCCGACTGCCCCGGCCATCAGCCACCCACCAGAGAGCCTCCAACCTTCTCTGTGAACTCCCTGCTCTCTTCCCGACTGCCCCGGCCATCAGCCACCCACCAGAGAGCCTCCAACCTTCTCTGTGAACTCCCTGCTCTCTTTCCGACTGCCCCGGCCATCAGCCACCCACCAGAGAGCCTCCAACCTTCTCTGTGAACTCCCTGCTCTCTTCCCGACTGCCCCGGCCATCAGCCACCCACCAGAGAGCCTTCAACCTTCTCTGTGAACTCCCTGCTCTCTTCCCGACTGCCCCGGCCATCAGCCACCCACCAGAGAGCCTCCAACCTTCTCTGTGAACTCCCTGCTCTCTTCCCGACTGCCCCGGCCATCAGCCACCCACCAGAGAGCCTCCAACCTTCTCTGTGAACTCCCTGCTCTCTTCCCGACTGCCCCGGCCATCAGCCACCCACCAGAGAGCCTCCAACCCTCTCTGTGAACTCCCTGCTCTCTTCCCGACTGCCCCGGCCATCAGCCACCCACCAGAGAGCCTCCAACCTTCTCTGTGAACTCCCTGCTCTCTTCCCGACTGCCCCGGCCATCAGCCACCCACCAGAGAGCCTCCAACCTTCTCTGTGAACTCCCTGCTCTCTTCCCGACTGCCCCGGCCATCAGCCACCCACCAGAGAGCCTCCAACCTTCTCTGTGAACTCCCTGCTCTCTTCCCGACTGCCCCGGCCATCAGCCACCCACCAGAGAGCCTCCAACCTTCTCTGTGAACTCCCTGCTCTCTTCCCGACTGCCCCGGCCTTGCCCCTAGGAGTGACACCTTCTTGCCAAGACAGAAGAGAAAAGCTGGGCAGTAGACACACCACACATTTTAGCCAGCAGCAGGTGCGTGTGAGTATGGCGTGGCTTTGCCAGGTGTGAAAGGCTGTGGTGGGGAAGAACACGTGGATGGATCAGCTGAAAACCTCCCTCACTGCACCTGCACCTTGGAGGCAGATCGCTGCCTTCACACAGCTGCTGACAACGGTCATGTCAGCCTAAGACAATTTGCTGTAACTTTTGTAGTCACAGAGAACGATGCAGAAGTGTTGGGAATGAGGGGACTTCGGTGCTTATGCTGCTCCTGCCTTTCCCAGCACTGGGCCCTTAAAGGGGCCAGAATGTGCAACATTTAATTAGGCTTTATTTACCGCCTTTTTGAAGGAATTCACTCAAGGAGGTGTATAGTAAGAATAAATCAAGCATGAATAATACAGCAGTCAAAATATTCAAATAACAATATGAAGTCTGGCATAGTTACTACTTACAATGTCGACACAATATGTAATAGAATATTTTAATAGACAGCGCAGGGTATAAACAAAGATGGAACATAGAGATAGGTAAGAGAATAAGAGGAGTTAGAAATTAAGGGGACTAATTTAAAGAGAGTTGCACATGGGGTCAAAGAGGTGATTAAGTGTTAGCTAGGTTCGGAGTGGATAAACACGTCCTGCTGCAGTATATGGCATGACCTAACCTCTTCCCTGCCCCCCCTGTCCCCTTGCACCATTACCAGACAGTAATG
Source organism: Microcaecilia unicolor (assembly GCF_901765095.1). NCBI lineage: Eukaryota > Metazoa > Chordata > Amphibia > Gymnophiona > Siphonopidae > Microcaecilia > Microcaecilia unicolor. The sequence goes on from NC_044044.1 coordinate 37,157,028, forward strand.
TCTACATCTCTGGTGGGCCAGTGCCCCCCCCTCTCCTCCGTCTCATGTCAAAGGACCCACTTTTCTGGGGTCCCTGAAATCTATAGTAGCCCTAATGGCCCAAACTTTCCCCAGTTCTAGGATGGGACGAAAGCTTGGAAAACAGCCCCCCCCCCCCAACCTTCATCCTTAGAGCCCCACTCCATCCAGAAATCAAAGTACTGTCCCCAGATGCTACGCCAAAACCCCAACTCACCCTTCATATAGTGAAATCCTTGGGGGTGGGGGCAGAAGCAATCCCCAGCCTCGGGGGCCACCATTAGCAATATATCATACCAGTAGGGGTCAGTCTGCGGGCTCAGTAGTGCATGGGTAACTGCTAATATTTAATGCCCCTTTAGTAACTAGACTCCAACGGAGGATGAAGCGACTTGTCCAAGGTCACAAGGAGTCTTAATGGGATTTGAACCCAAGCTTTCCCAGTTCACAGCCCTGCTGTTCTAACACTTTTAAGTGAAGCTTGTAGTAACAATGTGAAAGAATTTTCGTAACCCACCTATATCCTGTATAGAGGATGGTGTGTGATAGAAGTACCGAATTACATTCAATTCATTCTCCAATGGGTCAGATTCTAATAGAATTCTTTCCTTTGTGCTGGTGGAAATTCTTGTGGGTTAGGTTAGAATTTTCCAATGAATGTCCTATTGGTGCATTTGATCGAGTCACGTCTGCCCTAAGCACCTGCTTAGTTCCTTGATAGGTCAGTCAGCAGAGGTGGGTGTCTCAGAGCAGCCTTACAGGGAGGCTGATACAAGTGTACTTCAGAGTTAGACTGAGGTACTGGGAGTAAGGTGCAGGAGCAGAGCTGGGACTGGCACTCTGCAGGTGACAGCGTGGAGAGTGGGAGCAGGCAGGGGACAAGGACAGGGCTGGGAGTGGAACTGTGCAGGTGACAGCATAGAGAGTGGGAGCAGGCAGGGGACAAGGACAGGGCTGGGAGTGGAACTGTGCAGGTGACAGCGTAGAGAGTGGGAGCAGGCAGGGGACAAGGACAGGGCTGGGAGTGGAACTGTGCAGGTGACAGCGTAGAGAGTGAGAGCCAGCAGGGGATGAGGACAAGGCTGGGAGTGGAACTCTGCAGGTGACAGTGTCGAGTAGGGACTGTCTCTTCATATTCAAGTGTACAGCGCTGCGTACGTCTAGTAGCGCTATAGAAATGATAAGTAGTAGTGATAAGTAGTGAGAGCCAGCAGGGGACGAGGACAGGGCTGAGAGTGGAACTCTGCAGGTGACAGTGTAGAGAGCCAGCAGGGCACGAGGACAGGGCTGGGAGTGGAACTCACCAGGGAAGAGATAAAAGTGTAGGATTGGGATTCAGTCTAGGAACTGTACCCAGCAAATGTAGTAACAATACTAGGACTGGTACTCAGGTAATGGGCAGGGCTGGGAATTAAGACGGGCCAGAGAGAGAAGAGAGGGAAGGGTAGAGAGGTTGGGCTGTGGGTGCCAGTAGTCTGCTCTCGCACTGATACCCTGCCTCTCTGTGCCAGTGAAGTAAGTCGTGTGTGGGCTCTGCAATGAGAGGTAGGTAGCAGATGCCTCTGTGATGTGACTGTGCTGTGAAAACTGAGAGGGAAGGAATAATTACATGTACAATGTGTATTTTTGCCTATAGAAGCAGAGGTAACAGGGTCTGTGCCCTTTCACTATAACATGTTCTTAGTATGTGCATAGAATGCACACCACATGTATATATGCATAGCATGTGCACAGAGATTCTTCACAAGCAGGGTAGCTATGTAATGTGTGTATGGCGTATAGAGTATACTTGGACTGTATGTACACATTGAGCATGTGTGTTTAGAGTATGTACAGGCCAGGTAGTTGTGTGTCATGTTTGTTAATAGAGTGTGTACATGTGAAAGTGTGTGTGTGCACATAGGATGTGTGTGCATGTCTATATTCAGTCTGTGTGTGCAGAATAAGCATGTGCACACATGTGTTTACATGTAGAAAGATCTGATCCATTATGAGAGAACTGAAAAGGTATTGTTGCCGCTGCTTCTCTCTCCGCAGACTTTGCAGGGTTTCAAATTGAACATTCCTGGTTACTTTCACTTTGAGTAAAAACTGTGTCTCGAGTAGCAAATGTCTAAAAGCCCCTTTCCAGGGATAAAGCGCAGTTTTAGCTGTAGAAACGGTGCAGCGATGGTGGTGGTTGAATAGGTGAGGTGTGGGATACGGGGTGGGGTCTTGGGAATTCAACTGTGCTTTGCAGTTGGGTAGAGACAGCATGGACCATTTTGCTCCTATTTGCCATCGTTTACTATGTGACTATAACTACTACTAGTACTTAACATTTCTAGAGTGCTACTAGGGTTACGCAGCGCTGTACAGTTTAACAAAGAAGGACAGTCCCTGCTCAAAGGAGCTTACAATCTAAAGGACGAAATGTCAAATTGGGGCAGTCTAGATTTCCTGGATGGAGGTACAATGGTTAGGTACCAAAGGCGACATTGAAGAGGTGGGCTTTGAGCAAGGATTTGAAGATGGGCAGGGAGGGGGCCTGGTGTATGGGCTCAGGGATGGCTTTGAGTCCCCCCCCCCAATAGATACGTTCCCCATGGGTATATGTTTGCCTACAAAGCGTGAGCCGCCTTGCACTGCAGTTAGACAAGTGGCTGTTTTTCCATATGTAACGTGTACGCATTGACGGGTAGCCGTGAATGAGGTTCACAGTAGTAGTGATCTGGCTACATGTAACTTTACCCTTCTTCGTGTGTTCCCTGATCTGACTCAAAGTAGTTGCGGATGTCCCTGTACCGTATTCCTTCGGCCATCTCTAGAGACGGCGTACGCAGGAGGGAGAAACAGATATAGATAAGGTGCGGTGATGTTTAAATGAGGTGATGGACTGTTTGAAGAGAAATGGTTTGGTAGAGTGTTGAGCAATAGGTCCGAAGGGATGGGTGGACCCAGTCTTGGGGTTACATTGCGTTATAATGTTTAATGAGTTTGAGTAGTCTATTTTTTTTATGCGATGGGTCCTGTACTATGGAACAGTTTACCACTGAGGCTAAGAAAGGGGATATTAGCGGTATACAAGAATTGATTTGAATTAAAACAGTTTAAGAGGGATTTAAAGACATCTCTTCATACAAGCCTAAGGGGAGGCTTAAGATTTGAAGTAAGATGACAGGAACTGTGTTAAGACAGAATTTAATCTGTACAATTCTCCAGATATAAGTCAATTTCCGAGTTCTGTCAATGTGTAGGAGGTATTTGCATGTTAAACCATGTGAGGTTGCTTTTATATATATATATATTATCATCTGCCTACAATGATTGTATTGGGCTGAATATAATTTTTTAAAGAAATTAATAAGTGCAAGGGAAAAAGCAGGGGTGTGAGAAGAGCTCAGGGATGGAGCCTCAGCCTCAGAGCTTAGTGGTGAATTGCAGTGGGTTTGGGGCCTTTGACCCTTCAGGTCTTGAAGACAGATAAGATTTCTCTGGCGACATCCTCTTTGGATTATTGCTGATGGGATTCCCGAAGGGTGCAGCTTGTCCGAAATGCAATAGCTAGGACTGATATTGGGGAAATCTCATAGATAAAGTGTTTCCTTGTTGACAGAGGAATTGCCTGCCCATTTTAAGTAGCATGAAATTTGCAGAGCTGATGGCAACTTTTTGGGTGGTTAGAGAGAAACCTAAGTATTTGACAGTGTAATCAGGATTTCTTATTTCAGCTCAGGGCTCAGTCCTTTTCCATAGTACTAGAAATAGGTACTGTTAAATCGGTGATGGGAGCAGAATGATTTCATGATTGGCCCCACTGGTAGAATGAATTATGTAAAGATATTTCTTTGGAACTGGATATTAAAAAATTCTAAAAACAATTGGAAATCTGGTTCCCAGTTTAGAGAGATGTCAATTTGTAAGTAAAAGGGTAGCCAGGAAGCTCACAGCGGATGCACCGTCTGTATGATTATTAGTATTATTTTCTCTGTCTGTGCATGGTTTCATTTCTTTTTCTAAACTTCTGTATTTTTAAAATATCATACGCTGTCTGCCCCTTTTATTCGCGAAGGGCGTCAGCTTGCACTAAACTGTTCGTAAATTACTTCATAATTTATGGGCTTTTACATAGTAACATACATAATAACATAGTAAATGACGGCAGATAAAGTCCTGTACGGTCCATCCAGTCTGCCCAACAAGATAAACTCATTTGACATGGTATGTGATACTTTATATGAATACCTGAGTTTGATTTGTCCTTGCCTTTCTCAGGGCACAGACCGTAGAAGTCTGCCCAGTACTGTTCTTGTACTAAGTTCTTAAACTAACATCGAAGCCCCTTAAAATTTACACTCCAGCCCATCCCCATCTATTCAGTCACGATCAGGGCGTAGACCCTAGAAGTCTGCCCAGCAATGGTTTTGCTTCCCAATTACCAGCGTCACCACCCAATCTCCGCTAAGATTCCGTGGATCCATTCCTTCTAAACAGGATTTACTAACAGGGAGGCCTCTCACTAGTGGGGACATGTTTTTATCTAGCCAGTTTGGTTTGCAGATTTGTAACTTGACCATTGAGGAAAGCATGGCGTGTTTCGTCTGTCCTTACTATAAGATTTGTTTAATAGATCACTTGGCTGGTATTGGACAGAATACTTTTAAACACTTGAAAAGCTGTGTGTATTCTTGGAAATAAATCCAGAAAAGATTCAGCTCTAAGATGTTACATACTGAAATATTTTCTTGTGTTCACACACAATACACAAGAGCCTCATAGTTCAGGATATCGTGCAACTGAAAGAGTAGCCCTCCAACTCCTTAGTGTGTCCTGATTACACAAGTTTCTGCAGCACACAGATCATAAAGTGCAGAAATGAACCGTCGGAACCCGGGTCTGATTACAGAAAAGCACTGCTACTTGTAATGAAATGTCTCTTCTGAAAGGCAGCGAGCTCTCTGTACACCTGTCAGACTGTCTCTCCTTCACATTCTCTGAGGAAGCCTGAGACTTACTAGGACTAATGGAGAATACATAGAAAAATATAGACAAATAAAGACCATAAGGCCTATCCAGTCAGCCCATCTAAGCCATCCACTCTCCCTGTCACTCCCTGAGAGATCCTATGGACTTGTCCCCAACCTCTCTTGAATTCAGATTCTGGTTTTGTCTCCACCACTTCCATTGGGAGGCCATTCCATGAATTCACCACCCTTTCCTTGAAGAAATATTTCCTCAGGTTACTTCTGAGTCTGTTCCCTTTCACCTTCATCCTATGCCTCCTCATTCCAAAACTTCCTTTTAATTGAAAGAGACTCGTCTCTTGTGCATTTATGCCTCATAACTCTTTAAACGTCTCTATCATATCTCCCCTCACCAGCCTTTCTTCCAAAGTATACATACTGAAATCTAAGTCTGTCTCCATTCGCTTTATGACAAAGACCACTGACCATATTAGTAGCTGCCCTCTGGACCAACTCCATCCTGTGTATCTCTTTGAAGGTTTGGTCTCCAGAATTGTCCACAATATTCTAAATGAGGTCTCACCAGAGTCTTATACAGGGGCATCATCACCTCCTTTTCCCTATTGGCCGTTCCTCTTCCTATGCACCCAAGCATCCTTCTCGCTTTCGCCATTGACTTCTCTACCTGTTTGGCCACGTTAAGATCATCACATATGAACACATCCAAGTGAAAATCGTTCAAGGACTACCACCCCTCCATTCCCATTTGTGTTTGTCTTCTGTGGTCCTGCTCCCGCCCCTTCAGAACTATCTGTTAAGGAATACCGCCTTATCTTTATCAGCATCTATCTATTCCTCCCCTTCACTTTGGAGTCTCACAAGGCCACTTTTGCAATTTCCTTCTATCACCAACATATCTAAAAAATGTCTTGTCCTTCTATTTTACCATACTGGCTATTTTTTCTTCCCTTTGCATCTTTTCTGTCCTACCTGCTTCTCTTAGCTTTTCCAGATATTGTCGTCTGTCTTCCTCTGTCTGCGATCTCTTGTACGTCATAAAGGCCAACCTCTTTTTCCTTACCTTTTCAGCTACTACTTTTGAGATTAGAGATGTGGTAAGCTGTGTTAGTCCACTTTTAAAAGGTAAATCTATAGAAATAAAATGAAACATAGAAAGGATTGTCTCTCACCTAATCCAGCCCACCCTCACCCTGTGAGACTGTCACTGAAATGCTTTGATGTTTCATTTATACGTACTGTTATTTACCAACATTTGCTTATTTCTGATCTGATCAGGAAGGGCTACCTTTGAACGCTGATCAAAATATGTATTAAGTTCGTCCAATAAAAATATTTTACACAACTCACAGTTGGGATTTCATGTTAATTTTAGTACAGAAACCGGATTGTGTGCACCGCTTGCAGAGATCAGGCTGCTGGTAAACTTTATTTATTGCATTTGTACCCCCACATTATCCCACCTTTTTGCAGGCTCAATGTGGCTTACAGAGTGTTGTTACGATGCAGTCATTACATGATCTTAGATACGCAAGCTGAAAGTAAATGAATAAGATGCAAGGTCATTACGTGATTTTAAATACATAAGCTGAAAGTAAATGAATTAGATGCAAGGTGCTAGAAAGGTGTTGTGAGAGGTGTTTTTGATGCACCTGAGTGATTTGAGGAATGATTTAATGCTGGTAAACTTATTGCAAACAATCCGATTTCTGTCATCACTGATCAAAGAAATCCACACCTCTATTCTAGGCTGAATCTCAGTTATATCAATGGACATTGCTTGCAGAGCTAGTAAAAGAGCTCCCATCGTGCAGTTTGACCTCTCCAGTGTGTTTGATTTAGTTAATCACAATTTATTATTATGAATTTTGAGCACTATTGCTATAACCGTGAATGTTCTGAGATAATTTAAAGGTTTTCTTCCCGTGAAATCTTATACAGTTAAGTGAAAGTAATTTATTCGGGTAAATGGACTGCAACTTGCGGAGTCCCTCAGGGGGCTACGTTATGGCCAGATTTATTTAACGTGCTGATGTTTTCATTAGGCACAAAATTAGCAAAGCCGGGGTTCCGACTTTTCATGTATGCCGATGATATCACTGCTCTTATCCCAATATCCATCGATATAACTGAGATTCAGCCTAGAATAGAGGTGTGGATTTCTTCGAATCAGTAGCTGGATGACTAATAGTCTCCTGAAATTCAACAGGGATAAAACTAAGTTCCTTGTGGAAGCTAAGGACAGGAAAGATTTGGAGAATTCTTTAATTATAGATAAATATCACATATAAAAGTTAGAACCTTCTTAAAAAAAAATTGTGAGTATCACGTTTGATCAGAACTTGACAATGAAAGCCCAAGTGAATTCCCTTGTTCAAGAGTTGTTTGGGGATTTTACATAATTTGAGAAGGATTCAGAAATGTTTACATTATTATACAGGTCCTTATTGTTATCCAAATTAGACTATTCCAATATTGTCTATTTTTGTTATGTTATCCGAGTCATAACCCACCAAATCTTCTCAAAAGGAATCTGAGGCAGGGTAACAAAAGATTCAAAACTGATACAACAAATCAGGATGTAACAGTTACATTTCCAAAGCCAAAGAAATAAACCAAATGTAATCATCTGTTTACCACTAGAGAAAAGATACATTTTCAAAGCATTCAGCAAAGCAAAACAATTAGATATTGAACAAAGCTGTTTTGGTAAACAGAAAGTAAAAAAGCTCTAGGGAATAATGCTTTAAAGCAAATACCTTTAATAGATGGAAAAACCAATAGTAAAAAAAATTCATATCCTCAACCGAACAAAATTATTTTGAAGTCGTAAAACGTCCTAAAAAAAGTCAGCAGAACAGGTTTCCATATAAAGATTTGAAAACAAAACACATGAGTTTGAATTGAACTCAAGCAGTTGTTCAAAGTATTTATTGCAGAGACTGCAAACTTTTACAGACCACTTTTATCTGTTTGATGTATTTTCTAAATAAATTTGCTAGAGTGACTCTGTTTTGTATTTATTTATTAATTTTTATTTATTGTATTTGTACCCCACATTTTTCCCACCTTTTTGCAGGCTCAATGTGGCTTACAGAGTGTAGATATGATAACGTCGTTACATGATTTAAAAGCAGTCGATCGTAAGTAGAGGTGAAAGAGGATTTAGATGGAAGGTGTTAGGTAGCAAGTGTGAGAGGTATTTTCGTGTGTTTGGGTGGTTTAAGGAATGTTTTGTTTCATTGAGGATGACTTTTGTAGGCTTTGTTGAAGAGATGTGTTTTCAAAGCTTTGCGAAAGTTGGTTAGATTGTTCATGGTTTTCAGGGCCATGGGTAGTGCGTTCCAAGACTGCGTGCTTTTGTACGCAAAGGTAGTAGCATAAGCCTGTTTGTATTTCAGTCCTTTACATTTGGGGAAGTTCAGATTGAGGAACTACCTTGGCTGCCTGTAGAAGCCAGAATCTATTATAAACTGTATTCTTTAATATTGAAAATTGTTCACAGAATTCAACTATTTTATACGCCTCGATTAATCAACACCTTGAACTCTTCTAAAAGATATGAGCCTGGAATCAGGTGGAATGAGTGTTTCCAACATGTAAGGGTGTAAAATATAGGATAATTCTCTCTGTCATGTCCTTATCAGGCAGCAAAAATATGGAATACTTTGCCCATATTTAAACAATATTATTTAGAAAATATGTAACCTCTACTTAATGTGAGTTTTAAGCTGATTCTGTTTAGATCAGGATTTTCTCAGCATTTTATTCTTAAGTATTGATGTGGTTTTGTTTTTTTAATATACTCCCAGAATTGTGTCTCTGGTTTATTTCTTTATTTTTTTTATTTGTATCCCACATTTTCCCACCTATTTGCAGGCTCAATGTGGCTTACATAGTACCATAAAGGCGTTCGCCAATTCCGGTATGAACAAATACAGTAATGTTTTGGTAGAACGAGGTTCAAGTGTAACAGACACTTTAGTGAATTTTATAGAGGAATAGGATGGTAGAGAGGAAAAGTTCGCATATATCCCTTACGAGCTTTGGTTTCCTTTATACGGAATCCACCTTGAACGTAGCAGCACAGACAGAATCTAAGAGATGGGAAATGTAGCGGGGAACTAAAACAGAAAAATACAGAATCTGGCGAAAGATGCCATCTCTGCCCAGTTTCATTCCTGGTGCAAAAGCAGAGGCCCCAGTTCTCACCTTCTGGCTACTATTGTGCTTATCTCAGGCTTTCCTGAACCTTGTCACTCTTTCTGCCTCCCCTGAAAGGTCCTTCCATGCAGGTCCTGAGCTGCATCTGGGTGGCTTTCAGGCTGTCGTGAATAGATTTTTGGTTAGGGGTGGGTGGGGAAGGGACATCTGTCCTGTTTGAGAAGGGAGCACTGAATTCAGGCAAGAGGAGCAGTGAGATTTTGAGGGGTGACTGGGTAACAACCCCCCTCTTATCAGGAAGGGAGGGGGGAATTCCTAATTCTCTGGATTTCAGAAGAGGGATTGAGGTACCTCAATAAAAATAAGGGAAAGGGGACTTGTTATACCGCCTTTCTGAGGTTTTGCAACTACATTGAAAGCGGTTTACATATATTCAGGTACTTATTTTGTACCAGGGGCAATGGAGGGTTAAGTGACTTGCCCAGAGTCACAAGAAGCTGCAGTGGGAATCAAACCCAGTTCCCCAGGATCAAAGTCCACTGCACTAACCACTAGGCTACTCCTCAACCGGCAACATTCCGTGTAGAAGCCTGCCCTTGCAGATCAGCAATGCGGCCGCACAGGCTTCTGTTTCTGGGAGTCTGACGTCCTGCACATACATGCAGGACGTCAGACTCACAGAAACAGAAGCCTGCGTGGCTGTGTTGCTGATCTGCAAGGGCAGGCTTCTACGTGGAATGTTGCTAGTGGAATAGCAACATTCCATGTAGAATCTCAACTAGGGAAAGGGAAATGGGACTTGATATACTACCTTTCTGAGGTTTTTGCAACTACATTCAAAGCGGTTTACACAGTATATTCAGGTACTTATTTTGTACCAGGGGCAATGGAGGGTTAAGTGACTTCCCCAGAGTCACAAGGAGCTGCAGTGGGAATCGAACCCAGTTCCCCAGGATCAAAGTCTGCCTCACTAACCATTAGGCTACTCCTCCGCAGAAAAGGTGAGGCTGTTTTATTATAAAATTTAAGATAAGTGTATGATATACGAGTTGAACATTTAAGCACTTATTTTCAAATGGAATCAGTGAGACACATCAAAGCAGGTTTTTAATGACTTCTGGTTATGCTTAACCACCTCTCTGCAATTGGTACTTGAGTGCTAGGGACCGAGGTCTGTTCCTCTAACACTTTTTCATTGAATAATATAAGAATTTTCAAAAGATTTTAGTTCTTGTGAATTTAATATAGTGTGGCATTTATATTCCAACTTAACCATCAGTTCAAAGCGGATTATAGTTAAAATATCACATTGCAAAACTTTTCCAAATAAAATAAAATGCAAGGAATGTACATTCTCAAGGCAGGAACATATGACCCATAAAAACATTCAAAAGCAAAGCCCTAATAGGGAAAAAGCAATATTTTCTCTCAGATAACAAATGTCACACTGTGATGCATCTCAAGTGCAGTCACTTGTAAGTCCAGGTCCACAACTCCATTGCGGGTTTTCTATATAACCTTGTTTTTTTTAATAACTTGAAATCATGATAGTTAATCAACAAAAAACTCTGTTGTCCTGGGATCTTTCTTCCTCTGGTTCACAGCATTTAACAGCTAGGTTCATACAGGGTGCCAGCTTAAGGCTTTTGCTTATGAAGCACCCTTTCAACCGCCTGAACCAGGGTCCTAACAGCTCAAGTCTCTCTCAGAGTTCAATTGCCATCTCTTAAAGAAAGCTCATTCACTACAATTACTTTTGGTAAACTCAAGCCTTTTGTACCCTCACCTCAGTTAACATTCTGAGGCCCGGGGGACCCCCCCACCCTTAAACACCTGGTATCCACCCACTCGGGTCAGGCTTGAATGCAGTGGCCAAGTTCCTAATATACTTCAAAAAGAAACAAGTTTATAATGCTTGCAGTCATTCCAAGGGCTGGGTTCCAGCGTCCTTACCTTCAAAGTTCTCTCTCTCTCTCCTGGGAGACTTCCTTCACCTTTGGATGAAATTGGCAATCAAGTTTGTTATCAGGCTTCTCTTTACCTTTGCCATGGCAGAAATGTCCATGGGTTCTGGCTCAGGTGTTACCACCTCCCCTTAAACCACTGAAACCCTTTCTATGGGCAACCACTCCATCGGTTTCTCCCCTCTCCTGCTGCTGATAATCCTTATGATTAACCTGCCTAAAAAGGTCATGAGGGACTTGGGAATTGTAGTCAGGATTAACCTCTCTGGAAGAGTCTTGTGACTTGCTCCAGGGATCTTGGGAATTGTAGTGAGGGCTAATCTTGCTAAAGGAGTCATGTGACTTACCCCGGGGAAACTGGGAGTTGTAGTGTCTCAAGTCCTCTGGGAAATGTCTAGCTCTACCCCAGGGAAATTGGGAGTTGTAGTCCCTCAAGTCCTCTGGGAAATGTCTGGCTCTACCCCGGGGAAACTGGGAGTTGTAGTCCAAGTCCTCTGGGAAATGTTTGGCTCTAGCCCGGGGAAACTGGGAATTGTAGTCCCTCAAGTCCTCTGGGAAATGTCTGGCTCTACCCCGGGGAAACTGGGAGTTGTAGTCCCTCAAGTCCTCTGGGAAATGTCTGGCTCTACCCCGGGGAAACTGGGAGTTGTAGTCCCTCATGTCCTCTGGGAAATGTCTGGCTCTACCCCGGGAAAACTGGGAGTTGTAGTCCATCAAGTCCTCTGGGAAATGTCTGGCTCTACCCCGGGGAAATTGGGAGTTGTAGTCCCTCAAGTCCTCTGGGAGATGTCTGGCTCTACCCCGGGGAAACTGGGAGTTGTAGTCCCTGAAGTCCTCTGGGAAATATCTGGCTCTACCCCGGGGAAACTGGGAGTTGTAGTCCCTGAAGTCCTCTGGGAAATATCTGGCTCTACCCCGGGGAAACTGGGAGCTGTAGTCCCTCAAGTCCTCTGGGAAATGTCTGGCTCTACCCCAGGGAAACTGGGAGTTGTAGTCCCTCAAGTCCTCTGGGACATGTCTGGCTGTACCCCAGGGAAACTGGGAGTTGTAGTCCCTCAAGTCCTCTGGGACATGTCTGGCTGTACCCCAGGGAAACTGGGAGTTGTAGTCCCTGAAGTCCTCTGGGAAATGTCTGGCTCTGCCCCAGGGAAACTGGGAGTTGTAGTCCCTCAAGTCCTCTGGGAAATGTCTGGCTCTACCCCGGGGAAACTGGGAGTTGTAGTCCCTCAAGTCCTCTGGGAAATGTCTGGCCTTTGGGCACCTTTTCCCAAAGATCTCCCCTCCAGGTCTGCCCTGCCCCTGCTCATCACACAAAGCAGAGTATCCAGATTAAGTGGTTAAATATTTCCTAAAAATGTTTAGACAACACCGAAATTTCAAATAATCTGTTGTTCCCCTTATTCCAGATGGCAGACAGTTCCAGTAACATTCTTGAAATTGATATCATTTTATTGGTTTCATTTTCTGTATTGTGGGAGGCTCTTGCACTAACTTAACACATTTCTTATCTAGCTCTTAAAGCAGTGCATCAGTGACCTTATGATCAAAGTGCTGAAACAGAACTTTTAAACTATTCCAGGAGCTTAAGACTTTATCAGGCCCCTGCAGCCAGGAACCCAGGAACTCAGTGCCTAAGCTTCCCCGGGCTCTGAGCTTGGATTCCCAGCAGCACCAGCCACAGGGTTGGCCCCATGATTGTCTCAAATTGTTACTGTAAGTCAGAAAGTCACAAGCCCTGTAGTGAGCCCCTGCTTCTTGGGTGGCTTCATGTGGAGTCACTCCAGATCCAGTTGACTCCTGGTGACCCCCTCATGGTTTCCTTGGCACGATACAGCAGTGGTTTGCCATTGCGTTCGCCTGAGGTGTGCAGGGTTTAAGTGACTTGCCCAAAGCCACACGTTGCTGCCGTGGGATTTGAACTTGGGCCCTTCACTCTACCCATTAGGCTACTCCTCCACTCTGTTGAGTCAATTGCGTGTTAGAGGTGGCGTTGGAACCACATCATGTGAGATTTACGTCACCTCTTACTCTGCTCTGGAACATTTCCCCCAAATAATACGCTCGTACACGTGTGCAGCACTTCCGCAGCAAACGTGGCTGCCGAGCTGTCGCTTTCCATTCCTTCACCACTGTCTCTCCTCGCCCACGTTATTTTCCTCGCTTTTCTACTGGGCCGGGGAGAGGTGTATGAACTTGTACACTCATCGTATCGTATCTGTACAGAAAATTACAGGCCCCTCTACTCGTTTTCCTTCATTTATTTTTAGCTATTTTAAATTATTGAAAACCGAAATATGAATGCATATGTATAGCTGTACATGCAGATGGCTAGATAGGCAGATACATGCGTGTATATGGATAAGGTACATACAGTATTTGTCCTGGGAGAGCGGAATCGGATTGGAGGAAGACCGCCAAAAGTCCTGGAAGATAAGGGGGCAAAGAGTAGGCAAGCCACTCTAGTAATAGCGAAGAAGAGCCAATCCAACACCAGCACCTGAACCATTGGGGGAGGGGAGGCACTGCCCCATGCGACCCAAGCCTCATCTGTGGCAGTGTATTTCTTTGAAGAGATAGGAAGATATGTTTATGTTTATTTATAAAACAAGATAGATATATCGCCAAAATTGCACAAGCCGAGGATAGACAATGCCCAATAAAACTCAAAGAAGGAGACATTTCAATATCTCAACGTGTATCTAATGCATGAGGAGGAGTGGCCTAGTGGTTAGGGTGGTGGACTTTGGTCCTGGGGAACTGAGGACCTGAGTTCGATTCCTGGCACAGGCAGCTCCTTGTGACTCTGGGCAAGTCACTTAACCCTCCATTGCCTGCCACATTGAGCCTGCCATGAGTGGGAAAGTGCGGGGTACAAATGTAACAAAAAAAAAAAACCTTCTTCAGTGAAAAATGTCTTCTAAAACAGGAGGTTACATGAGGAGGCTCCAGGTGGGTCAACCCAGCATCAACCTCAGGAAATATTTCTTTATGGAAAGGGGGGGGGGGCATGGAACCACCTCCAAGGGCAGGTGGCGGAGGCAGAAACATGGGACATACACAGAGTACAGTTGCAAACTTGTGAAGTATGAACTAGTGACACCGCAAGCCATGAAGGTAACCTGGCTGGTACCGAGGCCACAACTTCAGAAGAAGGATGAAAAGTGAAAAATCAGTAGTGGAGTCTCTCTGATTGACTAAACTTAGACTGGTTAAAAATGATGATGAACCATAAGAACCAGGTTGCGTTCATTAGACAGAGAAATGTAATATGATTGTCCGTGGAAGAGAGAGATTTAAAGAAGAATCTTTTTTCCATAGCCAGCAGTAACCTATGGAGTACAGGAGTAGCCTAGTGGTTGAGTATTGTGTTCAATTCTCTTTGTATCAGGTGTTCAGCGCTGCATGCGTCTGGTAGCACTATACAAATGCTAATAATAATAATAATTCTGGTCGCCACATCTCAAGAAAGATATAGTAGAATTGGAAAAGGTGCAGCGAAGGGCGACTAAAATGATAGCGTGGATGGGGCGACTTCCCTATGAAGAAAGACTAAGGAGGCTAGGGCTTTTCAGCTTGGAGAAGAGACGGCTGAGGGGAGACATGATAGAAGTGTATAAAATAATGAGTGGAGTGGAACAGGTGGATGTGAAGCGTCTGTTCACGCTTTCCAAAAATACTAGGACTAGGGGGCATGCGATGAAACTACAGTGTAGTAAATTTAAAACAAATCGGAGAAAATTTTTTTTCACCCAACGTGTAATTAAACTCTGGAATTCATTGCCGGAGAACGTGGTGAAGGCGGTTAGCTTGGCAGAGTTTAAAAGGGGGTTAGACGGTTTCCTAAAGGACAAGTCCATAAACCACTACTAAACGGACTTGGGAAAAATCCACAATTCCAGGAATAACATGTATAGAATGTTTGTACGTTTGGGAAGCTTGCCAGGTGCCCTTGGCCTGGATTGGCCGCTGTCGTGGACAGGATGCTGGGCTCGATGGACCCTTGGTCTTTTCCCAGTGTGGCTTTACTTATGTACTTATGTAAGTTTCAAAGATATGGGAGGTGGAGTAGAAACATAGAAACATGACGGCAGATAAAGGCCATATTGACCCATCCAGTCTGCCCATCCTCTGTCACCCCTAATTCTTCCTGTTCCTAAGCGATCCCACATGCTTATCCCATGCCTTTATAAATTCTGGAACAGTCCTCGACTCCACCACCTCCACCGGGAGGCCATTCCACACCTCCACCACCCTTTCTGTGAAATAATACTTCCTTAGGTTACTCCTAAGCCTATTCCCTCTTAACTTTGTCATATGCCCCCTCATTCCAGAGCTCTCCTTCATTTCAAAAAGGCTCTCTTCCTGTACATAAATGCCCTTGAGATATTTAAACGTCTCTATCATGTCTCCTGTCTCCCTCCTCTCTTCCAACGTATACATGTTGAGGTTCATGAGCCTGTCCCTATCATTTTTGCATTCAAGACCACTTACTAATTTCGTAGCCGCCCTCTGGACCGACTCCATCCTGTTTATATCTTTCCGTAGGTGCGGTCTCCAGAACTGTATACAGAACTCCAAATGAGGCCTCATCAGAGACTTATCCAACGGCACTATCACCTCCTTTTTCCTGCTGGTCATCCTTCTGGCTTTGACCGTCGCTATTTCTACCTGTTTGAAAGCTTTATGGTCATCAGACACAATCACCCCCAAGTCCCGCTCTTCCTTCATACACTAAAGCACTTCACCTAGGAGTTTTGTGACCCAAGTGCATGACCCTGCATTTTGGGGGGATTAAAAAGGTAGGGAGAGGAATCAGGGGTTAGTCTTTGTGCCAGCAAAAGGTATAATGAGGTTTGGGTTATATTCAAGTACTTCTGTTTTGTGTATTGTTAATAGAATTTCATACACCTGCCAGCCTTCTCTGATCAAGGCTATTTGCATTTAAAAAAAATCACTGTTGAGTACTGTGAACTGCGGAGCACGTTCTGTTTGCCAGTATAAAAATGAGTGTTTAGCTCTGTCTTTGCCTCGCGGGTGCCTTACATGGATTGCGTTTCAGGTAGCGTCCTTAATGTGGGTGAGGTGATTGTGAGCTCCGCATTAGCGAATGCACTTGAAGTGAAATGGATGTAGTGAACAGGACCTCACGATCGAATCTGACTTTGGTTGAGTGATTGATAGTTCTGCTCACACTTTCCTCTCGCCCACGTTTGGATTTGGTGAACGTGTGGCTCATTATTTGGGTTTTGGCAACTTATCACTTCTCATGAGTCTTCCCCAGTCTGTCTCCAGCCACAAAGAACAAGGGTTGGGGGGGGGGGGGGGGAGAGAATGTTAGCCACTGCGGATGTATATCCAAACCTTCACTGAGGTGGATTAAAGCAGAGCCTGGATCCCAGAGTCAGGGGGCAGAGAGATGCTGAAAGAGATATAGCATTAGACAGCTGTCGTATATATTGTATATGAGTTTGTGATTCATAAAAGGACGGAAAGAAAAGTTTCTAGTTTAGCAAACTTGCTTGTCTTCTATGTGGTGAGATATTTGCTGATAATTGTGGGGTTTGAGGGTTTCCTTTTGCTGTGTACATAGCTCAGCCTGCTCCCTGTTTCTAGCTCCTTAAGACTAGCTCTCACTGGGCTCCCTGGGCTCAGGACCAGCTATTTGGGGAATGGCTCTTACCTCCTCCTCCTCCACGTGTCCTGACTTTCACTGGCTCCTTGATATCCGCTCTCAGTAGCCTCCTTGCTTTAGGCTTTCTGGATCTGGCTGTTGCTAGCCCCTTCTCTGGACTCTCCGGCTCTCACTAGCCTGTTTTGCTCTGGGCTCCCTGGGTCCAAATCTCACTAGCCTCCCTTGCTCTGGACTCCCTGGGTCTGGCTCTCACTAGCCTCCCTTGCTCTGGACTCCCTGGGTCTGGCTCTCACTAGCCTCCCTTGCTCTGGACTCACTGGGTCTGGCTCTCACTAGCCTCCCTACTTCTGGAGCGCTTCATGGTCTGGAGTCCTGGGGGACTATTCACTGGTGTTGCTTTTATGTTGTCATTTTTCCTGTATTTATTTTGCATAATTTCATTTAACACTTTTATGCCACCAACCTCCGGGACCACTCAGGGCAGCTTGGAATGTCATAAAGAAGTCGCCAATGACCCTACAAATAGACCCTACCGAGCCACCTCCCACCTGCAGCTCAAACTAATCACCCTGTATCAGTAAAGTCAGTAAAGAAACCTGTATCTCATCCAGCTGAGTGGAAATAGTGGCAACGGAAGACAGTTTTTTTTTTTTCCATTTCTGCAGAATTTCCTGAATTGTTCTTTTGGGCCAGTGGAGGTCCGGCATCCCCTATCTCAGAGCTTTCCTGCATGGGACACTGAATAGCTGAAGGTCACCCCCTCCCCCCCCCCCAAAGTGGGGCAAAGCTCCTCGTACAGGAGACTGGAAGGGGCACTTGGTGGCACAGAGGGAATGAGGTTTATTTTCTCCTGAGCTCAGTCAGTTTTCTACCTGGAGTTTCATCATATGAATTAAGAAATTTTATTTTTTATTTTTATTTTTTATTACATTTGTACCCCGCGCTTTCCCACTCATAGCAGGTTCAATGCGTCTTACATATTATATATTCAGGTACTTATTTTGTACCAGGGGCAATGGAGGGTTAAGTGACTTGCCCAGAATCACAAGGAGCTGCAGTGGGAATCGAGCCCAGTTCCCCAGGACCAAAGTCCACCACTCTAACCACTAGGCCACTCCTCCATCTTGCAGCTTCAGAGTGAAGATAGATGGTGGACGGTTTCATTGTGCCCTGGAATGGTGTTAGGAAAAGTCCAGGGGGGGGGGGGTATTCTACACTATCTTTCACGTTGCACAAAGTTTACAAACATCCATGGCATCAAGAGAAGAACTCAGGTGTTTCGTGTGCTGAAATGATGTGAAGCTGATAAGGGCTGATATTCGGAGAAGCCGCCTTTCAGGGTTAGTGTTGGCTCACGTGAAAGAGAGTTGTAAGTTCCCTCTTTGATTTACAGGGTCCTGAGAAGTGCAAACTGACAGATCTGCCTTGACAGGTGGATCCTCCCTTTGCTTCCCCGGCCCCTCTACCTCCACCTTCACCTCACTCAGCTACATCTCACTTTAGTTTCAGGGGGAGATGATACACAGACCACCTCCACCTTCCCCTTCCTCCATCCCAAAATAGAGAGTCTCCTTTCTCTGGGGGAGAGCCTGGAGGTCTCTTTGAATCATTGGTGTCTGACTCTGATTAATGTGGTGAAGGTGTGACCTGCTTCAGTACTATAGGCCTTGTGTTTTCATCAGGGAGAGAAAAGGTGTTAACCAGAAAACAAATGACTTTGTTTTATCGAGTCCACTGTACGGCAGAACATTTTTTGTTTAAATCTCTGGATGTTACAGCCTGCCATCTGAAATAAGCACGGGATCCATAACTCTCCCATGCACATCACAGCAGAATTCTCAAACTTACCCCACTTTGCTTTTCATGGTTTGCACACTGAATATGCATGAGCTACCTTTGCATTTTCAATGTCTCCATGGTATACAAATCAATAAATCGTGTGGCCCTGGCACAGCCTGTGCATTTTGACCTGCAGCTATCTTGGTTATCCTAGAACATTCTTTACAAATACAGGTCATTCCAGAGGGAGCGGATGGGTGGGATGGGGGAATGGGTTCTTATTTGGAATCTGAGCAGTCATTGGACTGAATCGAGTCCTGGCCGGGAATCTGAGCAGTGATTGGGTTGGATAGAGTTCCAGCTGGGGAACTGAGCAGTCATTGGACAGAATGTAGCCCCCACTAGGGGACTGGGCAATGATTGGGTGGTATGGAATTTTATTTATGTGTTACATTTGTACCCCACATTTTCCCACCTATTTACAGGCTCAATGTATGTTACCAATTCGGTTGGTAACAGATACAAAGTTATATTGTGATCTGATGAGGTAGGTTTGGATCAGGTATCAAGGGGTCGAAAGAGGTGAAGATTATAAATTGTGCAGTGTGATCATTAGTTATGTTGTGTCGCTGGGTGCTGGGATTTTATGTTGGATCGTTGGAATAGGCTTTTTCGAATAGGTAAGTCTTGAGTGATTTTCTGAAGTTTAAGTGGTCATGGATTGTTCTCACTGTGTTTGGGAGTCCGTTCCATAGTTGTGTTCTTATGAAAGAGAAGTTGGATGCATGGGTTGTTTTGTATTTTAGTCTTTTACAGTTTGGATAATGTAGGTTTAGGTATGATCTTGATGATCTGATTCTGTTTCTGGTTGGTAGATCTATTAGGTCTGTCATGTATCCTGGTACTACGCCGTAGATGATTTTGTGTACCAAGGTGCAGATTTTGAAGATGGTCTCAATTGGGTGAGAAAGAGTCTCTGGCAGGGATCTGAGCAATAAATGGATGGGATAGGGGAACTGTGCTGGAGATCTGAACAGTAACTGGGTAGGATAAGGTCCCTACTGGAAATGTGAGCAGTGATAGGCAGGGACGGGGGAGGAGGAAATTCCAGCTGGAGATCTGAACAGTGTTTGTGTAGAATGGAGTCCTCAGTGGGGATCTGAGCAGTGATTGGGTGGGGTAAGGTTCCTGTCAGAGATCTGAACAGTGATTGGGTGGTATGGAGTCCTCGGTGAGGAACTGGTCAGTGATTGGGTGGGGTAAGATTCCTGTCAGAGATCTGACCAGTGATTGGGTGGTATGGAGTCCTCAGTGGGGATCTGAGCAGTGATTGGGTGGGGTAAGGTTCCTGTCAGAGATCTGAACAGTGATTGGGTGGTATGGAGTCCTCAGTGGGGATCTGAGCTGTGATTGGGTGGGATAAGGTCACTGTCAGAGATCTGAACAGTGATTGGGTGGTATGGAGTCCTCAGTGGGGATCTGAGCAGTGATTAGGTGGGGTAAGGTTCCTGTCAGAGATCTGAACAGTGATTGGGTGGTATGGAGTCCTCAGTGGGGATCTGAGCAGTGATTGGGTGGGGTAAGGTCCCTGTCAGAGATCTGAACAGTGATTGGGTGGTATGGAGTCCTCGGTGAGGAACTGATCAGTGATTGGGTGGGGTAAGATTCCTGTCAGAGATCTGACCAGTGATTGGGTGGTATGGAGTACTCAGTGGGGATCTGAGCAGTGATTAGGTGGGGTAAGGTTCCTGTCAGAGATCTGATTGGGTGGTATGGAGTCCTCAGTGGGGATCTGAGCAGTGATTGGGTGGGGTAAGGTTCCTGTCAGAGATCTGACCAGTGATTGGGTGGTATGGAGTCCTCAGTGGGGATCTGAGCAGTGATTGGGTGGAGTAAGGTTCCTGTCAGAGATCTGATTGGGTGGTATGGAGTCCTCAGTGGGGATCTGAGCAGTGATTGGGTGGGGTAAAGTCCCTGTCAGAGATCTGAACAGTGATTGGGTGGTATGGAGTCCTCAGTGGGGATCTGAGCAGTGATTGGGTGGGGTAAGGTTCCTGTCAGAGATCTGAACAGTGATTGGGTGGTATGGAGTCCTCAGTGGGGATCTGAGCAGTGATTGGGTGGGGTAAGGTCCCTGTCAGAGATCTGAACAGTGATTGGGTGGTATGGAGTCCTCAGTGGTGAACTGAGCAGTGATTGGGTGGGGTAAGGTTCCTGTCAGAGATCTGATTGGGTGGTATGGAGTCCTCGGTGAGGATTGGGTGGGGTAAGGTTCCTGTCAGAGATCTGAACAGTGATTGGGTGGTATGGAGTCCTCAGTGGTGAACTGAGCAGTGATTGGGTGGGGTAAGGTTCCTGTCAGAGATCTGATTGGGTGGTATGGAGTCCTCGGTGAGGATTGGGTGGGGTAAGGTTCCTGTCAGAGATCTGAACAGTGATTGGGTGGTATGGAGTCCTCAGTGGGGATCTGAGCTGTGATTGGGTGGGGTAAGGTCCCTGTCAGAGATCTGACCAGTGATTGGGTGGTATGGAGTCCTCAGTGGGGATCTGAGCAGTGATTGGGTGGGGTAAGGTTCCTGTGAGAGATCTGATTAGGTTGGAGTCCTCAGTGGGGATCTGAACTGTGATTGGGTGGGGTAAGGTTCCTGTCAGAGATCTGACCAGTGATTGGGTGGTATGGAGTCCTCAGTGGGGATCTGAGCAGTGATTGGGTGGGGTAAGGTTCCTGTGAGAGATCTGATTAGGTTGGAGTCCTCAGTGGGGATCTGAGCTGTGATTGGGTGGGGTAAGGTCCCTGTCAGAGATCTGACCAGTGATTGGGTGGTATGGAGTCCTCAGTGGGGATCTGAGCAGTGATTGGGTGGGGTAAGGTTGCTGTGAGAGATCTGATTAGGTTGGAGTCCTCTGTGGGGATCTATGCAGTGATTTTGGAGGGGGTAGGTGGGAGAAGTTTCTGCTGTCTGAGATCCTACTGACCTTTACAAGGAGTTCACGTTACTGGCAGGATTCAGAACTTGAAAGCCTGTATTACCGGCAGATATTGTTGTCTTTTTTTCTTGAGTAATATCGCGCTTCTTCCTCCGACTGCAGGTTACAGCTGCTGACTCAGCCTGAAACTTTTCCCACCTTCTTTATGTCAGCAGAGTCAACGTCAAGCTGGTTTCTATGGGTTCATTTCATTTTTTAGCACCTTGCTGAGGCCAGGAAAGTGGGTGGGTAGATGTGGCTACTGCAGGGAGAGGTGTCAGCTGGGTTAGAGGCAGATATGGCAGCTTAGGGTCCCAGAGGGCACAGTCACACAAGGGGTCTCAGAGGGTGGCAATGTAGCCCACCTCAAAAGATCTGGAGCTGCTTGGGCAGGATTTTCCACCACTGGCTGGTTGTCTCTTTTCACTTGTGACTGGACGCGAGACCGAGGACCAGTTCTTTACCAGATTCAATTCCTTCCAGCCCCTCGTTGTTCTGTAAATATTTGAAACCATGCCTCTCCACAATTTTTTGAACCATAGAGGTGGACAGTTATTGTTTTCTTATGAGATTATAACTTATTTCCTATGTTTTCATATTGTGTTTTTTCGATTGGTATTTGTTTGATGTATTTATTGTAAGCTGTCTAGATTAGCAGAGAGAGTGGTCTAGAAGAATTTTTTGAACTCTGTCCTGGTCTTGCCTTCCACTCAAACTGGATCAGGTTCTGGGCTTTGCTGTCCAGTTGGTGCTGGCTGTTTGAGGGTCTGTATGGCAGGGAGGGAGGCAGGGGGCTGCCTATTCAGATCCTTCTCAGACCATTTTCTGTGGTTTTACAGCTTTTATTTTTGAGTACAAATTGATTTGAGCAGGGGAAGCCTCTTATCTCGCTTGGCTTCCCATCTGCCTCCAAAGCTCAGGGACTGCACAAGTTGAGAAGTTGTCTTCATTGCTCCAGGAAACATTGTCACACACACTGCAAATCTAAGGCCAGTCCGTATTCAGAGGGTCCAGACTCCTCACTGGGAGAGCTTAGGCACCTTTTTTTTGTTGTTTGTTACATTTGTACCCTGCGCTTTCCCACTCATGGCAGGCTCAATGTGGCTTACATGGGGCAATGGAGGGTCAAGTGACTTGCCCAGAGTCACAAGGAGCTGCCTGTGCCTGAAGTGGGAATCAAACTCAGTTCCTCAGTTCCCCAGGACCAAAGTCCACCACCCTAACCACTAGGCCACTCCTCCACTGTTGCTACTATTTGAGATTCTACATGGAATGTTGCTATTCCACTAGCAACATTCCATGTAGAAGTCGGCCCTTGCAGATCACCAATGTGGCTGCGCAGGCTTCTGATTGTCAGACTCACAGAAACAGAAGCCTGCGGAGTCTTCTACATGGAATGTTGCTAGTGGAATAGCAACATTCCATATAGAATCTCCAATAGCAGCAACATTCCGTGTAGAATCTCCAATAGTAGCAACATTCCATGTAGAATCTCCAATAGTATCTATTTTATTTTTGTTACATTTGTACCCTGCGCTTTCCCACTCATGGCAGGCTCAATGCGGCTTACATGGGGCAATGGAGGGTTAAGTGACTTGCCCAGAGTCCCACTAGCAACATTCCATGTAGAAGTCGGCCCTTGCAGATCACCAATATGGCCGCGCAGGCTTCTGCTTCTGTGAGTCTGACGTCCTGCACGTACGTGCCAGACTCACAGAAACAGAAGCCTGCGCAGCCTTCTACATGGAATGTTGCTAGTGGAATAGCAACATTCCATATAGAATCTCCAATAGCAGCAACATTCCGTGTAGAATCTCCAATAGTAGCAACATTCCATGTAGAATCTCCAATAGTATCTATTTTATTTTTGTTACATTTGTACCCTGCGCTTTCCCACTCATGGCAGGCTCAATGCGGCTTACATGGGGCAATGGAGGGTTAAGTGACTTGCCCAGTCACAAGGAGCTGCCTGAAGTGGGAATCGCACTCAGTTCTTCAGTTCCCCAGGACCAAAGTCCACCAACCCAACCACTAGGCCACTCTTCCACTCCTTAAGTGGCCGTTTTGAGAACTTACCGAAATGTGATCCCCTCAGAGGCAGATTTAGGTCAGAGAAAATAGTTAGGAGCTTGGTGCAGAATTTTTCACACTAGGCGCCTAAATGAGACCTACATTTAAGACCATAACTTATAGGATCCTAAATGTAAGTGAGTTTTCAGCCGAAACAGGGGACACATTTTAGGTCCTTATTAGATGTTGACTGTCAGGCCCATAGCTTCTAGAATCTAGACTGGGGGTTCCCAGATCAATACTAGTTGATCTAGCCCCCTGCGTAACACTGTATTTCAGTTTCCCTTAAAAAAGAAAAAATCAAGAACCACAAATCCCTGCACTAGCTTAGCCTGATCAGCCGACCAAGGATGAGACGCCCAAAGCAAGGGAGGAGAGCAAGTGCAAGGCATGGACAGAGACATCCCCACGGGGCCATCATCATCCCAGCCATGTCCACAGTGAGTGTGAGAGCAAAGATGGATTTGAGGGGGGTGGGGTGGAGAGACTCTTCTATCCTTGTGCTTTGTCTCATAAGAATAAGGCTAAGGAAGGGACTAGCAGTCTCTTAGTGCCCCCTGGTGGTGGAAGCCGATTACATTGCAAAGGGACGAAGGCTGATGAGATTGCTCTGTGTGGGGGGGTTAGGGTTGGCATTGTGAAAACCGTGACAGCAGAAGTGTAGCCAGGTTGAGGGCGCAAGGGGAGCGGAGTGTGGACCTGCCGATGGCGCCGGTGCATATTTTAAACATAGTAACATAGCAAGCAACGGCAGAAAAAGACCTGTACAGTCCACCCAACAAACTTGACAGATGGCGTGAAAAATAAATGCTCCCCTGGGACCCACCTAGCTCCGCTTCTACGTGACAGGCGTGAGTCTCCCTCGTGGGCTGAGATCTCAGTCCCTCAGATTTACTGAACTGTAGCACAGAGCAAAACAGCCCTGAGTTTCATATCTCAGGGGTCCCCACCAAGGATCTGAGCAGTGACTGAGCCACCTGGAAGTCCCCACAAGCCAGTTGCACAAGTGGGTCAGTCTGCAGGATTTCATTCCCAATCCAGCTCTTGCTTCTTGGGCTTTTACCATGCAGGGAATTGAGCAGTTGGTTCCCACACTAATACCACCTTCCCTCTCACAGGCATCCAGCACCCTCTCAAGAAAAACCTGTTCCTTCATGTTTCCTCTGACCTTCCCACCTCTGGCATCAATTAAATCTGTTCTAATTATTATATTTTTACATTTATATTCTCTCAGCTCAAATTGAAGTGATTCCATGTAAAATTTGTGGAGACAAGTCATCAGGAGTTCACTATGGGGTCATCACCTGTGAAGGCTGCAAGGTAAAAAGACAACACCTCACCCCATCCCCTTGTCCCTGTCGGTGCCTGACACCTCACCCCGTCCCCTTGTCCCTCTCGGTGCCCGACACCTCACCTGTTCCCTTGTCCCTGTCAGTGCCTGACACCTCACCTCATTCCCTTGTCCCTGTCGGTGCCCGACATCTCACCCCTTCCCCTTGTCCCTGTCGGTGCCCGACACCTCACCTGTTCCCTTGTCTCTGTTGGTGCCCGACACCTCACCCCATCCCCTTGTCCCTGTCGGTGCCCAGCACCTCACCTCCTCCCCTTGTCCCTGTCGGTGCCTGACACCTCACGTCGTTCCTTTGTCCCTGTCGGTGCCTGACACCTCACCCCTTCCCCTTGTCCCTGTCGGTGCCCAACACCTCACCTCATCCCCTTGTCCCTGTCAATGCCCGGCACCTCACTCCGTCCCCTTGTCCCTGTCAATGCCTGGCACCTCACCTCCCCCCCTTGTCCCTGTCGGTGCCTGACACGCCACCTCGTTCCCTTGTCTCTGTCAATGCCCGACACCTCACCTCGTTCCCTTGTCCCTGTCGGTGCCTGACACCTCACCTCGTTCCTTTGTCCCTGTCGGTGCCTGACACCTCACCTCGTTCCTTTGTCCCTGTCGGTGCCTGACACCTCACCCCTTCCCCTTGTCCCTGTCGGTGCCCAACACCTCACCTCATCCCCTTGTCCCTGTCAATGCCCGGCACCTCACTCCGTCCCCTTGTCCCTGTCAATGCCTGGCACCTCACCTCCCCCCCTTGTCCCTGTCGGTGCCTGACACGCCACCTCGTTCCCTTGTCTCTGTCAATGCCCGACACCTCACCTCGTTCCCTTGTCCCTGTCGGTGCCTGACACCTCACCTCGTTCCTTTGTCCCTGTCGGTGCCTGACACCTCACCTCGTTCCTTTGTCCCTGTCGGTGCCTGACACCTCACCCCTTCCCCTTGTCCCTGTCGGTGCCCAACACCTCACCTCATCCCCTTGTCCCTGTCAATGCCCGGCACCTCACTCCGTCCCCTTGTCCCTGTCAATGCCTGGCACCTCACCTCCCCCCTTGTCCCTGTCGGTGCCTGACACGCCACCTCGTTCCCTTGTCTCTGTCAATGCCCGACACCTCACCTCGTTCCCTTGTCCCTGTCGGTGCCTGACACCTCACCTCGTTCCTTTGTCCCTGTCGGTGCCTGACACCTCACCTCGTTCCCTTGTCCCTGTCGGTGCCTGACACCTCACCTCGTTCCTTTGTCCCTGTCGGTGCCTGACACCTCACCCCTTCCCCTTGTCCCTGTCGGTGCCCGACACCTCACCTCATTCTTTTGTCCCTGTCAGTGCCCGGCACCTCACCTCGTTCCCTTGTCCCTGTTAGAGCCCAACACCTCACCTCGTCCCCTTGTCCCTGTCAATGCCCGACACCTCACCTCGTTCCCTTGTCCCTGTCGGTGCCCGACACCTCACCTCGTTCCCTTGTCCCTGTCGGTGCCCTACACCTCACCTCGTTTCCCTTGTCTCTGTCAATGCCCGACACCTCACCTCGTTCCCTTGTCCCTGTTGGTGCCTGACACATCACCTCGTTCCCTTGTCTCTGTCAATGCCTGACACCTCACCTCGTTCCCTTGTCCCTGTCGGTGCCCGACACCTCACCTCGTTCCCTTGTCTCTGTCAATGCCCGACACCTCACCTCGTTCCCTTGTCCCTGTTGGTGCCTGACACATCACCTCGTTCCCTTGTCTCTGTCAATGCCTGGCACCTCACCTCATTCCCTTGCCCCTTTCGGTGCCCGACACCTCACCTCATTCTTTTGTCCCTGTCGGTGCCCAGCACCTCACTCTGTTCCTTTGCCTTCACCTCAGGGCTTTTTTCGGAGGAGTCAGCAGAGTCATATCAGCTATTCTTGCAGCCGTCAGCAGAGCTGTCAAATTGACAGGGCAAGCCGGAACCGCTGTCAGTTCTGCCGCTTACAGAAGTGTCTGGCACTGGGAATGTCTCGAGAGGGTAAGCTAACACAGGACCGGTTATTGTGTGCTTAACTATATCAGAAATGTGTTCCAAAGGTCATTCAAAAGCCGAAGCCTTTGCAGAGAAATCTCTCATTGTAAAATTGGGCAGACATTACACGGTGGAAGAATAGGGTAATGCTACATACATTATTCATAGGAAGCAGACACATTCCTGGGGATGGATCTGGGCATGGTTTGATCTTAGGTGCATGCTTTTGGATTTTCACACATCATGTGCATAATTTTTTTCAAACGTTTGGTGCCTATTGAATAAGGTGTCACTGTCCATGGCTGCATAGATTAGGCTGTCTGGGACAATACTACCCTCTAAGGCTTTTGCAATTGAAGCTACTGCAGGGCCAACCCAGCGGAGGAAAACAAAGCTGTGTTTTTCCTTCTCCAAACAGGCCTTAATAGTCTGCAGCACTACTAACAGCACCTTCCAGTCTGTGTGTCTTATTCTCTGCCAGAGATTCCTTGTTCCTCTCACTTTCTTCAGATTACAGGTTTAGAGGGTTACACTGATAAACTGGCTTGTCAGATCAGATGGGTCCAGAGATTCTCCACCTCTACCACAGCCCTGCCTAGGGCTGCCAGGAGGTGGTGGTTGGTAGGGGGTGAGCAGGCAGGAGCTCAGGGGCCTGCTCGTGCCCTACAAAATATGGGTCATTGTGAAGAGTGTGCTGTAGAAATCTGACCACACCAGTTAGAAATGTAACCACTCGAGGTCTGTGTGTGTGTGTGTGTACTTGCGCCTGCCTGGGTCTCAGCATGCCTAGAGAGGAAGTGATTAGGGCACTGTATACTGTGCAAGGAGATGGTATCAAGTGGACAGGAAACCCATAGAATGGGGAGATAGAAACTGTCTTTACTGTACACACAGTACAATGATAGTCTAATTATTGCTCATGTTTGATCTAGTCAGTGGTTTTTTTGTGCCGGTACGCGCCAGTACGGTGTACCAGCACCTTTTTTTGTAGGTCCCCTCCCCGACCCAGTCCCTACCTGCCTACCAGCTCCGTGCCGACGACCCTCTTCTCCTGCCACCCGGCACTGTGACCCAGCCTTTAAAAAAAATCTACGAAGCAGCGGAGCGGTGCCTCGCGTCTGCCTGTAAAAGAAGAAAAATCGCCTCGTCGGCCGGCCTTCCCTCACTGTGTTCCGCCCTTGCGGAAATAGGAAGTTATGCACAGTCATACAGGCACATTCACTCATGTGCACAGATGTACAAGTACACACACACACATGCACAGATGTACAGGAACCCTCACATACACACACAGACGTACAGATACACACACACGTGCACAGATATACAGGTAAATTCACTCACACGCATGCACACAAACTTGCACAGACATAAAGGTACACTTATTCACAAGCATGCACAGACGTGCAGGCACACTCACACTCATGCACACACACAGACATACAGGTATACTCACTTACTCACACACACACAGACATACTCACACACGTGCAGGCACACTCCCACACACACACACACACACAGACATACTCACACACGTGCAGGCACACTCCCACACACACAGACATACAGGTACACTTATTCACAAGCATGCACAGACGTACAGGCACACTCACACTCATGCACAAACATACAGGTACACTTATTCACAAGCATGCACAGACATACAGGCACACTCACACTCATGCACAGACATACAGGTACAATCTCCCACATGCGTACAGATGTACAGGCACACTCACACACGTACAGGTACTCTCACTCATGAATGCACATACACGTGCACACAGACACACATGTGGTACTGTTAACACAGCCACCAGGAAGCCCAGTTCTGAATGTTCTCCTTTTCCATTTCATTTTTTCCGGAGGAACTCTGAGAAACTGAATTCTACCTGGCTTTTCATCTCCTTTTTTTAAATTCCCCTAAATCTGAGTCTAATTTGCACAGAGCTGCCAAGTTACCCTGTTCCAGATAGAGATTTCAGGCCGGTCCTGGATTTCTGATCACCATATTGATACATTCTGGTATCTAGTGAACTGATTTCTGAATGCTTTGGGATGTTCCATACCAGGACTGGCTAAAATGTCTCCCTTTCTGATACAGATTGTTCAGGGCTCAGATGCATTATTAAAAACAAATGTTTTAAAAACACCAGGACCAGTGGGGGTTGGATACTAAGCACCAAAGAGTTTTACATTTCTGGACAGAGGAAAAATCATTTTGTAGTTCTCTAGTTAAGCACCTTTTCATTAATGTGTTTCAGCTGTAAAGTTTGGGCGGATGTCAAAAAAGCAGCGAGACAGCCTGTCTGCTGAGGTGCAGAAGCACAGGCAGCAACAGCAGCAGGAAGAGGAACACAGTCACAGGCAGCGGCTGCGGTGTACAGAGTCACACAGTCACAGGTGGCAACAGCGCCATGAAGGCACACACAATCACAGCCATCATGATACAGAATCTTTCAGTCACAGGCAGCAGCAGCAGGAACAGCAGCATGGAGAGGTGGCAAGCAGTCACAGGCAACGGCACACAGAGTCACGCAGTCACAGGCAGCAGCAGCATGTAGAGGTGGAACACAGTCACAGGCAGCAACATGCAGAGTCACGCAGTCACAGGCAGCAGCAGCAGCAGCAGCAAGAACAGCAGCATGTAGAGGTGGAACACAGTCACAGGCAGCAACATGCAGAGTCACGCAGTCACAGGCAGCAGCAGCAGCAAGAACAGCAGCATGTAGAGGTGGAACACAGTCACAGGCAGCAACATGCAGAGTCACGCAGTCACAGGCAGCAGCAGCAGCAAGAACAGCAGCATGTAGAGGTGGAACACAGTCACAGGCAGCAACATGCAGAGTCACGCAGTCACAGGCAGCAGCAGCAGCAAGAACAGCAGCATGTAGAGGTGGAACACAGTCACAGGCAGCAACATGCAGAGTCGCATAGTCACAGGCAGCAGCATGAAAACATACGCAGTCATAGGCATCATGATACAGAGCTGTTCAATCACAGGCAGCAGCAGCATGAAGAGGGGCTACACAGTCACAGGCAACGGCAGAGGTACACAGAGTTGCACAGTCATAGGCAGCAGCAGTACACCGAGGTGGAAAGACTGGATAATTCCTCAGATCTGGACAATAGATCACTGAGACTAGCTTCCTCTGCAGGGCTTTTGGAGGCCTCTCCCTGCTCTGTGGTCCTGCTGAGCAGGCAGGCAAGACTAAGTTGGTCCCTAGGTGACACCCATGCTGTCGGCTACTGCAATGGACTCAACAGAGGTCAGAGCCTGCGGAACAAGGAGGAGCTGGACAACAGCTTTGCACCAGAATACAACCTGAGAAGTGAAGCAGAGGTGTGCGGAGACAGGACCTATCCAGTGGAAATGCAGCCATCCCCAGAGCATCCACAGTGGGACATGGGTAGGATCAGGAGGCACTCTGCCTGTAGAGGGTCAGAACAGCAGAACCCATGTCCTGACATGAACCACCACACCTTCCTGGAGTCTGCAGACCCATGCATGACCGAGATTGGTGAGTGTCAAAGGCTCTGAAATGTCAGACTGAACAGCAGCCTGTCTGCACCCTGGACACTTATGCAGCCTCGGGGCCTAAAGTCGCCACCTCACTTCAGATCCATAAATCAGGCTGCTTTAGTCCTGGGAGGGAAGTTGGTTCATTTTAGGAAAATTCTTTTTCCATAGCATTCTATCAGACCAATTCAGACCAATGGGTTGTGCCCATCCACCAATAGATGGAGACAGAGAATGAAAACAATTCTCAAGTGATTCGCCCCATAAGCGTATCATGCAACATAGAATATTCAGTATTTCTCTGTCTCCCAAGCGGATGGATGACAGGCTAACAGACCTTCTCTTGATCTGGTTTCTAACTAGTTTCAGCTCAGGTTTAACTACCCTTTTGGGGTTCTGTGCTCCTGAGACAGTTTTATGCAGAGTCTCAGTTGACTTGGGGTGGCCTGTTTGACTTGTCTCAGCTATGTTTCAGTTGAGTTGGGAGTGCCTGTTTGGCTTGTTCTCCAGAACTAGCTTCTTAGCTGTGTTTGTCGAGTTGGGGTGGCCTATTTGGCTTATTCTCCTGAACCAGTTTATCAACTGTGTTTCAGTTGAGTTGGGGGTACCTGCTTGCCTTCTTCTTCTTCTGCTGACCCAGCTTCTCAGCTGTGCTTCAGTCAAGTTGAGGATGCCTATCCGGTTTGTTCTCCTGAACCATCTTCTGAGTTGTGTTTCAGTCAAATTGGAGGGTGCCCTCCTGAGCTTGTTCTCTTGACCCAGTTTAATGCCTAGGTTTCAGTTGAGTTGGGGGTACCTTCACTTGCATAAGCTCCTGATTAAGAAAAAAGGGCAGCTGTTCTCTGGAGCCGAGGTAAATCTCAGGGTCTCTGAGATCCTTACCACTCCTTCCCCCCACCGGACCATCAATGTATCTTTTGGAAGTGAGACTGCATTTCATGAGCATGTTCCGATTTATTTCAGCTGTTTCAGGGCACTAGGTATTGTCTGTTAGAGAGTGAAAAAAAAATGTTATTACAAAAATATATCAGTGCATACAGGGATCGAATACAGGTGAAATCTTGGCTAACAAGTCATACATTGTACAGATGACCGGACTGAGAAATTTGAGAGGTATATTTTCAAAGCACTTAAACTTACAAAGTTACATAGAAACCTTTGAAACTTTGTAAGTCTAAGTGCTTTGAAAATAAACCCCTTGGTCTCAAAAGTTTCAATATTGGCCACCAGGCAAATTTGGAGCACTATTGCTTGACTATTTAAAATACTGAACATTCTATGCAATACGATACCGTTAAGAGGCAAGTCACTTGAGAGCTATTTTCATTCCCTGTCTCCATCTGCTGTTATACGGACACAACCCATTGTTCTGGACTGGTCTGATAGGACTAAGGGAAAGAGAGTTATCTGGTAAGACATAACTTTTCCTTATTACTCAAAATTCCTTACAAAGGGATCTTTTACAAAGGCACCGCTAACGATTAACGCGTGCTAGAGATGCCCATATGCGCATTTATTTTTAGTGCATGCTAAAATCATGTGGAAATCACTAGAAACCCATCTGTTCAAGCAAGCCTACCCAAATGAACCAATCTAATCCTAGGATCCCTTCTACCCAACACGTATCCAGAAGACAACGACAATGACTCAGACTATATCTCCCACCTAATTTCCCTATACGTTTCCCTGTCCCATCCCCCTCCTGCCCCCTCTACCCCTCCTCCAATGCTCATCTACCCCTTGCTCATTCCTCTCCTACTCCCTTCACCCTCCCTCATCTTTACCTACCTGTCTCTTTTATTATTCTGCTATTATTAACCTATATTTTCTCTATCAATACTCTGTAATCCATATTATTATGTAAGCCGCATTGAACCTGCTTTAAGTGGGAAAGTGCAGGGTTCAAATGTAATAATAAATACATAAAAACACTAGTATGCCTTTGTAAAAGGACTCCTTAATTACAAAAAGTCTTCAAGCTACCCATTTCAGCAGTGGTTCCCACGCCTGGTCCTGGAGGCACCTCGGCCAGTCAGGTTTCCAGGATACCCACAATGAATATTCATGAGAGAGATTTGCATGCACTGCCTCCACTGCATGCAAATCTCTCTCTGAAAGCTTGACTGGCTGGGGTGCCTCCAGGGACCAGGTTTGGGAACCATTGCATTTGAGTAACGCCATCCCCTCCCTCCCCTCCCCTGCGTAATACCTATATCCCAGACTAATGAAGGCTCTTGTTTCTTATAACTCCTTCCACTCAGCATTGCCTCCCCTCTGTTCCTTACTCTATTTCACCCATCTCACTGGACTCTTTCACCCTCTAGTCCTGCTTTTGGATCTGTGGTATGATGTTTACTTTGTTGTCGGAACTAGAACTCCCAGCATGCAATGCGGTAAATCCAGTCCTGGATCAGCTGTTTGGTGGAGCTGAGGTGATCTGGTGTTCTTATGAGGGCCAATTGGCCAAAGATGGTTTTATTTTCGGGGAGCCAGTCCATCAGTGCAATGGTGGGGTTCTAATCACTGTCTTCATGTCCCCTGCAGAGAACCTGACCCAGAATGTGTGGAAGTCACATCAGGAGACCTGCCAGTTCCATGTAGAAGACCTGCAGCTCTTGAGAGGGCTCATCTTCACCCGGGAGGAGGTGGCAATCTACCATCAGAAGGTGAGTGGCCACCTGCAGTGACGCTACCAGCTCTTTTGTTCCAAGAGCAAACATGGAGGATGGGGGGCACTGGGTGGAAAGGGAGGGAGAGGGGGGGGGGGGTTATACTCTTGTATTCTGGAAGTGGAAAGATATTTTGGGGATCCGGGTCTGAGTTGTTGCTTTTTTCACTTCTCTCTAGCCCATGGAGGAGATGTGGGAACGTTGTGCTTGGAGGATCACTGAAGCTATTCAGTATGTAGTGGAATTTGCCAAAAGAGTGGACGGCTTCATGACCTTGTGCCAGAATGATCAGATTGTACTTCTGAAAGCAGGTACAGGAGGGATTTCCCTGTCACAGGAGGGCTTAGCATCCTAATTTGTACCTGAGGAGATGGAGGGTTACAAGGGGCCACAGTGGGATTTGAACCCTGAGTTCTCTCATTCTCTAACCATTGGGCTTCTCACCAGGGATGTGAGACTTGCCCATCTTCTCTTCCCTGCAGTAGGGGCTGAGGAGGGAGCAGCCGGAATCTCCCCAGATAGTTCAGGTCTCCACCTTTATCATTTTCTCTCACTTTCCAGGAGCCATGGAAGTGATTCTGGTGAGGATGTGCCGAGCTTTTAACTGTGAGAATAACACCGTGTTCTTTGAGGGGAAATACGCTGGTCCTGAGATCTTCCACTCCCTCGGTATGGCACCTTCTTATAGAGAGGTACAGGACATGGTGGGGGGAGGGGATATTAGCAGGTTGGGGGGGGGGGGAGGGCATGAGGATACTCTTCAGATATTTCTGGTGTCCATTGATCTCTGCCTGTCTCTCCTGAGCTGCATTGGGATTTTATCCCTCTCCTCACCCCTTGCTAATCTCGGATCACATGAATTGTGATATTCTGTCATCCCCCCACCCCTGCTGTGTTGCTGTCTGATCTCCTGAGTTTGCTGGTTTCTTTCACCAGGTTGCGGTGACCTCATCAGCTCCATCTTCAGCTTCTCCCAGGCTCTGTCGGAGGTCCAACTCACGGAGCAGGAAATTGCACTCTTCTCGGCTCTCCTGCTCATGAACGCCAGTAAGAGGCTGCCCTCATGTGGACTCTTGGGGCTCCTGGGGTGGAGTGGGGAGGCACAGACAGCACTGAGACTGAGCAGCATTAGTACATGTGTCTGGGTTCAGAGAAGGGGTTAGGCCTGTCCCTGCCACTGGGAAGACTAGATATCAGCCTAGGGTAACAGGGTGTAGGGGCAGCAGCAGGCCAGAAGAGTATCATCTAATCTGCCCTTCCATATCCTAGCCCCGTCCAGCATGCTCCCCCTGCTGGAGGAGTGGCCTAGTGGTTAGAGCACCGGTCTTGTGATCCAGAGGTGGCCGGTTCAAATCCCACTGCTGCTCCTTGTGATCTTGGGCAAGTCTCGCTGCACCCTACGCCTGGAATAAACTTCCTGAGCCCCTACGTCTTGCCCCATCCTTGGCCACCTTTAAATCTAGACTGAAAACCCACCTCTTTAACATTGCTTTTGACTCGTAACCACTTGTAACCACTCGCCTCCACCTACCCTCCTCTCTTCCTTCCCGTTCACATTAATTGATTTGATTTGCTTACTTTATTTATTTTTTGTCTATTAGATTGTAAGCTCTTTGAGCAGGGACTGTCTTTCTTCTATGTTTGTACAGCGCTGCGTATGCCTTGTAGCGCTATAGAAATGCTAAATAGTAGTAGTAGTAGTAGTAGTCATTTAACCCTCCATTGCCTCAGGTACAAACTTAGATTGTGAGCCCTCCTGGGACAGAGAAATATCCAGAGTACCTGAATGTAACTCACCTTGAGCTACTACTGAAAAAGGTGTGAGCAAAATCTAAATAAATAAATTAAATAAATAGTCCCTTTCCCAGACCGCATTGAAGGTACTTCCTGTTAACACACGACCTTGAAGAGACTTGAACTGAAGTTCTGCCACCTCCTGCCTCCTCCCCCCCCCCCCCCCCAACAGAAGGTCTTTTCATCAAACAGAATGACAAGAACTGGAAGCACTAGAGAACTCTACTGCAAGGTCCCACACTGGCACTGAGTACTTTCAAAGTGCTCCGGGAAGAGGTGCAGTTATGGAAGCAGGCTAAGGAAAGGGAGATGAAATACTGGACCCGTGGTAGGGGGTAGGGAGGGAAAGGAGCAATGTTGGACCCAAGGAGGGAAGAGGAGATGCTGGGTCTGAGGGGAAATAGGGAGGGGAGAGGCTGGCTGCCTGGTGGGGAGCTTAGGAAGTAGGGGAGAGGAAATGTTGGTCAACTGGGGGGTAGGGCCTTGGGCCTTGAGCTGCCCCTGGGAGCAAATGAATGACGGTTCCTCTAAAGCATCAATTACTTGTAGGCTGGCCCTGGAAAGAGTGTGTTCAGTTTTTAAGGTAGAGCCCAGAGAAAAGAAGAATCTGATGTCAAATAGGACAGTAAAACCCACCCCATCTCTAGCGGCCAAAGAAGTGCGAACCAGAGCAAGAAAAAAGTTCCAAAATGTGAGGGGTACAAACAGGTGCCAGGCTTGGCCAAGTTTTGCCTCACCTAGGGCTTCCTCAGGGGCAATTAGCACCAGATTGTTGAGTGTACCTCAACACCAACACAAGCTGAAATGAAGGCGAGAGTAAAGTCATTACCAGGTTGGTGCTTGCAGGTACTCTGGTATTATTGGCCCTGAGGCAACCCTAGATGGGGTGAACCTTGGCTAAAGGTCAGGCCCCTGTTTGAAGCCTTCACATGTTGTTGTTTAAATAACATGTGGTGATCCTAAAAACCTGCAAGTGTGGGCAAGGGATAGAGGAGCATATTGACCTCAATACCTTCACTATCCTGGGAGGAAGGACCCAAGGCAGTAAAGGGTCCTTGAGTGAAGGAGTTGGCCTGTTGATTAATACAGTGGGCTGAGAACCAAGGGAAGGGGGCTCAGTTCCTACTGCAGTTCCTTGTGACCCTCAGCAAGTCACTTAACCCTCCATTGCCCCAGGTACAAAAGCCCACTAAGGGCAGAGGAAGTACCTGGATAGAAGAAATGTAAAGTGCTTCAGTTGTACAAGAGAAAGGCAGTATATCAAAATCCATGACCCTTTAACCCTTCCCTGTATTAAGAAAGCCTCTATGGTACATCTGCCCCTGAACACCTCGTTGCCCCGTCTCCCTCCTTCCTCTCTTCTGTTTGCCCTCATCCAGATGTTTTTTTACACTCTTCCCCTACAGACCACCCCTGGATACAGGAGAAAGGTAAAGTGACCCGTCTGCAGTGTGACTTGACAACGGCCTTCAAACAGCTGCTCAAAACACATTGCCGAGAAGGAATCCTTGCGAAGGTGTGTGTGAATGTCTTGCTGTATGTGTTCGGTGTGTGTATGTATGCCCCTCCAGGGCCGCTGAGAGGGGGGGGACAGGGGAGAGAAAAGTCCCCGGGCCCGGGCCTCCGGAGGGGGCCTGGCGCCACCGCAGTCAGGCCCGCCTGCCGTCGCTCCCAAACTAACTAACCTTAAACGCCTCCTTCCTTTCCTTTCACCACCTTCGTGGCAAGCAGCAGCAGGGCAGGCCACTCCTTCCTTCCATGTCCCGCCCTCACCTGACGTAACATCCGCGAGGGCGGAGCACGGAAGGAAGGAGAGGTCTGCCCTGCTGCTGCTTGCCGCGAAGGTGGTGAAAGGAAAGGAAGGAGGCGTTTAAGGTTAGTTCAGGGCCCGGTAGCGGGTAGAGGGGGGCCCCGGCGACGGCCTTGTCCCGGCCCCGGCTCTGGCTCATGGCGGCCCTGTGCCCCTCGAATGGCTTTTGCTAAGAGGAGGGTATATAAAACTTTTGAAAAATATCAAATGAATAAATATATATGTGCATATCTGTATATGCAAGTTTTCCTGTGTGTATGTTGACACATGAGTGGATATGTGGGTGTGTAAGTCTTGCTACATGTGTTCGTGTGTAGGGGTTAGTATGTTTGTGTCCCTGCCTCACTTTGTGTGTAGGTGTTTGATGTGAGCCGCTAGGCAACTGCCTATACTATGAGCTCTGCGCGCAACTAACCCACACCCTCTACGGCCTGCCAGCTAGTCAGTATAGACAGCATGCGATGAAGCTAAAATGTAGTAAATTTAAAACGAATTGGAGAAACTTTTTCTTCACTCAACGTGTAATTAAACTCTGGAATTCATTGCCAGAGAATGTGGTAAAGGCGGTTAGCTTAGCGGAGTTTTAAAAAAGGTTTGGACGGCTTCCTAAAGGAAAAGTCCATAGACCGTTATTAAATGGACTTGGGGAAAATCCACTATTTCTGGGATAAGCAGTATAAAATGTTTTTTGTACTTTTTTGGGATCTTGCCAGGTATTTGTGACCTGGATTGGCCACTGTTGGAAACAGGATGCTGGGCTCAATGGACCTTTGGTCTTTCCCAGTATGGCAATACTTATGTACTTATGCAAGCAGTAAAGAGCTTACAGCGGGCTGCCTCATGACCCAGATTGGGGAGGCAGGATAGGCTGTAACTGAGAGTTTGTAGAAGAAACTGTCCAGCTGGCATCAATGTTCAGTCTATGGGTATCAGACAATTTTCCCCACTGAAGCTCTGTTTCTTTCCTCCAACAGCTGCCTTCGAAGGGAAGACTGCGGAGTTTATGTCAGGAACACGTGAACAGAGTCCGGCTCTTCCGGGATTCACACCCTGTCATCGTGCACACGTTGTTCCCCCCACTGTACCAAGAACTCTTCTCCTCTGATCCCGATTCCCAGAGCATCACTCAGTGACTGGATGAACAGCAACGACGCCCTCCTCGTCGCCTCTCTCTCTCTGTCCTTTTCCTTCACTTCTCTCTGCCTCTCCAAGCTCTTTCCCTTTGCTCTCTCTCTCCCCCTTCTCTCCTTCCTATCTCTTCTGTCCATGACGTATCTCAGGCCATGGTCTCCTCTCTTGTTTCCCTTCTTCACTGTCTATCCTCAACATCCTTGAGTGCCTCCTTGCAGCCCTAGGGTCACTTCTGCAGAAGAAACTTGTGTGATCCCCAGTGCTCCTAGGTGACAACTTTTGAAATTCCTCCCTGATGGATTCCGGGTTCTTCTTCCTTCTGGAACTGGATTAGAGAGAGGCCATGCAGGGAGATCATGACAGCAACCTCTCCATCCCCTGCCTGGGCCTGAGCTGAGCTTCTATTGAGAAGAGAAGCTGAAATGAACAAACCTGGGAGACTTTCCTGCCACCCTGGCTCTCTGATGTCAGGATGGAAAATTCTGTCATAAATCAGAGAGAAATCTTGTACCTTAGTGAAAGAGTGGAGAATTCTTTCAGCACTTCATGATCAAACTGACTTTGAGCAGAAGTAAATCCTGATTTAATGTATCATCTGCAAAAGAGTGGAAAAAATATTAATGATTTTTACTCTCCAGATATTGAGTGTTGATCTCTGATGAGTAATGAGAAAACTGCCTTGTGTTTCAATCTTTGTTTTTTTGGGGAGAGTTATCACTTCTCAGCCCAGTCTTTCTCATGAGGGCACTGGGGTTTGTCAGCTGATCTGAGCAATGGTCGTAAAGTGACAGTGCAGGAATGATCAGTCTGTGTTCTACCTGGTGAATGACCGTGCGAGCATGAGTTTGTGTCAGCATCTTGCTTGTGTCAGTGAGTAAGAGTGAGTATGTGAGTGTGCATACATGTGTCAGTAAGAGTGATTGTGTGTGCGTGTAAGAGTGAATGTGAGCATGTGTGTGTGGGTAAAGTGAAAAAATATTTTTTGCTTATATTGGAGATATGAGGCCTAAAACTTGGGGGGTGGCAATAGATCAGAGTGGACTTGCAGACGAAACTCACGTTGCCAGATCTGCATTTCCACTAGGACTCCTAGGCCCCGATGATCAAAGTAAATGTAGGCACTCGAGGCCACCAGCGCCCGCATTTACACAGTGCCCGTGATCAGAGGGCGTCTGGAGCAAGCGTGCAGGGAATACCGCAGCGCTCATTTAAATGATGCAGCCCGGACCCCTCAAGTAAATGCGGGAGGATTGTGCCTGAGACTAATGCCCAGGTACAATCCTCCCACGCTTTCCCCCCAATGATTAACGCTAACAACACACCTAAATTAGCATGTTATTAGCGTTGCTCATTGGGGAGTTAATTCCCCACACTGTTCTAGCACTGTTTTGGAACAACGTGGAGTGGAGTGGAGTGGAGGAGTGGCCTAGTGGTTAGGGTGGTGGACTTTGGTCCTCAGGAACTGAGTTCGATTCCCACTTCAGGCACAGGCAGCTCCTTGTGACTCTGGGCAAGTCACTTAACCCTCCATTGCCCCATGTAAGCCGCATTGAGCCTGCCATGAGTGGGAAAGCACGGGGTACAAATGTAACAAAAATAACCAAAAATAAACGGGGGGAATTGATCATCGGGCTGCCAGACAGACCTGATCCTACCTCTGAATATACAGTAGAAACTTCCTCCTTCCTCCCATGACTGACCTAGAAATATAGAAACTGACAGCAGATAAAGACCCCTTAGTATGAAAACTTTCCAATAAATCGAATCTGGAGCTGTCAGGAATCACAATAGCTTCAAACATACAGGATTAAATAATGGAACAAAAAGCCTCAGTGATGTAAGAACAAATACGTTGCTCACTCATACAATCATCGGCATAGAAGCCTCCATTGAATCTCCAAATTTAAATACATCGATCTCAGCCTCAGTAATGATGCTTTGCAATATATCCAAATCTCTTGGTGCATCTGACGTTGGCCAGCGGCTCACGGTAATATTCCGCTGCTATCAAATGTTTTCATTTAAATTCCCTGAAGCAGCGGAATATGACGCAAAATGCAGGCCAACATCAGATGGACTTACAGAACTTATTTAAAACAGTTAAGCCCTCTAATTCACAGCACTAGTTATAAAAAGATCTAGATGTATTTCAAAGCATCATTACTGAGATGGAAATGTATTCAAATTAGGAGATTTAATGGAGGCTGCTATGCCGATGATTGTATGAGTGAGCAGCGTAATTGTTCTTGTGCTTACAATACTGAGGTTTTTTCCTACATTATTTAATCCTGTTACATGGACTCCACGATATTTAAAAGCATTTAACCAGCCAGGATCGGCACCTAATATCTACAATCCCTTCCTCTCCCTCAGAGATTGTCTGTACATAGAAACATAGAAACTGACACAGATAAAGACCAAACGGCCTATCCAGTCTGTCCATCCACATCGACTACTAATCTCTACAATCCCTTCCTCTCCCTCAGAGATCCTCTGTACATAGAAACATAGAAACTGACACAGATAAAGACCATATGGCCTATCCAGTCTGTCCATCCACACCAACTACTAATCTTTACAATCCCTTCCTCTCCCTCAGAGATCCTCTGTACATAGAAACTGACACAGATAAAGACCAAACGGCCTTCCAGTCTGTCCATTCACCCAACTACTAATCTCTACAATCCCTTCCTCTCCCTCAGAGATCCTCTGTACATAGAAACATAGAAACTGACACAGATAAAGACCATATGGCCTATCCAGTCTGTCCATCCATACCAACTAGTAATCTCTACAATCCCTTCCTCTCCCTCAGAGATCCTCTGTACAAAGAAACTGACACAGATAAAGACCAAATGGTCTATCCAGTCTGTCCATCCATACCAACTACTGATCTCTACAATCTCTTCCTCTCCCTCAGAGATCCTCTGTACATAGAAACATAGAAACTGACACAGTTAAAGACCATACGGCCTTCCAGTCTGTCCATTTACCCAACTACTAATCTCTACAATGCCTTCCTCTCCCTCAGAGATCCTCTGTACATAGAAACTGACACAGATAAAGACCAAACGGCCTATCCAGTGTGTCCATCTACACCAACTACTAATCTCTACAATCCCTTCCTCTCCCTCAGAGATCCTCATGTACATAGAAACTGAAACAGATAAAGACCAAACGGCCTATCCAGTCTGTCCATCCACACCAACTACTAATCTCTACAATCCCTTCCTCTCCCTCAGAGATCCTCTGTACATAGAAACATAGAAACTGACACAGATAAACACCAAATGGCCTATCCAGTCTGTCCATCCATACCAACTACTAATCTCTACAATCTCTTCCTCTCCTCCAGAGATCTTCTGAACATAGAAACATAGAAACTGACACAGTTAAAGACCATACGGCCTTCCAGTCTGTCCATTCACCCAACTACTAATCTCTACAATCCCTTCCTCTCCCTCAGAGATCCTCTGTACATAGAAACATAGAAACTGACACAGATAAAGACCAAACAGCCATCCAGTCTGTCCATCTACACCAACTACTAATCTCTACAATCCTTTGCTCTCCCTCAGAGATCTCTGTACATAGAAACATAGAAACTGACACAGATAAAGACCAAACGGCCATCCAGTCTGTCCATCTACACGAACTACTAATCTCTACAATCCTTTGCTCTCCCTCAGAGATCTCTGTACATAGAAACATAGAAACTGACACAGATAAAGACCATACGGCCTTCCAGTCTGTCCATCTACACCAACTACTAATCTCTACAATCCCTTCCTCTCCCTCAGAGATCCTCTGTACATAGAAACATAGAATGACACAGTTAAAGACCATACGGCCTTCCAGTCTGTCCATCTACACCAACTACTAATCTCTACAATCCCTTCCTCTCCCTCAGAGATCCTCTGTACATAGAAACATAGAAACTGACACAGTTAAAGACCATACGGCCTTCCAGTCTGTCCATCTACACCAACTACTAATCTCTACAATCCCTTCCTCTCCCTCAGAGATCCTCTGTACATAGAAACATAGAAACTGACACAGATAAAGACCATACGACCTATCCAGTCTGTCCATCACACCAACTACTAATCTCTACAATCCCTTCCTCTCCCTCAGAGATCCTCTGTACATAGAAACATAGAAACTGACACAGTTAAAGACCATACGGCCTTCCAGTCTGTCCATCTACACCAACTACTAATCTCTACAATCCCTTCCTCTCCCTCAGAGATCCTCTGTACATAGAAACATAGAAACTGACACAGTTAAAGACCATACAGCCTTCCAGTCTGTCCATTCACCCAACTACTAATCTCTACAATCCCTTCCTCTCCCTCAGAGATCCTCTGTGCTTGCCTCAGGCTTTCTTGAATTCAAATATAAACCTTGATTCCATCACCTCCACCATAAGGGAGTCTCATTCTTTCCTCCCACCTCCAAACTCACATACTGCCACGGACTCTCCCTCCCTGCTTGCTCTCTGTACCTTTGCCTTTGATTTGAAGTTAGCTGAGGGTAGATCTCTGTCTTTTCCATCATTCATCTTAGTAGCTGTGATTTGTTACTGGTTAGTGAGAGGTCAGAGTCCTGAGTCCTCCTGATCACCACATCTCCAAGTCAGTCTTCCTTCACAACTTCCTTCCATCATTGACAACAAAGCTATTTTTAGTCTACTGTAACCATGGTCTGGACATCTCCAATATCAGCCACCTCAGCTCTGTGAAATCC
The DNA here is from genome assembly GCF_901765095.1 of Microcaecilia unicolor. Classification (NCBI taxonomy): domain Eukaryota; kingdom Metazoa; phylum Chordata; class Amphibia; order Gymnophiona; family Siphonopidae; genus Microcaecilia; species Microcaecilia unicolor. Next base: position 37,199,567 of record NC_044044.1, read on the forward strand.
TTCTCCACAATCAATCCTAGCCGCTGAAACCTGACCCTGGACAGCTGCCTGGTTTACAACGGAGGCTTTATCAGGGAATAATGCATGTCAAAATGAGTGTTTCCATGGAAGGAGCCAGCATTCAAAAATGTATGTGGATGCTGCAGTGATAAAGCTGGGATTAGAACTCAGAGCTCTGTGAGCCCTGCTGAAATTGTAAAATTCCTGAAAAGAGTCAGCATTGATTTGAGATCAACAACGTTCTCCAGTAAAAAGGGTGGGGGGGGGGGCCCCCCCCCCCCCCCATCAGAGACCCCTCCACAGTGGTTTGTGCTTCTGTTTGCTTCAGTTCTCATTTCTGTTTTCAATGGAAGAGAAGGGATTGACCTCCACCCCGGGGGCTCTTACTCCATTTCATTTTTACAGTATCCTTCCCGCCCCTCATTTTACCCTTGATCTTCTTTAATAAAGGTAAGTGCTGTTGCTTGAGATTGGGGAGAGGGAAGGAAGTGGCCTGCCACTATCAGAGTCTTGCACACAGGTAACTGGAGATGGATATTCATAATTTTCCCTGCTCGCTCAGGGTGTCACTTGAGCTGACCCAGGTGACACTTCTTGTCCTCCTGAAACTGAAAAATTAGAAGCTGAGATAGAAGAGAAGAAACGCAGTTCTCCTCCGGATCTCCGCTGGTAAGTAGAGGGGCTTATCTTCTCCTGGGATGGGGGAATATCCACTTACCCGTCCCTTCACTTCCATGCTCCCTGCTCAGCCAGGGCATGTCCCGAAGTGAGGACGGCAGCCTGAAGCAGGAGCTGAGAGGGGAGAGAAAGTAAGATACCCTGGGACAGAAGCTGAGAGGAGGGGAGAGGACAGATATCCTTGGACAGGAGCTGGGAGGAGGGGAGGGTGAGATACCCCAGGACAGGAACTGGGAAGAGGGGAAGGAGGTTAAGATACCTTGGGAAAATAGCTGGGAGGAGGGGAGGAAGGATGAGATACCCCAGGGCAGGAGCTGGGAACAGGGGAGGGAGGGTGAGATGCCCCAGGACAGGAGCTGGGAGGAGGGGAGAGGACAGATATCCTTGGACAGGAGCTGGGAGGAGGGGAGGGTGAGATACCCCAGGACAGGAACTGGGAAAAGGGGAAGGAGGTTAAGATACCTTGGGAAAAGAGCTGGGAGGAGGGGAGGAAGGATGAGATACCCCAGGGCAGGAGCTGGGAGGAGGGGAGAGGACAGATATCCTTGGACAGGAGCTGGGAGGAGGGGAGGGTGAGATACCTCACGACAGGAACTGGGAAAAGGGGAAGGAGGTTAAGATACCTTGGGAAAAGAGCTGGGAGGAGGGGAGGAAGGATGAGATACCCCAGGGCAGGAGCTGGGAACAGGGGAGGGAGGGTGAGATGCCCCAGTACAGGAGCTGGGAAGTTGGGAGGAGGGTGATGCTAAGAGAGATCTTCCCTGAGGTTCAGTTGCTACTTGCAGTAGAAGGTGTGAAACAGGAATGACCCTCACTCAGTCCTCTGCATGCAGAAACTGCTACAGGCAAAAATGAGTGAATTTACAAAGGGCTTTAGCACGAGATGTATATGGAGACCTAACCACCACCAAATGTTCCTTGAGACCTTGAGCGAGTCACTTCACCCTCCAATGCCCAGGTACAATTTAAATTGTAAAACCTCTTTGTGCATCTGAAGGTACCTTGATATGAGATTTGGAAAAAATGAATCTGTTGAAGACTTTTCTGCCTCTCCAACTCCTGGTGCCAGTTCATTTGTCCCTGGGAAGAAATGAAAAGAAAAATCGACCATAGGTCCCCTCAACTGTGCTGGCAAAAAACCTGTATGTTAAACCTCTGACATGGATCAAAATTCCTAGCCCAGATATTCAGCTGCCAGCCAGGGGCAAGCTAGAACTTCAGGTCCGTAGCCCTAACATTCTTTGTATCTGATGCTTAGGGACTTAAATATGTTAACTCCCAGATGTACTGTAGGGTCTCTTTGCACAGCATTTACACTGAAATTTGGCAGGAAAAGGCAGAGGCAGCGGGGGTCTCTCATTGCTGCACTCGCACTGAAATTGGGTAAGGAAAGGCAGAGATGTATGTGTGTGTGTGGGGGGGGGGGGATCTCTTACCACCTCACATACACTGAAATTGGGCACGGAAAGGGAGATATGTCCAGGGGTCTGTTATCACTGCATTTACAATGGACAAGCTTTAGGGCCTTGATCTGTTTCTATATTTTTTCCGGCAGGGTTGTCTTTCAACACAGCCCAATGTTGGCCGCTGTGAAGCCCTATGAATGTGAGAGGGAGACCTGACAAGTTGCTTTCCAGGTACGCAGTTCTCCATCATCTCCACTTCCTTGCTGAGATGTTGGACATGAAGAAGGTTCCTCAGGGGTCTGGTGTTCACTCTGTTCTCTTGTCGTCAATGTTTGGATGCTACAGATTTATTTCACCTTCACTTCCCTCTTCTTCACAGTTGGCGTTACTGGTGTTGTCCAAACTCTTGGCAGCTTCAATTGAACTGTTCCCTCAAACTCAAGCCCCCAAGCCCAATCCTCCTGGCTTCTTTCCCTTAAGGACCATTCTTCTTCCTCTCCTAGCAACCTTGAGGTCTTCACTCATTTATCGTGACCCATCTCTCCTCGGACCTCTCTTCACAAGGCATTCCTCCCTTCCATTCCTTTCCTTTGACTTTTCAACTCATACAATTCCTATTTACTTCTAGATGAAATGATGGTAATGGTCTGCTGACCTTTTCTCCTCCAACCCATGTAGAGCTCTGCATCCTACTTCTACACCGCACACCCCATTTTTCCAATGCTGTACTTCTTATTCCCACTGCAGCTCCTTGTGACTCTGGGCAAGTCACTTAACCCTCCATTGCCCCTGGTACAAAATAAGTACCTGAATATATGTAAACTGCTTTGAATGTAGATGCAAAAACCTCAGAAAGGTGGTAGATCAAGTCCCATTTCCCTTTCCCATCTCTCTTCACTGGCTTCTTGTTCTCCTCAGATCCTCCCACCACCCTGCCAGTCTTCCCTCCCTCACCTCTTCCTACTGTTCCTTTGGAACTCACCCTGCCTTAGGCCAAGGAAACACCATTTCTCTAGACCTGTCTTTCCTCTTTGTCCCTCCGCTCTTCTTTAATGGAGTCAGCCTTTTCCCTACAGTTACCAGGTGACTCCAGGTCAGTAGAGACAGGCTGAACCACACCTGGGTTTGCCCCATTGTGTAGGTGTGTGTTTCCCATTGACCTCCTTCAGATGATCAGAATAAAGAATCCCCTGCAGGCAATAAGGGAGGCAAAACCAGGAGTAGCTGAACCAGTCTTTGTAAGACCAGCAGCCACTTAAACTATTACTACAAGTTTCATTGCTGAAGTGAAACAGGAGGTTAGAAGGTGCTGGTATTTTTGGTAGGGACTGAGAGACACTTCTGTTGTGGCACAAGATGTCTCCTACATGGGCAAACCATGTCCTCTTACCGTTCTTGTTCAAATGTCCCCATTAGTATTTTCCTCTTGGCTTGGAGAAGCTGGTCGGAGATTTTCTGTGTGTGAATGACCTTATCTGCAGAGCAAAGGAGCCTCTCTAGTTCTTTCCATTCAGAGCCCAAATTCTGGAAAATGACCAAAGAGGAGTTGTTGGACCTGGATACTGGCAATGAGAAAGGCAGAAATGGGTCCTGTAAACAGGACCAGCCCTCTCAATGAGCAACCCTGTTTTATGGCACATGGCCCCTGCACCCCCTCCAAATCTCCCACAAGCTTCTCCTGCCCATAAATACAGGCTGCAAGAGAGCGAACTGGCTGGTTTGCCCTAAAGCTGTTTTCATAGATGCCACAGATTGGGAAGAAAGTTCCTGGCTGCTTCCTGACCTGTCTTTTCTCTCTTTTGCAGGGCAAAAGTCCGAAGATGAGTGTGGAGACCCTTCGGCCTCAGCCCCTCCTGCTAACCCTGACAGTTGCTTTGGCTGGGCTGGGTAGCAGCTGCCCTATCGGGTGTGAATGCTCATCGCTGGATTACTCGGTGCTGTGCAGTCACCAGCACTTAAGCACAGTGCCAGCTGGGCTGCCGCCAGACTGCCAACTCCTGGACCTCAGCCAGAATCAGCTCCGCAGCCTGAGCAGGGCCATGTTCATGCAGCCCCGAGCCCTGCAGCAGCTAGACCTGAGCCAGAACCTCATTGCCAGAATTGAGCCTGGCACATTCAGCCTCTTGACGGAGTTGCGAACGCTACATCTGGGAAAGAACCAGTTGAAGATGGTGGCTCCAGGCACCTTCGCTGGCCTGCCGTCTCTGGTTGAGTTGGACATCAGTCACAATGGCATCGCTTTGCTGCTGGAGCATTCTCTGCAGGATCTGACTGAACTCCGCAGCCTGGACGCCAGTCACAACCAGCTTCTCTTTGTGGCCCCAGGGGCCCTACGCAGCCTGCAGAAGCTGCACTGGCTCAGTCTGGAACATAGCAATTTGGCCTCTGTGCCCTCAGCAGCTCTGGCACAACTACCCCAGCTGTATGAGCTGCGGCTGGGTGGCCTGAGCACCCGCAACCTGCGCCCTGGCTCCTTTCCGGCACTGCCAGAGCTGCGACTACTGCAGCTGGACTGGTGGCCAGCGCTGGGCTGGTTGGATCCCACTAGCTTGGAAAAACTGAATCTGAGCTCACTCAGCCTAACCCGCTGCAACCTGAACCGGCTCCCCTGGGCTGCCCTGGAGCCGCTGCAGCACCTGCTCTACCTTGATCTCTCCTATAATCCCCTGGCTGAGCTGCCGATCCTGCCATCTCTGCTGCCCCTGCGCTTCACTCTCCAGCACCTCCATATGTCCAGCTGCCGCCTGCGCAACCTGCCAGCTTCAGCCCTGCAGGGCTTGGTCCGCTTGCAGTTGCTCAATGTATCGAACAACCAACTGCAGACGCTGGAGGACGTGGCACTGCCACCTGCCCTGCACATGCTGGTGCTTGCCGGTAACCCACTGTCCTGTGACTGCCGCCTCCTTTGGTTGTTCAGCCGCCAGCACCAGCTGCACCTGGGACCCCGCCAGCCCTTCTGCGCCAGCCCAGCCACCCTGCAGGGAATACCCTTCCTGGACATTGCTGAGATGGAGCAGCTGACATGCGAGAATGAGATCACAAACTGCTCCTCCTCCTGCACCCCTGCCGCTCCTGGCCACTCTCCCCTGCCATGGCGCCTGGACAGCAGGGCGCTGGCCATGGTGCTGGCCATGGGCTTCCTGCCTTTCCTCACTTCAGTCAGTATCTGTTTCATCTTCATCTTCCTCTGGAGCCGAAGCCAGGGCAGCATTAAAATCAGTGCCCAAATCCCCTATGTGGCCCCACAGCAGAGAAGGGGTAGCCCAGTTGAGGAAGATGAGAATAAATTTACCATGAAGCTGATGTGAGGTGCTGGAGGTCAAATGCTGACAATCCAGGACAATGGAACCCCATCAACCAGGAAACTGATCGATCACATCCCACTCCCAGATCATGAGAGGAAGCACATTTTGTATGGATACTGAGTCCTTCATTGAAGATGCTATGCAGATAGATGAAACTCTGCACAATGCATGTGGTGGGGGGGGGGGGGAGGCTTTATTTTAAAAACACTGGCTGAGTGGAGGAGGAGGAGCTTAATGGTTAGAACACTGAGCTGAGAACTCGGGAGGGAGGGGGAAGCTGGGTTCAAATCCCACTGTGGCTCCTTGCGACCTTCAGCAAGTCGCTTAACCCTCCACAGCCTCAGGTACAGACAGATTGTGAGCCCTGTAGGGACAGGGAAATATCCAGTGTGCCTGAGCGTAACTTGCCTTGAGCTGCTTCTGAAAAAGCGTGAGCAAAACCCAAATGCCTTGGAAAAGTCTTTGCTAAAATTAGAAAAAAACTGTAAAGGCTTTTCACTTCCTGTGTAAAGTAATGTTTCCTAATTGCATTCTGAGTAGAAGGTCTGTCTGCTTCCAAGCAGTCTGATGGATAATAACCTCCTGGCTTCCATCCTGTACAAATGTTGTATCCCTTCTGCTCCTAGCTGAAAGGGCAAATCTCCCAGTACTAGGATTCAGGCACTGCTCAGAAGGGGGCAATGCCCTGAGACTGGGCTCTGGCTCGGAGATGGCTGAGTGTGTGTGTGTGGGGGGGGGGGGGGTGTTACCTTAACTGTGTTGGATGGAAAAGGAGGGTAAAGGAAGAAAAAGAAATAGGTCAAGTGAACTATTTTAAGACTATAAGCAGGCATGGAAAGGGGCGGGGCTGCCGATGCTCTTTATTACAGTGTTAGAGATGTGTCCTGGAGTGCCCCCCCCCTCCCTTGGCATCGTGTTCTCAGCAGGAAAGTCATTAGGTTACATGTAAGCAGGGCCCGTTGCCCTGAATCCTTTCATGAGTGTATGAATAAAGCATGCAAAGCTTACACGGCTGTTGACAAACGAATACAGAGCTGCCTGCTTCTGCCCTGCCATTTAGGTTGTACACATCACCTGTGTGGCTCTGCCCTTGCTGGCTGCATGCTCGAGTTTACAGATTGGCAGCGGGACAGGAATTCATTGCTGACGAAGTCACGTTTCACTCATGAATTTTGATAAACACAGCTTGGAAGACTCCAAGCCTGGAAGTGAGCAGAAGCAGAGCGACAGCCTCTGGCCTAGATATTTAGATGGCAAATTAACAGTGAGCACTTCCAGTGGAACAAAACAGCATCTGGGGCTCTTAAATTTAGACCTATGTTTCCCTCTTATTTATTTCATTGATATTCAGCCTGTCCTCCCAGTACAGCCCAGAATGGGAATAACATGTACAGAATGTTTGTACGTTTGGGAAGCTTAAAAATAAAAAAGTCTGTTATAAAAAGTAGACCGATACACATATATAAAAACAAAGAAATAATTTATTCAAACCAAGATAAAAGCAGTACCCGACGTGGCCACGTTTCGCCCTCAGGCTGCGTCAGGGGTAAAACTACAAATAAAAACATAGCGCTATAGAAATAAGTAGTAGTATTGGAGTAGACATGATAGAGGTATATAAAATAATGAGTAGAGTGGAACAGGTGGATGTGAAGCGTCTGTTCACGCTTTCCAAAAATACTAGGACTAGGGGGCATTTACAGTGTAGTAAATTTAAAACAAATCGGAGAAAACGTTTCTTCACCCAACGTATAATTAAACTCTGGAATTCGTTGCCGGAGAAAGTGGTGAAGGCGGTTAGCTTAGCAGAGTTTAAAAAGGGGTTAGACGGTTTCCTAAAGGACAAGTCCATAAACCGCTACTAAATGGACTTGAGAAAAATCCATAATTCTAGGAATAACATGTATAGAATGTTTGTACGTTTGGGAAGCTTGCCAGGTGCCCTTGGCCTGGATTGGCTGCTGTCGGGGACAGGATGTTGGGCTCGATGGACCCTTGGTCTTTTCTCATTGTGGCATTACTTATGTACTTATGTACTAAGAAACATACACCATAAATTAAAACGAACGCAGCCAGAAAAGGGCAAAGGTCAGAGCCAACGTTTTAACTCTGTGTCCTTGAAAGGAAGGGTAAATGTTTGAAATGAATTCACCACAGCGTCTTGTTCACTTGCACCTAATTCTCCTATGGGACTAGATGCAGAGAAGGCGATCGAGGGTTTCAGCTGAATTTACTAAACTTTGGACAGGTTTCTAGACAGCAGTTTCACTGACCATGATTTAGCACAACAGGACCTGATATTCAAAGAAAAAGAAAAAAGAGAGAGGTCCGTATTGAAAACAAATGTATCAGCCAGAAACGGCCTCATTTTCAGTGACACACAACCAGTTAGCAATTAAAGCAAAACCAGCTATTTTGGGGGCTTTCCAGGGCCGGAGTCAGCACTTGGCTGGTTAAGTGCGATATGCAGAACTTAACTGGTCAGGTTAACCACAAAAACAGGACCATATAAAAGTCAGTCCCTATCCTTATGCAGTTCTCCATAGTGGGTTAAGTGCTGGATATCGCTTGTAACCGGCTCCACAAAACCAGGTATTGAACACCAGAGGCCAGACATGAATTTCCAGGTTTAAACACTACTGGCTAGAAAAACGGAATAAATTGAAAATTATAATTGTAGACTGAATCTTTGCTTCTTAAACTTCCCCAGAACTCTGGGCTATACTCCTCTTGAAGTCTTTAAAAAATATTTGGTAGAAGTTTTGAACTATTCTTCAGATCTTATTCCACCAATTAACCAACTTACCTCTTCAAACAAGCCTACCCAAACGACCCAATTTAATCCTCGAACCTAGACCTCACCACCAGTACCACCCACACTCCAATCCTTTCCCCACATCTTTTACTATTGTCCCACTCTATAACTATGTTTCTCTGTGATACACTGTAACATACTCTGCACTACCTCTGTGATACATTGTAACATACTCTGCACTACCTCTGTGATACATTGTAACATACTCTGCACTACCTCTGTGATACATTGTAACATACTCTGCACTATCTCTGTGATACATTGTAACATACTCTGTATTGTATCTGTGATACTTTGTAACATACTCTGCACTGTCTCTGTGATACTTTGTAACTTACTTTGTATTGTATCTGTGATACTTTGTACCATACTCTGTAAGCTGCACTGAACCTGCTATCGAGCGGGAAAGAGCGGGGTATAAATGCTATAAATAAATATATTCCAACTAAAAATAACCAAGAACCTCTACAAAAAGAACAAGAGAAACATAACCTCAACTTAACAGAAATTTTAGAATCATCTATAACTGAGGATTCCGAAAGAATGACTTTGTTAGTTTCATTTATATTTGAACAAGATATGGAAGCAGTAAAACGTATGTTTTTCAAGAAATCACAATCCTTATTTTATGGGGAAAAGATATGGATGTATCCTGATGTTTCCAGACAGACACAGGAAAGGAGAAAAGCTCTCTTAGCTTTAAGGAAAGAGACCCTAGCATTAAATGTGTGATAAAATATCAAGGACTCAAATATATATTTTTTTCTACCAGAACATTTAACAGCTTTTGTAAGTCAAAAAAAATTATGTAAAGTTTAATGTCAGATATCGAGATTGAGATATAGTTGCAAATTGCAAAGGACTGAAATACAAAACAACTTACGCAGCCGGCTTCTCCTACATAAGCGCACAACTATGGAATGGGCTCCCAAAAGCTGTGAAAACAATCCACGACCACTTGAACTTCAGGAAATCACTAAAAACCTACCTCTTCAAAAAGACCTACCCCAACGACCCCACGTAACCCTTTTCACCTACCAACACAGCATGACTATGATCGAACAGGACATCACGCAATCTTCATCCATTCCGACCCTCCACTTATACCTCATACGATCACTATACAACTTTGTATTTGTTATCCACCAACTGGGCAAACGCCTTTGACGGTACTATGTAAGCCACATTGAGCCTGCAAATAGGTGGGAAAATGTGGGGTACAAATGCAGTAAATAAATGAATAGTTAGGGTAAGGCGCAGCGTGCAATGCTAAATTGATTTTCTGTTATTCCTTAATTTCTCTCCTGAATATGTAGCCCCCTCCCAAACTCTTAGTGGTCTAAAGAGGGCATAACCGTTTTTCTTTGTTATATTATTGTTTTAATGTTGATGGGAACATTTCTTGCCTGTATTACCTATTTCAAGTATTGTACTTGATGAAAAATTGTTATAAATCAATAAACAAATAATTAAAAAAAAACACTGCTGGCAATCAATAAAATGCTGAGCACTGCCCCTGACCTCTTACATTTATGCTCCTAAATTTGTGCCCTGTTTTCCGCCAAACTTGTGAAACAAAACAGTGGAACAACACACTTGAAGAACCAAAAACACTTTATTCCAACCAGCACCTGCGGCACCATACATCAGAATCTGACACGGCTGTGTTTCAGCAAAAACAATGCCTGTGTCGGGGTCAGAAAACGTCTAAATGAAATGTCGCTGATCTTAAACGGTGCTTCTCATGCAGCAAATTTCGAATGGCTGTATGCGATACATCGGTTTCCAGACGACCAGTTTTATGCTGCCACCTTTTAAGATTGGCGACACTTCATTTCTGACCACTGACGCAGGAATTGTTTTGCTGAAACACGGCCGTGTCTGGTGATGCTATCTGTGCTGCAGATGCTGGGTGGAATACAGTGGTTTGGGTTCTTCAAGAGCTGTCCTTCCACTCTTTTGTTTTGTCTGTCATTGTTTCCCCGTGGGGGGGGGGGGGGGGGACCTTGTCCTTCTTTTTTTTTCTAGCCAAACTCAGGAGCCTACATTTTTAGCTGAAAATTCTTCTTAGTTTATGAGCTTAAAAGTTATGCTCATAGATTTAAACCCGCCATTCGTTTGCCCGGATTTATGAGCTTAGTCATGAAATATCAGTGCGCTAAGCTCCCACACCCTAAATCCAGCCCTGCTCCCACCCACTTTTCATGCTCCTAAATGGAGGAGTTTAGCGACATTTTGAGTAGAAATCTAGGCACATCAGCCCTAGTAAAATATCGAAGAGGCCAATTTAGCAGCACAGGGTGTAAACACAAAAATGTGTGGGATAAACACAAAGGAATCCTGTTTAGAAGGAATGGATCCACGGAATCTTAACGGAGATTGGGTGGCAACGCCGATAATTGGGAAGCAAAACCAGTCCTGGGCAGACTTCTAGGGTCTACGCCCTGATCGTGACTGAATAGATAGGGATGGGCTGGAGTGTACATTTTAAGGGGTTTCGACGTTGGCTTCAGAACTTAGTACAAGAAGAGTGCTGGGCAGACTTCTACGGTCTGTGCCCTGAGAAAGGCAAGGACAAATCAAACTCGGGTATAAAGTATCACATACCATGTAAAATGAGTTTATCTTGTTGGGCAGACTGGATGGGCCGTACAGGTCTTTATCTGCCGTCATTTACTATGTTAGGGTAGATATTCTAAATAATTTAAATGGCCAGAAATGGCTTCAGATCAATTAACTTGCTTGTCCAGAGCTTAACTGGGCTTATTCAGTGGTGCTTAACCAGAGAGTACGCTGAAAATGTCCGGTCAGTGTCAAAATCCAAACCATCTATTTTGCTACCATTGCCAGGACGAAGTCAGCATGAAGCCAGTTAACCGCATAAAATAGTCCTATCTTTATGTGGTTCACCATAACTGCTTAAGTCCTAAGTATCGAACTTAACTGGTTATAATTTGGCTGGCTCCATCTACCCAGAAATTCAATGCAGCAACCCAGATGCGACCTGGCATTCAATTTCCAGCAATAATAGCACTGTAGTCAGCAAAACGCCAGCTGAACATTGACCCCCCCCCCCCCCCCCCTCAGGAGCATAAATCCTTTGAAAATTGGGCCCATAGTCTGTATCCCCATCCCCCACTTCTGGAAGTGAACACATAAAATTCAGAAGCAGAGAGGTCCTGTCCCACTGGCTCAGTACATATGTTTTGAAATGTCCAATGAGACGGGGCAAAGTCCATAAACCCTAGAAGAGAATGGAGACATGTGGATAAGAGACATTCAGACACAGACCTTTTTCAGAGGGAAGAGTGATCACACAAGGAGGCCAGGGCCCACCCACTTAGGGTTCAGGCCCACCCAACAGTAGCATACGTTTAGTGGTAGCAGGTGGAGATCCCAAGCTCTATCAGCTGAAGACTTCCCTTTCATGTTAAGCCAAGGTGGAAAGAAGCGTTTTCTCGCCAGCTGAGATATTGTTTTGGTGGTGGTGGTGGTGGTGAACACTTGGTGCCCACCCACTTCTTGCCTAGGCCCACCCACAATCTGTTGTCTGGCTACGCCCCTGGGCTGTACACTCAGGATTTACTCCTTCACAGACAGGGTAGGCAGTGGCTGGACGGAACGGATCAACTTCCCAGGGCAAGGGGTAGAAGGATAGAATTAAGGAAAACCCAACACAGACACTGAGATACCCTAACAGCAAGAATGAGAGCGGAAAGGCTGCTGATGCACGGAGGAGGGTACACTACACTGAAATTTTACTATTCCCAAGCCAGCCAGGTTTTCAGGATATCCACAGTGAATATGCGGTGAAGGTTGAATATGTGGTTCTTCCTCCCTCATGCATATTCATTGTGGACATCCTGAAAACCAGGCTGGCTAAGGAGTCCTCCAGGAATGGGCTTGAGATATAGGATTGAGCCTATGACACTAGAAGGAACGAGGCTGGGAGGATGCAGTATTGTGAACCTAAGGCAGAGACGGAGGTGAAAGGGAGAATCTGAAAACCAGAGGGAGCTGGGCCAGAGCCAGAACACTACACTTCCCCAGAAATTAGCAAGCTCCTGGGATCTGAGGATGCTGAACATACAGCATGACCATTTGCATAGCAGGTTAGATCATTACAAAGTGCAGAGAGGGAGGGGGGAAGCACAGTGTTGCACTTGATGTACTGCTCATCCACCCTAGGATGGCAGGGTACCAAGAAAGAAAAGCTGATTTGGAAAGGAGAGAGATCCTTCAAATGCTGCCACTGAATCTACCCTTGGTAGGAATGACTGGGTGGACTGAACTGGCCACATGCTCTTTCCCAGCCATCATCTGCCATCCAACTGCATAATAACTCTGAAAGAAATCACGGTAAGTACAAATGCAGCTCTACCAAAGCCCCTCACTCTTCAGTATTCCCTGATCCTTTTACCTAACCCTGGTTTGAGTATATCAGCTTCCTGTGGCTGAGGGGAGATATGATAGAGGTCTATAAAATAATGAGTGGAGTTGAATGGGTAGATGTGAAGCATCTGTTCACACTTTCCAAAAATACTAGGACTAGGGGGCATGCGATGAAGCTACAATGTAGTAAATTTAAAACGAATCAGAGAAAATGTTTCTTCACTCAACGTGTAACTAAACTCTGGAACTCGTTGCCAGAGAATGTGGTAAAGGTGGTTAGCTTAGCAGAGTTTTAAAAAGGTTTGGAGGGCTTCCTAAAGGAAAAGTCCATAGACCGTTATTGAATGGACCTGGGGATAATCCACTATTTCTGGGATAAGCAGTATAAAATGTTTTATACTTTTTTGGGATCTTGCCAGGTATTTGTGACCTGGATGTTTCCAAACAGGATGCTGGGCTTGATGGACCTTTGGTCTTTCCCAGTATGGCAACACTTATGTACTTATGTGCTCTGAGCCCTACACGTCCATAGAAAAGCTGCCGTATCTCAAAAAAGATATAGTAGAATTAGAAAAGGTTCAAAGAAGAGCGACCAAAATGATAAAGGGGATTGGAACTCCTCTCGTATGAGGAAAGGCTAAAGAGGTTAGGGCTCTTCAGCTTGGAAAAGAGATGGATGAGGGGAGACACGAGTGAGGTCTACAAAATCCCGAGTGGTGTGAAACGGGTGGAAGTGAATTGATTTTTTACTCTTTTTCAAAAAGTACAAAGACTGGAGGTCACAATGAAATTACATGGAAATACAGCTAAAACAAATAGGAGGAAATATTTTTTCACTCAACGAACAGTGAAGCTCTGGAATTCCATTGCTGGAGAATAGTGTATCTGAGTTTAAAAAAGGTTTGGACAAGTTGCTGGAGGAAAAGTCCATAGTCTGCTTTTGAGACAGACATGAGGAAGCCAGTGCTTGCCCTGGGATTTGTAGCATGGAATGGTGCTACTATTTGGGTTTCTGCCAGGTACTTGTGACCTGGATTGGCCACTGTCAGAAACAGAATACTGGACTAAATGGACCATTGGTCTGACTCGGTATGGCTATTCTTTATGTTCTAAGTCCTCTCAGGATCTGCAGCTCTGCAAATGGACATCAAAGGTTTGGAATAAATTCATGACTAGTGGGATCCATGTTTAAGAAAACTAGAGAGGAAAATATAGAGGAGAACGAGACACACAGCTAGAGGGGAAAGTGGGAGAGAAAGAAGCAGAGAGAGAGGAGGGGAGAAAGAGACACACAGCTAGAGGGGAAACGGGAGAGACTGAAGCAGATAGAGAGAGAGGAGGGGAGGAAGAGACACAGCTAGAGGGGAAACGGGAGAGACTGAAGCAGATAGAGAGAGAGGAGGGGAGGAAGAGACACAGCTAGAGGGGAAAAGGGAGAGACTGAAGCAGATAGAGAGAGGAGGGGAGGAAGAGACACACAGCTAGAGGGGAAACGGGAGAGACTGAAGCAGATAGAGAGAGGGGAGGAAGAGACACAGCTAGAGGGGAAAAGGGAGAGACTGAAGCAGATAGAGAGAGGAGGGGAGGAAGAGACACAGCTAGAGGGGAAAAGGGAGAGACTGAAGCAGATAGAGAGAGGAGGGGAGGAAGAGACACACAGCTAGAGGGGAAAGTGGGAGAGAAAGAAGCAGAGAGAGAGAGAGTGAGAGGAGGGGAGAAAGAGACACACAGCTAGAGGGGAAACGGGAGAGACTGAAGCAGATAGAGAGAGGAGGGGAGGAAGAGACACACAGCTAGAGGGGAAAGGGGAGAGACTGAAGCAGATAGAGAGAGGAGGGAAGAAAGACACAGCTAGAGGGGAAACGGGAGAGACTGAAGCAGATAGAGAGAGGAGGGGAGGAAGAGACACACAGCTAGAGGGGAAACGGGAGAGACTGAAGCAGATAGAGAGAGAGGAGGGGAGGAAGAGACACAGCTAGAGGGGAAAAGGGAGAGACTGAAGCAGATAGAGAGAGAGGAGGGGAGGAAGAGACACAGCTAGAGGGGAAAAGGGAGAGACTGAAGCAGATAGAGAGAGGAGGGGAGGAAGAGACACACAGCTAGAGGGGAAAGTGGGAGAGAAAGAAGCAGAGAGAGAGAGTGAGAGGAGGGGAGAACGAGACACACAGCTAGAGGGGAAAAGGGAGAGACTGAAGCAGATAGAGAGAGGAGGGAGGAAGAGACACACAGCTAGAGGGGAAACGGGAGAGACTGAAGCAGATAGAGAGAAGAGGGAAGAAAGACACAGCTAGAGGGGAAAGGGGAGAGACTGAAGCAGAGAGAGAGAGGAGGGGAGGAAGAGACACACAGCTAGAGGGGAAAGGGGAGAGACTGAAGCAGAGAGAGAGAGGAGGGGAGGAAGAGACACACAGCTAGAGGGGAAAAGGGAGAGACTGAAGCAGAGAGAGAGAGAGAGAGAGGAGGGGAGGAAGAGACACAGCTAGAGGGGAAATGAGAGAGACTGAAGCAGATAGAGAGAGAAGAGGGAAGAAAGAGACACAGAGCTAGACGGGAAAGGGGAGAGACTGAAGCAGAGAGAGAGAAAGAGAGAGAGGAGGAGGAGGAGGAAGAGACACACAGCTAGAGGGGAAAAGAGAGAGACTGAAGCAGATAGAGAGAGAAGAGGGAAGAAAGAGACAGAGCTAGAGGGGAAAGGGGAGAGACTGAAGCAGAGAGAGAGAGAGGAGGAAGAGACACACAGCTAGAGGGGGAAGTGGGAGAGAAAGAAGCAGAGAGAGAGAGAGAGGAGGGGAGAAAGAGACACACAGCTAGAGGGGAAACGGGAGAGACTGAAGCAGAGAGAGAGAGGAGGGGAGGAAGAGACACACAGCTAGAGGGGAAACGGGAGAGACTGAAGCAGATAGAGAGAGAGGAGGGGAGGAAGAGACACAGCTAGAGGGGAAAAGGGAGAGACTGAAGCAGATAGAGAGAGGAGGGGAGGAAGAGACACACAGCTAGAGAGGAAAGTGGGAGAGAAAGAAGCAGAGAGAGAGAGAGTGAGAGGAGGGGAGAAAGAGACACACAGCTAGAGGGGAAAAGGGAGAGACTGAAGCAGATAGAGAGAGGAGGGGAGGAAGAGACACACAGCTAGAGGGGAAACGGGAGAGACTGAAGCAGATAGAGAGAGGAGGGAAGAAAGACACAGCTAGAGGGGAAAGGGGAGAGACTGAAGCAGAGAGAGAGAGGAGGGGAGGAAGAGACACACAGCTAGAGGGGAAAGGGGAGAGACTGAAGCAGAGAGAGAAAGAGAGAGAGAGGAGGGGAGGAAGAGACACACAGCTAGAGGGGAAAGGGGAGAGACTGAAGCAGAGAGAGAGAGAGAGAGAGAGAGGAGGGGAGGAAGAGACACAGCTAGAGGGGAAATGAGAGAGACTGAAGCAGATAGAGAGAGAAGAGGGAAGAAAGAGACACAGAGCTAGACGGGAAAGGGAGAGACTGAAGCAGAGAGAGAGAGGAGGAGGAGGAGGAGGAGGAAGAGACACACAGCTAGAGGGGAAAAGAGAGAGACTGAAGCAGATAGAGAGAGAAGAGGGAAGAAAGAGACACAGAGCTAGAGGGGAAAGGGGAGAGACTAAAGTAGAGAGAGAGAGAGAGAGAGAGGAGGAAGAGACACACAGCTAGAGGGGGAAGTGGGAGAGAAAGAAGCAGAGAGAGAGAGAGAGAGGAGGGGAGAAAGAGACACACAGCTAGAGGGGAAAAGGGAGAGACTGAAGCAGAGAGAGAGAGGAGGGGAGGAAGAGACACACAGCTAGAGGGGAAACGGGAGAGACTGAAGCAGATAGAGAGAGGGGAGGGGAGGAAGAGACACAGCTAGAGGGGAAAAGGGAGAGACTGAAGCAGAGAGAGAGAGGAGGGGAGGAAGAGACACACAGCTAGAGGGGAAACGGGAGAGACTGAAGCAGATAGAGAGAGAGGAGGGGAGGAAGAGACACAGCTAGAGGGGAAAAGGGAGAGACTGAAGCAGATAGAGAGAGGAGGGAAGAAAGACACAGCTAGAGGGGAAAGGGGAGAGACTGAAGCAGATAGAGAGAGGAGGGGAGGAAGAGACACACAGCTAGAGGGGAAACGGGAGAGACTGAAGCAGATAGAGAGAGGGGAGGAAGAGACACAGCTAGAGGGGAAAAGGGAGAGACTGAAGCAGATAGAGAGAGGAGGGGAGGAAGAGACACAGCTAGAGGGGAAAAGGGAGAGACTGAAGCAGATAGAGAGAGGAGGGGAGGAAGAGACACACAGCTAGAGGGGAAAGTGGGAGAGAAAGAAGCAGAGAGAGAGAGAGTGAGAGGAGGGGAGAAAGAGACACACAGCTAGAGGGGAAACGGGAGAGACTGAAGCAGATAGAGAGAGGAGGGGAGGAAGAGACACACAGCTAGAGGGGAAAGGGGAGAGACTGAAGCAGATAGAGAGAGGAGGGAAGAAAGACACAGCTAGAGGGGAAAGGGGAGAGACTGAAGCAGAGAGAGAGGAGGGGAGGAAGAGACACACAGCTAGAGGGGAAAGGGGAGAGACTGAAGCAGATAGAGAGAGAGAGAGAGGAGGAGGAGGAAGAGACACACAGCTAGAGGGGAAAAGAGAGAGACTGAAGCAGATAGAGAGAGAAGAGGGAAGAAAGACACAGAGCTAGAGGGGAAAGGGGAGAGACTGAAGCAGAGAGAGAGAGAGAGGAGGAAGAGACACACAGCTAGAGGGGGAAGTGGGAGAGAAAGAAGCAGAGAGAGAGAGGAGGGGAGAAAGAGACACACAGCTAGAGGGGAAAAGGGAGAGACTGAAGCAGAGAGAGAGAGGAGGGGAGGAAGAGACACACAGCTAGAGGGGAAACGGGAGAGACTGAAGCAGATAGAGAGAGAGGAGGAGAGGAAGAGACACACAGCTAGAGGGGGAAGGGGAGAGACTGAAGCAGAGAGAGAGAGAGAGAGAGGAGGGGAGAAAGAGACACACAGCTAGAGGGGAAACGGGAGAGACTGAAGCAGATAGAGAGAGAGGAGGAGAGGAAGAGACACACAGCTAGAGGGGGAAGGGGAGAGACTGAAGCAGAGAGAGAGAGAGAGGAGGGGAGAAAGAGACACACAGCTAGAGGGGAAAAGGGAGAGACTGAAGCAGATAGAGAGAGGGAGGAGGGGAGGAAGAGACACAGAGCTAGAGGGGAAAGGGGAGAGACTGAAGCGCAGAGAGAGAGAGAGAGAGAGAGAGGAGGGAGGAAGAGACACACAGCTAGAGGGGAAAGTGGGAGAGAGTGAAACAGAGGGAGGAGGGGAGAAAGAGAGGAAGAAAACATAGGATAGGACAGGGAGAGAGTGAAACAAATAGAGAGGGAGGGGGAAGAAAGAGACGCACAACTAGAGGGGAAAAGGCAGAGAGTGAAGCAGATAGAGAGAGGGAGGAGGAGGGACACCTAGCTAGAGGCAGAGGATTTGCTCCTGCAGATGTGTCTGTAGTGCTTTTCCCACCCCCGCACCACCCCTAACCTACAGAGACGGCTCCGGAGACATGGAGACAGCCTTTTTCTTGCTCTCAGCTCTGGCTCTGGTCTCCAGCCAGAAGATCCCCAGGCTGAAGCTTCTGCGGACAGGTGAGCGATTAGAACTGGGAGCTGGGTTGCAGTGATGGTCCTGGTGGACCTTCCGTGATGCTCAGTGGAGAATTTGGCAGAGGTGGAAAACGTTAGTCTCTGGCTGGCGAAGGAGTGGCTGGGTCTCCTCGTCCTCTGCATTGCAGGATGCGGGCTGCAGACTCAAAGCAACCTGTCTCCTTGCACCAACCAACCAACCCTCCTCTTGCTAAGAAACGGTGCTGCAGAGAGAGCACAGAAAAGCAGAGGAAGTGGGGGGCACCCAGGAGAGAGCAGGGATGAAAGGAAAGCCCCTCACCACTTCTTCCACTCCTGCCCCCTGTGACCTTGGCCACTGCCCCTGTACAAATATCTGGGTGTCCTTGTTCACTGACCCCTTTCCCCTCTCCCGACAGATTACCCAGGGCTGAAGTTTGAACGTGCAGAGAACCATTCTGTCCTTTTCCACGATGAAGGATGCACCAAGGCGTACATCGGGGGGCGAGGGGTCGTCTACCTGCTCACCATCAGCGACAGCAGCGTCAGCCACCACAAGGTAGCTCTAGGGCTATGCAAGGGGGGGGGGGAAGGGGCTGCTCTCTGATCCTCCGAGAGCACCGCAAAACCCAGAGGAAACCCAAAAGGTGGGCTGCAAACCCAGGGGCTTGTACTGCTCATTAATGGCGTGTTTGGGAAGGGTGGGGGCAGCCCAAGGATCTGGTCAGGGGGGGCTGTGTTTTGGTTGATTCACAGGAATTAATGGGGAGGGGGCTGTGTTTTGCTTGATGCACAGTAATTGAGGAAGGGGAGGGGCTGTGTTTTCTTTGATGCACTTTAATTAATAGGAAGGGGTTATGTTTTGGTTGTCACAGTAATTAATGGGGAGGGGGCTGTGTTTTGGTTGATTCACAGCAATTAATGGGGGGAGGGCTATGTTTTGGCTGTCATATTACTTAATGAGGAGGGGGCTATGTTTTGCTTGATGTACAGTAATTACTGGGGAGGGGGCTGTGTCTTGGTTGTCATGGTAATTAATGGGGAGGGGGCTGTGTTTAGGCTATCATGGTACTTAATGAGGAGGGAGCTGTGTTTTGGTTGATTCACAGCAAATAATGGGGAGGGGTTGTGTTTTGGCTGTCATGGTAATTAATGGGGAGGGGGCTGTGTTTTGGCTGTCATGGTAATTAATGGGGAGGGGGCTGTGTTTTGGTTGATTCAGAGCAATTAATGGGGAGAGGGCTGTGTTTTGGCTGTCATGGTAATTAATGAGGAGGGGGCTATGTTTTGCTTGATGTACAGTAATTACTGTGTTTTGGTTGATTCACAGTAATGAATGGGGAGGGGGTTGTGTTTTGGTTGATTCACATCAATTAATGGGGAGAGGGCTATGTTTTGGTTGTCATATTACTTAATGAGGAGGGGGCTATGTTTTGCTTGATGTACAGTAATTACTGTGTTTTGGTTGATTCACAGTAATGAATGGGGAGGGGGTTGTGTTTTGGTTGATTCAGAGCAATTAATAGGGAGAGGGCTGTGTTTTGGCTGTCATAGTACATAATGAGGAGGGGGCTATGTTTTTGTTGCCATCATTGGGAGGGGAGCTGTGTTTTGCTTGATGCACAGTAATGAATGGGGAGGGGGCTATGTTTTGCTTGCCATAGTAATTAATGGGGAGGGGGTTGTGTTTTGGTTGATTCACAGTAATTAATGGGGAGGGGGCTGTGTTTTGACTGTCATGGTACTTAATGAGGAGGGGGCTATGTTTTTGTTGCCATAATTGAGAGGGGAGCTGTGTTTTGCTTGATGCACAGGAAGGGGTTATGTTTTGGTTGAGTCCCAGTAATTAATAGGGCGGGGGCTGAGCTTTGGTAGCTGCACAGTAACTAATGGGGAGGGGGCTGTGTTTTGGTTAATTCACAGTGATTAGAAACAGAGAGAAATGTAGGCAGATAAAGACCATATGGCCTATCCAGTCTGCCAATCCAAGCCATCCACTCTCCCTATCATTCCCTTACAGATCCTATGGACTTGTCCCAAGCTCTCTTGGTAGCATGGAGTGTTGCCACGATTTGGGTTTCTGCCAGGTACTTGTGACCTGGCTTGGCCGCTGCTGGAAACAGAATACTGGGCTAGATAGACCATTGGTCTGACCCAGTATGGCTACTCTTATGTTCAGATACTGTTTTTGTTTCCAGCACTTCCATTGGAGGGGGGTGGGGGGGGGGGGGAGTTCCACAAATTCATGACCCTTTCAATGAAGAACTTATCTTAACCTACACCTTCCCAATTGTAGAGGAATTAAGTACAAGACCTACTACGCATCCAGTTTCTCCTTTTTGGGCAGCCAGCTTTGGAACGCTCTACCCAGACCAATCCGATTAATAAACGACTTCTTGCCCTTTAGAAAAATGCTGAAACCTCATCTCTTTAAGCAAACCTACCCAAATGCCCCAACCTAATCTCGCCAACTTCCACCCCCAATTCTGTTCTGACTTAAATACCAACCTCCCATCCTTCTCTTTCCATCTCTCCTTAATTTTATCCCTCCTTACCCTTTCTCCCAAATTACACTATCCTATCCTGTCTACCCTCTTTTATCCTAGTCATATATTATCTAGCTCAACTTATCATACACTACTAAGCCCAACTTTACATTGTTTTACTACTGTTTTATTAAAATTCTATTAACTTTGTATTTCAAATTACTATGTAAGCCGCATTGAGCCTGCATTGTGTGGGAAAGTGCGGGGTACAAATGTAATAATAATAATAATAATTTTAAAAAATCCTCTTTCACCTTCATCCTATGCCCCCTCTTTCTAGACCTTTCTTTCAATTGAAAGAGACTGGCCTTTCTTCCAAAGTAAACTGATTCAGAACTTTAAGTCTGTCCTCGTATGTTTTATGAAGAAGACCACTGACCATTTTATTAGCTGCCCTCTGGACTGACTCTGTCCTGATTATATCTTTTTGAAGGTGCATCTCCAGAATTGTACACAATGTTCTAAATGAGGTCTCACCAGAGACATCATCGCCTCCTTTTTCCTACTGCCCATTCCTCTCCCTGTGCACCCAAGCATCCTTCTAGCTTTCACTGTCAACTTTTCTACCTGTTTGGCCACCTGAAGATCATCACATGCGATCACACCCAAGTCCTTCTCCTCTTTCATGTACAAAAATTCTTCACCCCCTAAACTGTACTGTTCCCCTGGGTATTTTCCATCAAAAAAGCATAACCTTGAATTTTTTAGCATTAAATTTAAACTGCCAAATTCCAGACCATTCCTCTAGCTTCACTAAGTCCTTCCTCATGTTATCCGCACCAGCAGGGGTGTCTATTGCAGACTTTGGTATCAACAAAGAGATGAACCTTACCAGACAGTTCTTCAGCTGGTAACATCCTTTTCCTCAGAATGAGATCCATTTACCTTTACCCTCTGTTGCCTTCCACACAATCAGTTCCTAACCCAGTCAGTCACTTTAGGGCTCATACTGAGGGTATTAGTCATCTATGCAGAACCGAATCAAAGACTTTGATACATCTCGGAGAAAATAATCACTGCCATGAACATCCTAGCATCGTGGGCCAACGCTTTCAAGATGAAAATAAACAAAGAAAAATCTCAATGCCTAATCCTTTCATCACAACATTCTACACTGCTCCCAACCACCCTGATCACCCCCGACATCACAATCCCAATATCTGACAATCTAAAAATCCTAGGAGTAACATTAGACAACCACCTAACTTTGGAAACTCATGCAAAAGCCACGACGAAGAAGATGTTCAACATGATGTGGGTACTGAAAGGAGTAAAACCATTCCTCCCACAGAAAACTTTCCGCAACCTAGTACAATCCACAGTACTCACCCATGCCGACTACTGCAACAGCATCTTCATCGGTTGCAAAGCCCAAATCATGAAAAAACTCCAAACCACCCAAAAACACAGCCGCCAGACTCATTTTTGGCAAATCACAATTTGAAAGTGCAACACCACTTTGCAAAAAACTTCACTGGCTCCCTATCAAGGAACGCATAAACTTCAAAGCCCATACAATGATCCACAAGATCCTCCATAGCGAGTCTCCAAGCTACATGACCAACTTGATCGATCTTCCAGCCAGAAACGGGTCCAAATCTTCACGTACATATCTCAATCTTCATCTTCCCAATTGCAAAGGCCTCAAATACAAAACCTACTATGCATCCAACTTCTCCGTTATAGGCAGCCAGCTCTGGAACGCAATACCTCGACACATCCGAACAACCAATTAACACCTACCCTTCCGAAAGCTGCTGAAAACTTACCTCTTCAAACAAGCTTACCCAAACAACCCAACTTAATTCTCGGACTTAATCCACACCACTAGCACTACCCATACTCGAATCCTCTCCCCCACATCTCTTCCTATTGTCCTACTCTTTATAAGTGGATCATCTCTTGATACTTTGTACCATACTTTGGGTTATCTCTGTGATACTTGTACCATACCTTATAAGCCGCACTGAACCTGCTATTGAGCGGGAAAGAGTGGGGTATAAATGCTATAAATAAATAAATCTAAATACACCACATCTAATGCTCTCCCTTGATCCAACTCTCTGGCCACCCAGTCAAGGAAAATAATCCGATTTGTCTGACAAGACCTACCTATCGTGAAACCAAGTTGCCTCATGTCCTGTAACTCATTGGATTCCAAAAACTTTACTATTCTCCATTTTGAAAAAGTTGCTATTAATTTACTTATCACAGAAGTTCCCAACCTCTTCCTTATTTCCGCTTTTGTGGAGAGGGACCACATCTACTCTTCTCCAGTCCTCCAGGACCACTCCAATGAGAGAGAAGCGTTGAAAAGGTCCATCAGTGGAGCAGCCAGAACTTCCCTAAGTTCCTTCAGTACCCTCGGATGTATGCCATCCAGCCCAGTTGCTTTGTCCACCTTTAGTTTAACCAGCTCCTCACAAACATAGTACTCTGAAAATCAGGGGAGGCAGCTGTGTTTTGGTTGATTCACAGTAATTAATGGGAAGGGGCTGTGTTTTGGTAGATGCAGAGTAATTATTGGGAAGGGGGGCTGTGTCTTGGTAGACCACAGTAATGAATTGGGAAGGGGTTGTGTTTCAGTTGATTTCATAAGTACATAAGTAATGCCACACTGGGAAAAGACCAAGGGTCCATCGAGCCCAGCATCCTGTCCACGACAGCGGCCAATCCAGGCCAAGGGCACCTGGCAAGCTTCCCAAGCGTACAAACATTTTATACATGTTATTCCTGGAATTTCAGTACAATTTTATGGTTTATAATGGGCTACAAAACCCAGATCTTTGTTAAGTCCTGCTTTTGTCACCCTCCTGTCTCCATGCATATCTTCCTGTCCCTCATCCACCCAGACTCTTCCTGTCTCCCCTCTATCCACCCCATCCTGTTAGACTGTCACTGGAATGCTTTGATGTTTCACTTATATATACTGTCATCTACCAACATTTGCTTATTTCCAATCTGACGAAGAAGGGCAACCTTCGAAAGCTAATCAAGAAATGTACTAAGTTATGTCCAATAAAAAAAGGTATCATCTTATTTTCTTTTCCATGTTTTATTTTGTTTGATTACATTTAAAAGTGGACTAACACGGCTACCACACCTCTCTACTCATAGTGATTTATGGGAAGGGGCTGTGTTTTGGTTGATTCACAATGATTAATGGGGGATGGGGCTGTTTTGGTTGAAGCAATTAATGGGAAGGGGGGCTGTGTCTTGGTAGATCACAGTAATTTATGGGGAGGGGCTGTGTTTTGATCAATTCACAGTGATTAATGAGGGGATGTTTTGGTTGATGCATTTAATGGAGAGGGGGCTGTGTTTTGGTAGATCATGGTTATTAAAGGGGAAGGGCTGTGTTTTGGTTGGCTCACGGCATTTACTAGGGAGGAGGCTATGTTTTGGTAGATGCACTGTAATTATTGAGGAAGGGGCCGTGTTTTGCAGTGTGTGCAGTAATTAATGAGGGGGGGCTGTGTTTTTATCTCCTTCAGATTTTGTTCAATGTAGATGAAAAGGCTTCGAAGACCTGCAAGGCCAGGTATCCAGCAGCCCAGGTAAGTCTGGCTGAGGATGGTGCTGACATAGCAGGAGGGAATCTCTTCACTTTCCTTGCATTGGCATCAGTTTCTTTTTTTTTAAGTTCTGCAGACCATTCGTGCAAGAGTCAACCTTGGCTCAGGGAGGGACCTGGATTTGATTCCAGGCCACATCTTCCATTTACTAAGTTGACTGGGGCTGGGATGTTTTAATGCTGAGGGGTGGAGGGGAAAGAGCTCTAATCATTATTCAGTAGTGACATGCTGAGCAGATTCAGGACCCCTGACTGCAGGGTTCAGGGGAGAGGATCTGGTGCACGATGGCTGGGTAAGTGAGGTGAGAAACTCTCCAGGTAGCTGTGAATAAAGAAATGCAGATCCTAACAGTATATAAAAAATGATAAGGTCTATCCAGTCTGCCTGCTTACACCATGCCATTTCCACTCTCCCTTCGAGATCCAATGTACTTGCACCAAGTTCTGTTGAAATCAGATACGGTTTTCATCTCCCTCACCCCCTCCAGGAAGCCCTTCCATGAATTCTCCACCCTTTCCCTGAAGTATTATTTCCTCAGGTTACTTCCGAGTCTGTCCCCTCGTTCCAGAGCTCCCTATCGATTGAGACTCACCTCCTGTGCATTTATTCCTCATAAGTATTTAAATGTCTCTATCATATTTTCCCTCTCCCGCCTTTCTTCCAAAGTAGGACATATTTAGGGCAGAGTCAAAGTGGAAATTGTAAGAAAGGACTCACAAACCTCACAGGGGGCTTTTCGCTTAGGTATATTTTACTGTGAAAACTGGCACATGGAATGTGGATGAAGCACTTTTCTTGTTTGCAAACTGCCCCCCCTCACCCCCGATACTGCAGCAAAACAGATTTTTTTTTAATTTGAAAAGCTCTACATACACACACCTGCATGCACAGATATTCTAACTCCCAGTGTCCCTCATTCTTGCTCCACAGCAGACCCCTGTTATTCCAGTGCTGAGACCCCCCTCCCACAGCTCTGCCAAAGTCCCTCACTCCTGCCTTGCAGCAGCCCCTGCTATTCCAGTCCTGAGACACCCCCACCCCCACCCACACAGGTAGCTCAGAAGGCAGAAACTGAGATCTCAGTCAAGGATTTGCTTTTCTCTTCTGCTAGGACGACTGTGATAATTATATCCGTGTGATTCAGAGGATAAACAGCACAACCATCATTATCTGTGGTACCAATGCCGAATCTCCAAAGTGCTGGTTCCTGGTAAGCAGTGAATGTTCCCAGAACATCTCATGTTATGTTATAAGAGGTGTCCCTGCGCATCACTGGCACATGATATATCTATCTTTCTATTAAAACTGTTTTTACAAGCTTGGACATCAATATGGAAAATTGCAATAGTTAAAGGTATTTAACTGGACAGGAAATTCTGAGGACAGAGCAGGCAATTATGTGCTTAAGTGTCCATATTTAGCACTTAATAAATCGGACTGTATTAGAACATAAGAGTAGCCATACTGGGTCAGACCAATGGTCCATCTAGCCCAGTATCCTGTTTTCCAAACAGTGTCCAAGCCAGGTCACAAGTACCTGGCAGAAACACAAATCGTGGC
Source organism: Microcaecilia unicolor (assembly GCF_901765095.1). Taxonomy (NCBI): domain Eukaryota; kingdom Metazoa; phylum Chordata; class Amphibia; order Gymnophiona; family Siphonopidae; genus Microcaecilia; species Microcaecilia unicolor. Next base: position 37,225,425 of record NC_044044.1, read on the forward strand.
AACACTCCATACTACAAATCCCAAGGCAAGCAGTTGCTGCCTATGTCTGTCTCAAAAGCAGACTATGGACTTTTCCTCCAAGAACTTGTCCAAACCTTTTTTAAAACCAGAGCTTAAGTGTTCGTTGAGTGAAAAAAACATTTCCTCCTGTTTGTTTTCAAAGTGTTTCCATGTAACTTCCTCGAGTGTCCCCTAGTCTTTGTACTTTTGGAACGAGTAAAAATATCGATTCACTTCTACTCGTTCTACACCACTCAGGATTTTGTAGACCTCAATTATATCTCCCCTCATCCATCTCTTTTCATTAAACTCAACAGTGTCGCTTAGGCAGTGAAGTGCTGGATATAATCAACTGCATAACAGACAGCCAAATGTACAAACCTGACAATTCTGTGCCAATGCCTGGATATGGTCTGGCATTGAGTATCTGGGATAATGCAGACCATCACTGCTGAATATGTATCCCAAAGTGCATCGATTCAAAGTCTCGCTAGCCAAAAAGGCCCTCCCCCCTCTGATTAAAATAAAGATCTGATGTTATAGGGACAGCATTAATGGAAACAGGCAGAAGGAACAGAGCCAGAGCAATTATGCATTCTATACTCTCCACGTGTCTGTTCCGCTAGTCCTCAGGAGTCCACCCACCCACCTCCCCCAGCCTTCTTATTCCAGAAAGATCTGACATGTAATGAAAAGTCTCCAAGGCGCTGATTTCATTGCTAATACTCTGAGACCCACTGTCTAACACCTGAGGATCCCACAGCCAGTCGGGTTTTAAGGCTACCCGCAGGGAATATGTATGAAATGCATTTGCATATCCTGGGTCTGCAGTGTTACCTGGAGCAGTCTGGGGACTGCAGCTTTAATGTCAGCCTTGTGAGTTGTAGTGTGGGAATCTTTTAAAAAGGTCTATAAAATAATGAGTGGAGTGTAACGGGTAGATGTGAATCATTTGTTTACGCTTTCCAAAAGCACTAGGACTAGGGGGCATGCGATGAAGCTACAAAGTACTACATTTAATATGAATCAGAGAAAACTTTTCTTCACTCAACGTGTAATTAAACTCTAGAATTTGTTGCCAGAGAATGTGGTAAAGGCGGTTAGCTTAGCAGAGTTTAAAAAAAGGTTTGGACGGCTTCCTAAAGGAAAAGTCCATAGACCGTTATTAAATGGACGGGGAAAATCCACTATTTCTGGGGTAAGCAGTACAAAAATGTTTTATACTTTTTTGGTAGCTTGCCAGGTATTTGTGACCTGGATTGGCCACTGTTAGAACAGGATGCTGGGCTTGATGGACCTTTTGTCTGTCCCAGTGTGGGTTTCTTAGTGGACTGGAATAATGTGGTCTTTTTCTTATCTGCTCTCCAAGAACAAGGAGTCCAAAGTTCTGCAGAGCAACCTGGGTCAACCAGTGAGTGGCGACAGGATCGCTCCAGCCCTTCCTTCGCAGCCAGCAGTAACCATGGCAATAGGTAGGTGCTCCTTCCTACCCGGCGCCTTCTGCAATGAGGGCATTGGCATCTTTTTCAATTTCTGATGGTCCCTATTTGTAGCTGTGGGTGACGCTTGGTTATTGCAGTAACTCAACACCTCCAGAGACCTAAAGGTAAATTATTGTAACAGCCCCACCCTGACCCAGCCTCAACAAGAACCCCGCCCACCCCCTCTGTCACCCTGGGCAATGGACTGATGATGACAGGAGAGCTCTAGAGAACTCATCACACTTGTGTTGAGTTAATACAGTGAAAAGGTCTCAGCTACAGTCTGTTTGCTGATTGTTATTTCAGTGTATTAAATAAACCAGTGGCCTTGGGACTGAACTACAGATGACTTACTAGAAACATTATCTGTGTGTGAATAGAGGCAACTTATACTGTAAATACTGGAGATTTCAGGGGCTGGGCTTTGGGTGGCTCTTGAAATGATTTAAACATCCAGGAGAGGCTCCCGGCCATTTCAATCGCCTGTCTAGAGCTCACCAGGCATTTTCAGTAGGAGTTTACTGGAAACTGCTGCCAAAAAAAATGCCCAGTTAGCTTCTAAGTGGACACCAGCTATCAGTGACGATCCTAGGTCGGCTGCCACCTGGGGCGGATCGCCGATGCGCACCCCTCCCCCAGGTGCAGCACGACACCCCCCTTGCACAATGACACCCCCCAGTGCATCACCTCCCCCCCCTCGGGTGCATTCTTGGCTGCTGGGAGCAGCTGTGCGGCTCTCGGCTCCGCTGGCTCCCTGCTCCCTCTAGCCCGGAACAGGAAGTAACCTGTTCCGGGGCAGAGAGAGCAGGGAAACAGCAGAGCCAACAGGCGCGAGGCTGCTCTCTGCACCCTCCAGCAGCATGCACCCAAGGCGGACCGCCCCCACCGCCCCGCCCTTGGTACACCGCTGCCAGCTATTTTGTGGGCATTCTGGGGGTGAGAGTCAGCACTTAGCCAGTTAAGATAACTGTACAAAACACAGGCCTATTTTTCTGCATTTCTTCATAGCTGGTTAAGTGTCAAATATTGCATTTAAGTGGCTATGGCTTCGCCAGCTCCATAAACCCAGAAATTCAACGCCTTACACTGCAATTACGGGAATAACCGCTCTGCCACAGGCTGGACACCAGCTCAGAGGCACACAGAGATTTAAAAAGTGCTTGTTTCAGGAGGGATGAAGGGACTCGCTCTCTCTAATCCCACCTCCAAAAGTCGCCTCATCTTCCTTTCCTTGGTTTCTGTGATATTCCTATTGATCTCCTCCAAAATAAGATCACATTAACACCGCAGCCTCCCCAGAGGTGTAGCGGACTTTTGTAATATAGGCACACCGGTGATGTCGGCTGGGTGGCAGTGCCTGTGTTGTCGCTCAGGTGCAGTGGCTGTGGTCAACAACAATGATTTAACACAGGCTGCCTCTGCTGTGTCCAGCCTACGAGGAAAACAGGAAGTGACATCAGGAGACCGGCCGGAGCGGGCAGCCTGTGACCATCACCTCAGGGACAGCACACCCACGCCTTTTACTGCTCTACAGAATGTGAAGACCACTAGTCCTGAGCAATTTTACTTTTTGTGACAAGGATCCCCAAAGGTAGCCCTTGACCCAGAGCCTACTTTCAAACAGAGCCACCAAAGGCAGCCCTTACCCCCAGTGGTGTACCAAGGGCGGGGCGGTGGGGGCGGTCCGCCCCGGGTGCACGCTGCTGGAGGGGTGCAGAGAGCAGCCGTGCGCCTGTCGGCTCCACTGGTTCCCTGCTCCCTCTACTCCGGAACAGGTTACTTCCTGTTCTGGGGCAGAGGGAGGCAGCGGAGCCGACAGCTGTGCAGCTGCTGCCAACACCCCTCCAGCAGCGTGTGTCGGGGGACGGGGGGTGTTGATGCGCCCGGGGGGGGGGGTGCAGCGGCGATCCGCCCCAGGTGGCAGCCGACCTAGGAACACCATTGCTTACCCCAGAATCTACTTTCAAATAGGGCCACCAACAGACACTTTGTGAAATAACACAAAATCCTGCAAGAAGACACTCCAAACCTATACTGAAATCTTACCACACCATAACAGCCCTAAACTACTTATGAAAAGACAGTGATATATTGGTGCTTTAGGGCCCAGTATAATAGTGGAGGAGTAGCCTAGTGGTTTGTGCAGCGGACTCTGATCCTGGGGAACTGAGTTCGGTTCCCACTGCAGCTCCTTGTGACTCTGGGCAAGTCACTTAACCCTCCATTGCCCCAGGTACAAAATAAGTACCTGAATATATGTAAACCGCTTTGAATGTAGTTGCAAAAACCTCAGAAAGGCAGGATATCAAGTCCCATTCCCTTTCCCTATTTGTAGATTCTACATGGAATGTTGCTATTCCACTAGCAACATTCCATGTAGAAGCCTGCCCTTGCAGATCAGCAACGTGGCCGCGCAGGCTTCTGTTTCTGTGAGTCTGACGTCCTGCACATATGTGCAGGATGTCAGACTCACAGAAACAGAAGCCTGCGCGGCCACATTGGTGATCTGCAAGGGCAGGCTTCTACGTGGAATGTTGCTAGTGGAGGAGTGGCCTAGTGGTTAGTGCAGTGGACTCTGATTCTGGAGAACTGGGTTTGATTCCTACTGCAGCTCCTTGTGACTCTGGGCAAGTCACTTAACCCTCCATTGCCCCTGGCGCCAAATAAGTACCTGAACATATGCTTTGAATGTAGTTGCAAAAACCTCAGAAAGGCAGTATGTCAAGTCCCAGTTCCCTTTCCCTTCCCATTTATATCGGCTACTGGGAAACTGGAGCAAGCTGGACTGTTATAGATTCCTACACAGACACTACATGCTACCACAAGGGTGGGCAATCTCAGTCCTTGAGGGCTAGAAGGCTGCAACCTAGTCAACTTGTCAGGATTTCCCTAATGAACATTCATTGAGGAAATCCTGAAAGCCCAACTGGGTTGTGGCCCTCGAGGACCAAGGTTGCTCACCCCTGTGCTAACAGAATCCTTCACCTCAGAATATGGACAGACCCTCATCTGATACAAAATAGATGACCACAAAAAACATGCAGACAAAACCTGAAATGGAGACCCCCCCCCCCCCACCCAAGAAAACAATAAAATTTTCCCTGCACTTTGTAAAATAAAAATAGAAAGAAAATATATACATTTAACATCTCAGTAATTAAAAAATATTAAATAAAAATATTTTCTTTTCTACCTTTGTCATTTGGGAATTTTATTTTTCTAATTAAGCTGGTCTCTGTCTCTTGTCCACTTTCCATGAGTCACTCTTCGCCCAAATTCATTTCCAGATTGACCTTTCCATTTCTTCTCTCTTCTACCTTTCCCAAATCAGGACACTGGCCTCTCCCACCAATTGTCTTAAAGGGTATTAGGCAGTTGAAACATTTTCCCCTTACATTCATTGACCTTAATTCTCTTATCTTGTTGCACTATTTCTATCATGAACCCATAACTCCACTGAAGTTCAGATCAATGACTCTGCATTTTATGAATGGAGAATCACGTATATTTGTATGAAATGGTACTAACGTTGTGTGGCATTCTAGATAAGTCACTTAAATAAGATTTAAGTAGGAAATAAAGCATCATTTTAATCCTGCAGCAGATCTCCCTCTGGCCAGCTATCTTATTTAGACAAATTAGGCAAAATTTAATTCAGGTGCACTGCTCTTAGGAACAAGCTGTCCCCAGTTTGCAGCTCTTTGAAACACTATGAGGAACTTTACATCCTAAAATATTCCCAAGCATATCCCAGGGTCCCCACAGCCAGCCAGAATTTCAGGATATGCACAAGATCACATTTGCACAACTCAGAAACCTTGTATATGGAAATTTACCTCATGCACATTCATTCTAGATACCCAATTGATTTATTTATTTGCTGCCTTTCTGAAGGAATTCACTCAAGGTGGTGTAAAGTAAGAATAGATCAAACATGAGCAATAGCCAATTACAGCAGTAAAAATATTCAACAATACAAAGTATGGCATGCAATGTCAAGACAACTCATAATGAAACATTATAATTGATAGTGAAGGGTAAAGCAAAGATGGAACATATAGATAGAAAGTAAGGTGAATAATTTAAAGAAAGTTGCACATGAGGTCAGAGAGCTGGTTAACTATTACCTCAGCTAGGGTAGGAGTGGATTTACTGTGGCATCTCTGGGGAAATTCTAATACAGAGTAACAGAATGGAAATATATGAAAGCTGGCAGAAAGCTTCCTCAGACCTGGGAATTGAGCAGAAATTCCTGCCAGCTTTTCCCCCAGCCCTCTAATCACTTTTTTGGTTTTATTTCACAAGGCTAGGACCTGATGTACTGAGGCTTTGTCCCCATTCTGTATCTGTGGGGTGGAGGGACCTTAAACAGAAATAGTATCCAGACAAGGAGTCTTTATTTTGTGTTACCTGAGGCTCTCACAATAATTTCATCTTTCCCTCTGGCCTTTCACAGTTAACAGCAGGATTACTATTTCTAACGTAAGTGGGGTTACAATGAATGTTTGGGGGAAGTGGTGGATAGATAATTACTTACACATCAGGCTCCCTCCAGCAGCTCCAAATCCTTCCCACTGCAACAAGGACCCACCCGGGTCTGGCTAGAGAGAACCTGTTGCAATCGCTGCAATCAGAGAAGGCTCCACCTGCCCCCCCACCCCCCCATAGCTACACCTCTGAGCCTCTCTACAGGGGTGGGGTGTAAAAATGGGATGGTCACATGTGGAAGTGGCAGCTGCTAAGTCTGGGTCATTCATTTTTCTAACTTGTACATTCAGAAAATGACCACCTCCGCTGCGCGCACTGGGAAATGCACACGTGAACTCCTGCAGGTGTTCTAGAAAAGGCTCTCTGTCAGCAAATCATTCTCTAAAGTAACACTGGAAGTGGACATTTTATTTTGTACAATTGAATACACCACCATACACATCCCAATTCCAGTCTCCATGTTTATTTATTTTATTTATTTAGATTTTGCTCACACCTTTTTCAGTAGTAGCTCAAGGTTAGTTACATTCAGGTGCTCTGGATATTTCTCTGTCCCAGGAGGGCTCACAATTAGGGTTTAATGCCCTTTAGTAAAAGAGTCCTAAGTGTCTTGGTATTATTCTTTTATTTACCACCTTTTTGGAGAAATTTACCTAAGGTGATGTACAGCCAGAATAAATCAAATGTAGGACATCCTGACAGCTTGTTATACTTAGCTCACACCTTCTTCAGTAGTAGCTCAAGATGAGTTACATTCAGGTACTCTGGATATTTCTCTGTCCCAGGAGGGCTCACAATCTAAGTTTGTACCTGAGGCAATGGAGGGTTAAGTGACTTGCCCAAGATCACAAGGAGCAGCGGGATTTGAACCGGCCACCTCTGGATTGCAAGACCGGTGCACTAACCACTAGGCCACTTCTCTGGGCACCAGGTGTCTGTAGAAAGGAGGGTGATTCTGAGTTCAGATATCTGGGGATTACTATGTAAGCAGATGAGAAAGAGCCACAGAAGTCAGGAGATACAGAAATCCCTTAGAATATACACATTGCACCCAACCCTACTGATCTTCCTTTCTTACCCCCTCCCCCAGCCTCTCTCTCACCCCCTCCAGCCTCTCCCCCCCACCCAGCATTTTCTTCTGGGTGCTCTAAGCATTGTCCCAGCATGACTGGCCAAGACCCAGATGTCCAATTCTGCTGCCCGTATTAGGTCCGGTATTGGATTATCCAGGTTGTACGCTGCTCATGGTGATCAGTGCCTCTGAGCTTGCAGACCACTGTGGGCTAATTATCAGCCTGTTAGAGTGTGAGCCCTATGAGAACAGGAATAACCTTGTGTACCTGAATTTAACTCGCCCTGAACTACCACTGAAAAGATCTGAGCTAAACCAATGTTCCATATCCGTTCTGAGCTGGCCTGGCTCTGCTTTCTTGTAGTGTTGAAGGAGACAATGATATGGCAGGAGATATTGAAGGGTGTGAATGAGATGAAATCAGACCTGATTTCAGGCTTCCAAACCTCTTAACTCTTCTCCATGTTGCAGAGGGAGAGATGTATTCAGCATTATCTCAGGACAGAAGCGTGTTCCAGCGCAGCTATGGCCAGAAGAAGCTGGTGAAGACAGAGGAGAAATGGCTTGGAAGTAAGAGAGAGACTTTCCCGTTACCTTCCCAGTAATCCTAGTTCAGAGATTTCAACCACAAATGCTCTGTGATGCCCTCCCCATCTCCAGCCCTATTCATTCTACAGTATTATCATTTACAAGGTCCCTGGAATAAAGACCTCTCATTCTCAGCTTCAGGTCAGGTGCGGTGACTTTTTCAAGTGATGGAGGGGGGGGGGGGGGAACCTGGATCTCCAGTGCCACCTTTTTGTTACAGGGCTAATCAGGCTAGAAGAATCCTCCTCCCTGCTCCACATCTGCCACCCACCTCTCCCTCCATAGTTCACGTTCCCTTACTTCACTGTTCCTCATCCATCATTGTACTGCCATTCACCTCTCCCAATCCTTCACCATCCCTCTCTCACTCCTTCAATCTCCCTCCACCCATCTCCCTCACTCTTTCACAATCCCTCCATCCCTCTCTCACTCCTTCAATCTCCCTCCACCCATCTCCCTCACTCTCCCTCCATCCATCTCCCTTCATCTTTCAGTCTCCCTCCACTATCTCCCCCATTCCTTCTCTCTCCCTCTCTCCTTGTGTCCTGGAATCGGGGGCAGTTTTTCTGCTTTTCTCAGTCCCTCACATGTGCCATTTCAGCCTGACTGATGTTGAATTTGTGCTTGTTTCAGGAGCAGAATTCATCAGCATGGCTTTGCTTCCCGAGAAGGACAAGTCGATAGAAGAAATTTATGTCTTTTACAATGAAGTAAACAGGACTATTGAGCTGGACAAGGAGCCTATTAAAGCCAGGCTAGGCCGGGTGTGCAAGGTACACAGCCAGGGCACTGCAAGAGACCACAAGGGTACATCACAGACCCCAAGCTCTTCCACTCAAACTTTCAAGGACTCTGCTGAGGGATGGGAGGAGTCCTGGTTTTATTAGGAAACTCAAATCAGAACTACATTTCCCTTAAAGGAACACCTGGCTGGGGAGCACTTTGTTCGCTCTAGCTCAGGGCTTCCCAAGGGTGCCCTGGAGAACGAGTTGTCGGGATATCCACAATGAAAATACATGAGATAAATTTGCATACATTGGAAACCCAGTATGTGCTCATTGATCATGTGTATATTCAATTACAGACATTTGGAAACCCCTGTCCTAAACAGTTCTGTTTCATTTATGCTGTAGTGCATCATTCACTCACCACCCTTCTTTCTAGGATTTCTGTCCACTAGAGTCTCAGCTGAGACTCAACATGCTTATATCATAGGTGAGTGCATCTGATTTCAGCGTCCAGTTCTGCACACCCAGCATTTAATGACACCTCTCAGCATACAAACTGAAACGATAACCCCCTCTGTACTGTGATGACAGAACTGGGCAAAATCATATCCTTTCTTCTCTGGTTGCAGGTGGATGAGGGCGGGAAGAATTTCCTGGTGGATTTCTGGACCACGTTTCTCAAAGCACGGTTGATCTGTGGCAATCCTTCTGACTTCCAGTATTTCAACAAGCTGAAGGACACATTTGTGCTGGCAGGGGACAGTGAGAGCAGAGGAACAATGTTTGGCATTTTCACAAACATTTGGTCAGTGGGAAGCAAGCTTTGTGTTTCAAGCAATTATTCAGACAGAGGAGCAAGGCTCACTCATCTCCCCTCTCCTTCCTTTCCGCTTTTAGGGGTTCCACAGCTGTCTGTGCATATTCCATGGATCGGATAAAGCATGTTTTTGCCACTTCCAAATTGAAGGGCTACCAGAACCCCTTGACGGGTAGCAGGCCTGGAAAGGTATGAGTTAAGAGCTGGGTAAAAGCTTTCTTCTCCCACATCCCTCAGCCTTGCCTTTCTCTTCCCTTCTTTCAGCATTCCCTCCTCCCCATTTCTCAGCACTGACAGCACGTTTCTGCTTTCAGTGTGTCCCTCAGGCGACTACCAATGCACTGCCTAGGAATGTCCTGACTGTGATTAAAGATCACCCTGAAATTGAAGAGAATATATATCCAGAGGGGAATCATCCGCTGTATGTGCTGCCTCCAGACCAAACTTATACCAGAGTCATTGCAGACCGGGTCTGGGACTTCAGTAACAATCCCCACACTGTCCTCTTTCTGGGAACAGGTGGGGGCAGTATAGGGGACCACCATCCCCAAATGAACTGAGTAGCAGTGTGTGAAGTGTTAGTACTAGAACAGCAGGGGATGCTGCAGGGCAGGAGGGAGGGGCTTTGGGAGAAGTGTGTGTGACAGTCTCAAGACGGGGTGGTGCAGGGCGGGAGGAGGGGCATTAGCACAGCTGTGCATGTGTGCGCGTGTATGTGTGTGGGGGGGTCTCAGTCCTGTAATAGCAGGGAGTACTGCAGGGCGGGAGGAGGGGCATTAGCACAGCTGTGCATGTGTGTGCGTGTATGTGTGTGTGTGGGGGTCTCAGTCCTATAATAGCAGGGAGTACTGCAGAGCAGGAGTGAGGGGCATTGGCAGGTGTGTGTGTGGGAGATCTCATTACTGGAATAGCAAGGGGTGCTGCAGGGCGGGAGGAGGGGCATTAGCAGAGCTGTGCATGTGTGTGTGGGTGGGGGGGGGGGTCTCAGTCCTGTAATAGCAGGGAGTACTGCAGAGCAGGAGTGAGGGGCATTGACAGGTGTGTGTGTGGGGGGTGTCTCATTACTGGAATAGCAGGGGGTGCTGCAGGGTACAGTTTGCTGTTCTCTGCTGATTTCATGCTCTGAACTTTTTTTTCTCTCTTGGTTCAGATAAAGGAAAGATTCATAAAGTACTCTACAGCAAAGGCCAGGCAGGCATCCTGGCTGAGCTCAGTCCTTTCTTCAAAGCAGCTCCTGTCTCTACAATGGCTCTGGATAGCAGCCCGGTACAGTCTTGACCTAGGGTTTTCTTTACATGTATAGCTGCCTAGCAGTTGACAAGGATAATTTGCCATCTTTCCTCTTTGGCTGCTCTTCATTTAAAGCACTTGGTTACAAAAAAAGGCAACTTCTCTCTCAAGATTCTCTATTTTCCCTACTTTGATAGTATCATCCAGAGATATCTCACTTTAAACCATGTGCTGCTCAGGGATTGTCGGGTTTTCCTCCAGGGTCTAGTTTAAAAGATGCTTTATCACTCAGTCACGGGGACGGGTGAGACTCCTGTAGCTAATACACATACTTATGAAGCAAGAGTCCTTTCCTCCTTCTCTCAGATAAATCATTTCTGGTGATTCTCATCTCTTGGCTCCCACATTTCTTCCTTTCATCCTGGAGGGCCATATCACTGCTGGAAGAGGCAGAAAGTGTTCCAGGAGCAGCCTGTGAACTAAGGACCATTCTCTGCGTGTATTTACAACCAGGAATCTCCAGGTCCATCACATTTCTGAGATACATGTGGCACCCCCTCAGAACTGCTCTTAGTATAATAAGAGGGAGGTTCCCAGCCTGTGACAGGGTGCTGGAAGCAGGCAAGACTGACTATTTCCTCTCATATTCTTGAGACTGACACAGTATTTCTACCACAGGGACACCTATATGTGGGCACCACATTCGAAGTCATACGTATGCCACTGGCAGACTGTGAGCAATATGGAGACACCTGCAGAAAGTGTGTCCTCGCCAGGGACCCCTACTGCGGCTGGGATTCAACCAACAGGCGATGTTCAGCCATCTCCCAAGGGGGGAATGACACCAACAGGTCTGTTGTGAATCAACTTCCAGGCTCACCTCTTCACTATAACTGACCATCTCCCTCCAGCCACTCCCACTCACCTCCTCCCTGTAACAATATAACTGACCCTCTCCATCCAGCCACCCCATCTCACCTCCTCCCTGTAACACTATAACTGACCATCCAGCCACCCCATCTCACCTCCTCCCTGTAACACTATAACTGACCCTCTCCATCCAGCCACCCCATCTCACCTCCTCCCTGTAACACTATAACTGACCCTCTCCCTCCAGCCACTCCCAGTCTCACCTCCTCCCTGTTACACTATAACTGACCCTCTCCCTCCAGCCAACCTGTCTCACCTCCTTCCTATAACACTATAAATGGCCTCTCCCTCCAGACACTCCCAGTCTCACTTCCTCCCTGTAACACTATAACTGACCATCTCCCTCCAGCCACTCCCAGTCTCACCTCCTCCCTGTTACACTATAATTGGCCTCTCCCTCCAGCCACACACAGTCTCAACTTTTTTCCTTTCTTCCAGTAATCTCCCACAGAACCTTGACCCACAGAACTTGACAGTGTGTGAAAAGCCAGCAGGTATGTCTGTTCAAGTCTGTAAGTTTTCCAGCCCTGAGATCTCATGTCCCTTATTCTCCTTCTGTCCCTCTCTGCTATGAGGCTCTGAAATGTATTTTCCTCTCTTGCATTCTCTTTTTCTGGATCCAAGCAGCACGTCTTTCTCAGGAAAACGTGAAAGTGGTGTCTGTGGACCGAGCTGGCTACATCTACCTGCCATGCCCGGTGCGTTCCCAGCACGCTTCCTACACATGGTGGAGGGATGGCTCCAACCAATACCCATGCATAGTGGAGGGTGACTCCTGCGTTCTGCGCTTTAATAAAGATACGCCCATGCATGACGGTGTCTTCCGCTGCAGCACCACAGAAGACGGAGTGGAGGAGGAGATCACTGCATATAAACTGGTGGTGCACAGCAGCAGTGGGATTCCAAGGCTGTTCTTGCCAGCTGTGGCTGCCACCTTCCTTCTTGTCATCACCTTTGTGTGCATGTAGGACCAACCAACAGAATCTTAGAAGGGCTCCAGAAAACTGCCACTTACTGCACCCACTTTCATCACCCATCCTTCCAGCACTGTACCCAAGAACCATCTCCCCAAGGCAACTCTCTGTATTATAGCACTAGCACAGGGAAATGATGTACTGTCCCAATTAAGTCAAAGATTCTCTCTCTCCTTTTTTTTAATCACCTGCTGCTCAATAGAGCCTCCCTCAGCTTCCTCCTTTGCGGCACCTCCAACCCCTTTCCAGAGGAAAGCTTCCTTGAAAATCCTCAAGTAGCAGTGGGGCTAGAAGTGCTTTTGCCAATCCCTCCCCCTCTCTTTCTGCCCAGGAAGTTAATAGGGATGGCAGGAGAGACTCCAGCTAGGCATCGTTTCAGGTGCACATCTCTCCTTTCAGCACCCTGGACAGGGATCATAGGCTTTCAGCAGAAACTCACTGTCTTGAAATCAAGGGAGTGAGGGGTGTGTCCTGCAGGGCTCCAGCCTGCACAGCAGACTTTTCTAGAGCATATGATCTGTCCAACCCCCCCTGCTGCTGCTGCTGCATTTGCTGCTCGCCCCGCCCCCTCGGAGCCTGCTTTTGTGTAGAAATTATAAAGAACATTTGTACCTTTACATACATACCATGCGCTTTGTACAAACAGTATCATTTTCTCTTCTCGGTCCAGAAAGTGTTCTATGCTTAGAATGACATTAAAACTGAGAAACGCCAGAAATTGTCTCTGTTTATTTTGCTAAAGGGCACAGGGGGCATTAGCACCTGTACTGCAGTAGGAAAAGAGCTCTCCAGCACTAATTTAATCCCCCCCCCCCCCCCCACAATCTGGGAATCCCAGTGTGAAGCAAGAGATACCTCTAAGGCACCACCAGGTCTAGCTCCACCAAGAGGTCATATAGAAGTGTAGCAGTAATAATCTCCCAGCTGTCTGTTGCATCTCCATAACTGCTCCTCAGCTGCAAGCCTGCCAACTCATGAAAATACTTATTACAATTTTCAGTCATCCAGATTTTAAGTGACAAACTCATTTTTACATACAGTTTGTGCAGAGCTGAATTTACCATGCTGAGATTCCACTGCATGAATGGGGTTGGGGAAAGGGGGTAACTGCCTCAGGATGTTAAGCTTGAGGGGGCTAGGGTGAGTAGGGCTGCTTTTATTACACATAGCCTGGCTGACAATCTGCATAACTTTTACAATTTTGCTTCACTTCATAGAGCAAAACATCTTGATTCTTCATTCAAAAATATTCAAATTAGTTAAGACAGATTTTCAAACAGAACTAATTTTGTGATGAAGTGTAGAGGATGTTTATAGATCAATGAAACAAACTCCTACTGCCTTTACGGTTACTTGTAAGCCACACTGAGCCTGCAAATAGGCGGGAAAATGTGGGGTATAAATGTAATACACAAACAAACAAACTTATGTGGAGTGGAGGAGTAGCCTAATGGTTAGTGCAGTGGACTTTGATCCTGGGGAACTGGGTTCAATTCCCACTGCAGCTCCTTCTGACTCTGGGCAAGTCACTTAACCCTCCATTGCCCCTGGTACAAAATAAGTACCTGAATATATGTAAACTGCTTTGAATGTAGTTGCAAAAACCTCAGAAAGGTGGTATGTCAAGTCCCATTTCCCTTATATGAATAAATTATCCACGCCCTAAGGAGCCAGCTGAATATTTACCACATGATCTCCAATTAGAGCGAATGCTACATACCTGTAGAAGGTATTCTCCGAGGACAGCAGGCTGATTGTTCTCACTGATGGGTGACGTCCACGGCAGCCCCTCCAATCGGAATCTTCACTAGCAAAGTCCTTTGCTAGCCCTCGCGCGCGCACCGTGCATGCGCGGCCGTCTTCCCGCCCGAAACCGGCTCGAGCCGGCCAGTCTCGTATGTAGCAAAAGAGATACAAGGGAAGACTCAACTCCAAAGGGGAGGCAGGCAGGTTTGTGAGAACAATCAGCCTGCTGTCCTCGGAGAATACCTTCTACAGGTATGTAGCATTCGCTTTCTCCGAGGACAAGCAGGCTGCTTGTTCTCACTGATGGGGTATCCCTAGCCCCCAGGCTCACTCAAAACAACAACCATGGTCAATTGGGCCTCGCAATGGCGAGGACATAACTGAGATTGACCTAAAAAATTTACCAACTAACTGAGAGTGCAGCCTGGAACAGAACAAACAGGGCCCTCGGGGGGTGGAGTTGGATCCTAAAGCCCAAACAGGTTCTGAAGAACTGACTGCCCGAACCGACTGTCGCGTCGGGTATCCTGCTGCAGGCAGTAATGAGATGTGAATGTGTGGACAGATGCCCACGTCGCAGCTTTGCAAATTTCTTCAATAGAGGCTGACTTCAAGTGGGCTACCGACGCTGCCATGGCTCTAACATTATGAGCCGTGACATGACCCTCAAGAGTCAGCCCAGCCTGGGCGTAAGTGAAGGAAATGCAATCTGCTAGCCAATTGGATATGGTGCGTTTCCCCACAGCCACTCCCCTCCTATTGGGATCAAAAGAAACAAACAATTGGGCGGACTGTCTGTTGGGCTGTGTCCGCTCCAGATAGAAGGCCAATGCTCTCTTGCAGTCCATTGTGTGCAGCTGACGTTCAGCAGGGCAGGAATGAGGACGGGGAAAGAATGTTGGCAAGACAATTGACTGGTTCAGATGGAACTCCGACACGACCTTTGGCAAGAACTTAGGGTGAGTGCGGAGGACTACTCTGTTATGATGAAATTTGGTGTAAGGGGCCTGGGCTACCAGGGCCTGAAGCTCACTGACTCTACGAGCTGAAGTAACTGCCACCAAGAAAATGACCTTCCAGGTCAAGTACTTCAGATGGCAGGAATTCAGTGGCTCAAAAGGAGGTTTCATCAGCTGGGTGAGAACGACATTGAGATCCCATGACACTGTAGGAGGTTTGACAGGGGGCTTTGACAAAAGCAAACCTCTCATGAAGCGAACAACTAAAGGCTGTCCTGAGATTGGCTTACCTTCCACACGGTAATGGTATGCACTGATTGCGCTAAGGTGAACCCTTACAGAGTTGGTCTTGAGACCAGACTCAGACAAGTGCAGAAGGTATTCAAGCAGGGTCTGTGTAGGACAAGAGCGAGGATCTAGGGCCTTGCTGTCACACCAGACGGCAAACCTCCTCCATAGAAAGAAGTAACTCCTCTTAGTGGAATCTTTCCTGGAAGCAAGCAAGATGCGGGAGACACCCTCTGACAGACCCAAAGAGGCAAAGTCTACGCTCTCAACATCCAGGCCATGAGAGCCAGGGACCGGAGGCTGGGATGCAGAAGAGCCCCTTCGTCCTGCGTGATGAGGGTCGGAAAACACTCCAATCTCCACGGTTCTTCGGAGGATAACTCCAGAAGAAGAGGGAACCAGATCTGACGCGGCCAAAAAGGAGCAATCAGAATCATGGTGCCTCGGTCTTGCTTGAGTTTCAACAAAGTCTTCCCCACCAGAGGAATGGGAGGATAAGCATACAGCAGGCCCTCCCCTCAATCCAGGAGGAAGGCATCCGATGCCAGTCTGCCGGGGGCCTGAAGCCTGGAACAGAACTGAGGGACTTTGTGGTTTGCTCGAGATGCAAAGAGATCCACCAAGGGGGTGCCCCACTCTTGGAAGATCTGGCGCACCACTCGGGAGTTGAGCGACCACTCGTGAGGTTGCATAATCCTGCTCAGTCTGTCGGCCAGACTGTTGTTTACGCCTGCCAGATATGTGGCTTGGAGCACCATGCCGTGACGGCGAGCCCAGAGCCACATGCTGACGGCTTCCTGACACAGGGGGCGAGATCCGGTGCCCCCCTGCTTGTTGACATAGTACATGGCAACCTGGTTGTCTGTCTGAATTTGGATAATTTGGTGGGACAGCCGATCTCTGAAAGCCTTCAGAGCGTTCCAGATCGCTCGCAACTCCAGGAGATTGATCTGTAGACCGCGTTCCTGGAGGGACCAGCTTCCTTGGGTGTGAAGCCCATCGACATGAGCTCCCCATCCCAGGAGAGACGCATCCGTGGTCAGCACTTTTTGTGGCTGAGGAATTTGGAAAGGACGTCCCAGAGTCAAATTGGACCAAATCGTCCACCAATACAGGGATTCGAGAAAACTCGTGGACAGGTGGATCACGTCTTCTAGATCCCCAGCAGCCTGAAACCACTGAGAAGCTAGGGTCCATTGAGCAGATCTCATGTGAAGGCGGGCCATGGGAGTCACATGAACTGTGGAGGCCATGTGGCCCAGCAATCTCAACATCTGCCGAGCTGTGATCTGCTGGGACGCTCGCACCCGCGAGACGAGGGACAACAAGTTGTTGGCTCTCGCCTCTGGGAGATAGGCGCGAGCCGTCCGAGAATCCAGCAGAGCTCCTATGAATTCGAGTCTCTGTGCTGGGAGAAGATGGGACTTTGGGTAATTTATCACAAACCCCAGTAGCTCCAGGAGGCGAATAGTCATCTGCATGGACTGCAGGGCTCCTGCCTCGGACGTGTTCTTCATCAGCCAATCGTCGAGATATGGGAACACGTGCACCCCCAGCCTGCGAAGTGCTGCTGCTACTACAGCCAAGCACTTTGTGAACACCCTGGGCGCAGAGGCGAGCCCAAAGGGTAGCACACAGTACTGGAAGTGACGTGTGCCCAGCTGAAATCGCAGATACTGTCTGTGAGCTGGCAGTATCGGGATGTGTGTGTAGGCATCCTTCAAGTCCAGAGAGCATAGCCAATCGTTTTCCTGAATCATGGGAAGGAGGGTGCCCAGGGAAAGCATCCTGAACTTTTCTTTTACGAGATATTTGTTCAGGGCCCTTAGGTCTAGGATGGGACGCATCCCCCGTTTTCTTTTCCACAAGGAAGTACCTGGAATAGAATCCCAGCCCTTCTTGCCCGGATGGCATGGGCTCGACCGCATTGGCGCTGAGAAGGGCGGAGAGTTCCTCTGCAAGTACCTGCTTGTGCTGGAAGCTGTAAGACTGAGCTCCCGGTGGACAATTTGGAGGTTTTGAGGCCAAATTGAGGGTGTATCCTTGCCGGACTATTTGCAGAACCCACTGATCGGAGGTTATGAGAGGCCACCTTTGGTGAAAAGCTTTCAACCTCCCCCCCGACCGGCAGGTCGCCCGGCACTGACACTTGGATGTCGGCTATGCTCTGCTGGAGCCAGTCAAAAGCTCGCCCCTTGCTTTTGCTGGGGAGCCGCGGGGCCTTGCTGAGGCGCACGCTGCTGACGAGAGCGAGCGCGCTGGGGCTTAGCCTGGGCCGCAGGCTGTCGAGAAGGAGGATTGTACCTACACTTGCCAGAAGAGTAGGGAACAGTCCTCCTTCCCCCAAAAAATCTTCTACCTGTAGAGGTAGATGCTGAAGGCTGCCGGCGGGAGAACTTGTCGAATGCGGTATCCCGCTGGTGGAGATGCTCTACCACCTTCTCTCCAAAAATATTGTCCGCACGGCAAGGCGAGTCCGCAATCCGCTGCTGGAGTCTATTCTCCAGGTCGGAGGCACGCAGCCATGAGAGCCTGCGCATCACCACACCTTGAGCAGCGGCCCTGGACGCAACATCAAAGGTGTCATACACCCCTCTGGCCAGGAATTTTCTGCACGCCTTCAGCTGCCTGACCACCTCCTGAAAAGGCTTGGCTTGCTCAGGGGGGAGCGCATCAACCAAGCCCGCCAACTGCCGCACATTGTTCCGCATGTGTATGCTCGTGTAGAGCTGGTAAGACTGGATTTTGGCCACGAGCATAGAGGAATGGTAGGCCTTCCTCCCAAAGGAGTCTAAGGTTCTAGAGTCTTTGCCCGGGGGCGCCGAAGCATGCTCCCTAGAACTCTTAGCCTTCTTTAGGGCCAGATCCACAACTCCAGAGTCGTGAGGCAACTGAGTGCGCATCAGCTCTGGGTCCCCATGGATCCGGTACTGGGACTCGATCTTCTTGGGGATGTGGGGATTACTTAGTGGCTTGGTCCAGTTCGCAAGCAATGTCTTTTTCAGGACATGGTGCAAGGGAACAGTGGACGCTTCCATAGGTGGAGAAGGATAGTCCAGGAGCTCAAACATTTCAGCCCTGGGCTCGTCCTCCACAACCACCGGGAAGGGGATGGCCGTAGACATCTCCCGGACAAAGGAAGCGAAAGACAGACTCTCAGGAGGAGAAAGCTGTCTTTCAGGGGAGGGAGTGGGATCAGAAGGAAGACCCTCAGACTCCTCGTCAGAGAAATATCTGGGGTCTTCCTCTTCCTCCCACGAGGCCTCACCTTCGGTGTCAGACACAAGCTCACGAACCTGTGTCTGCAACCTCGCCCGGCTCGACTCAGTGGAGCCACGTCCACGATGGGGGCGTCGAGAGGTAGACTCCCTCGCCCGCATCGGCGAAGCTCCCTCCGCCGAAGTAGTCGGGGAGCCCTCCTGGGAGGTGGCCGCAGTCGGCACCGCACGCGGTACCGACGTCGGGGACCTCACCCCGGGCGATGGGCCAGCCGGCGCCACACTCGACGGTACCGGAGGCGCAAGCACCGCCGGTACCGGAGGGGTAGGGCGCAACAGCTCTCCCAGAATCTCTGGGAGAACGGCCCGGAGGCTCTCGTTCAGAGCGGCTGCAGAGAAAGGCATGGAGGTCGATGCAGGCGTCGACGTCAGAACCTGTTCCGGGCGTGGAGGCTGTTCCGGGCTGTCCAGAGTGGAGCGCATCGACACCTCCTGAACAGAGGGTGAGCGGTCCTCTCGGTGCCGATGCCTGCTGGGTGCCGACTCCCTCGGCGACCCAGAGCTCTCGGTGCCGACGCAGGGAGGAGACCGGTGTCGATGCTTCTTCGACTTCTTCCGAAGCATGTCACCGGAGCTCCCCGGCACCGACGAGGACGTAGAATCCAGCCGTCGCTTCCTCGGGGCCGAGGTCGAAGGAGGTCGATCTCGGGGGGGCTGTACCGCAGGAGCCCTCAGGGTAGGGGGAGACCCACCCGAAGGCTCACCGCCACCAGCAGGGGAGTGGACAGCCCTCACCTGCACTCCAGACGATGCACCACCGTCCGACGACATCAGCAGACGAGGTCCCGGTACCACCGACGTCGATGCAGTCGCCCGATGCCTCAGCGCCGATGCAGAGACTCGATGCCTCGATGCACCCGATACACTAGCAGCCGAGGAAGAAGGTCTGGACGCTGACGACGTCGATGCACTCGATGACCCAGGTGCCGATGCCGACGAAGAGCCCGAGAACAAAACGTTCCACTGGGCCAATCTCGCTACCTGAGTCCGCCTTTGTAACAGGGAACACAGACTACAGTTCTGAGGACGGTGCTCGGCCCCCAGACACTGAAGACACGACGAGTGCCTATCAGTGAGCGAGATTACCCGGGCGCACTGGGTGCACTTCTTGAAGCCGCTGGAAGGCTTCGATGTCATGGGCGGAAAAATCACGCCGGCGAAATCAAAATCCGAAATGACGAAAGTGAGCACCAAAACTTTAAGGGAGAAAAATCTCGACCGAGGCCGAAAAGAGGCCTACCCCGATGACGAAAGAAAACTTACCGGGGCAAAATCTGAAAAATACGGGAAGGGGCAAACGAAACCCGAGAGGGCTTCCGGAGCACTTCCCAAACAGTTTGAGGATTTTCCGAAGAAAAAACACGTCGAAAAAGGACGCGCGAGGTCGACTTTCCGGGGCTCGACACGGCGAAAACACGACCGTACCGAGTGCGGACGAAAGAAGACTGGCCGGCTCGAGCCGGTTTCGGGCGGGAAGACGGCCGCGCATGCGCGGTGCGCGCGGGCGCGCGAGGGCTAGCAAAGGACTTTGCTAGTGAAGATTCCAATTGGAGGGGCTGCCGTGGACGTCACCCATCAGTGAGAACAAGCAGCCTGCTTGTCCTCGGAGAAGTATTTTTACAAGATTGTTCTGGAATGAGTGGTGATGTGGTCACAAAGATTAACATAAGAACATACAATGTACTAGACTAGGTCAGACCAAAGGTCCATCAAGCCCATGAATATCTGGTGGGATCTTAAAGAGCTGATTGTTGAATTTAGGAAAATATTAAGGGGGGGGGGGGGTTGCACAGGTATGACAGGCCTGAATGTTAACAGGGAAGACACAAGGCTGAAGATTCATCTTGGGAAATGCTTCCCAAACCTGATCTGGGGGTCCTCCAGCCACTCAAGTTTCCAGGCTATCTGTAATGCATATGTAGAAGAGAACATTGCACACATTCCAATACCTTTCACACTGTGCTGGTACAAACCTGTACATACTGGAAAAAATGCATCGCACCAGACTTGCTTATGTACACATAGAGCTGTGCTTGCAGGAGTCTGCACAGGAAGAACTGCAGAAGGAGAGGAAGAAAGGGGCTGAGCAAAGGGGGAAAGGGAGCATAAGGTATTAGAGCTGATGTCAAAGGTGACCACACTGTACTGGAGCCATAGGGTCCAGCTCTGTGGGTGCCAACAAGGGCTGAGCACCCTTAATATTGAGAAAGCTCCTTCACTGTGTCTGGGGAGGAGTAATATATATATTTTTTATTTTTCTTACATTTGTACCCCGCGCTTTCCCACTCATGGCAGGCTCAATGCGGCTTACATGGGGTAATGGGGGGTTAAGTGACTTGCCCAGAGTCACAAGGAGCTGCCTGTGCCTGCAGTGGGAATCAAACCCAGTTCCCTAGGACCAAAGTCCACCACTAGGCCACTCCTCCAGTCAATCATTCTGAAATGTTGGCACCTATGGCTAGAGCACTTGCTGGTCAGTCGGGGGAGGGCATAATTAGTGATTAGGCTACCCTTCTGGCTGTCTTTGGGCACTGGAACAGTTAGTTATCCTCTTTCAGCAGGAGGGAGGGGGGAAGGTCCCCTTTCATAATGTTGTAGTGGGCCCAGACATGTTTCTTTAGTGTTGAATAAACTATAATGTTATGTCAGCTGGATAGGCTAAAGTGGAGTGTTTAGAGCACTGGGCTTGATAATATCCAAGAGTGCCTGGTCAAATCCTGCTGCTGCTCCTTGTGATCTCGGGCAATTCACTTAACCCTCCAATGCCTCAGGTACAAAATTAGATTGAGCCTGACAGGGAGTTGTCTAGTGTATTTGAATGTAACCCACCTTCAGTTATTCCTGAAAAAGGCATACCCCAACGATCCAACTGAAATGCCTTAACCCTGCATCACAACGAAACTAAAGCTCGTACTGGACATAACTTAATTCTTCCTACTTACGATTCCCAATGTGTCTGTCACACATGAACTCTACTCAACCACATCATTTTGTTTTTGTTCATACCTATGGTAATATGTAAGCCACATTGAGCCTGCAAATAGGTGGGAAAATGTGGGATACAAATGAAATAATAAATAAAAAAGGTACAAGCAAAAAAAAATCCAAAATAAGGATGGAACCTACATGATTATTGCTTCCTATTATAGATGCTAACTCTCCAAAATGGCTGGGAGGTGATAAAGACAACAGCTGTGTATTTATGAATTGGGATTTCTGCCTTTATGATGAGGTTCAGCATTATTACTCCTCCTTAGGTTTTCAAGCTCCCACTGCACCAAAGGAGCCAACTTTTCAAAATGATTGGGGTGCTAAACCCAATAGAAATGACCCTGCTCTACCCCCACAGAGCTAGCTCATATGCACAGCGTTATTAATAGCAGTGCCAGGGGGGTGGTTAGTGCCCACAGGGAATAATTCTGAATATCTACCCCCCCCCCCCCACCCCCCAGTGCTGAGAAAGCTGGTCCTGGCAACGAGCCATTTAAACTCTCAACCCTTATTAATCAAAAACGTGATTCAATGAGAGCTGGGACTAGGAGTAGAAAAGCAATAGCAGAATGAATGAAGATGTGTTGAATCAAGAGCACAGAAATGCAGCTGCAACCCAGAAAGGCAATGGCCTAGGCCAGGGCACAGGAAAGCCACCTGGATCTGCCCCACGTGACTTGATCTCGTCCTGCAGTGCAGAACTCAGAGAGTCACGTGGCTTCCATTAAGCCTACCAGGCCTTCTTCCGGTCTCTCCCGCTGCACCAATCCCCGCGCCCTGGCCACGCGGTACCGCTTCCTCTGTGCGGTGATTGGCTTGGTCGCTCACGTGCCGCTACGTCAGTCATCTCCTTCAGCCATTAGTCGCAGCTGCCGCATCGTTAGCAGCGATTGGCTCTTTAATTCTAACACTTAAATTACTGATTGGAGCAGAGGGCAATCCTGGACTGGGATTGGCCGAAGGTGACCCGTCCTCTGCGGTGATTGGACAGCATTGTGCTGCCGGGGTTTTTGGGTAAGTGATTGGTCGGGAGAAGCTTCTCTGATTTTTCTGAGCTGGTGCCGCGGGGGCGTAGGTTGGTGGCGAGAGAGCGAGGGGGGGTGAAAGCAGTGGGGGTCATTGGGGTGTAGGGAGAAGAGACCCTGGAAGGGGGAAGAGCCAGGGTGGGAGGAGAGGATGTCGGCATAACAGGAGAGGAGGGAGAGCCTGGGGGAGAGGCTACAGGTGAGGGAGGGTAGAAGAGGGTGGGGGGAGGAGAGGAAGAGTGGGGAGAAGAGGGTGGGGAGGAGGAGTCTGCAGGGTAACAGGAGGAGAGGGGGAGTCTGGGGAAGGGGCTCCAGGTGGGCGGGGGGGGGGGGGGGGGGGGGGGGGGGAGTTAGGGGGAAGGGGCTCCAGGTGGAGAGGGAGTCAGGGGAGGAGAGGGGTGGGGGAGGAGAGGAAGACTGGGCAAAAGAGGCTTGGGGAGGAGAAGAGGGGAGTGGGAGGAGGGAGGAGTCTGGGGAAGAGGCTACAGGTGAGGGAGGGTAGAAGAGGAAGAGTGGGGAAAAGAGGCTGGGGAGGGGAGGAGGAGTCTGCAGGGTAAGAGGAGGAGAGGGGGAGTCAGGGGGAAGAGGCTCCAGGTGGAGAGGGAGTCAGGGGAGAAGAGGGGTGGGGGTGGAGAGGAAGACTGGGCAAAAGAGGCTTGGGGAGGAGAAGAGGGGAGTCGGGGGGGGGGGTGGTAAGAGGAGGAGAGCCAGGGGATAAGAAGAGAGGGGGAGTCTGGGGAAGAGGCTCCAGGTGAGGGAGGGAAGTCAGAGGAGAAGAGGCTCGGGGTGGGAGAGGAAGAGTGGGGAGGAGTGGGGGGAAGTGGGGGGGGGGGGCGAAGAGGAGGGGAGTCTAGGGAAGAGGCTCCAAGTAGGTAGGTAGATGGGGGGAGAAGAGGAAGAGTAGGGAAAAGAGGGGAGGGGGAGGAGAAGAGGCCCATGGTGGGGAGAGAGTCTGGGGATAACAAGAGGCAGCTTGTGGGGAAGAGGAGAGGGGGATAAGTGGCTCAGAGGGAGAGGAAAGTGGGAGTCAGGAGATAAAAGGCTGCAGGAGAAACCAGTATGTATGTGAGACCCTGGGGTAAGGTTCACATGAATTTCTTTCAGTTGGAGGGATGGCGTATGAATTGTCTTGTAGGGAAGGTTTAACGCGCAGCCCGATCCCTTCCTGACATGTCCTGCACAACGTATAGATATTAGAATGTAGTCCTGGAAGATTGCAAACATCTTAGCGTTTCCAGATATCCCTAATGAATACTTGTGAGAGAGATTAGTATGCACTGCCTCTTGCATATTCATTAGCAAGATCCTTCTTCAGAGCCCTGCAGTTTGTTGCTCTTGTTTTGGAGTTGATGGGGAGCTGCATGCTTTAGACTGGGGTTCTCAGGCCTGTCCCAGTCAGTTAGGCTTTCAGGATCTCCACAGTGAATATGAATACACTACCTCCTTTTATGCAGATCTAGTTCAAGCACATTTTGTTGTGAATATCCTGAAAACCTGACAGATGAAGTAACACTCGGTGCTGCCATCACAGCCCTCTGGTGAGGATGCTGCCATCAGGTCTACAATCACTGTTTCTGTTTCCTGCAGGACATGTCTGCTACAGAGAGTTACTGGACTAACTTGAGCACACAGCAAAAAGTGGCTGTGAGCCTCGGCATTCCTGCTTGTATCACCATCGCCTATATCTTATATCGTCGATACCGGGAGAGTAAAGGTAGGCAGGTGGGGAAACGACTCCTGAAACCACATGGCTGAACACATGCCTTCAAGTATGAGTGCGAGGAGCATGTGTGGTTTTACAGTCTGGGGATGGCAGAGGTGAGGTGCACACAGACTTCAGAAGCTTTGTGGTTGCAGCTGTAACGTGAGCAGGTGTGGTGTGGGCATTGCTGAGGATAGTTTTATGAACTTAAGGCACATAGCTGCATTTCTTGCCTGTACAGAATAGATGTGTTTGGAGATTTTTATAGATACCTTGTTATAAAATGACTTTCACTGAACTCAGCAGCAACATTCATGCATGTACCCCAGGAAACATGGGGGGGCTCTGGTAGCTGTCTACGTGCACTGGACACATTACGAAGAGATTCACCCAAGGCAGTGTACAGCAGGTACAGCATAATTAAAATCAGTGAATCCTAGTGATGGGATTAACCTGATAACAGCATTAGAAATATAAACATTTAACCATATAAGGCCCCAGAACTTGGTGGTAAGCAGAATGTTTTGAAACAAAATTTGATCTACCAGATAGGACTGTCAAGGAGGGGGAGAGAATTTTCCTGCTGTCATTTCCTCTCTGGTGACTCTGGAGGGTCAGAAGAGCCCAGGCCTTCTGAGGTGGCGGAAGGGGGAAATGTGTCCCCTCTGGTATTGGGAGGGGGAAACGAATTGGAATTCTGTGTGAAATTGTGATGGGAGGGCAAAGGGATTTGGTAGGGCGAGGGAGACGATAGGAATTGGAACTGTTCAACAGTTCTAAATCTTGATATTGTGTTTTGCTTTTAATAAAAAAAAGATTTACCAGATAGGACCAGAGCTTTCTGGCCTTGGGGCTCACTGGGTCCTGCTTGCTGAGACAGCAGAATTGGGTTCAGATCAGTGCCCAGTAGATAGATACAGTGCAGGAGAACAGGGATTAGCTCCAGACCTCAAAGCAAGGGGAAGAGGAAAGCGGTAGCTCCCGGCCACCAGGGTGTAAGAATGGTAGGAGCTATCATCACAATAGGGGAGGACACTGTGGCAGAGAGAACTCAGGGCACCCATTTTTCAAGCTCCCCCCGCCACCTAGTAGCAGAAATTCTAGATATGAAAACACTGTTGGAAACAGGATGCTGGGCTCAATGGACCTTTAGTCTTTCCCAGTATGGCAATACTTATGTAAAACAGTTTCAGAATTCAGGGAAAGATCTGTGACAGACTGGACTGAGTGCAGCTGCATTTGCAATTCAATATGCATTTAAGTGCATTAGAAAACATACACAGGATATGTCCCTGCATTTCTCCTGCCAGGCCTTGCTCAGATTGGTGCATGTGAACTGTTGCTGTGACTTGATCTCACCTTGATTTACTGCTTTAACCTTCTTCTGGTCTGTGTTCAGATGAGAATGTGGCATTTATTGGAGAGGATGATATCGAAGTAGAGATGAAGGTCCCTCAGGAGGCTGTGAAACTGATAATTGGACGGCAGGGTGCAATTATAAAACAGGCAAGTATAAGGGCAGTGACAAAATCTGTGCCGATCACTGTAGCATGGCTGGGGGACTCTTTGTTAGGCAGGATGAAGACCCTTCAGCATAGTCTGAGGGCCATGATTTTGTCACTGTTGGATACAGAATAGATCACGTGAGATGCCC
This sequence comes from Microcaecilia unicolor, assembly GCF_901765095.1. Taxonomy (NCBI): domain Eukaryota; kingdom Metazoa; phylum Chordata; class Amphibia; order Gymnophiona; family Siphonopidae; genus Microcaecilia; species Microcaecilia unicolor. The sequence continues at coordinate 37,251,376 of NC_044044.1, forward strand.
CCCATATCTTTTGGTGATTGCCTTGCCTAAATCAGGTTCTTGCTATTTGCAGTGTGCAGTCTGCCTGGTTCCCTCCTTTGGTTGTCCGAGCTGCTCTTCTGCCTGGCCCCCACTGCAGTGCTTTCTCCCCTTAAACGCTTCTCCTTTCCCGCTGTTCACTTCACTTTGCAGGATCCATGGTAGATTTGCTCGTAACCTGAGCAAAAGTGGAGGGGCAAAAGCCCCTTGTTAAGAACTGACTGCACATGACTCTGGGTGAAGGCAACACAAAGTGTTGGACAGCGTCGTGTCTCTCCGGCCAGAAACGACTGTCCATTCTTCTTTCAGCTGAGAAAAGAGACGGGGGCTCGTATTGATGTTGATGATTCAGAAAACGCACGGGGTGACCGTGTGCTGCTAATCAGCGGGATACCGGTACAGGTCTGCAGAGCTAAGGAAACCATCCGTCGTATCCTGAGTGAGAACATGCCTGTGTCAGAGGAGCTCCTTGTCCCCCAGCGGGCCGTGGGACGCATTATTGGTAAACATACCTGAGTTTGAGGAAATCCTCATCCCTCTGGGGCTGTGGGATGCATTATAGGTTACTCCCGGGGGAATTCTGTGCAAAATTGTACATACTTTGTGATTCTTTTGCACAGAATTCCCCCATCATAAAGCTCGACTTTGACTTCTTCCCTGAGCATGAAATCCCTCTTCCCCCCCCCCCCCCCCCCCAGCTTTTTGTCTTCTCAGGTTCCACCTTCCCTAACTGTATCAGCTTGAACCCATTCCCCTCATGTGGTAGATTCAGCCTGTTCTCCAGGGTGAATACCTCTTAGTCTTTCCATCAGACCAGTCCAGAATTCATGCGTTCTGCCCCTCAGCCAGCAGATAGAAACAGAGACCTGACAGTTATGAGCTTTACTCTATAAGGGGCACTGTTGGCTCTCCAGTATGCTATCTCCAGCAGATGGTAACGGGCATTTCATGCAGCAGCAGACTGGTCTGTTGGTAGAGCTCCTGGGTTCAGCAGGAAAACTGGTCACCCAGTTAAGTGCCTGGAGTGGAGGAAAGTCCAGTATTCTGCCAGTAGTTTCCATGATGCTAGGAGTACCTGGAGGAGTCTAGGCAGATCACGCTTCTTATTCTCCCACCTTCCCCTGTTTTTTGTTTTGCTGGGGAAAAAGCTTTATATATTGGAGAGCTCTCCTTCGCCTTGCATTACATCACATAGCCCGCAAAACCCACCAACAATAAGCGATCCAGAGATTTACAGTGATTATTAATCTCCAAAACAGGCCCCACTTAAATCAGTGAAAAGAAGATCATTGATTTAGGCTCACAAAGAACGTCTGAAGCAAAAACATCTTTAGCAACGTTCTAAATTGACAATAGTTGGCTGTTTGTCTAAGGGAGAGAGGTAAAAGATTCCATTATGATGCTGCCTGATAAGACAGACAGGCTTGAAATTTATTTATTTTTTGTTACATTTGTACCCCGCGCTTTCCCACTCATGGCAGGCTCAATGCGGCTTACATGGGGCAATGGAGGGTTAAGTGACTTGCCCAGAGTCACAAGGCGCTGCCTGTGCCTGAAGTGGGAATTGAACTCAGTTCCTCAGGACCAAAGTCCACCACCCTAACCACTAGGCCACTCCTCCACTGCTTTAATTTTCTGAGTAGAAGGCAAGCCTAATGGATATTGATTTCTTGTAATCCTAAGATTTCCTCCATTCAGAAAAAGAAAAGAAATCAGATACATGAGACTCTCTCTATGGAAAGCCTTAAAACCCAACACAAATACTGTAACCTGGCCTCTATAGGCAACGAGTGTAAATTCAGCAAGAGAAGACTGATTAGACTGAAATTTACCTCACAGCAGCGTTTAGTTTTCAGAACCTTTGAGCAGCCAATGTAAATCGAATTGCAGTAATCAAGTTGTGAAAGTACTAAAGATTGAACCAGTAGCTGAAGTACAGCTGAGTCAAAATACTTACAGATGACCCTTAATTTCTTAAGCAACAAAAAGAGATTTTTTTACTATTTTATTGACCTGAGTGTTTAAAGACCCAGAATTCTGGAAACCCAGTCTTTCATTTAAACTTAGAAGTACCAGTCTCACAGGATGATTCTTTAAGATGGTTAACGGGACCCGTCCCGTTATAAATTGGTTTCACAGGCTGAGGGCAACCAGCCAGCACACTCATGAAGATCCTGTAAACACACTGTAGTCATTAGGTAATGTTAGTAATAACCCCTTTTTCTGTCCCTGTTTGCAACTTGAATCCTATTTGCTGTTGCTCCTTTTTCCAAATAATCGGTGACCTTGCAGACCTGTCAGTGAATGAGCCCAGTCTATTAGTTTTGTCTCTAGGTAGCTTTGCCTGGGTTTTGGGGGGGTCACAGTGTCCCTAGAAACTACCCTGAGGAAGATTGAGAATATGCAGGGCCGCATTCACTCCTCCAGCTTAATCCTAGGTAGGGACAGCCCCCTCTGCATCCAGCTTGAAGAGGATTAACGCTCCACTCTTGATGCACTGACCATCCTTCAGTGATAAGGCTGTTGCCCCAGGTGCTTGCCCACTTTGTCTATTGGGAGGCACATGCCAGGGAGTGGCACTTGTGCGGGCTGGGCCTGAGCAACGCTTGGTCTAGGGCATTGGTTCTCAAACCTGTCCTGGGGTCCACCATCTACTTGGCTTTTCTGGATATCCCTAATATATATTCTAAAAGAACAATAGGGTTATCAAAACAGTACAGTGATTATGTATTAATAATGTTAATCATTGAAATATACTTTATACATCACATCAAAACTCTCATGTACTGTTGATCGAAGTGAAGGATTTACGGTGGAAAAGCATGCGAAGGATTGTTTTTCATTGTCCACGGTTTAAGAACTATGATTGCTCAGTATGGGTGACTCCTTCCGTGGTTTAAAGTGGGCTACATTTTGGTTTTAAATAACGTTAAGATAGATTAATGAATATGTATGAGACATTTGCGTATATAACGGAGGTGACAGGCATGCAAATCTGTCTTCTGCATATTCATTAGGGATATCCTGAAAACCTGAATAACTGGTGCTCCCCCAGGACTGGTTTGAGAACCTGCAGCTTTTTCTCCAAACTTCCATCCCGAGGATGGACTGCTGATGTTGATGTGAGGCAGACTGATAGATAGCAGGGGCTGCAGTTAAAAAAAGGGGTGCATGTGCCTGTCATTTAGAGGCGACTCTTGTGCCAGTCAGTGACTCGTGCTTCAGCAGTGTCCTTTTTCTCTCTGGTGAAGGCAGGGGAGGAGAGACGATCAGGGTGATCTCCAAGAGCTCCGGAGCCAAAGTGTTCTGTTCACGGGAGCCAGACGACAAGCTGGCGCTGACGAGGACCATCACTGTGACTGGCACCCAGAAGGAGGTGGAAGCGGCAAAGGTGGGAAGGACACATGAAAAGGAAAACCTTTCCCTAGAGCTGGCTGCTGCTACAGCAGGGGACTGGACTGAATCCTTAATCGTGCCTCGAAGCTGCCGTGGGGCCAAGCTTGGGGTGTGCTCAATACTGGCAACACCAAGTTTGTCAGACCATGGTGTGTAGAATGCCATTTTTGGGCTTGGGTGTGGGGAGAGGCTGCAGCCTGATCTCATTCTGTTTGTTGGGATTTTGCACTCTTTGAGGAATGCAGGTGTAACCCCCCTGCTCCTGATCCTTTCTCCTAGCAACTGATCCAGGAAAAAGTGCTGGAGGAGGAAGCTTTGAAAAAGAAGGTGTTGCAGTCCGTTTCCTCCCGCTGCCAGCGCAAGCAGCCCATTGGTGTGCGGAGGGTGGATGTGGGTCCTGGAGCCAAGGACGAGCAAGCTTTATCCCACCAGAGCGGCGATTTCAGCAACAGCCTGCGAGATGTTCCAGACCAGTGTAGAAGAACACAGGAGCATATGTTGCCCTCAGAGCTACAAAAGCAGAAAGCATCAGACGTGGAAGATGACCTTCAGGCATCTGTGACCGCACCATCTGCAGAAGATGTGTATAAATTTGAAAGTAAGTGTGCTATGTTCTCTCTTTGATGCGCATTTATGGCGTTCCTTTCCCTCTTTTATTGTTGTATGTAACCCACTTTGACCTCGCCTATGTAAAGGCAGTATATCGAGTAAAGAAATAAACAACGAAACATACTGAGTGCATGTGAATAGATGGGGTGAAACGGCTTTAGCTGCAGTCTGTTAATGCACTCTGCATGGCACCCTCGGAGGGAGCTGCGACAAACGTTGGCGGCTGCCCTGTTCAGTGCTGAAGGTCAAAAGTCAAGAGGCAACATTTGAATCTGGGTCTCAGGTTTTTCAGCAGGAATCCTTCTCTTTCACACTGTGGGTGTTCTTGCCTTCTAGTACCCAGCCCAGACTTCAGTTTCAAGGCTGATGAACATCTGGACGTTTACGTGTGTGCCAGCGAGAACCCCAATCACTTCTGGATCCAGATCCTGGGATCACGCTCCCTGCAGCTGGATAAACTGGCCACGGAGATGTCTCAGTACTACGAGTCCTACAGCCAGTCTGTGAGTATGGTGGCGGGACGAGGCAGTTCTCGTCTGGAAATGGAGAAGCAGCTGCCAACACCCTTCTTTTTTTCTCTTTTCTCTAGTTGGAGCTGCTGTCCGTTGGTGTGGGAGATATTGTGGCTGCCCCATACACACATGACAGACTTTGGTACCGAGCTAAAGTTCTGGGCATCTTGGACAACGGAAATTTGGACCTTTATTATGTGGATTTTGGGGATAATGGAGAAGCTGCACTGGGAGAACTACGCGTGCTCAGGTAAAGCTCTTGGCCGTGACCTGTTGCAATTTCTTCATTTTAGTAACATATGAAATTTGAAAGGGACTGGGATCTGAGAGGCCCCCACCTCACTTTCCTTTCTGCCACTGGGGGACCAGGGTGCTTGTGAATATCTTTTCCTTATCTCTCCAGACCAGTCCTGAGGAGTGGATATATCCTCTCTTACTAGCAGATGGGTGGCATCACCCCTTTAAGGCTCCTGTGCAGCCCTGACCCAGCCAGTATTTCTCAGTCTCCAGCAGATGGTAGGTGTATCTAGACAGTAGGTTGAGGGTGTGCCAGGTTTGCTCTAGTTTTAAAAAAATTAAGAAAAAAATAAAAGCATTACTCCAAAGGGGAAATCTCATTTTTTTAAAAAAATGTCGACCATGTGGGCTCTTTAGGGTGCTGCCTTAGCCCAGGGGTGTACACTCTGAGACTTCATATTACTGCTTCACTACCCCTGTTCTCTGCGTGCAGCTGTGCCTCTGCCTCCTCCCTCACCTTAGAAGGGGTTCCTTGAATGCTCCCAGGGAAGGAATAAAACAACCACTGTAGGAAAAAATTAAAAAATCGGCTTCAGAGGCACAGAGGAGGCCCTTTTGGCAAGACCACCTGCCATTCTAGATTCCATTGCATCTGCTCTCAAGGTATGTAGAGAACCTCCTGTGCTAATTTGGCAGGATTCTGATGCTTTAGAGCACCCCCCACTACACACACACACAGAGTTTTCCCTGGAATTTATACTGCTTCTCCATCAGGCTTTGTGCTTGAAGAAAGGTTGGGTTCTGCTTGTGAAGGCTCAAAAAGAGCCGCTTGGCTGACAGATCCCCTGACCTAGAAGAATTGGGCTCCAGATTCCCCTAGAGAGGATATTTTGGACCAGGATGAGCCATGGGTGGGGGGAGGATCGGATCTTCATGAGTTAGACAGATGTTCCTTTGGTGGTGCACATCTTCAGAAGACCAGAGTTCTAGCAAATATGTGCAAGCTGGCTTGGACCTTTCCTTTTCACGAGGATCTCGTTGAAATGGTTGATACTCCATGGCACTCCCTTGACGCGGCTCTTAAAATCAACAGAATAATGGTTAGACCTTTCGCATGGAGATGCTCAAGTTGGTCATTGTGGCAGTTAGGGGGAATTCCTCACTTGGATCTTTTCTGAAGCTTATCTTCACATTCCTATCGGGATCATCCAAGAATTTTGGATTGGCCACAGCCCTAAGGACCTTTTCTGTGGTGGTGGTCCATCCTCACCTTGATGAGCGGTTGGGGGTATGATATACAGCCTTTCTGTGGTACAACCAAAGCACTTTACATTTATTATGTACAGGTCCCTAATGAGTTCACAATAAGATTTGTACCCGGCAATGGAGGGTTAAGTAACTTGTCCAGAGTCACAAAGATCTGTAGTGGAATCAAACCCAGGTTCTCAGCCCATTGTATTAACTATTAGGCTACTCCTCCACTCCAAGGAAGACAGTAAGAGTTCCACTGCCCAGGTGGTCGGCCTTCTGCAGAGTCTGGGGTGGATAGTGAATTTGCCCAAAAGCTCCCTGATTCTGGCTTAGCAGTTGAAGTATGATTTAATACGTGAAAGGGCAAAGTCTTCCTCCCAGAGGTAGGGATTTAGAAACTCCATTCCCAAATCTACTTCCTGATAAGTGTTTCCAGCCAACAGCCTGGGTGGTACTTCTGGTCTTGGGCTCAATGGTGGCCACGATAGAGGTAATTCCCTGGGTGAGAGCACATATATGCCCCCCCTTCAGCGAGTCCTATTGGCAATTTGGTCTCAGATGGATGCGGTGAGCTATTGCCTCTTTTTACGGCATGAGGTGAGATGCAGTCTGCAGTGGTAGTTGGACACCAATTTGTTGAGAGGCATGGACCTGGAATCCCCAGAGTGTATTGTGGTGACGATAGATGCTAGTCTCTTGAGTTAGGGAGCACACTTTCAGGGCCAGGTGGCACAGGCTGGTGGTCGATGACAGAGGCAGGATGGCATTCCAGTGCATCCATAAGTGACACATCTCTTTCGATCCATCAACGGTCTTTTATAGACCAACTGTGCTCATATTTTAAAGATATACCACCAGAAATATTTGCGATTTAACATTTTCATTAAAACCAGCTATGCTCATATTTTAGAGAGATATCACCAAAATATTTGCAATTTGTTGAAGTTTCTCTTTAATAAGATTCCTGAAGCAGTACGGTTTCGAGTCATCATCTAATAAAGGTTTTTAACTACATACTGAGAGTCCTTGGTCTGTTTTGAAGAGCCTGATCCTGTTCCCACTTCTTGTTTGATCAGGTCTTCTCCACAATAACTCGCAAATTCCTTCAACTTCTTGGTCATATGACACACGTAGTGCAACTAGCCAAGATGCACATGCGTCAACTTCAACGGCAGCTCAAGTTCCTTTGGAATCAATATCTTCAATCACTCAACAAAAAAATGCCAATCCAACATTTATGCTCTTCTTTCCAATGGTTGTTTCCGTTCACCAAACCTCACCATTGGTGGTCCCTTTCAGCCTCAACTACCTCATCTTACCCACAGATGCATCCAAAGTGGGAAATCCAAGGCTTCTGGAACATGTACAAACAAACTCTCCATATCAATATTTTGGAACTCAGCGCAAGCAACACATTTTTTCCCCATGGGTATGATCTCAAACAATGCTAACCAGAATGAACAACCAAGTGGCTGTGTTTTACATAAACAAGGTGGTTTGGGGTCCCTTCGTCTTTGCCAAGAGGCTGTGAAAACTTGGGCTCTGGTACTGCAACTGCAAACAGCTCTTCAGGCTACTTATCTTCCAGGACATCAAAGTCAGATAGCTGATTCTCTTGTCGCAAACTTCAGCCCCACAAATGGATGCTGGATCACAACCCTGTGCAACTGTTTTCAGCTAATGGGGAATATCTGTGATAGACCTTTTTGCCTCACCAAACGATACCCAATGCAGTCATTTTTGTTCTCTGCATACAACTCCACCCACAGTAGCATCAGATGCTTTCACTATCAGTTGGAACTTAGACCTACTCTACATTTTTCCACCCTTTCCACTAATCTCTAGACTCCTGCAGAAGACTTTTTCGGATAAGGACAAAGCTGAAGTCATGGCTTCTCAATGGCCCAGACAGGTCTGGTTTCCATGCTTACTAAGGCTCTTGGTAGATTCCCCATTTTTATTGCATCATCACCCAATGGTTTTGGTGGGTATCATCTCAGCTAGGTAGATTTCAGAGTTGCAGGATCTTTCCTGTCTAGAGCCATTCCTCATTTTTTCCTGAAAGAAGGTGGTCCTTTGCCCAGTGCCATCTTTTCTGCCCAAGGTGGTCTCTCTATTTCATATGAAATAATGAGTCCTTCTCCTAATGTTTCCTTGGGGGGGGGGTGTTGCCGGGGATCCTTGTATCATTTGGAAGTGTGCAGGGCATTGCATGACTACATTCAAAGGACAAAGGAGTTTCAGAAGTATGACACTTGTCTGGAGGATGGAAGAAGGGTGAGGTGGCCAGATGGCTTATCTGCTGAAAGGAAGGCTGATGCGGAATGAGCTGAAGGTACATTTGACCAGAGCCCAGTGGGCATTCTTTGATTCTGGCTTAGGAGATATGTAAGCAGCAACTTGGGCAACACTGCATATGAAGCACTTAGCTTGGATGTTCAGACATGACAGGATGCGGACTTTGGAGCTCAGGTGTTGGTGACCAGGTTATCTGTGACCCACCCTTGTTGAGTACTTCCCATTTGTCAAGACTGGTCTAGAGAGATGAAGAAAAAATTAGGTCTTACCTGCAAATTTTCTTTCCTGGAATCTATTGAGACCAATCACGAACCCACCCACTATCTGTGCTTATCTGTTTTGGTCGTTATGGTGTCTTGCAGCAGGGGAGTCCCTCTCTGAAGCTCTGTTTCCAGAGGGTTGCCTGATTCTGGATTCTATTATGTGAAGCAAAGAAAAAATGAGAGAAGTAATGGTTTAATTTGTATTGAGTTGTTCTTGGTTGTTTTTTCTTTCCCTGGGGTTTTGTTTGAGTTCTACCATACTACCTGGTCAATAGAAGTACTGGCTGGAGCTTTAAAGGGGTGATGTCACACATCCAGTAGTTCTCAGTCTCCACCCATCTTGGGTAAGACCTAATTTCTCCTTGTCTACATTTGTTTCTGTATTAAATGTAGCACTGGGAAATTTTGCATGCCATTTTTACAGGTGATAGTCCCTCCCCTGGTTGATATGAGGCTGCTGACTGGGACTTTTTCTTTCTTGTAGGAGTGACTTCCTGAGTCTGCCATTCCAGGCCATCGAATGCAGCCTGGCAGGAATCGGCCCAGCCGGTGAGTCTCTCAGAAGATGGGAGTTACTGATTTTGGTGACAAAGCTAAACATGAGAAGCGAGTGAGATCAGTTAGCTAGAAGTTGTCTACTTTCCCATTGATCAACAATATATGTACATTTTGCTTTGACAGAGAGAGGCTCACTCCATGAATGTAGATGAGGGTGTGGTCATAAAGGGGGGGGTCACACCACCTTTTTTTTTTTTTTTTTTTAAATCTTATTCCAGAGATGTTGGGGGAAAGTAAGAGGAAATGAAGGTGGAGTTGGTGTGGCTGCTTCAGCTCAAGCCTCGCTGTTGAGTCTCTTCTAAAGACCAGGTGCTAGATTTTCCCATAGTGGATGATGTCCAGTAGAGCAGTGCTTTTCAGCCTTATCCTAGAAGTATCCTTGCCAGTCAGACTACCATCATGAATGCAGGAGAGAGAGTTGCATTCAGTGGGTCTCCATTTAGGCAAATGTCTTTCATACATATTCATACTGGTAATCCTGAAAATGTGAGAGGCGTGATGAAGAGAGTGCAGTTCAGAGGGAATGCTTTTGTGTTCCGGAGGATCCGTCACAGAATTTAATCCTTCTCCCTTACCTGTGGCAGGTGAGCAGTGGTCAGAGGAAGCCCTGGATGAGTTTGATCGGCTGACATACTGTGCGGAGTGGAAACCTTTAGTGGCAAAGCTTTCTAGCTACTCACAGACTGGGGTGTGTACTTGGCCACAGGTCCAGCTGTACGACTTCTCTGATAGAAAGGTACACACTGCTTCTTGTACTAATGAGATGCATGGATAATGTTTAACAGAGTTGATAAGGGCCTCCTCTTCCTTACAATCCAAGGGGGATGTACATTGATTCCATTACTTTTCCAATAACCAAAAAGGCTTACTGGCCTGTAGTTTCCACCCTCTTTTCCGTCACCACGTTTGTGAAGAGGGACCACATCCGCTCTTCTCCAATCCCAAGGAACCTCCCCTATCTCCAAGGATTTATTAAACAAATCTTTAAGAGGACCCGCCAGAACCTGTCTGAGCTCCCTCAATATCCTGGGATGAATCCCATCCGGTGCCATGCTTTGTCCACCTTCAAAAGTTTCACTTTCTTCCATGAACGGTGCTGTACCCACTCCATTCTCATATGTACCTTTTGCCAGTCAATTGTGGTTCTTCTCCAGGATTTTCTTTTGTGAACAAAGAACCAGCACTGTGACAAAATGCCTAGCCACCCACCTGGGGCTAACCCTGCGGCCACCTGGAGGGTCTATCCCGAGCACAGTTCAGCTCCGCCTGCACCTGCTGCTTGTTCTCTAACACCCACCTCCCCACCGGCTGGGTCTCGCTTGCCTCTGGGCGAGTCCTCCCACTCTCAGGTTATTTCCCGATGATTTCTAGGTTACTGGGGCCACACTCTCAAGGGTCCCACAGTACCCAGAAAGCACTCACAGACCAAAAACAAGGATTCTTAGTCCAGGACAGCTGAGTCAATAAACTAATCAGGTTTATTGTCAAGAGTAGAACGGTGAACCATATAAACAGGTGGAAATTAACAGGCAATAACCTATCTACTACCTAAATAATACCTGAGGAGTTCAGGTACAAAATATAGCTGCTGACAGGTCATGAAGTCTAACTGTTCACAGGGTCTCAGGAAAAGAGAACATTCTCTTTCCACTCCTTTATCAGCTACTAAAAAAATTTACGTCACAGCTTAAGCTAACAGCTTTTGGCAGGAAGAAGAAACTGACAGTTCTGTATCAACTTTACAGTCAACACCTACTGGACAAACAAAGAAGATGCACATCATAAACAATAGCTATACAATTCGCCACAAGTACGTTTGCTTTTTCCTCATCATTCTCTACATAGCTGTTCACAGCATCTTTGTCTCACAATTCCATTTTTAGTCTTCCTCCTTTTCACAAACATACCTGAAAAAATTCTTGTCGCCCCTCCGAATAATCTTCCATTAGTTATAACTCAGCAGCCAAACTTTTAAAAACTCATTTGTTTCACAAATGTTTGGGGTACAACTGAATTTTATTTAAATAGACACTTGTTTGCAGATTGTTTAATTTGTATTGTAATTAATGTTGGGTTTGTACACTGCCTTGGATTTAGCAGTTTATCATTGCCCAAGAATAGAATCAAATCTGTGCTTAGGTTCCACAGTGTATGCTTGAATCATAGGATCCAGCAGCCCTCAGTCTGCTCTGTCATGCCCTACAGAGGGGTTGGTGCTAGCCCCTTGTATGAAATGTCTCACAGTTGCCCTTTCTTTAACATCAGAGCATCGAGGTTGGGCAGGAGCTAATTCGCCTTGGTCACGCTGTGCAGCGTCCACAGGTCAAGGAGGTGGGGATCGGAGACCGAGGTGACCACAGTGTAACAACGGACGGCACAGATCCACCGCAGCAGCTACTGGTGAGGGTGAAGCTCTGGTTGGGAATCTGAGTAACAATGCTGGCAGATCGCTGTGTTTTCCATATTATCCCTTCTCTTGCAGGAAGATGCGGATGCCTCCCGACACAGGTTGTTTTTGGAGAGCCGAAGAAGTCCAGAAGAGCTGCGCACCCTGTCCTGCCTCAGCCTCTCTGGTAAGTGTGGGGGAAGACTCGTAGAAGCCGCAGGAAAGGGTGCGTGGAGTAAGCACTCCAAAAGCAGTGTACACATTGTGGTAAACAGGTGCAGAAAGCCAGGGGGCCTATGGGGGGGGGGGGGAAACGTAACATGTGTAACTCCTGGCTTGGCCTTGGTAGATCAATCCATTGAAGTACTGCGAGCTGACCAAGAAATGCAAGGCACTTCCCTGGCACCAGTCCTTCCACTCCCGCTATATTCCATGTCGTCCTCCACTCCCTCTCGCGATGCTGAGAATCCTGGCACTCTCACCACCAGCCTGTACCGGAAGAAAGCAGGGGCCATGCAGGAACCCAAGGATTGCTGTGCTGAAGAGACTACATTGGAGGGCTGTGCTGAAGGGGCAGCCCTGCTAAATAAGGACTCTGTAAACATGAAGCCTGCCAGGGAGGTGAATGCTGGAACATCCCTGGGAGAAGTATGTGAAATATCGAGTTCTACTAGTGCAGGTGACTCTTCTACTGCCCTCTCCAGTCTGAGCTCTGGCGACTCACTGGGCCTGGACAGTACCACCTATTCTCTCCGAGGCTGTTTCTACTACCTGTCATCAGAGGAACCCTGCAGTTCTGTCTTTGACAGTCACTCAGGATCTGAGCGGGAGTTTTCAAGCATCAGCTCCTGCATGGGGAATAGTAGTAGAGGTATGGTGGGCACTGGGGAGTGGTACTGGTGTGGTGGAGGGGAAGGGATATGCATGCCCTCCTCCAGAAGAAGGCAGTGGGGAGGCGGCAAACACCTGTGGGCTGAGGGACTTTCTAGAAAGGAACTATTTTTTTTTCTCTGCTTCTCCCCTGATCCTACTGAAAACTGGACTTGGTATTGGAAAGTGTAGAAAGCATTGTTTTCTCTCTTTGCACAGAAAATGCTTCCATGTCTGCAAGCAGAGAGGACCTCCTGGATAAAGAACTGCTCTGAGTGTATGCAGTATGTATGAAAAAGGACCCCACCCACAGTCCCAACCCTCAGGATTGGGCCACTTTCTAGCTTTGTTTATAAGATACTTTTGATGATCTTTAAGGTTCAGTTTACTGGCAACTCTACCTATGTACCCAGCCGTTCCTTAACTGTGTCCACCTTTACTACCATGTGTTTTTTGCAAACTGTTTTTTTTTTTTTTGGGGGGGGGGGGGGGATTGTGGGCCTCCAACTTTGGAATCTGCTTCCATTATCTCTCCATCTGGAAGAGTCTTTAGGCCAGTTCAAGGAAGGCTTAAAAACTCCTCTGTTTATCGGTCCGGAAAGACAGATGGGTGACCTCTGGTGCTTTGTAGGTATTTTTTTTCCTCTATTTTATATGCTTTATTTTTACTGATTTTTTTTCCCCCATTACATTTCTAGTTCCTTTCCTTCTTTAAGAATATTGCAACAATCTTGAAACTTCTCGGATTGACTCACATGCAGCTGTAAAATTCCTAGTTTGACCCTCATAGAAAACTAGCCCTGCTCCCTTTCACCTGTTCTGTTAATGTCTTTATCACCTCTTGTCTCCCGCACAGGGCCAGGCAGTGCGGACACTACTGCTGCAGCAGACTCCGATGTTCCCCTCCTTGAGTGTCTTGTGCAAGAATCTGCTTCCATGTTAACAAGAGACTGTGTAGGAGAGGACAGACAGGGCCAGGGTGACTGAGTAAAAGCGGGCCGTTCCCTTCATTAGAACACAGTAGTGGGCTGAGTGCGGTCTGCTGCTCCCTCCTTCTTCCCAGTAACCTAATGGTATTTCCTCTCACCTCTTCCATTCCCCTGCCTTTCACTCTTTATACAAAGATTCAGAATGGGCACAGTGCTGACACGATCCGTCTCTTGAGGCTATGTAACCCTGGAATGTACACCGAAGGACTAGACGAGCAATGTGTATATAATTCTGCTTTTCTTAATAAAGTTGGTTGCACAATTCTGCCTTTTACTTATTTATTTTGGTTCTAAGGGACAGGACATGTCCTCACAGGTGCCACTTACCCTTGCCCTGTAACAGCCCGGGTGCTGTCTGTGTGGTTTGACTGCTTTTGCTCCAGTAGCGTAAGGGGCTGGTACTGGTCGTTAGTTTTAGTAGAGGTTTTGGTCATGGAAGCCACTTTAACATAAGCCAGGCAAAGTCCCGATTCAGTGGTTAGCAAAGGTTTAATCTGAGCACTAAGTCATCAGCTCTAAATCACTATAACCAGCAGGATGTGGCCATTTGTAGCTTCACTGGTGCTCAGGGAAGTGGCTGCTGCCCTCTCTCTGCTAGGCTGAGGTTTTCTGCTGCCTTGGAGGGTGCTGAGTCTCTCTCCAATACATATGCCATGAAGATGGTGTCGGCCCAGGGTGGCACGGAGGGGTGACCAGCTTGAACTACTTCAAACCCCATATAAGCAAATGCTCTCAGCAGCTGTCCTGTGAAATATGACATAAGCCACACAGATTAAAGTGTAATGTGCTCATGTGATAATACTTTTCCCTCTCGGCCTACTAGAGTTCAATTCTAGCTGAAGTGGGTGAAAGTGAGGGCCTACAAAGCTGATCATAAGCTGTGGCGACTTTTTGCCAGCCTTGGGTGTTTGGTAATTCTTGTGATTCACAATAAACATATAACCACTCACAATAGTATAAACCTCCAGACACTTCAATCATATCCTCACACATCTATAAAGGCTTGCAAAAATATGTCTGTTATTGAGATGGCCTTGAGATTAGTAGCAGGGAATGGTGCCTACTAGTTGGTTGCTTTGGCTACTGTTGGAAGGATACTGAGCTAGATGGACCACTGGTCTGACCCAGTATGGCTGTTCTTAATTTGTTTGTAATGCCTTTTTAAATTGTAAACTTGGGCACAAGCGCAAATATCCAGGGAGCCAACACCAAAAAGGTAATCTTCCTAGTTTCTACAAAATGTATATTTGCTGGTGAGAGAACTGAAAGATATCCCGCACCTTCCAATCTCAACATTCTCAAAGGGTCTACGAGGCTTTGCTGCCATAACAAATTCTGGGCTCATTATACCTGACCTTTAACCACCAGTCCAGGGAGCCCTGGGAGAGAGAAAGCTCAATCCCAGCCTCATAAAAGAAAGGGTCAGTTCTAGCAAACCCCCCCAGGTCCAATAAAGTTGCTCAATCAGCTTTCTATGCCCTCTCACTAGGTCATGCTTCAGAGCCCCCCTCCTTACTCTGGTTTCATATAACTATTAAATAACTTTGTGCAGGACAGCGTTACCATCTTATCAGCAGGAGCTCCCCCAAAACTGTCAAAACCCAGTACCCCTTGCCCTTGACAGTCATTTTGGTCTGGGCATTCTCTGTTTCCTTCAATTCCTCCTTGTGCTCATGAATGGAACCTTGTCCCGAATGATGCACTGTCACCCTCTCCTGACAAGTATGAGAATCAGTCATCGGAAGCATTTGCTTAACTGAAATTTGTCCAAAAATTGGTAGAACACTGTCTTTATCCCAAAACTGAGTAGCAAAAAGGATTTCAGATCCATACTTCACTGTTAGTCTCGAACTGTAGATCTCTACGATCCAAAATAGAACTAATTTGAGATCTCATTCCTTCGGATCCAAAATATTCTGTCTGACGAGGAATATCTCTTTAACTGTCTTCCAGATGGTTATGATGTACTTTACCTCTTAAGATCATCAGAAAAAGGAGGTGGATTGGCCTTCTTTTATTCACCGGAATATCAATTACTTGAATTATCTTTTCCATCTCTCTATCCAGAACTACTCATTGCTAAAACAAATACCTCTCTTGTCATCCTACTTTGCTACTGTCCTCCGTCCCTTCCTCAAGCAAAACGGGAATGCCTCTTTTGAGGCATTAGTTGAAGCCACTATTCGTTACCCTAACATCATTATACTCTGTGATTTCAATGCCTATGTCGATACGCCTGCGCTTTCACGCACACATTTCTTAACATCTCTGCTTATGGACCTAAATCTTCGTCAATGGATGAACTTTCCCACACATACAGGCGGTCACACCTTGGATTTAATTATTTCCCGGCAAGACGCCACCATCTTTCCAACTAATTTCTCAAGAGCCAAAATCCCCTGGTCAGATCACATAATTCATTTTTCTATTACTCTTCCTGCACCTAAATCAAATGCAATCTCCCATGTTAAGAAACCTAGGTGCCTGGCTTGCATGGACCCGCATCACATCTCCTCTTCTCTTTTCCACCTGAATTTGATTCTCTTAATTTCGACAATATGGCTACCACTATACATTCTTCTCTCTCGGCAGCTCTCGATGAGATTGCACCCTTGAAGGTACTGCATTTTTCCAAATCAAAACAAAAGCAGCCTTGGTATCACAGTGGCCTTTGTCTGCTGAAACGACAACTTCGTAAATGTGAAAAAAAAATGATTACATGCAAAATCAAATGAGGATCTCTTATATTTTAAATCCAGACTTAGAGATTACAATTTTCATTTGAAAAAAGCAAAATTAAATTATATTAATGAACGGCTACAAAAAGCCCCAAGCTTATCAAAAGAGTACATAAGTACTGCCATACTGGGAAAGACCAAAGGCCCATCAAGCCCAGCATTCTGTTTCCAACAGTGGCCAATCCAGGTCACAAATACCTAGCAAGATCCCAAAAAAGTACAAAACATTTTATACTGCTTATCCCAGAAATAGTGGATTTTCCCCAAGTCCATTTAATAACGGTCTATGGACTTTTAGGAAGCCGTCCAAACCTTTTTAAAACTCCGCTAAGCTAACCACCTTTACTACATTCTCTGGCAACGAATTTCAGAGTTTTTTTTTTTTTTTTTTTTTAATTTTTATTTAATCATCAAAAATAACATGAAATGTTATTTACAGAAAAAAAAAGGAAAAATAAAATAATAATATCAATTATACATAGGTAAATTTACATCTTGTAGACCACGACTTAAGGACAAGATACAAGGTAAAAATTTCTGAGTAAACTCATAGGGAAAAAAAAAGCAAACCAAAGGGCAGAGGCATATGGAACACCCGCAGCCGGAGAACTCAGCACTTTCACTCTCTATTGGTCATCCTGGGTTAATCTTTCACTACTTTCTTTGGCTGATAATAATTCTCTCAATTTCTTGGGTTCCATAAATATATAGTTAACAGAGTCCAGGGATATTATACAGCGACATGGAAATATTAACTTAAACGAGCCCCCTTTTGCAAGGGTTCTGGCTTTTAAATTCAAAAACTCCCGCCGACGGGCTTGAGTCTCCCTGGTTAAATCAGGGAATATACGCACAGTTTCCCCAAGAAATTTATCATTCAAATGATGAAAATATAATTTAAAGGTATTCATCTTATCCATTTCAAGTGCAAAGGAAACTATAAGAGTAGTTCTCTCTGTTACCAATTCTATAGAGTTTTCCAAAAACTCTGTTAAGTTCATCTCAGGTTGTTGTGGTGAAGGATTCAAAGGATTAGACTTTCTTCCAGTTATGTATTGAAGCCGAACAATAGGAGGGAATCCCTCAGGTGGAAATCCAAGTATTTCTGTGTAATATTTACGCAGCATCTCCATAGCTGGAATTAGGGGCGACTTGGGAAAATTAATAAACCGCAAATTATTCTTTCTCCCTTGATTTTCGAGAGATTCTAGTTTCCTCACTAGAACCTCTCTATCTTTAACCACTGTCCCTGCAAAATTCTGAAGAGCAGAGAGTTCAATCTTTAAAGATTCCATTTGACCTTCTTGGATTTGCATTTTCTCTGCAAACTGTTTTTGAACTTGTTTCACATTATCAAATTTTTGAGTGAAAGAGTTAGTTACCTGGGAGAGTAGGGAATTCATACCCTGGATAACATCCCATATAGAGTCTAACGTTACCACTTCAGGTCTCTTCACCTCCCGAAATACCGGTGCAACTCTCGTTGGAGTGGGGGTAGACGTGGACAAAACCCCCCCAATCGGGGAAAGACCACCAACTAGGCCTCCTGAAGGCAGTAGAATCTTCTCCACTCTGGGCGTTCTATCCGTCTTCTCCGTCGGGGTCATAATGCTTCCGGGTCGTGGAGGAATGGTATTCCCTGGCGGACTCAAAGAGATCGCCTCCGCGCTGTTTTCCGCCGATGTCATCACGGAAAGCTCCGAAGCGGGCCCCCGCATAGCCAGCGGTTGAATCCCGAACTGCTCTAAGACTGCTTGGCGAGGAGGGGGAACACTCCCAGGTACGGAGGCCAATCCCTTGGGTTTTCCCTTCCGTTTCCCCATGACCAGCACAGGGTACGGATCCAACTTCTCGTTACACAGTCTAGTGAGTCGGGAGCTCAAACACGCACGTCTGCTCTATTCGGCCATCTTGTCCCACCAACTAGCCGAATTTCAGAGTTTAATTACACGTTGAGTGAAGAAACATTTTCTCCGATTCGTTTTAAATTTACTACATTGTAGCTTCATCGCATGCCCCCTAGTCCTAGTACTTTTGGAAAGTGTAAACAGACGCTTCACATCTACCCGTTCAACTCCACTCATTATTTTATAGACCTCTATCATATCTCCCCTCAGCCGCCTTTTCTCCAAGCTGAAGAGCCCTAGCCACTTTAGCCTCATTGGGAAGTCGTCCCATCCCCTTTATCATTTTCGTTGCCCTTCTCTGCACCTTTTCTAATTCCACTGTATCTTTTTTGAGATGCGGCAACCAGAATTGAACACTATATTCGAGGTGCGGTCGCACCATGGAGCAATACAAAGGCATTATAACATCCTCATTTTTGTTTTCCTTTCCTAATAATACCCAACATCCTATTTGCTTTCTTAGCCGCAGCAGCACACTGAGCAGAAGGTTTCAACGTATCATCAACGACAACACCTAGATCCCTTTCTTGGTCCATGACTCCTAACGTGGAACCTTGCATGATGAAGATATAATTCAGGTTCCTCTTTCCCACATGCATCACTTTGCACTTGCTCACATTAAACGTCATCTGCCATTTAGACTCCCAGTCTTGTAAGGTCCTCTTGTAATTTTTTACAATCCTCCCATGATTTAACGACTTTGAATAACTTTGTGTCATCAGCAAATTTAATTACCTCACTAGTTACTCTAGGTCATTTAAAAATATGTTAAAAAGCAGCGGTCCCAGCACAGACCCCTAGGGAACCCCACTAACTACCCTTCTCTATTGAGAATACTGACCATTTAACCCTACTCTCTGTTTTCTATCTTTTAACCAGTTTTTAATCCACAGTAGAACACTACCTCCTATCCCATGACTCTCCAATTTCCTCTGGAGTGTTTCATGAGGTACTTTGTCAAACGCCTTCTGAAAATCCAGATACACTATCAACCAGCTCCCCTTTATCCACATGTTTGTTCACCCCTTCAAAGAAATGTAGTAGTTTGGTGAGGCAAGATTTTCTCTATTTTCCAAAAACTAACCAGAACAAAATAGCAAAAAAAACTTGCACAAACCTTCTCTATGCCCATCTGCTGAAGTACTAGCTCAGTATTTTGTTACCAAGATTCAGAAACTTGTAGATACTTTGCCAATTTCTCAAGCCCCACAACTAATGTCTCCACCACCTAAATCACCTATACCACTATCTCAACATGTTTACTTTCAATCCCCATTACCTTCATTAAACTCATCTTCAGGTCAGCATTTGACACCCTATCTCTAGTGTCGCTTTCAGAAATGATTGAATCTATGCATATTACTGTTCGCTTGATCCCTTACCTTCCAACTGGTTCACGTTTCCTGAACTCAATCTATTGCCCAAACTTCTGCTAGTTATCAGTATCAGTCTCTCATCTGGTAAAGTGCCTGAATTTTGGAAGATGGCAATTCTACAACCTATTTTAAAGAAACCCACTTTGGACCAGCAAAATCCCGCTCACTACCAACCAATATCAAACTTGTACTTCATCTCCAAAATATTAGAAAAAGCTATTTTCTCTCAGCTTTCCATCTATGCTGAAAAATGTTTGCTCTCCATCCAAAACAGTCGGGCTTTAGACCTAACTTTAGTACCAAGACAGTATTAACGTCAGTTCTAAATTAAATGTATTCTCATTTAGATAAGCACAAAGCTGTTCTCACTATATCTCTCAATCTTTCTGCAGCATTCGACTTGGTAAATCACGAGCTACTATTATCACTCCTTTCCTCCCTAGGTATTGGTGGAACTGTTTTTGTGTGGTTCGTCTTTTTTTGTCAAATAGATCTTTTATGGTAGTAACAAACTCATCCACTTCTCCGTCCCACACCTTGAGGTGTGGTGTTCCCCCAGGGATCAGTCTTATCCCCACTTCTCTTTAATCTGTTTCTAAGCCCTCTTGCTATACTGATTCAATCAACGGGCACCTCATTTCATTTTTATGCAGACTATATCCTTCTGCTTTTCTCTACAGACCCATACAACCCATTTCTTGGTCCACTTCAGGCCTGTTTGGTACAAATTTCAAGTTGGCTAAATGATCACAAAATTAATACTGAATAAAGACAAAACAGTAACATGTTGTATTTCCGGTGGGCTATCCATCCCTTCAACTCCTTTGAATCTTTTCAATACTTCAATCAGTTCAGTTGAAAGTTTTAGATACCTTGGTGTCACCTTGGATTCTTGCTTGACTTTCTCCCCGCAAATTTCCGCTCTCTGTAAAACAGGCTTTTTTCTGCTTTGACAACTAAGGTCTGTTTGTAATTACTTAGACAAAAAATCTTTTCATTCTCTGGTTTTGTCCCTTTTTAATTTCCCCAAGTTGATTACTGCAACGTGATTTACTTGGGTTGTTCAAAAGTTAACTTGAAGTGACTTCAATTATTACAAAACACCACTGTCAAACTCATTTATTGTGCACGTAAATACGACCATGTTTCTCCTCTGTTTCAAAAACTTCACTAGCTGCTTGTGTATAAATATTTGATTTTTAAATTACATTCACATTTAAAGCTCACAGAATTGGTTTGTCTCATTACTTATCCACATTCACTGTGGCAATGGCCTCATTACTTATCCACATTCACTGTGGCAATGGAATCTACGCAGGATGCAAAGAACAACTCATAAAGAAACTTCAGACTGCCCAAAACACAGCAGCCAGGCTTATATTTGGAAAAACACAATTCGAAAGCGCCAAACCCCTCTGAGAAAACTACACTGGCTACCAATCAAAGAACGTATTGCTTTCAAAATCTGCACCCTGGTCCATAAAATTATCTACGGCGAAGCTCCACAATACATGACAGACCTCATAGACCTACCAACAAGAAACGCAATCGGATCATCACGGACATACCTAAATCTCCACTACCCAAGCTGCAAAGGACTCAAATACAAATCAACCTATGCATCCAGTTTCTCCTACATAAGCACACAACTGTGGAACGCATTACCAAAAGCTGTAAAAACAATGTACGACCACCTAAACTTCTGGAAATCACTAAAAACCAACCTGTTAAAAAAGGCATACCCCATTCACCCAACTTAAGTGCCTAAACCCTGCAACACGATACCAAAGCTTGTAATAGACTACTCATAACTCAATGATACCAAAGCTTGCAATAAACTATTCATAACTCTTCCTCTCTATGATTCCCAATATGACTATAACACATGAACCTTATCCGACCACATTAACTCCTTGTATTTGTTTCACTACCAGAGATGGCGAACGCCTCTACGGGACAATGTAAGCCACATTGAGCCTGCAAATAGGTGGGAAAATATGGGATACAAATGTAACAAATAATAATATTCTACTGTTCATCTGTTCCGCTCCATAAATGACCATCGTTTGATTCTGCCAAAGCAACCACAACTAGAATTTACCTGTCATCACGCTTTCTATTTCCTGGCACCCTCTTACTGGAATTCTCTTCCACTTCCCATCCATACAGAAACATCTTTCAAAGTTGAAGAAAGCCCTAAAAATATGTTTTTTTTTAGCAAGCCTTTAGTCAGATATAGATAGATTACTTGGGTTGGGAGTGTGTCACTTCAGCTGGCACAGATTGCTCCTTTTATTCTTTTCTCCTCTCTCTTGAATTAGACTCACTTGTCCCTCATTATTCTACTAACACAACTAGAATACCCAGGGTCGCTGAATACGTACGAGCAGACACTTCACATAAATGTCTTGAAGTTCAAAGCGGTTTTCAATGTTCTTTGTGCATTTTCAGAACAGTCAACCAAGTAGTCATGTTCTACATAAACAAGGGGGCTTGGGATCCCTTTCTCTCTCCCGTGAAGCTCTGAGGATCTGGACAGTGCAACTCAAAACAACTCTTCAAGCCACATACCTTCCAGGACATCAAAATCAGATGACAGACTCCCTCAGTTGCAAACTTTAGCCCCATGAATGTATGCTAGACTGCAACAAATATTATTTAATTGATGGGAAACTCCTGCAATACACCTTTTTTGCCTCTCTAGACAATGCCCGATCTTAAGACACTTTTGTTTCCTGTATCTGTGTCTAATTCAAGTGGCACTGGATGTATTTGCCAGCCGTTGGGTTCTTAGACCTGCTATATGCGTTCCCACCTTTTCCTCTAATCTCCAGAATCCCACAGATGATTTGTTCAGACAAAGCTCAAGTCATTCTCATAGATCCTCATTGGCCCAGACAAGTCTGGTTCCTGCACGTGCTCAGACTTTCTGTGGATCAACTAGTTCGCTGAATCATCATCCAGTGTTTCTCACGTAGGATCAGGGTCGAATCTTTCATCCTAATAGCAGGAGTTTTACTAACAGCTTGGATTTAGTCTACTCCTCACCTCCTAAAACCTCT